>NC_090930.1:99977764-100602764 GCF_040938575.1 Ambystoma mexicanum
CCTGGCGCCATAGTGCGTCAGTTGGCGACATTGTACATCCTCTTTTACCCATATTTCTTTTTCTCCCATTGGTGCAGCCGCTTGTATCTTCATTATCTGTGTGGCTGGGAGATGGGTGTACCCTTCTCTTATTAACATCTCCTTAGCTATTCCCCTCCCTCCCCCTCTCTCTGACTCTGGGGGGTTCCATAGCTCACCAAAATATGCAGCATACTTCGCGTGTGCGTCTGCTGCTGCATTCCCTTTTGAAATATGATCTTCGCCATTAGTGTGTGCGGTGCATTTGACCAAGGCTAATTCTTGGGGGTCGTTTATTACTTCAATTAGTTCAGCTAATAAGAGGGCATGTTGCACTGGGGTGCTGTCAGCTCTCCTAAACCCTCTTCTCCTCCACTTAGACAACCCTGAGTGGACAGTGGATGTGACATATGCACTGTCGGAATATATGGTCACTCGTTTGTCAAAGCTTTCCTTCAACGCCAAGATCAGTGCGACCAATTCGGCTGCTTGGGCAGAGTAATGCTGTGGTAATTGTACGCATTTCACCGCCACACACACCGGTACCTCTGTCATTTTTACCACTGCTGCCCCAGTTCTCCTAATCCTGTCACTTTGGTCAATTGTCGATGACCCATCAATGAACAAGACATCACCTCCTTCTAGTGCATTCTCTTCAACCCTTTTATTGCATGAATACATTTCAGTAATCTTTGTACAATCATGTGCATAGTCTCCTTCCTCAATTGTTTCTGCTATAAACCTTGCAGGGTTAACCGTGCTGCATCTAACAATTGATAGTTCAGCTCTAGATAATATAATCTCATAACCTGATGCCCTCTGCCTTGTTAGTGTGGATTTAGGCTTGTTCAATATTGCAAATAGTGCATGTTCCACAAATAGTGTGGTTGGGCACCCCATGGTGATTGCTGATGCTTTCTCTACCGCAAAGGCAGCTGCGGCGAGACCTTGTTCGCAAGGGAAATGACCTAGCATCACAGGATCTAAGTGGCCGCTCTAAAACGCTACTGGTTTGTAGCCCATGCTTGTTTTTTGAGCCAACACTGCTTTCATTACTGTTGAGTCGCAATGTGAAAATATAAAAAATTGTCGTTCATAATCTGGGGTGGCCAGTACCAGAGCGGCTGATATTGCATCTTTCAGTTCATCAAAAGCCTCTTTCATTTCCATTGTCCACCCCAACTTTTTCTCCCCTTTGTTAGCTTCTTTTAACCCCTCAAGTAGGGGTCCTATGTATGAGCTGTAATCAAATACCCATGCTCTGCAGTAGTTGCACAGGCCAAGGAACTGCTGTAATTCTCTCACTGTTTGTGGCAATGGCGTTTTTAAAATTGCCTGTGCTCTTTGTGGTGCAATCTGTCTTCCATATTGGGATATGAGCTGTCCAATGTAAAGTACTTGTTCCTGACAGTATTGTAACTTTTCCTTGTCTACCTTGTAACCTTTTTCAGCCAATATTGTCAGCATCTTTAATGAGTCCTCTCTGCATCTTTTTTCGTTTGTGCTACAAATTATTATGTCGTCAACATACTGTAACACTGTGCTTTCTACTTCAATGTTACCCAAATCCATCTGTATTACTCTGTTGAATATTGAGGGTGACTCGCAGTACCCTTGTGGCAATCTGGTGTGTTTCCACTTTGTGTTTCTGTAAGTGAAGCTTGTCAGATCTTGTGAGTCTGGGTGCAGTGGTATTGAGAAAAAGGCATTTTTAAGGTCGATCACTGTAAACCGTGATGCCTCTGCTGGAATGCCGCACAATATTGTGGCCGGGTTTGCTGCTATGGGGTATTCTGCTTCCACTATGTTGTTCAAAGGCCTGAGGTCCTGTATGAAGCGCCAAGATCCACCTTTAGCCTTGCGCACTGGGTATACAGCTGTGTTGCATGGGGATTCTGACGGGACCAATATTCCATTATTTATAAGAGCCATTATTGTTTCATATATGCCCTCATCTGCCTCTTTTGATAGTGGGTACTGTTTTACTCTGGGGAGTATTGCACCCTTTTTCAATTTTATTCTTACCCCCCTATGCTTTTTATGCACCCCCCGTCATAGGGGCTAGTAGTCCATAATGATGTGGGTACTTTTGCCATGTCCTCCTCAAAAAAGGGAACTGGGGTGGACGTGGGTGCCTCAAGTGCCATTGCAATTTTCTGTGCCACTTGTTTGTACGTCACCCTTAGCCATATTTCCACACTCATCATAAATACCATTTCGCCTTCTTCCTTTTCTCCTGAGAAGAGCTCCTCATCTGACACCTGGGTGATTCTACATCCCTCTGCTAGTGCTATCACTTCCCTCCACGCTCTTCCTTCTCTGTCTTGGGCATGCACTGCAATGTAATCAGCGGTTGCTATAATGCTCTCTATGTCCACTGAAATCACCTTTCCTTCTGGTTCGTTGGCTGGCGTTTCTGGTCTAAACAAGTAGGCTGCTGGCCTCCTCCAGATCTTTCCCTCTATCCCTGGCATCCATGCAAATGCCATGTCCGTCCCGTACTGGAACAGTTCACCATCTACTGGCTCAGCCCTAATCACTGTCTGTCCTCAGTATGCCTCCATAATCTGTCGCGCAGTGAGCATGTTAATTCCTGGAGTGGAGCAAATTATGCCGTCCTCCGTAAAGGAGATCGTCATATTCAACCTGCTCATTATGTCTCTCCCCATTATATTTACTGGTGAGGCCCTAGAGTATAAAAGTGGGACTGACATGTCATAATCCCCTATTGATAAGGGAATGTTATCAGTAAAGGGAACCAACCCCCTGGCCCCAGAGAATCCTTGGGTGTTCATGGCTTCACCTGACATCTTAAATTTACCTTCCCTTATGCCAGACCGGGTCGCCCCGATGTCAACAAGGAATGATAATTTTTTGTCACCTATCGTTACCTCTATGCGTGGTTCCTCCGCACTATTAGGTGTTACCGACAGGATGGGACACACCAAGGTCATCTGTGGGCTGTCCTATTGGGGGTATAATGATTGACCACTTCCCGTGTAAGGGTTGTGTCCCAGGACTGTCACCCTACCCAGTTGTGTTTGTTGTAGTTGGATATTGGTTGAGGTTATGTTATGGTCTTGGACTTGTGCAGGTGGCTGTACTTGCTGTGCTTGGGGTTGTTGTGTAATCACTATCTGTTGTTGAGGCGGTGGATATGTCCGTGGCTGTTGTTGTGTTACTAGTTGTTGTTGTCTATTTCCCTGTTGCAATGTCTGCTGTTGCTGGATGCCCAGCTGTTCCTGTGTGAGCTCTTGTTGTCCCTGTTCACTCCACAACGGTGTGCCTGGTCTCACTCTACACGTACGTGACATGTGGCCTACCAATCCACAAATCCAACACACCAGTGGTTCACTGTTCTGCCATGGAAAGCTTCCTGTGTTGTCCTGGTATACTGGGTTCCCGGTGGGGTAGGAATTTCTAAGTCCCCCCACCTGTTGTTGTGTGTTAAATCCGTATCCTCTCCCTCTCATTATTCCTCCCCTTCCCCGGTTGTAATTATAATACCCAGCCCCCGGCGTTGAGTATCCTCCTCCCATGTTAGTCGTGTATGGTTGGAGTGGCGGCATCTGTTGTGTTACAATCTGCGATGATTGTATTTGGGAGGGGTCTTGTGCAGCCACTACTTGTGTGGGGCTTTGATTTATTGTGGCAGGTGTAGTTATTAGTGCGCCTTCCATCGTGTATTTAGTGAGTTTCTTCTGTACTAGTTTAGCCTCTTCCGTTTTCCTATCCTCTTCCTTTTTCTTCATTTTTTCTTGCCATGTCCTGCAATGATGTACTATAGCCAGTTGTATTTCTGGCCATGCTTTTGCTTCCATCCCCACTACTTTCTTCAGTTGTTTCTGCACTGCTTCTGGGAGCCCCTGTACTAGTATATGATAGAATATTGCTGGTGTTTTGTCCCATTGTTCTCCAGTTTCCATACGCCACTTCTCTTGAATTTCCTGGATATAATCAACAGGATCTTCGTTCTCACGCATCTTGCGCGAGGTAATTGCTCCTATGTCTGATGTGTCCGGATACTGTACCCTCAATGCCTGCCATAATGCATGTCTGCAGTTTGCGAATGGTGCCCCATCGTGAGATGTGTTTGTTATTGTTACCCCGGGGAAGCCCGCTCTCTTCCAGATGTCATCCGCAGCATCACCTAATATTGATATGAGAAGGCCCTTTACATCTCCCACTGCCAACTTCTGTCCTGCGGTGTGTTTTTCCATTTCATATATCCATTTACCCGCACCTCCACTTAATGATGGGAGTCTGCATTTTATATTTTCCTTGTCTGCATGCTTCCAAGGGACGTATTGTGGTCTAACCCCTCCCCTCTCTAGAAGAGGCATTAAGTTGTGTCCCATCTTACCCCCTGGGTTCCACAAAATCGAGTCCTCAGACCCCTCCTCTTCTTCCGTCTCTTCTACATCGTCAGTTTCGTCCATATTTCTCCTGGTCTTTACTCTTTCTCCTCCACCACTTCCCCTTCTTCCATCATTTCCTTTATTTATTGTGGGTGTGTGTATTTGTTCTCCCTGCCTGCGTCCAGGGAGGTCTCTAAGCCTTCCTGCATAGGGAGTCAGTTCGCTTGTGAAGGGCGCTAGTTTAGATGGGCATTTTGCACGCAATGGGCGTGAGGTGGTGGAGCATGCATGACGGAACGGTGACGGCGTGGCTTCACGTGTCTGCCCTTCCGCCATTCCATGCTCCTCCCCCTCACTTCTCTGCAGTTCTTCCGTTCTCCTGCAGATCCATGGTGAGTCTTTATTTGTCCGGGTGGTGTATAGTTTATCTAGGCTTTCCCTTTCACTATTTCTTCCTTCCTTCTCCATTCCTTCTTCTTCCTCACTACAAAAGTCATTCATAAATGGCAACCCCCAAACTGTCTTTTTCCCCCCAATCGTTACTGTTCTTAAGTCTATTAGGTCCGTTCTTCTTTTTTCTTCTTTACTAATTGCTCCCCTTTGTGCCGATGTTGTTGCTACTTCTGTGCCTCTATATACATGCCTCCTTACTTCACTCTCCCCCCTCCTATCTTCTCTTTCCCCTTCGTTTCTCTCCGCTATTCCTCTACCAATTTCCTCTCTTTTCTTTTTTAATTCTTCCATTACTTCACAACTCATTTTTTCCAATATCTTTTCATCTTCTTTCTTCCTTTCCCATCTCTCCCTCTCCCTTTCTAATATACTCTCTATCATCCTCCCTTCTTCGTATTTCCTTGTCGTTTCTGACAGTAATCTGTTCTTCCATATTGCCATTTCTTTTTCTTTCTCCTCTTCCTCTTTTTTCCTGTCGCGCAGTGCTGCTCTTGATACCCTTTCTGCTGCTACCTTTAACCTTTCGGCTTCTCTCCTTTGCTCCTCAGTTCGTTCTCTCATTTTTCCCAACTCATTCTTACCTTCTTTCCTTTCCCGTGCTCTCTCTCTTTCCCCCCTCTCAAGCTGCTTGATCAGTGCATTCTGCTCATCCCTTAATTCTGCTAATCGTTCCTCCAAAGTCTCTTCCTTTTGTCTTAACAGCTCTTCCCCTTTCCTTTCCCCTTTTCCCCTTCCATTTCACTCTCCGTCATTATCCTCATCCATTTTCCTTACCACCTCCTTCTCTTCTCCTGTTAATGAACCTCGTAATTTTAATAGTATCTGCGCAGCTACCCACGCATCAATTCCTACGTCCGTAGTCTGCTCTTCTTCAGTCCTCCCCTCCCCTGCTAGCGTCTTCCTATGAGCTGATCCCGTTGTACTAGTCCGCTCCCCTCCCGGGTGGCCACCTGTAGCTGTATATGGAGGCGGGCTGTATGCCGGGTTCGAGTACCCCTCAGCCGCCCTTAATTGTTCTCTTGCTATTATTCCTAGTTCTCTTAAAGGGTACAACCCCCCTCCCTCTGTTTTCACTAGCTTCGCTAGAGGTGTATCGTCGCTCTGTTCCTTTTTTATTTCATTTTCGGTTGAGTTGTCACTCTTTTCTCCTCCCTCTTGTCCTTTCCCCGTGTTCTGTGTACCTTCACTCTCCTTTTCCCCATTCTCTCCCTCCTCCTTAATCTCCTTATCTCCCGTTTTTTCCCCTACAATGAACATTCCGTTTGGTCCTGGTCGGGACCCTTGGAACATCCTCCATAAGTTGAACACCTCCACGTGGTGCGTCAACTTCTTCCCCTTGTATTTATTGTGCAGATGGTTTAATAGTGAGTGTTGGGAATATGGATCGAAGCTACCATTAGGCGGCCATGGTGTCGTCATTTTGTTGTCCGTCCCCTGTGTCCATTCTATGCTGTACTTGATCAATTTCTCCCTATGGGGTGATAGTGTTTTACATATGTGTTGCAGCGGGGTAGTGAGGATGTTCCCCCACCCCCCCCGATCCTGTCCCGTATGACATAGTAGCGCTCCACTTGTTACCCTTCCCCTATTTGGTAGCGGTTACCTCACTAGCAGTTTACAATATACAGCCTTATATCTTTACCTGGCCCCGTAAGTTTGGGGACTTGCGATAGTCCGCTAAGGAAAAATTAGTAAAATATAGTATTTACATTTGTATATTCTTTTCTTTTGTTTCTTCCTTTATACAACACCCTTACGGCCCCCTGCGGCTGAGGCGCACGTAGCCCCCTGCGGCTGCGTGCCCCTCGTTACGATCTTATACTGCCGTCCTACTTTCACTTGCTCCTCCTCCCTCTTCTACACTTTGCCGTGGCCGGCGTTCTCCGTGCGCAGCCACGTCCCCCTTTTCGCCTTCCCCCGATCAACTCATTACCGTGTACCTCCGTTTCCACGCCCTTAACACAGCTCTCCTCCCCACCACTCAAAAATAAAGATGCCTGGTTCTCGAGATGTCCTATGTAAGCCCTGCTGGTGATGTCACCGATCTCTTCAGACTACTGGTAAGTTCTTCATATATTCTTTAAGTCCAAAATACACTTGCAATCTACCCCTGTTAACCCCACAGCTGTCTTCCTGTCACTCCTGGAACAAGGTAATCAATAATATAATCGGACTGCGCATGCTGTGTCGCCTCGCGTGTGATACGCCCCTCGACAGGAGGGCTTAACCAGCCAATTATCTTCCGTATTGGGCAACTAGCTAGCTACCGCCTACAGGGAAACGTCATCTATCTATCGAGTTTCCTGCTCGAACAATAGGGATCCTCATCTACTCATTGATCAATAATTGCCAAATCGTAGGAAACCGCACACACACACCCTTACACGTGGTCGCAACCTAGGCCAATCAGTGTCTATGAGCGGCCGCACGTGATGTTTTCGTGCTCCGCCCCCTTCTCTCCCGTAACGTAGCGGACTGCTCTCGCATTTGTCCGGCTACTATTCATTTCATTGCCAACACTAAATTATCAAACCTTCGCCGCGCACCTGTGCAATACCTCCCGTATTCAATTCCTCCCCCCTCCCTCACAATTTCACATTGCTTGTTGGGCGTGGCATACTCACCAAGTTCTCTTGATGCGGGGCCGCTCGACTGCGTGCACCCCTCCAAGCGGCTCGCCACCTCCCCTCGTCTGGACTACGTCTGGACACTCGCCAACCGCGGGCGGGATACTTCTCAACCGGCTCCCGAGGGCCAATATCCGGATTGCTCCGTCCGGTCTTCTCGCAGTTCCGCGATGGTCCTGTGGTCCTCAAAAGGGGGCAGCGGCAGAGGGGGCCGCGCCGCCGGGCCTCCTCGCAACGGGAGTACTTGGAAAAATAAAAATAAAAGCGGACCTTAAACAGATCTCAGCAGTGCCTCCAACTTATCGGGGGGGGAATTCTCCCGGGGTCGGCTGGGCCGTCCGCGGACCTCCGGGCGGGAGGCCCCAACTCTTCCCGTATATCCCAAAAGAGATAGAGTATGAGACACACGCAAGAAGCAAGGTGATTCTGCTGTTTATTAAACAAAACGGCAGGGATGGCCAAGGATCGTACACGTCCGTCCTGACACTCTCTCCGTCGTGGGGCTCGCAGGCCCTTTTTACCTTAGTATGACGCGCTACTTGCGTCACCTGAGAAAAATTAGCAAAAAACCTATCGCCACTCTGGATTGGTTCCCCGAGTGGTAGGGTTAGTATAGCATACGTATAGAGAACGTTGTTATTGGTTAAGGGTTCGTCAGGTGGTATACTTGGGTTGTCCCTTCAGTTTGATACATAAAAATTGTTACATGAAGACCCCTGAGGATTGGTCAATGTTAATGGCGTCAGTGATAAGGGCCCCATGTTCTGATTGGTTCACCCGCGAGCCCCCCAGTCTGGGACCATCGCTGTTCCCAGCTCGCGGTGCACCTGTCACTTGCAACAATGTTTCACTATGGGTATGTGCAGACAATGTGAGGATTTATTCATAAGCAGGAAGGCCGACTACTCCCACCGCCGCAGATGTCCATTGAGTCGCTTAATTGTATCTGCCTGTGTCTTGAGACGGGGGGATCCAGGCGCCTTCTTCCTCCTGGGCTTGGCACCCTATCAAGTTCGGCTTGGTCACGTGAGGTGGGGACCGTGGTTGAGGCAGAATTCTGCACAATTAATATTGCATTTCTCGCTGTGTGCCTGGCTTATCTTGCAGGTGCGACCTTGGCGTCGGCTTGCGGAACGAGAGTTTGCAACGTTGTGCCCTTGACTGTCTGCTTTCGCTGGGCTCATTCTGCAGGGTCAGCAACCGAACTCTTGCTCATTTAATGTTCATGGAGGCTTTTGCTTGCGACCTACTTGGGCCTGGTGCATAGGTGGAACCGTTTGGTACAGAGCGCTTTAGGTTATGGTATCATATTGCTCTGTCCCCAGTATCGTGTCTTCGTTATATTTGTCATTATAGTACATGGTTTTAGAAGAAGCGTGAGCAAGCCTTTTTAGATGAGTTCATTATGCGTCTTGCGTTTCTGCATTTTGAAAAGCCTATGTGGAAAATAATAAAGATGCACATCCGTGGGTGTGTCCGTCGCCTACGTCATAGCACTGAGTATGTTCTTCGTGTGGATTGGTGTGGGAGTGTCCGGTGTGTATGTTTGCACGAGTGTGCTGACCGTTGGCTAGGTCGTCATGGCACCTCTAACGATGTGTTGATTTGGTGCTGGATGGTTTAATCGAGTCCATCCATGCCGCAGGTGTCGGCATGTGCAGGGCAGGCTGGTGGGCAGGCAGGTGGGCACGCGAGTGGGCACATCCGTATGTTCTTGTACCAGGGTATTTGGTCGTCTGGGAGATGGGCAAACTCCTCTCATGGCGGGTGTCTGGGCCGTGATCCTCTAGGCCAGGGTTGAGAGGGGATTGGTGGGAGCCTTTTGTTCACTTTTCCCACTTCAACAGGAACCATTAACATCTGGGTTTTGCTCACAGGCAATCAAGCATATACAATGTTGAATTCCAGCAGCACAGCACAGGAATTTTTAGCGGTCTGAAATAAGACCAAATTGCGTTTGCCAGAGTAAGTGTATCATGGCCAAGAAAGCAATTGCTGGCGGAACATTTCATCACAAGCTTGAGAACATGTGCAAAGCATGGCATGTTGTCTACCTAATCTGTAGTGCAGCATTATCACTGGAGACCATGGGCCAGATTACAGAAACTTTGCACCGGTGCAAGTGTAAAGTTTGCACGGTATTTGGACTAGGGCAACGTTTGCCCTATTTTTAAAAACACTGGGACATATTAAAAAACCATTGCACCTCGACAAGTACAGTTTGGCATATTAAATATTAAAAGGACCAGGGCTAAAATTGCCCTAGTGCCAAAACGGTACATTGTTTATGCATTTTTGCCATCAGGTCAAAGATTGCCCTAGTGCTACACCATTCCGTATTAGCCCTAGGGCAAACTTTGCCCTAGTGCAAAATGTAGTGAAAATGCATCACAAAGGAATGTGTTGCAATATCTAACATTCACACTTTGTTCATTAATCAGCATACACATGTGTGCTCTTTCATTCGCCATCAAAATTCATTTAGTAAAAGACCTTGGGACTCACTACAATATCAGTGGTGTGGTTCACTAGTGGCAATAATTCTGTTTCTGCCACTTTTACTGCACTGCAAAATTATTGTTTTGGCCTTGAAATGGAGTATATACCTTCAGCAAGCTGCTCGAGATAATTCCGCCAGCAAGATGCCGGAGGTAAATTAGATCTATGTGAACACGGTATCGCCAAAATGTTGACTTTGACAATGCCAGTTTCCATTAGGGTGCGGTGCAGTGATCACATAGATCACTCCATCCCTGCATCCCCCTAGCCACGCCCCCCCATCCTACCTACTTATGTGTGTGCTGCTGACTCCCCTGCATCCCAGTGACGTCAGTTCCCACCCACTTATGAGGACCGGAGCTGGTGCTGTAGGGTCCTTTTTTTATGTTGTTATTTTCTTTTTTTACGTTCTTGCTTTCTCGTACCCTGCCATTCATCTAACCCCTGACTACTGTTACAAGGGTAGAGGGGGGCACCCCCACAACCCCGGCTCACCTTAGCTGGTGTAATGGTAGTCCAGATTTTTACATTGCACACAAAAGCACAGTAAAATTCATGTTGCCATTTTTTGGTCGACATTTTTGTATGATTCCAGTAAATCCCCCACTACAAGGTCAAAAATTGTCAGATTTACCACAGCACACACACTGCTTCCAGTAATTCCACCAACATTCCCACTGAACTTTAATGACCCCAAAGATAAGTACTAACACTGCGTTACCACCACTTCAATTCCATGGTAACTCTGTGGGACCGAGTGGTGTTCTTTGAACATTTTCTCCAGTGTGTGTCATGTTCCTATAGGGTTCTATATATCTGTATAAGGGTGTTCAGCTTTCTTTTGCCGGGACAGCCAAATATTATTTTGTCCATGTCACTGTCTTGGCAATGGCTGGGCCTGTTGATTTGGGTTCTAGTTCAGGACCATCATATATATATTTTTTTAAATCTAGCATTTATTTAATTATTGTTTTTAAAAATGTTAACCAAAAGATGACATTGTTCTATTGTCAAATTAGAAGGGATAAGCATGGGGATATGCATCTTGCACCAACATTAATGTGTTCAAAAGGGGGACATTTGGGTAATTAAAAAGAGCAGGATCCTCTTGCAAGTTTACATTGTTTATCAGTGACTCTAGACAGCTAAGGGAAAGCCCTCCCAATGCAGAAGCAGCATTTCTGGAGGGGGGTTGTGTTCTCCTCGCCTCAGACACCCTCAGGAGCATCCTTCCAGCTCAATTGTGAATCCTTTTTCGATAATGGCAGACTTGAAGCTTTCTTGCTGTTAATGTGTGTTGCTGTGGTTCCCTATAATGGGATATTACATATACGGCATTATCCTTGATGGCTGGTTCACAGTTTTTCTTGGCTAACAGATCACTTCAGAGTAGAAAATATTGTTTGTGCTACCTAGGCCCTGAGGGCTTCCTCAATTGCTTGAAAGGCCAGGTAAGCAAACCAGTCCCATCTAATTGGCCATTTTTTCTTGATCACTTCATTGAAGAAGTCAATGAACAGTTCCCATTTTATTATGGCAGTGCGAGCTATTCGACTATGTTTTTCATATGCTTTACAGTAGCAACTTCTTCATTTCACATGAGTATCTCTATATTGATACTTAAAAAACATGATAAATAGTGAAGAGGGCAGAAATCATGGAGCCTTCTGACTACCCCGGTTAGAAAGCAAGATGCCTGCAATCATTGCTAGAATGACCATTCCACAAATCAGCAATGATTGTGATGTAACGTCTGCCTTTGCCTGTCGGAGTCGCTAACCTATTTATTGCAGCCGCAAGAATCGACAGAAGAAGCCAATACCTGATCGGGCACACATATAACAAACTACCACTCAATCTGCTAGGTACGTATAACGCTCCGCTACGGTGGACTCTGACAAATCCGAATACAGCAAGGACTTTGACAAATTTGGTCTTGTTGGTCACATAATTCTCTGCCTGCTTACACCAGACTTTGCCTCAACACCTTTGACATAAGTACGCAGCGAAGACCTATGACACATGCTTGGCACGCCGAACATATTGTGAGTCTCTAGCGCTCACACTATTTCCTGTGTCGTCTCAGCACCCATTCAAATGCCTGACCACATGGGTTGCGCTCTAACAGAGACTGTCCAGCCATGGTATTTTTTTTGGCCAAATGCACATCAGCATTCTAATATTACTGCAAGACCTCCAGCATTGAGGGTGTTCTCACAGTGCATTGAGACTATCATAATGGTAAAAGGCGCTATATGAATGGCATCTACAATATACGTTCAACTGTGAGTGCATTCAAATGTAATTCCGGTGGAGAATGTTGGTTTTAGTCTCAGTTACAGCAAAGCAGGGTGTCCACACCACCTCTTGAGCTAAACGGATGTGGCTTTACACCATTGCATTGCATTGTACATGGTGCTTAATCTAGAACTTGTAGGCTGAGACAGAAAATAAGTAGATATAGCTAGTCAAGTGAAATTCTAGTATGTTAAAACCTTCAGTTAAAAACAGATTTAGATATTTGTTAGAAAATAACTATTTAAATACAGTTACATCTTCGTGGGTACTGCATAATTAAGCATTGTATATCCCTAGCTGTACTCGGCGTATCCTACACCAATCTTTCTCTCTCTCTCTGTCTATCTCTGTCTCTCTCTCTCTTTCTCTCTCTCTCTCTCTCTCTCTGGGCCTCATTACACGTTAGTCGGTGGACCAAGGTGCTATTAGCACCTTGGTCCATGCCGGTAAAATACCGGCACCGCCTTGGAGGAAAGGGGAATTAGCGCCCTATTCCCAGGTTGGCTGGGCGGTAATTCCCCCTACCCCCATTGCCCTTCCCCAATCCCATTTTTGCCCCATAGGGCATAATGGGAATGGGGAAGGTGCTAATTACGGTACCGCAAATTGTGGTACCGTAATTAGCACCCTGGTGACTTTGCGGGTTGGTTTTTAACGCCTGCTAAAAAGCAGGCGTTAAAGTACCAACCCGTAAAGGGACCTGGTAGTAAGGCGGTAAGGGTTAACGGTCACCGGTACCATTACCGGTGTCCGTTAACCCTTACTGCCTTCCGTGTAATGAGGCCCTCTCTCTTTTTCTCTCTCGATTTCTCTTTTCCCCTCTCTCTTTGCATTGCTTATTTCTCTCTCTGTCTCTCTTTCTGTGTAAGTGTTGTGTTGTCTGGGGTGTGCTTTTTTTTTAGTTTCTAGTGACACCCCAGCTATTGCAGAGCAATGCATGGAAATAAAAGCACACCTTGAAGGCGGCTGGGGAGGAGATGCTATGTGTTTATGGTCTAAAGCATCAGCAGGCTAGGTATTTCCTCTGAAGGGGTCTGGCATGGTTCTTGGAGATATATATTGTCATTGTGTGCTGCCATCCATCACACTGAGTCTGTATATGGGGAGTTAAGGGGGATTATGTTTGTCTCTGCGGGAGGTGCGGGCAGGGCCAGTGCATCTATTTTAACCACACTCGGTAACAGGAAATTTTGCCACTTACACACACCTAATCCTGGTGATCCAACCATAGCACCCCCCCTGACAAATGTGTCATCGCATGTTTACATGCATGTTCTGTACACGCATTCACACGGGGGCATTTCACCATCTTATTTTAGATCTTCTTTTTAGAACAAAGTAACATGTAATCACTCTGGGCCTCATTCCGAGTTGGGCGGTAAGGGTTATCGAGCACCGGTAAGGAGACAGGTGCCGGTAAACCCTTACTGCCCAATTCCGAGATCCCTTAGCGGGAACTGCAAAGGACGTGTGGTGCCGCTAAGGGACCAGGGCGCTAATTACGGGCCCGCTATTTGAGGGCACGTAATTAGCACCTTCCACATTCCCATTGAGCCCTATGGGGGGGGGATGGGAATGGTTGGTTAAATGGGGACTTACTGGGTCCGCACAGGTCGGAATGTCCCGGTAAGTCCCCATTCAACCAGACCTGACCCGGTATTGGAGGCAGTCATGGTGCTAATAGCACCATGGCTACCTCCAATCTTGGAATGACCCCCTTTGCCTTTGCACCATATTGAGAGACAGCAAATTGAGATGCAGTCGGGCATAGATTTTTGATATGATATGATAGGTTATTTATAACGCGCTTAATACCAAATGTTTCTAAGTGCGGACCCGGGGATTGAACCCATGTTGCTCCGTGTCGTCTTGCTTCCAAGGCAAGCATGTTGCCCCTGAGCTGTCCTCCTGAGACATTTCACCTCAGATTGTTAAAACCGCTGTTACCACTGATTCCAACTAGAGATCGTCCCATGGTGGTTGGTGACTTGGTAAATTCAAGGCTCGACTACTGGTACACACTACTTGTATTGTATTGTATTTGTTATTCATATAGCGCTCTTTCTGCACTTGTGTGGCCTCAATGCACTTTGTCCTTGGTTGAATGCCATTGGTGACCGTAGTCAATGTGGTTAGAGATTCTAGGGTATTAACTTAGATGCGTGTGTGCATGTTTGCCATACTAAGACTTGGGTGGCTGATTGAGAATCCTAGTCGGCAGGCGGTGTTGTTGAGTGGTATGTGGTGGTGTGCGGGGTGAAACCGCTGCGTGAGATGACTGCCCCTGAGTTATGATCATAGGTGATGGGGTTTATTAGTCATGTATTCACGGGGTGCAGTGGCTTAGGAGAATATTGGGAAAATCCAGGTTTTAAGGGCCTTCTTGAATTTCAGGTGGTTTCCGATGTTGGAAATGTTTAAGGGGATGGAATTCTAGATGATTGGTGCCTGGATGGAGAAGGAGGAGCCACCAATTCTTATGGAGCTATGGAGTGGGATCACAAGATGAAAAGCATTGCGAGATCTGAGGTTCCTCAAGGTTGGTAAGGGACAATTTTGTTTTGCTGGAATTCAGGGCCGTGTTATGGATTGCGCGATGGGCGATGCACATGGCCTTGAAGGTGTTGAAGGTGGTGCGTCGAGCAATAGGGAGCCAGTGGAGGACTCTCAGGGTAGGGCTGATGTATTCTCTGGCGGGAAGGTTAATGGGCAGGCGTGCAGCCACATTTTGGATTCTTTTCAGTTTCTGTAGTTGGGATGTGGGCGCCTCTAGGTAGAGGGAGTTTGCATAGTCAAGGCTGGAGAGGATGTTGAAGTTGATGGCCGAGAAGCGGTGGGGATAGTTGAGGTAGAGGAAAATCCACCTGAGGATACATACATCAAATAAACAGCTTTTGGATATGCTGGTGGGGTGATGGGTGAGGGATAGATCTACGTCAAATTCACATCCAAGGTTTTTAACCACATTTGAAGGTGCCGGTGCTTGTCCTAGTGAATCATGCCTTGGGATTGGTTGGGGGATGAGAGATGTTTTCCCGCAGAATAGGATTTCCGTTTTCCCAGTGGTCAATATCTGAGAGGCATGATGACAGGTCCGGACTGCCGGATCCTTCAGAATTTGGGATTTTGAGGATGAGCTGGGTATTGTCTGCGTAGTTGTAGCAGGTAAGGTTGTACAAGCTGATGATTGTGGGAATGGGTTGTATGTAAAAAATGCAGCGCTTACAGGTTGTACAAACCTCGGCCGTTAGGCTTATTTTCTCCCTTCCCAGAGGTTCTCATATTTCACAATCTCAGAGAGAACTCCATTGGCTGCCTGTACAACAATAAGTGTTGTTCAAAACCCTCTGTTTGACTTTTAGAAGCATCCAAGGTACAGCCCTGTGATATCTGGGATTAAACATCTGAATTTATCAACCTGAATGCTGTTTACGCTCATCTAAGAAAAAACTGTTGCTGGTCCCTCACTCAAACTCTGTTACTTGGGGTGACAGATGTTTTTCCCATACAGGGCCTAAGGCCTGGAATGCCCTACCAGATGAACTCTCCAAAGCTAAATCTTTGCTGGAGTTCAGGAATAAATGTATCTGTTTATTTAAAATATATCATCTTATTCTGGTAATTTTCCTTGTTGACTTACTCACATGCGCCCAGATGTTATCTTTTGCCCGGTTCCTGTTCAATATATGTGCTATATAAATCGCCATACAAATACATACATAAAGAAAGCAGTCTGTTTCCAAGCTCTCATGTCTTCCAAATTAGAATAATGAGAAAATGGATACACATAAAAGCGTCTCTACAAGATCATCTTAAAAAGGATGGGTCCCGCCAGATCACAATCTTCACAGCATTTCTCATCCTGACCGTGATCTTCTCTGACAGGACTTATCAAGCCATGGCCCACACAATGATTCAACCTATTTGCTGGCCCAGTGTAGGCAACAGACAACTCAGCTGTGATAACAGACAGATTTGGGACAGTAACACTCACAAACCAAGCCAGGTTTACATATGGCCTTACCGCGTTCCTCCTTCTGTAATGGCTTGGCAGGTTGAGAAGCAATGGTCTGGTGGATTGTTTGTTTAACTTGAATCAGGCCGAGACTGCTGGGCCTAGAGAAAAAAGCTACACCTCACTGATGAAGACATATGAGGTTGAAACATGTCCGGGGTTGCTTGTGGGCTCATGCAGAAGGGGTGTGACCAACAGTCCGGCTTTTAATGCACCTTTAGGGGCGTGACTAAGCCTATTTTGCACATGATTTTTCTCCTTTGATTAATGTCTTGGAAGGCTAAAGAGCAATGGCCTGCAGGGTTGCCCAGAGCAACTGCTATAGGTTAAGATCATTTCTAAACCTACTAGCCATCAGCTCGTTTGTTTTGCTCTGGCAGGGAAATGCAGCCACAGCCCTGGCCTCTGTCCAGATCTCCAAGATAAGATGCCAAAGGAATTCCCTTCACTTGGCAGCAAATGCACAGCCAATCTTATGGCATTTCAGTGCTATCTCTGATGTCAGAAAGGGATATAACAACCCTGCAATAGAGGCAGATGGAGTGAAGCTACTGACAGCCACTAACACCCACTAGCTTTCTGCAGATGTGGGCAGCAGTTACTGCTACCCATCTCACTGTACATTCATGTAACTGGATGTAGCATGAATCAGTCAATCAATCAATCAATAAACGTTATTCGGCTTAGGTGGCATACATGTTGCACACATTAAAGACACATCAATAGAATATTAAAACAGGAGCAACTAAAATGAATTTCACAGATAAAAGTGCACACAGGTTCAAGTGCAAAGTGCATAGTAAAAGAAAGTCAGATACAATCTCTGACAGGTGCCCAGTGGAGAGAATATAATCCCAGCCACATTGGCTCTTAGTAACATCAATGATCAGTGTTTGTACAGTGATTCTGATATGTTCATGATGTCAGTGAATAAAGTCCATATGCTGATTCGGTCCAATTTAAGACTGGTTTTCCTCTTTCAGTAGCATAGTTCATTTCTGTCTTAAAAGCCAAGCTCTGTTGACATATTGAGCAACACAACTTGCAATATATGGATGTTGGGTTCCGATACTTAGATCCAGTGCCTCATTTGTTGAGCGGACACCGGCTTGCCTAAGCAAGGGGCACAGGTATCTCACTCTCAAAAATCTTGAGGCGCTATATAGAAGCTTAAAATGTACCACTGTCTCTTCAAGCAAGCCACAAACAGGACAGATGGAGCCTCTCCAGCCCATCAATATGTTAGGGAGGCTATTGGCAAGGTCCCAAATATCAATTTAGCATAGATTGAGTTTGTGTATGGGGGAGATGTATAATTAGGATACCTTTCTGGGGCATATTCGGATTCAGAGCTCAAGTACAGCGGTTCTAAATGCAGCCCACCTGCATCTTCGATCATGTTCTTCCTAGATAAACAGTTGCTGCTTTCTTGATTCTTCTAATGAGTGCCTTATCTGTACTTTGCGCCTCCCCCCACAGTCTAGTTTTACATGTAGCACCCAGGTAATACTTTTACCACACTCAAGGTTCAGGAGATGTTTCGGGGCATCTAGATACTTGCCCAGCACTTTAGAGCTCAACATTCTCACCCAACTCAATATTGGATGGATAGAGGCATGGTTGCCAATTGGGCGTACATAAAGCTCCAGGTGTACGAGAGCATTGGGGGTACTAGAAGGGAGCTGTAGAAGTTGCTTCAGAAATGTGTTGTCCCCCCTGCTAAGTTTGGCTGTACTTGTATTGCCCCATCATTCTGAGCCATGGAAGGAGGCGGGGGTTACTTGTTTACCATAGAGCTCAATGGCCAGAGGAATGTGCAGAGGTAGATGCAAGGCACAGGCATAGTTACTTCAAGCAAGTTCACCTTAACTTCACCTCAAAATCAGGAAGGATGCTGGTGAAAAGCCAGATATGCAGGTATGCAGGTGGAAGGAAGCATTGTCCTTCTGGCAACATCCTTAATCAGTCACTTACTGTATAGCATTAAAATAGAGCACATTGGCCCAGAAACCTGACACACACAGAGGTATGTGGCTGTCGTTCCACTTTAGGGCCCATCCTTCTTCTTCTGCTATCACACATGTATGCTAAACCTGCAGGATAGTTTTATTTCTAATTGTGTCTGACTTGCTCATTGTTTCTAACATAGCCTGTGTATTATTGAATGTGTTTATAAGACAGAGTCCCTCATTCCGAGTATGGCGGTAAGGGACACCGGGCACCGGTAAGGAGACCGGTGCTGGTAATCCCTTACCGCCCTACTACAAGGTCCCTTAGCGGGTCCCTTCCTTAACGCCTGGTCTGACCAGGTGTTAAGGACGGGACCTGTTAAGGCACCTGGGCGCAAATAACGGTCTTGGCATATGCCGGTCCGTTATTTGCACCCTCCCCATTCCCATTGAGCCCTGTGGGGGCTCAATGGGAATGGGGAATGGTTTGGTGAATGGGGACTTACCGGTCCCGCCAAGGTCGGAATTGACCGGTAAGTCCCCATTGAACCAAACCGGACACAGTACCGGTATGGGAGGCAGTCATGACGCAAATAGCGCCATGACTACCACCATACTCGGAATGAGGGCCATATAGTGAACCAAGAAAAACAACAGAGTAGCGAGAAATGAAAGGGTAGAGGAAGGAGGAATGAAACAGATGACACAGAAGCACAATAAAGACACAATGCATACATAGGAGCGTGAGAAAGAAACAAAGGAAAAATGAAACACAGAAATACAGAGAGAACATCCTAGAAATAAAGCGGGGGACATGTTTGAAAGAGGTACAAGGGTAAAGGAGGTGGCCAGGGCAAGAGAGCGAGAGTGTGTGTCAGAGAAAGAGAGAGAGCTAGACATTGAAATGAGAGAGATAGAGCAGAAGGGGTGGAGTAGTGGGTAAGGCAGATGGAGAACAAAGAGTTAGACAAGGGAGGAGAGAGAAAGAGGGGGGATATGGACAGGGTGCTGGATAGCTGCCCACAAAGTCAAGTAAGAGCTTAGGGAGTGAGAAGGCAAGACAAAGAAAGAGGGAGAGAAAAGAGAGAGCAAGAGAGAGAGAGAGATGGGGGATGGACAAGGTGGTGAATAGCGGGAGACAAACAGAAAGACGAGTTTAGGGAGTGAGAGGGTATAGCAGAGAGAGAGAGAGAGAGAGAGAGAGAGAGAGAGAGAGAGAGAGAGGTATTATAGAAAAGGTGATGGATAACTGGTACAAAGAAAAGTAAGAGCTTAGAGAATGAGAGGGCAATACAGAGAGAGAGGGGGAGAGGGCGATAGAAAGGGAGAGAGAGAGGGAGGGAATATGGGGAGAGCAGAGAGGGGAGAAGGGCTGGGAAGGAGATAAGAGTAGAGGTAGGGAAACAGAGAGAGATGGAGAAAAGAGAGAAGCAGGGGAATATGAGAGAGATGGGGTGAGTTCAGAAGAGCAGAGAACGGAGAAAATGAGTGAGGTATGGATAGTTAGAGAAAGAAGAGCTGGGAGAGAGAAGTGAGTGGGCGAGAGAGATAGAGAGAGAGGGAGGGGTAGAGAGAGGGGCGAGAAAGAGGCAGATAGAGAGAAGCAGAGAGAGAGAGACGGAGAGAGAGAGGGAGAGAGAGAGAGAGAGAGAGAGAGAGAGAGAGAGAGAGAAAGGGGACAGAGAGAGAAGGAGAAGGAGACAGGGGTGAGAGAGAGAGGGGGAGAGAGGGTTGGAAGGAGAGAGAGAGAGGCAGAGAGAGAAGCAGAGAGAGAGAAGCAGCGAGAGAGAGGAGAGAAAGATATAGAGAGAGGGAGAGGGAGAGAGAGAGAGGGGGGCAGAGAGAGAGGGAGAGGGAGAGCGCGAGAGAGGGTAGGAGAGAGAGGGAGAGAGAGAGAGAGAGAGAAGGAGAGATGTAGAGAGAGAGGAAGAGAGAGAGACAGGCAGAGAGAGAGAGAGAGAAGGAGAGAGCGAGAGGGGGAGAGTGAGAGAGGGCGGGAGAGACAGAGAGAGAAGCAGAGAGAGAGGAGAGAGAGAGAGAAAGAGAGAGGAGAGAGAGAGAGAAAAGGGGACAGAGAGAGAAGGAGAAGGAGAGAGAGAGAAAGAGGAGAGAGAGAGGGGAGAGAGGTTTGGAGGGAGAGAGAGAGAGAGGAGAGAGAGAGGGAGAGAGAAAGGAGAGAGAGGGAGAGGGAGAGAGTGACAGAGAGGGGGAGAGAGAGAGGGAGAGGGAGAGAGTGACAGAGAGGGGGAGAGAGAGGAAGAGAGAGAGGGAGAGAGAGACATACAGAGAGAGAGAGAGAAGGAGAGAGGGAGAGAGAGCGGGAGAGAGAGGGGGAGAGAGAGAGAGAGGGAGAGAGAGAGAGAGAGCCTTGCATGCGCTGCAGCCCCTGGAGTGGGCTTAGCATCGCAGTAATTATACAAGTTCCTCTAAGCCTTTGCTCTCTTGAACTGTAGCTGTTACCCAATGATTTGTAAAGACCCTTCGGGGATTTAGAGAGAACCATTCACCCATAATTACCTTGGCTGCCTGCCAGCGCTGGCTCTCCATCTGTGCCAGGAAATCTCAAGGCACCCCTCCAATTAAGCAGGCAGAGGTGGGGGCGCCTACCGTGGGGGCAGAGACCTGGGCGATGAGCCGCTATCGGAGGTCCACGCTTTGAACCGCACTTGATTGGGCAGTTTTGCGGAGGCCCGTGAAGTATGAAAGAGGAGCTGTTTCATGAGCTGTGCAGCAGCCATAAAAAGGAGAGCCCCCTGCCCCCTAGCGCCCCCTCCCACCAGCCTTAAAGCATGTGCTGACAGAAATACTTCACAAAGTGGCAGCGACGGAACCTGGTTCCTGTTAGGTGGTCTCTCTTTAGGAACCAATAATTGCGGCCACTTTACTGAAACTCCGTGCTGTGGGAGTCAGAAATGCTGCGCCCGGCTACTGTGCGCTAGCGGGGGAAGGGCGCCTTTTATGCAGCGTCTGGGGGGTTGTAACACGTGTGTATTCTTTGCATTCTAGGACTTGCAGTTTACACATCGTGATTGCAAGCCCGATAATGCAGAAACCCGCATTTGAAGAGACGCTCTAGGCAGCCTAACGGCTCTCTGTGCATGCGGTTTTGTTGCATGCATGCACGCATGCAAGACATTTCAGCATAAGAAAATAACGTTGGGCATCGTTTGAAGATTAGACGTTGACGTCCGGCAGTGGGTTTGGCTGGCAAACGTCAACATTTAACATACACACCTTGAACTGAGACGACTGTAATGACGTACTGGTAATGTTAATCACAATTCAAGCTCTTCCTCGTCACTGTCCTTACTTTCTCGAAGGCAGTCTGCCTCTCTTTTAAAATATAATTTCATAAAGTTCTGGGTGTAAGCGGGATGGCCCAGCCGCCATCCTCCTGTTCATATAGCACTGGAGTCGGCGGGATTGGGTATCTCACAGATGGAATTATCAAATGGCAGCGCTGCAGATGGCTGTCGAGGACACATCATTTGCCTCCCCCAGACCTATGGCCATTGCTGTCCCTTTTTGGCCATTTTGTCTTTGTGTGAACAGCTAATGAAGGAGCGCGGGGGAGCATAGTGTCCTTTGTTAGCCCACAAAGATGACATGAGACTGTTGGTGGACTGGAAGAGAATTTCTGTCCAGGTCGCAAACAAAGTAAACAGGATCTCCTACATACAGAGGTCTATCTTCACTAGTTAACACTGCAATATTTGTGCATCCTTCAAACGTACCCATTGGTTGGGAACCCTCTCTCTGTACGCAGAATGACACCGTTTCTGGACTATGGTTGATAGTATAAGACGGAGGCATGGCATCCCTATTACCTACGGGAGCCATCTTGAAAGTGATTAATTATTGAAAAGGTCTAGAAAATCTGTCAGAAGGCCTAATAGAAGCCACATTGAGTTTGCTCCTATTTGCAAAGAGGGAACATCCTAAAGGTGTTAAGACTTGTTTCTCAAATTCATTTAGATTAGTTCCATCAAAGTTCCCAGAAATACGGTCATTCCAATGGCCAAAGAACAGTGCCCTGAGCAAGGCATAGCAAGCAGTAGTTAAAGGGAGTGGATGAATATACCAGCCTAGTCCCTTTTCCCCATATTGTGGCAAATGTGAACACACCCAGCAATTTGTTTTGTTTAGAATCGCATGGGTAGCGTGCATAATCATTAAAAGAGAGTTATTATGATAACCTCCTCTGTGTTGGAGGTCTCGCAGAGGAAGAGTGAGCAGATACACATAAGGCGAAGGCATAGTAGGGATACTTGCAGTCGGTAATAAATTATCAAGTGTATGCACACTTTCTAGATACCAAAACCCAAATGAAAATACGATGACTAAACAAACTGCTATTGTGACCAGTAAACATTTGTCCTTGGG
Source organism: Ambystoma mexicanum (assembly GCF_040938575.1). Taxonomy (NCBI): domain Eukaryota; kingdom Metazoa; phylum Chordata; class Amphibia; order Caudata; family Ambystomatidae; genus Ambystoma; species Ambystoma mexicanum. Next base: position 100,000,365 of record NC_090930.1, read on the forward strand.
GACCATAACCCTTGATGGGCAGATTCATCATCAGACAAGTTACCAACATTAATTTTCGTACACGTGGCTTTAAAATTGGGCATTGTTTTCTCAGAGTCTGTTAAGAAGCCTCGCCGTTAGGCTCTTTTAGTTCATCCGTCGGTGGCTCCTGACCACGTGGCCTATGTTGATTGAAGGTAACTTTGCCGGTCCCTGCCTTTTATTTATTTTCGGCAGAAGAGTGAGGGACTGTCTCAACTACGATCCTGTACTGTAAGTTCAATTTCTTGGTCGCAGATCGTACCTTAAGACTCCAGGTACAGTGTGATCTGCAAACAGAGTGTCATTTCCTGAAGGCAATGAAGACAATGAGGAAGGAGAAGCAAGATTGCTTGATGGCGAGGCGCCTCCTTTCGATGCAGATTCGCATTATTTTTGTATTTCCCTTTCGCATGTTGTAAGTGTGCAGTAGCATCCTTGAAGGCTTGAGTAATCGTAGAATGCAAATGGTCCACTGCGGGCATTTCGAGGCTCAAAGGTGAGTCCAAGTCTGAAGTACGAGGATGATGTCCATATAGGGCATAAAAGTGGCTCTGACCAGTTCCAGAGTGTATCGAGTTATTGTATGCATATTCAGCCACCCATAAAATATCCTTCCAATTACCCTCCGATTGGTGCAACATACATCCTAGATATTGTTCAAGGGTCTGGTTCGTTCTCTCCGTCTGACCATCGGTCTGTGGGTGGTGGCTGGTTGAGAGTCTTACGTCGATTTGTGCCAGTTGACAACACTTTTTCCAAAAATGAGAAATAAACTGGCTTCCCTGATCGGAGATTAGTATGGATGGGAATCCATGCAGACGGATGATATTTTCGAGGAATTCTTTGGCAAGAACAAAAGCTGAAGGTAATCCTTTCAACAGAATAAAATGGGCCATCTTGGAAAATAAATCCACCACAACCAGAATAGTATTGTATCCATTACAAGAGGGCAGGTCCGTGATAAAATCTAGTGACAAGGTGTGCCAAGGTGCTGGTGGAATGTCTAAGGGTTGAAGAAGACCGGTGGTTTTGTTTTTTTGTCCTTTGTTTTGGGCGCAAACTCCACAGGACATCACAAAACATTTAATATCCTTTCGCCAGGACGGCCTCCAGAATTGTCGTTTAATTTTTTCCTCTGTTTTGGCAATGCCAGGATGTCCTTCCATCAGAGTATCGTGATGACGGGAAATAACCAGTTCTTGCAATTCCTTTTCTGGCAAAAATAAACGTCCTTGGAAGTAAGGTAAGCCATCGTTGATTGAAAAGACAGACCCCCTTTTGATCCAATCCTGCAAGGCTGAAGAGTCCAGGAATAGTTTTACCCGTGCTTGAATGTCTTCAAGGGTTTGTAAAGTGGTTATCACCAAGATTCTTTGTTCGGGAATTATCGGCACGGGTTCTGAGTTTGTGTCCATTTCTCCCATTCCAATTCGAGATAGCGCGTCCGCTTTGCCATTCTTACAGCCGGGACGGTAAGTGATTACAAAATCGAACTCAGCAAAGAATAAAGCCCATCGGAGCTGTCGTGAAGACTGAGCCTTGGAAGTTTTTAAATATTGTAAATTTCGGTGATCAGTGATCACGGTGATGGTATGCCTGGCGCCAAGAAGATAATGCCGCCAAGCCATAAAAGCGGACTTAATGGCTAATAATTCCTTATCGGTGATTGCATAATTTATCTCCGGCGGCGAGACTTTCTGGACCAAAATGCTAAGGGGTGCAGTTGTTTGGTTTCGGGGTCTCTCTGAGACAGGACAGCTCCCATGGCTAAGCTGGATGCGTCGGTTTCGGCTATATATGGGAGATCAGGACGCGGGTGTTTCAAAATAGGTGCAGACGTAAATTTAGCTTTTAATTCTTGAAAGGCCTGTTCAGCTTCCTCGGTCCATTCAAAACGTTTATTCTTCCGCAAGAGTGCAGTGATGGGTTGCACCACCCGTGAAAATTCCGGGATAAACCTGGGATAAAAATTGGCAAAACCAAGCATGCTTTGGACACCTTTCACCGAACTAGGTGATGGCCATTTGAGGATGGCATCCACCTTACGTGAGTCCATTCAGACCCCTTTAGGTGTCAGGATGAATCCAAGAAACTCAACCTCGGTGGTATGGAAAACGCATTTTTCCAGTTTTGCAAACAGTTTGTGCTGGCGCAATTTCTCAAGGACGGCCCTGACATATTTTCTGTGATCTGATTCCGAAGAGGAGTACACCAGAATGTCATCGATATACACGACAACACAGACATCGATGAGTTCCCGAAGGACTTCGTTCATGAAGAATTGGAAGGCAGCAGGCGCGTTGCACAACCCGAAAGGCATCACCTGGTATTCGAATAGTCCATATTTTGTACGGAAGGCCGTTTTCCATTCGTCGCCTTCTTTTACTCGTACCAGATGATAAGCCCCCCGGAGATCTAACTTGGTTTATATGCAAGCGTCCTTCACCTGGTCAAGGAGTTCAGGGATCAAAGGCAGAGGGTAACGATTTTTAACAGTTATCTGGTTCAATGCGCGGTAATCGATACAAGTTCTAAGGTCGCCTTCTTTTTTTGGCATGAAGAACAAAGCCGAGGATGCCGGAGACTTTGACGGGCAAATGAAACCATTGGCTAGGTATTGATCTAAATATTGTCTCAAATGCAGATTCTCCGGCTCAGTAAGGGCATAAATCCTGCTACAAGGGGGTTGTGCACCGGGCACCAGATCGATTTGGCAATTGTACGATCTGTGAGGAGGTAACGTGTTGGCCTGTTCCTTTTGGAAGACGTCCTGAAAGTCTTGGTATTCCAGAGGTAGTTGCATGGAGACAGAGGTTACTGATGCTAGACTGATCTTCAGATTTTCTGGGTAGCAGGTTCGTGCACACTCCGGAAAGGTTATTCATTTCGCTCGCCAATCAATTCGAGGATTATGTGTCTCTAACCAAGGGATTCCGAGAATAACCTGAAACTGTGGAGCCTTGATTACATCAAACACAACTGCCTCCCGATGGCCGTCCGGTCCTACAAGTGTCACCTCAGCTGTGGAATGTGTTACCGGTCCCGAAGCAATTTCGGTTCCATCAACTGTGGTGATGACATCTTTGCTGGTTTTAGGACGCAGAGGGAGGTTAATCCTGGAGACCAATTCACGATCCACGTAGTTTCCTGTAGCCCCACTATCGATGTATGCCTTTATTGCATGCAACCGCTTAGGCTGTTCTGGATCTACGAGGACCATTGGCACAATGAAATGCGAGGTCTGAGAGTTAATTTTCAAGCTCGGCAAGCGGACCCCTACGCTTGTCGGGCGGGGTCGTTTCCCGATACAGAGGTTTCATGGATTTTATCAGCGGCTCCTACCACCTTCCTGGGCGGCCTTGCCGGGCAATCTCATAGAAAGTGTCCAGAGGAACCACAATAAAGACATAAGTGCATATGCCGTCTTCTTTCACGTTCCTTTTGAGTTAAAGGTCCTTTAACTCCTCCGATTTGCATTGGCTCAGAGGCTTCAGCCCACTTGAGGTTAGCGTGCAGGTAAGAAGGTTGAATAAGTTCTTGGTTTTCACCTTTCTCTTCTCTTATTCCCTTACAGGTGTTCCAGGTTCGAGGCGGGCGTGGCTGGAGTCCAGGTGCAGGAGCAGACACGGTGAGCGTTCAGCTGCTGGGATGCAGAACAACGCGAAGCACGTGTGGCTGTCTGGGCGTGGCTTAAATAGCCTTGGAAGAAGTTCCAGGTGAGTATTCTTCCACAGCCCCACCCAAGTAACAAAATAGTTCCTTCAGAAAAATAGTCCCTTCTAAGCCTCATTTGGCTTGGTTCTTCATGCAGTATGGTCTTCATCAGGTGAGTGTGCAGCATGGTCTGCTTTAGGTAAGTGCACCAAACACTGCCCCTTATGAGCCTGGCGCCTACGGCGCCAGGACTGATGTCCAACATGAGCCTGGCGCCAACGGCGCCAGGACAGTTTCCAAAGAGCCCCTATAAAGGGCCGCTGGGCTTTTACCCGGGGGCGTGATGCCTGCTCCCGGGGGTGCTGGGCCTGGCCTGGTGCTCCGGGATAGGCATCATGACAGCCTGTTAAAATAATCCAATTTTGAATTGACTAAGGCTCCTACAACCACCGGACAATCGGTCTCAGGTACACTAGGGAGTGATTCCCTCAACAAACAGATATTATAGAAGACTGATTGAACTTTAGCTGACACCTGGCCAACATAGCCCATGTCACTCTGCCATATACATCCCAGGTTCTTTACCCTTCAGGCGTATTTGAGTGTGCAAACCAGAAACTGAGGTGGAGGTGGACTACCGTTCCCCTCCAATAGGTGTCTTGGTCCGAAAAGGGTCACCTCTGTTTTCTTGGGATTGAGCTGTAACCAGTTATGTGCCATCCATACCCCTATTTCTTCCAAGCATCTACCCACCTTTATAAGGGCACCATACACATCATCAAATCTAATATACAGCTGCATGTTGTCAGCGTATGAATGGAACCCAAGATGGTATTTCTCCAATATGTCCATTAGTGGGCAAAGATAGATGTTGAATAAAAGGGGAGAAAGTCCAGAGCTCTGTGGTACAGCACAGTATCGCACAAGGATTTCTGATAAAAACCCTCCCAGCTATACACATTGTTTATGGCCTACCAGGAATTATGCAACCCAATCCAGGACACAGGTGTTCACATTCCCTGTGTTTTTTAGGCTGTCTAACAGAATAACAATGCTCTACTGTATCGAAAAAGACAGATAGGTCGAGCATCACAAGTAGGGAGAGTTTTGCTTCATCCCCAGTCTGCAACTACTCGTCCCATACTGCCATCAATACCGTCTCAGTTCCAAATTTGGGGCAGAAGCCAGATTGTAAAGGGTGAAGGAGGCCCTTGTCTTCAACATAATTCTGGAACTGGCTTCTGGCCACCTTATCCAGAATGTTTCCTGGCCATGGAAGGCCAACAACAGGATGATAATTCTTAGTCCACAGGATCAAGACTGGCCTTCTTTAACATCAGAGAAATAACCGACAATTTTAGGAGATCAGGAACTACCCTCTGCTCAAATGATGCATTTACAAACCTCGTCATAAAACCTGTCTGCTCTTACGAGATCCATTTGGAAACAAGTGCCAGAATTGGAAAAAGTAGGTCATTCGTAGGTTTTAGTTTCAAAAGTAGGAGAAGAATGTCCTCCTCTGATACCTGCTTGAAGGTGAACGGACCTGTCCTGGTCGATACATCTTCGATTAAGGCCGTAGTCTCATTCCAAACATTCAAGAGGATCGTACTCTCTGGCTCCCTTTGGGACTTGATATTATCCTAAATACTCCAGAATGTATCCATGAAGAAAGTATTCAGCCAATTTACATTATCTAATAATAGCTCCTTCACTGGACTAATCGTATTGGGTTTAACAGAATGTGTAACCATCTCTGTAACCATCTTGACCAGAACAGGTTATCATGCCATGTTCCTTCTGGAGAGGATCGCCTGCTACCTTTTTTTGAAATATTTGTAAGGACCTTGGGGTTGGTCTTCCTGAGTTACCTGGGGGCAACCAGACGTGGACTCCCTGCTCACTGTGCTCAGAGAGGTGCAGCTTCACCTCACTGATGAGGACCAACAAGGCTGAAAAACGTGTATGGGGTTGCTGTTGGTATTCTTGTTCAGAGAGGAATTGCCATAGCATTTCGGTACTGGACTGCCCATGTGGGCGGGACAAAGATTGATATGCAAATGGATATTTCCCATCTGTGAAAGGTACAGTGAGCAAAAAGCATGTGCTGCAAACTCTCATCTCAGAACAAATTATCATGCCCTGTTCCTTCTGGAGAGGAGGGCCTGCTACCTTTTTTTTTAAATGTTTTTAAGGACCTTGGGGTTGGTCACCCTGAGTTACCTGGGGGCAACCAAACGTGGACTCCCTGCTCACTGTGCTCAGAGAGGCGCATCTTCACCTCACTGATGATGCCCAACAAGGCTGAAACACATGTATGTGGTTGCTGTTGGTAATTTTGTTCAGAGAGGAATTGTCATAGCATTTTGGTGCTGGACTGCCCATGTTGATGCGGGGGCAAACTGGGGGCAACCAGACGTGGACTCCCTGCTCACTGTGCTCAGAGAGGCGCAGCTTCACCTCACTGATGAGGCCCAACAAGGCTGAAACACGTGTATGGTGTTGCTGTTGGTACTCTTGTTCAGAGAGGAATTGCCATAGCATTTTGGTGCTGGACTGCCCATGTTCATGTTGGTGGCAACCTAGGGGCAACCAGACGTGGACTCCCTGCTCACTGTGCTCAGAGAGGTGCAGCTTCACCTCACTGATGAGGCCCAACAAGGCTGGAACACGTGTATGGGGTTGCTGTTGGTACTCTTGTTCAGGGAGGAATTGCCATAGCATTTCGGTGCTGGACTGCCCATGTGGCGGAGCAAAGACTGATATGCAAATGGATATTTCCCATCTGTGAAAGGTACAGTGAGCAAAAAGCGTGTGCTGCAAACTCTCATCTCAGAACAGGTTACCGTGCCAGGTTCCTTCTGGAGAGGAGCGCCTGCTACCTTTTTTTGAAATATTTGTAAAGACCTTGGGGTTGGTCACCCTGTGTTACCTGGGGGCAACCAGACGTGGACTCCCTGCTCACTGTACTAAGAGAGGTGCAGCTTCACCTCACTGATGAGGCCCAACAATGCTGTAACATGTGTATGGGGTTGCTGTTGGTACTCTTGTTCAGAGAGGAATTGCCATAGCATTTTGGTGCTGACTGCCCATGTGTGATGGACAAAGACTGATATGCAAATGGATGTTTCCCATCTGTGAAAGGTAGAGGGAGCAAAAAGTGTGTGCTGCAAACTCTCATCTCAGAACAGGTTATCATGCCATGTTCCTTCTGGAGAGGAGCGTCAACTACCTTTTTTTGAAATATTTGTAGGGACCTTGGGGTTGGTCACCCTGAGTTACCTGGGGGCAACCAGACGTGGACTCCCTGCTCCCTGTGCTCAGAGAGGTACAGCTTCAACTCACTGATGAGGCCCAAAAAGGCTGAAACACGTGTATGGGGTTGCTGTTGGTACTCTTGTTCAGAGAGGAATTGCCATCACATTTCCGTGCTGGACTGCCCATGTGGACGAGACTAACACTGGTATGCAAATGGGTATTTCCCATCTGTGAAAGGTACAGTGAACAAAAAGCGTGTGCTGCAAACTCTCATCTCAGAACAGGTTATCATGCCATGCTCCTTCTGGAGAGGAGCGCCTGCTACCTTTTTTTTTGTTACAGAATATCATGGTCTAGTATATCAAAAGCGACAGATAAGTCGAGCATCACAAGTAGGGAGAGTTTTGCTTCATCCCCAGTCTGCAACTAATCTTCCCAAACTGCCATCAATACCGTCTCTGGTCCATAGTTGTGGCGGAAACCAGATTGTAAAGGGTGAAGGAGGCCCTTGTCTTCAACATAATTCTGGAACTGGCTTCTGGCCACCTTTTCCAGAATGTTTCCTGGCCTTGGAAGGTCATCAATAGGATCATAATTCTTAGTCCACAGGACCAAGACTGGCCTTCTTTAACATCAGAGAAATAACCGACAATTTTAGGAGGACAGGAACTACCACCTGATCGAATGATGCATTTACAATCCTCGTCATGAAACAGGTTTGCTCTTACGAGATCCATTTGGAAACAAGTGCCAGAATTGGAAAAAGTAGGTCATTCGTAGGTTTTAGTTTCAAAAATAGGAGAAGAATGTCCTCCTCTGATACCTGCTTGAAGTTGAACCTGTCCTGGTCGATACATCTTCGATTAAGGCCGTAGTCTCATTCTAAACATTCAAGAGGATCGTGCTCTCTGGCTCCCTTTTGGACTTGATATTATCCTAAATACTCCAGAATGTATCCATGAAGAAAGTATTCAGCCAATTTACATTATCTAATAATAGCTCCTTCACTGGAGTAATCATATTGAGTTTAACAAAATTTGCAACCATCTCTGTAACCATCTTCCAAAGGAGCACATCCCTAATAAAAAATGTGTGTATGTATCTATACCAAATTGTAATTCAATTTAATTCCAACAACTTCTCCGAAATGCAAATGATGGTATAATACGTATGAGGGTAAAAAAAAGTAAGTGTATGTCTAAAACTTTGAGTATTTATGTATTGCATAGTATGTTCTACAACTAACTTTCATTTATATTCTTTACAGAAAAAGAAACAAAGACTATACCCTTTGTTAAGGATTTCAATCTGGCGACACACCCCTTGACTCGGCCTAGTATGTAGCGCACGACCGAGATGTCTTTCTCCTTATTTTATGCAGATTCAATTTGAGATACACAACTCGCATCACACACCCTTTTACAAATACCCCCGGTCACAATGGACCATGAACCAGGCTGGTTGGTGAAATGCAATATTTATTTATTTTATTTTAAAATTCAAAAGAAATCATACACTTTTTAATATTGGGCAGCAATCGCCAATGGGGTGATAATTACAATGAAAATGAAATCAATGCACTTGGTTAAGCTTCCCCTAGAACATATAAACAGCACGGTTCAATAGGAGCACATTTTGATTTAGAAAAGAAAGCACCCAAGTTAAGATTTCCCCCTGCAATGTTCCCTCAACCCACAGATAATCGAATTCTGAGTGGATAGAAAGGAGCAACAAGTAATCTAACTTTCCTCACAGAATAAGAGGCAAAAACAGACTTTAAACCCTTAGCAAAGGCCTAAAATAACACTCAAATTTTACAAATAATTAATTAATGTGCGGTTAAATTATAATATACATATGTTTCATCACAATAGCATGTATGTTATATGACTGGCAATCACAAGGCAATGGATCAGCCAAAGGCAGACAATTTGAAAATGAGTGGAAAGTTTAGAGCATGCTGCAGCCAAATGACATGTGGGAAAACTTGCAATTTTCTCAATTCCCGCTTTAAATTACCAAAACGGTTTTCAATAAAAATGGGAGAAATACTCTGATTTGGAGTGCGGTTTTGGGGCTGAGGGATAGATATATATCACAGGTACAATATAAAGGTGACAATAGGTCTCTAGCTATTAAACTGGATTAGATATGCAAGATATAAAAAGGGTTGATTTGAGTAAAATGAAGCCGTGAAATAGGAAAGGAAATCAGTTGTGACAAGAACAGTTTTACTTTAAACTAGAGTATTCAGACCAGGCCACCAAAGATGGACACAGTAAGATCCAAGGTTGATTCGCGCGTTCAACCCTGTCAACCCAGCACCCAACTCTGGCTGAAACCAGTCCGATCACTCGAAATATGACTAATGGTTTAGGATTACACAAGACAAAATTAAAAAGAGAATGTGCTAGCACTTAAAAATTAAGTACAGGATACAAGGATAATTCTAACAGTTTCAACAAGTTACTGGGGTAAAAATAGGATTGCTTAGGTAGTGGGATAGAGACAAAGGCAAGCCAAGGTAGGTTATGTATTTCTATGGGGAATGGATTATACTCACAGTCACTTTTAAGTTTTGGGATTTTTGGACAGTCAACGGGGTCTGGTCACCACACGGCTGGTGCGCCTGGCAAAAGACAGCTGGGTAAAGGACAGCTGGGCATGGTCTGGTCACTGGGTAGTGAACAGCTGGGCAATTCAGGTCACTGGATGATAAATCTCCTGGCAAAGAACAGCTGAATAGCAGGATTGCAGTGGGCATGCATGTAATGGGCAGCAAGCCAGCCTGGTTCATGATGGTTCCCAAAATAATATCACAGCTTTCCCCTTTGGTTATTTGGATTTTAGTGGGACTTCAGAATTGAGGCCTTCCTGGAAGGGTCAGCAATGCTTAGGCCTTGTTGTTGGGATCAGCAAGATAGATGGAGCAGATCAGGAACGCAGCGCAGGAACTTCAGGAATAGTGTCTGGGTGGAGTCTTGTCAGGGATTCTTATTTATATTGCATAGTGCCATCATCAAAGTATATGCTGGGCAGGCTTAACTAATCCCACCTCTAACCAACTGGATTAGTCAGGGTGCTAATCCCTGCCTCGCTCTCAACTGGTTAGATTTCAAGGCAGAATGTCAGATTTATGATGTGAGTTTTACAATGTTCAAAAAACCTCCCACAGTTACTTTAGCTAAAATCCGATTTTACCACAAATCGTACATTTATACAGTTAAAGTCTCTTAGCAACTTACATAAACAGGTTACATATTTTATGCAGACCATTCCACTCTAACTCTGAACTCTGTGAGACATTGTTTTGCCCTTCTAATACTTTTTGGTAATTTTGAGTATGAAAATTCAGCCTAAAATTCTGTAACTTTATACACGTGTGTGGATTATCATAAGGGATGTAACTATTAAAATGCACAATGGCATCACCAATACTTTCCTTATAATCCCCAATTCTTTGGCATTTCTGTCCCTGAGGCGTCAGTGAATTGTACAATGTCTCAAATAATAAACCACAAAATCACTTTTAAACTGCAAGATTTTCACATTTTTACAAAGTCCTGCTGCAGAGTTAAAAGTATTTACATTTTTATTAATAAATAGTCTTTGGAGGCAAATGTTAAATCTGTTCCCCATGTGTGGGCCTGCCTTCCAAGGCTACCCCGCTTCAGGGGCAGGGTCCTCATGGAGATTCCCTTGAAGCTTCCTGTAGAAATCATGAGGAAGTGTGACTTTCTTTTCACATGTCCTTGTCCTGGAAGTTCCATTGTCAGAGGGTTCAGCCTAGACCAGATTCTGTCCAACCTAATAATTATCACTGGGGTGTAAGTATCTACTGAGGGACCCTTTTGTTTCAGTCATCCTCTCAGCAGAAACCTTAAAGTTTATGGTGGTTCCCTTTCTTTGGGGGAAGCCTTAGCTCTGCCGACTGGAATAACCTGTTTTTGGGAGCTTGCAAAATCCGGCCAAGGCAGTTTAAAACCTTTATTTTCTTTTATTTGGTCCTGAATCAAACCTGTTGAATAAACAGCCCATAAGTGTTTCCCAGCAGCGAGCCCCTTCACATTGTTAGGCACAGACAAGCTTTCATTCAACATTTTACTTTTCAAAACAGGATTTTTTTTTCTTTAGTTTGCACAAGCACATTTTGACACATGGGGTGAAATCTGGCATTTCTTTTGAAAATCGTTTTTTGCATCTGCCTTTCCAATATGGTTTTGTAGCTGTAGCAAGCTTGTTTTACACAACCGTCTGTACTAGGCAAAGGTCTCCATGAAATTCACATGTGCACAGAAAGCTATGATTTCTTTTCAAACAGTGATTTTGACGCTTGATAGCAAAAGTTAAGCGTTTTTCCGTGCTGCTGAAATAAAGCTTTTTGTGGATTTTTCTCAGATTTGGTTTGACAGGGCCTGTCATTCAGAAGTCATGCATGTCTGCTGGAGAACAATGTGAATGTGGATAAGCATAGCAGGGTCTTATTAATAACATGCTGTGATAAGGAATTAGAGGAAAAGAGCATCAGAGCAGCACATTCTTAAATGTGAATAATTCCCTTTTTCCATGGAACTTTGGGCTGGCAGCAAAACAGCGCTGCTTTTTTCATTCTATTTCCATTGTATATGTAAGAACACATTGGCATGCTCCCTCAATGTGCCCCCTTGTTCCACCCTGCCCAATGTGTGCTTGGCAAGAAGGTGCCACCATCCTTTTGTTGCTGCAAAACACAGTTTTGAGGCTATGGTGCTCACAGGAGACAGCACAGCCATTTTGTTGTTCCAGCTGACATGCAGCATGGTGATGTGGCAAAGTACATCTGAGTTGGGTCAATATATCCCACACCTTCATACCACCTCCAACTAAGCACACTATTTTAACCATGGCCACCAAACACAATGTTGCTTCCTTTGGACCCAAAGTACACATATTGCTATAGCCATGCCCAATGTTCAGATTATCGGTTTCACAATGGTCATAACCATAACATCATTACTATGGCCATGGGCAGTTTCCAGATTGTGGCCAAAACAATATGGTTCAACCATTTCTCAAACAATCTAGCCACTTTCAGAGCCACAAATATATATACTGTTATTACAACTACACATACATGTTAACATCCTCGACCAGGCAAGACAGTGAAAACACTTCCATTGTGTTTTTTATGTTGGTTAGGGCCTGCTCATCGATGCACTGCAGTGTTTCCCATAAAGAGTCTTCATCCAGGGTGGTTAGTGTGCCTTTCACATAAGAAACCCACTCCCGGCTTTTCGCACCTTCTAGTTTCATCAGCTCCTTCCGCCATTCTCTCTGGGCCTCCAGACCCTCTATGCACTATATCCTAAGCTAATATAGCAGAGGCTTCAACACAATAAAATCACCTAGCGGGAGCACATTTAACGCCAAACATAGAGTAGCTGTGGGAGTACTCAGTGGCAGGGCCAACACATTATTCTTAAAACTTGACTTCATTGATGTTCAAAGCTCTTAAATTTCCATAGCCCCTCAATTTCGCCCCATACGTTGAGGTTGGGATAGAACAAGTTGTATGCAACTTAAGAACTGGGGCAATGGTTCCACTCCCAAATTTGTAAATACATGATAAAAACATCGGCAAAATCTACTTCAACAAATTCTCCTGGGGCCTAAACTGCTGTTACCCTGCTAACAACAGAACAATTGATTTCATTGCACAAATCATATGTGTTCACTGTGCTAGCACCGCAACTTTCCCCATGTAATGTCTTGTGGGGGTGGCACAAGGCAGACTTTTTGTGGGATTTACAGAATGCACAATTACCAAATGTGTGCTGCTCTCTCTGCTAGTACTAACACTAGTGAATTTCTTGTAAATTGGCTACCCAATGCAGAATCTGGCATTGTTCCAGTGTGGTAACCAGAACAAAGTACTAATTTCACAGGAACTATGACCACATCAAATATGGTCACTGTTTCGAGGCAAAGACTTGCACAAGTTGGGTCATTGGCTCAAAGCTCCGACAAGCAATACCTGCATGCAAAACTGACGTTTGCAGATGGAAGTTCTGTCAGCGGTCTCTCCCACCCCCAATCTGTCACTGGGCCTCATTATGAGTGAGTCGGTCAAGAAATACAGGTGCCTATCACTGCGAGTCTGCCGGTAAGGGAGTTCAGGCCCCTACTGACCGGGTTTTCACTGACTCACGGTGCCAGTGCTTCAGGGTTCTCATCCCCATGGAGTCCTAGGGAGAATCCATGGGAATAGGAACTTACTGTACTGCTGCTTCCTGTGATATCCCGGTAGCACCGGGATGTCAGACAGTGGCAGCGGTAATACAGGGTTGTCGGCAACCCGCCAGAAGCACCAGCGGGTTAACGGCAACCTTGACAAGTAGGTCGATTGGGTCTGGCTGCACCTGGTATTCTAGCAAAACCCAGCATGACCGCAAGCTAATAGCAGGATTTTGCCTTGGAAGAAAAGGTGCCTAGAGTAGGTTTGTGCTTTGTGGCCAAACCTTTGAATAGACCACTGTGGCACCTTAGAGGAATAGCTCCCAATCCTGGGAAAAGTGAGCATAATGTTTCCGGTTGCCTAAGTGGGTACACTGGGAAACAGACTCAAAGTGTTAACTGGCCATAACAGAATGGAACAATGATCTGAACAGTAGGGTTTGTGCACGTTGATAATTGGATATAATGAAAGTTAGCAATGATGCACTAAGAGCATATTCTGGAAACGTGCAACATTTTTCAAATAAGGCCTAATATATCAAATATGTTTTGATAGCTGGGAACAAATATGCATAAATACATAAAAATTACAGGAAGGATAATACGCATTCACCAGGATATTTGATGATGAACAGTCGCCCTTGCATATTTGACATGCGATTAATAAACATTTGCAATCTCAGAAATATTTTACAAGTGGAGCCATGCCTCGAGTTTGCCAGGTGAAGGCGGTAGAATTGGTTTTCGTTGCGCCTCATTTAATCATGTGATTGTAAGTGGGATGTCAGTTGAGCTCATGCAGTAATTGCAGTGCTCTTGGAGCAGGGCGTGGCCACAGTTATTCCACCAATCAATGTGAAAAGGTCCTATACTATTGTCCATATTGTGTTATCTATGTTGTGTAAGTGACCTTCACCTTTTTCCCGTACATTGAGGGCTTGTTAATTTACACTGTTATGTGGTGCTGTAGCGCCACCTATAAACCACCCTTGTTGCTTTAGAGTACAGATAGGGAAAAACGGCAAATAAGGAGGGACGGACAGATTGTAGGATAGAACAACAAAATCATCAAATCCAAATGTAATCCTGGGAACCTACACAAATTTCTTGCTAGAATCCGCGTACTCGTACCTTGAAAAAATAGATGGAGTACAAAAAATCCAAAAATATATATAATTTATTATACAAGAAAGAAAGAAAATGAATGAAATGTCCCACAATGGGCACAACAAATAATCATATAAAATACAACGCAGTTACTCAGTTTTTCATAAAAAAAACATTTGAACAAATACATAAACACAACAATAGCAGCATATCACAATATCATAAAACAAACGACGTGTTCTTGACAATATTCGGGACATGTAACATGTTTCAGTTCTTGATGCCTTTATGTGGCCGAACTCTCTTCAGGGGAAACAAACACTTCTTTTCTGTCATTTTAAAATTCTTTCAATATTGTGCAGTAGGGGTCCTAGAAACATCCACCAACGGATGTCCTCAAATCAGCTGGAATAACTCAAAGGCTGATCAGTTTTCAACAGCCAAATATCATCACTAACTGCCTTGATGTCGCAGAGCCGATCCACATCAATACCGCGTAAACTCACTCAGCTCCAACAAACTGGTACTAGTCAATTAGGAAAGTACACAGCCAAGTGCCGCGGTGGAACGTATTCGTCTGGTACAGTGCGGTCCTGCAGCTTCCACATTGTCAGAAAATTCTGACAACGCGGAAGCTGCAGGACTGCAGTTTCCGCCTACTCCATTTATTTTTTCAAAGTACGAGTACGCGAATTCTAGCAAGAAATACGTGTAGGTTCCCAGGATTACATTTGGATTTGATGATATTGTTGTCTTATCTCTTTGTTTATGATTATATATCTATATTTCCCCTGAGGGTAGAAATAGTGAATATTAGGGGTATCTTTGTTTTATCCTTTTTTGATTCACCTTTAATCAAGCCTTACCAAGTCTTTCTCGTAGCAATGCTGAGAGTTAATTACTTAATTGGAGCTGTAAATATCCTACTGATGTGATAAAAAATGTCTTAACCAAGCTTAATTTATAAGCACCATGCGTGTCCTTCACTGAAGTCCTGTTAAATACAAGCATTGGCAAAGCCAAGATTTTTGGCTTGGGTATAGGTATTAGGCATTTGCCAGGCACTGCCAATAGATGCCCAGGTGCTCTCATCATTTTTAATGTGCTACAACCAATGACCAGTTTATTTCACTGTGTCATTGCCTGTCAAGTGACTTTTTTTTGCCTACACAAAAGCCCAAACTGTTGGCATTAACAATTCTTGTTTTCTGTGAAGCTGGTACCAGTCCCTTGCGTCATCTACTATATCTAAAAGATTTTAGCATAAAACACGTCATTCCATCAACTTTCTTCAGATGATAGAAAGTACACGCTCACTGTGTTTGTCCTTTTTTATGAAAGGGTAATCTTTTCAGTGCTCCGAGCACAGCATACGATTTGTTTTTGTTTTTTTACTGCAGATGAAATGTTCGAAGGAGAAATGACCGAAGATTATTTATTCAAAATAATCTTTGGTCGTTTCTCCCTTGAACATTCCGAACGTGCCCACACCACAATCTGCCCACCCACAACCCTACTCACCCTGCCAACAGCCCCCGTCACCCCACCTCCTTACGTACCTTCAATTCCGTTTCGCTGGTACCTGCGACACCAGTTCCCTTTCACCTCTGTGATCTCGAACCGGTGCCGCAGGGTCCTTTCTTTTTTTTCATCTTTTTTTTTCTTCTTCGGATCAGCTGCAGGGGTGTCTCCCGCAAGAGTCATCTGCAGGGGTGATCCCGCAACCACGGCTCACTATACTGGACAGTATAGTGAGCAGGGTGTTGCGGGTGACACCACCACAGCACACAAAGCCTTTTTAAAAAAAAGATTTTGGACTGCGGGACAGCTGCTGGGGACAACCCTACAACCGAAGCTCACAGTATAGTAAGCGGGGGTTGGGGTGCCACCCCCGCAACCCTAAACCGAATCCAGATGACCTACCCAACCAAAAGTCAGAAAGAATGTCAAACATTTGGTGGTACCCGTTTCGGACTTTTAGTTGGGTAGGTCATCTGGATTCAGTCATTTTGGCCGAAACCCAGCCTACTAGCATCCTTTTGGTGACCAAACACCCAGTCTGCTGTTCTACACCTGAATTATTGGCTCACATGCTTGGAAGTTGAGCCTTTGGCAGAGAAAGAAACATTGACATGTGTTAACTACCATGCAGGGGTGTTGCTAGCTTTGGAAAATATCTGAGGCTAAATAATGTAAGGGCCGTTGTGAATCAAGGCTAGCTAGCCTTTTGGTTGCAGTTCCTGGGCTTCTGTCCAAGGCTCCGACCCCGGGCTATAGTCTTCCAAACCCCTCCTAGCGACGGCTCTGCCGCCGTGACAGCTACTGGTGAAGCAAGCTGAAGGTCACTAGGAGTGTGCCCAGTATTTCTCACGACATGTGCACTTGGACTGTTGGGCCAATATTACTCCAGTGGGGGTTGCCCTGGGAAGATGTGTAGGCACTTACAGATTTAAAAAGGCTCTTTGTATGGCGGCACAGTGTCAAAGCACAACAGGCTTGATAAAACGTCCCCGGCTGTAATAGCATGTATGTAAATTCAGCTCTTGACATATGTGTTCGGGAAGTAGGATGGATTCATGCACAGCACAGCCTGTCGACAGTTTTACAAACTGATCTGTCATTAGAGAAGCACTTTAAAGTACGTGTCGAGCGAGGGAGAAAGTAATAAACAGGAAACCCATAATGTCTCCAGAGCTGTTGGAGGGAACAGTAATTGAGCCCTGACGCTGGCGGGCCGAGCTATGCAAATACCAGCCTGCGCCTCGATTTAGCCCCATAATCATTCAAGAAAGGGAATGGAAATATTGCCTGGAGGAGGGCGAGACGAACACGACTTCTTTCACGCTCTTTCCGGGCTTTGACAGGAAATGCTAACACTTCACCCAATTCATAAAGATTTGTCGCGAGCAAATTAGGTGACATTTACAGCAGCTCAGATTTGCTGCAGCCCGGTGGCACATAAGGAGTTGTATCATTGGGGAGGGCTTACATATTTCAAAACAAGTATGTGCCAGCGACTTACAGAGTCCCACCCAAGCATGCAAGCCAGAGTGGTGAAGGGCTGGGGATCTTTGAGACACCTCTGAAAATAATGGGTTAACTTTTAATGTTAAGCCGGCCTGAGAAGTCCCAAATTACACAGAGGTTCTGACGCCAGTTCGAACCAGACTCAATAACGGAAATAGACAAAAGTGCAAGGCAAAACCCTGCTTTCTTTTATCATCAAAATAAAGCAGGGACAGCGTAAAAGCATAGAATGTGTGGTGCTCTTGACATTCTTATCAAAAACACTGGTTTATATATATTCAACATTTGTCATAACTGACATCACACTGCACTCTTAGTTACCAAAACCTACAGTGTGCAGGGATTGGTTAATAGTGGTGACTACATATTCATTCTATAAGGAGTTCATTTCTCTCTGGGCAATGCTTGTTCGATGGCACCTCTTGCAACCACCTCATAATTGATTAATTTATTTATTTATTGCATTTATTTTCACATTTTTATAGCGCACCAAAGCCTGGGCATCAAGTCGCTGGTTACAGAATGTGCTGGTTACAGAAGGCATGGTTACATTCAAGTGGTTAGATCACAATAGCAGTGGATAGTGAATAAGCAGACATGTGGCTAAATGGGTTTCAGTTACATAGGTTTCCATTACAATAGGGACTGGGGGTGCATAGCTTATCTATCTTGTGTGAATAGTGAAGTTTTAAGGGCTTTACGGAAAGACCAACATTAGTTTTCTGATCTTTGATGAGGAGGTAGGGCATTCCAGTATTTTGCTGCCACCATCGGGAAGCTCTGGCACCCGGCTATGTGCATTATAAATTTGGGGGTACTAGTAGGTGGGAGTTTGAGGCCCTAGTTGGTCTAATGGTTTGATATTTCTTGAATTCATTAGATATATATTTGGGGGTGGTGAGTGCCAGACGTTTGTAAGTTAGGGTTAGTGTTTTGAAATGGACTCTCTCCCTTATGGGTAGCCTGTGGGCACTTCTTCTGGCTGCGGAGATGTGGCCCCTTTTGCGGATGTTTAGCGCTACTCTTAGGGCATAGTTTTGTATAACTTGACGATAAAAAAACATAATTTCTGCAATATGTAATTGCCTGGCACTGTACTTCATAGGCGGCTTAACATTGGAGATTTTCATTGGTTGGCTTCTTACTAACCAACCTTGGACAACTGACAAGTCGTCAAGACATAGGGTAACTTGTGATGGGGCCATGCTTGGAATTATTTCACCCTTCATTTATTGGGCATGTTACTACTATATATATATATATGTTTGTTTTAAACATGTTTTACTGTGCATTTAGTTTCATTACCAAACTTTAAGCACATATCTCTGTCACAATAACAACAACAATTTGAAATGTGAAAAAAGAACTTTTCCATAAAAAAAAATTAATTCAAAAAATGCCATCAACATGAGTATATTAATATAATGTTATTGTCACATAGGCCCTTATTACGACCCTGGCGGAAATCGTGGCGCCAAATGCACCATGGAGCACGGCGGAAAGCTGCCGATAGCGCCATGGGGGTTGGCGGATTTACCGCCCCATTCCGAGGTTGGCGGGGCGGTAAATCCCCATTCCCCATTTTACCCTTCCCCATTCCCATTTTTGCCCCGTAGGGTATAATGGGAGTGGGGAAGGCGTTAATTACGCCACCGTAAAATACGGTGGCGTAATTAACAACAAGGTCCCGTAGCGCCATGGATTTCTCCGCCCGGAAAAACCAGGCGGAAAACGCTCCATGGCGCTACGGGAACTCGTAGTGGGGCGGACGGGTCCGCCGCGAATACCGCTGGCGTAAACCCACTCCGCCAGGGTCGTAATGAGGCCCATAGACTCAATTTTCTTTACCGCAGTATTCCATATTGAGGAAGCAACAGCAGTGATCACAACCGATTGAGCCCCGAACATTGTTGACCAAAATTGATCTTCACGGATGTTATTGTTACAACTGACGTACCCCCCCACATATACCCTCAAATACCATTCTGTCAAGACAAGACTAACATGTTGACTTGGTTCAGTATCTAATTGACAAGGCCTACAAAGAAGGTCTTGTGATGGTAAGGTGTGCCATGTACTTAGGTATTCTTTAGTAGGCAAGATGTTAAGCTGGAGATAAATAATGAAATGCTTCAGTTTGACATTGCAAGCTTTGGTTAGATAGTTAGTCATTGTGCTCCCCAGAAAGCTCTGATAAGAGAATTGTCTATATCTTTTGAGGTTGTGTAGTTTTTCAATGTGTGAAGAAAGGTCCCACTGCTGGGTTCTACGTTTACTTATCTTTTCATAGTCAGGACTATCATCGAAAATACTTGGTTCAAGACCCAAGTTGGTTAAATGATTTACAGTAAAAGATTGTTAAGCCCTCTATGAAGGGATTATTTCCCACAACACGCAGTCGTTCTCCCAAAAGTTGAAGCAGTGGATTAGAATTTCGGTCGACTTTATGCAATTTTGCAAAAAATAAAACTCTCTGAATGTACCATAAAGAGTTAAATGAAGAAACACCATATTCGAGCCTTAGTGCCTCGACTGGTACTGCTTTGGGGAGATTGATTATAGAACCTGATATAGATCTTGCTTCAGGCTTTCCTAACCATCCTACTTGGGAAACCTGGAGTACTTCCAATGAACAAAACATTGAAGAAATAATGCTCATTCTATGGATCTCTTCAAAACCCTCAATGTTATAACCCCCATGATGCTTGACGTAGTTTTTTTGTTTTATCACAAGCCATTTCTTCCACATTTTTCAGATATAAGAGACTCATAATAGGTAGAAGACAGGCGCATTTTAATCAGAAAGCCCAAGTGTATAATTTCCTGGGTGTCTTCCAACACGGTTTCATGGATGCTCCATTTGAAATGTTTACTGGTAGAAGGGACCCTTCCAAGACACATCGTCTTTGTTTTTGATTTGTACAAGGTGTGCCATGGACTTAGGTATTCTTTAGTAGGCAAGATGTTAAGCCGGAGATACTGTGTGGGAGCGAGGGGCCAACAGGCCCCCCGCATCCTTTACTTCTCAGTACAAAACTCAGACAAAGTGCCTCCAGTAGTGGGTTCGCCCCTTGCCCTTATGCAATGTCGAATTTGGTTAACATTCATGTAGATGGGACCACTGAGCAGGACACAGGGCATCCATTTTGTACCCCCTTTCATCTCCATCTTGGTGACTAGGCCTCACTGCGATAGTACAAAACGCTTCTCTTCCCTTTCTCGCAATGGCCAGATGCGCAGGGCACATGGCCCCCACCATCTTTCCAACTCTGACTGGAAAACTCCAGGGCTCCATTCTCACGCCTCAGCCGGAGGTACTTGCAACAGATAATAAATGTAATACATCACTCTTCCTCTGAGATCACTGCCCTGCATGTGAACCAGCATGAGCTAAGCACATAGCTTGTTCATCTCCACAAACGTGTCCTTGCCCCCACACCCTTGCCAGTGGAAACTTACTGCCATTGTGACCCTATGCCCCTGCAAGGTATTCCTTTCATGTGCCAGACCACAGTCCACGCTATGATGCCCACCCAACAAATTCCCAACTAACATTACACCCCTGCTGCAGTATATCGTTGTCTACCACTAACAAAATGTCACATACCAGAGATTCTTATGAACAGAGACCCTCACTTCAACTGGTGTATTATGGTGGTCAAGACCCTTAACCTAGGGCCTTTATAATCCGATGTTATTGATAGTATAGATACACGTGTGAAGTTTTATGGAGACATGATAAATTGTTCAAAGACTTTGAACAATTATTATTTAGTGCATGCATTTTTGAGAATATATTATGTTAGCTTAGCTAGTGACCACCCTGCTTCACAGTGACCTGGCCTTCACCCATTCGGAACACAGATGCCTGACGTCCATCCTCCCGCCGACAAAGCAGCCAACCTGGAGGAAGAGATGCAACCCACACCATGGGCAACATTTGGACTGTCCAATCCAGGACCAACGTAGTATCCTATATTAGTCGCATCATTTCCCTATAAAATGTATTGTAACATTAATTTTGGTCATAGCGCTCTCACAGGTAACAGAGATCTTTGATTGCCAGTTACTTATATAAACCTTGCCTTGAACTCTAGCAGCCTGCTCACTTTGGCTCATTCCCCGTCTGGGGTGTGTCAGTTTTATTCTTTTGCATGAGAAAGACGGGGAGGGCACAAACAATACACAATGAAATGCGTCAGTTCAACATTGCAAGCTTTGGTTAGACAGCAACTCATTTTGTTTCCCAGAAAGCTCTTCCAACACGGTTTTATGAATGCTCCATTTGAAATGTTTACTGGTAGAAGGGACCCTTCCAAGACACATCGTCTTTCTTTTTGATGTCTTCATTGTCATATTGTTTTATTTTGTGTCATCGGCATATGACAAACTAACGGCCTTTGTGCAATTTATCTGGAGAGGAGTGTTACGAGCCTGATGCAGGATTTTCTCTAAATCTGATGTGTAGGTGTTATACAAAATAGAGCGCAACACGCACCCCTGCTACAGGCCTCGATTAGTTTGGCAAACGTCTGAGTAATAACCTTCTCAGCTAAGTAATATACATATGGAAGTGTTGGAATATAGTTGCTGGATATAATAGAGCAAAGTTGAATCAATCCCCCATTCTTTCAGCCTAGCCCACAGTTTCGTTCTTGAAACAAAGTCAAAGGCCTTTGTGAAGTCCACAAAACAGCATGATAGATTTAGACCCGTTTTAGTTACATTTTCTGCATTAAGAAATTTTAATGCACTGATGTTAGTAATTGTGCTAAAAGATTTTCTAAACCCCGTTTGGAAAATACTAAGGAGTTTTCTATCCTCAAGCCAATGTCTACATTTCTCTAGAGTATTGTTGGCAAATATGTTTTGTCTAGAGTCCATCATTGGCAATAGGTGATAATTAGATGCCTCTAGTCAGTTACCTTTTTTAAATATTGGAACCAATATGGATCTTTGCCAACTTCCCGGAATGCTACCAGTCTGCTCTATATGTGGAAAAAGAGCACTCAGTAACTTTGCCCATAATTCCGGACAATCTTTAAAGACTATGGGGGTCATTCCGAGTTGGGCGGTAGCCATGGTGCTATTCCGGGTCCGGTGTGGCTGAATGGGGACTTACTGGGTTATTCCGACCCTGGAGGACCTGGTAGGTCCCCATTCAACCAACCATTCCCCATTCCCATCGGGCCCTGATAGGGCTCGATGGGAACGGGGAAGGCGCTAATAACGGGCCCGCGAATAGCAGGCCCGTTATTAGCGCCCTGGTCCCTTAGCGGGACCCGTAAAGGACGTGTGGTCAGACCACACGTCCTTTACGGTTCCCGCTCAGGGACCTCGGAATTGGGCGGTAAGGGATTACCGGTACCAGTCTCCTTACCAGTGCCCGGTATCCCTTACTGCCCAACTCAGAATACCCCCTTATATTTGGAACGCCATCCAGACCGGTTGCACAGGAGGCTTTAGTTTTACCTATTTGTCTACCAAGATTATCTTTGTAAAAATCTGAATTGAAAACATGCTTTGACGTAGGGGCTTTAGTAGTGATAAAACAGTGTTCATCGTTTGAGATTTCGAGAGCAGGACTATCCGGGGTAAAGTAGAGTTCCTGGATGTGTGTACGCCAAACCTCTTGGGAAATTGGATTTAATTCACTATGGGACAATGCTTTGCGGAAGTAATTATATTGAGACGAGAAATTACTTGCATTATTAGTCTTTAACCAGTGAAACAATCTCAGCCAGTTGGAAATTCTAGTAGAGTGCTTATGTTGTCTGAGCCAATTTCTATATTTGGAGGTCAGTATTTTAAGGGTTTTTTGTTTTTCCAGTTGATTCTGCCCGAAATTGGCTCTAATAACAGCATGCTCCTTTCTAAACCAGTTCTTCTTATCTTCTACAATGGAATCAAAAGGAGTGCTGTATTAAGAGATATTTTTACGACTACAGTTCCACATTATTTCTTTTTTTTAAATATATTTGTATTTATTTTCAACAAGACAATCATGATACATGTTAGTTTCACAGTATCGGTCAATGACTTTACGCAAACACAATTACTAGACAAGCGTGAAACAGTATTCACCATGAAACTTGTCCCTAAAACCCTTCCACTCTCCCACCCTCCTCCCCCCTTTCCCACTCATCTCATTTTCCTAATTGAAAAACAAGATCGAAGGACAGAGAACTATTCCCCAAATCGGAATGGGGAATGGTTGGTTGAATGGGGACTTGCCGGGTCCTCCAGGGTCGGAATGACCCGGTAAGTCCCCACTCAGCCACACTGGACCCGGACTCGGTATGGGAGGCAGCCATGGTGCTAATAGAATCTGATAATTAACAGTCAGATTCTTGCACTGCACTGGATACAAACAATGCTTATTGTGCTACGGTGTGTGCTATGAATATGTAGCTCATGGTTACCAGATGACAGACTTTGCGGGGCTGTATCCTTGGCCTGGCTAATTAGTTAATTAAGGTTTCAATCAATTAGTCTGCGGATTCCCAGTATGCTGTGTCGTATTCTAGAAAGGGCAATCATATCATTTCTATATTTCCACGGGTTTCACGTACAGCAGCCGCAAGGCTTTCCATTTTGTATATGGCATGTGCTTTAATTAACCAGTCTCTCTTTGAGGGGAGTGCTACTGATTTCCATTTGATGATAAGGCATACCCTAGCTGATAGTAACAGGTTTCGCGGCATGTGTGTCAGTAGGTTGTATGAATCTTCACCGTCTGCTTCCACCCCAAACAAACCAGGGGTGGCGTTAGTTCCCTGGAAACACCGTCTATGGCCTGAATCCATCCCAGCACCTCCTTCCAATAGACCTGTGCCTTACAGCACTTCCACCATTGGTGCCAATAATCGCTATGCTCTCCACAGTCTCTCCAGCAGTAGGGAGATGTACCCGGGAACATTTTGGACAATCTTGAGGGAGTGTAATGCCATCTCATCAGTAGCCGCGCATTGTGCATTTTATATTGCATGGAAATGGATGACCTCCATATTGCTTTATATATGCCTCTCCATATCTCTGGGTGAGCTGATATTGCCAACTCTGTTTCCCACTTTGCTTCTGATGATGGCGCTGGAGGTGTCCTCTTGAGATTAATGATTTGTACATGCGTGCTATGAGGCTTTATGTTGTTTGGAGAGGTTAATATTTGTTCAAACAGTGTTAGGGTGCGCTTTAGGGAATCGTTCCAACGAGTGCCGTTCAGAACACTCCTTAGCTGAAGAAAGAGCATGGGGGGAACTTGTATACCCTGCAGGTCAGTCTTTAGTTCTTCTAAGGTGACAAATGTTCCTTTTATCCACAGCTGCCCAGCACGAATGAGGCCTGCTTCGTACCAAGACTGAAACCGGTGAACCTCGCTCAGCAGGTCTCGGATGGGGGGACCAAATGCAGCTCAGAAGGGAAGGCCAAGATGTAACAGCTCGCGTGGCCCGAGTCGGGCATTAGATGTGACACAGCACCTTGAGGATGGGGTGTTACTTAGCTCAGTGTCATGGCCGACAGTGGGACCCAGAGCCATTCTCTCAACGTGACTGTTGCAAATACGTCATTTTCTATCTCCACCCACTGTTTTTCAGGGTTTTCCCACAAGGGTTCTGGGAGTATCCAAAGTTGCATTTCCCTGTAATATTCCTCTAGGTCTGGGTATCCCATTCCTCCCTCTTCCTTGGGCTGGATTAATGTGGAATACTGGATTCTAGGTTTCTTATCAGCCCATAGGAATCTCATTAGTGTGTGCCTCACCTCGGCTAAAAAAGATTCCGGGATGATGATGGGGAGAGATTGGAACAAAAATAAGAACCGTGGCAGGATATTCATTTTTATGGTGGTAAAACACTCCACCCAAACATGGACAGTTTGAGCCATCTGCTTCTATCTTTTCGAATAGTATTCCACAGGGGTGTATAGTTAGCCTCAAAGAGGTTTGCGAGATAGGTTGTAATATTAAATCCCAAATACCGGCACCTGGAAGCCCGAGTTCGTTTTCAGGGGGTTTAATAGCTCCACATTCTTTTTCAATGGGACTGCTATGGTTTTCTGGAGATTAACACGAAAGCCTGAAAGGCAATGTAGCGTGACAACTCTCGGAATAAGGCGGGGATGGAGTCTAGTGGTTGGGTGAGGTACAAGAGGATATTGTCAGCAAACATTACTAATTTATATTCTTTACCCCCTCGGCCAATGCCCCTAATCAGGGAGGTAGATCTAACGGCTTGAGCAAAGGGCTCCACCACCAAGGCATAAATGAGGGGAGAGAGCAGGCACCCCTGCCTTGTGCCCCACGTGAGGTTAAAGTGGGTTGAGGAGATTCCATTAATTGAGACCCTTGCATGTGCTGATTGGTAGAGCACTTTCGCTCCTTGTATCCAGGTGGCCCCCAGCCCTACCCATTTCAAGACCGCTTTTAGGAATGACCATTCCACGTGGTCAAATGCCTTTTCAGCGTCTACTGATAGTAGAAGGGGGCATCCCCTGCTTCTCTAAGTGTGGCCATAAGGTGTACGGTCTTCGAGTGTACTAGGTGGGGAAGGACTAGGACCAGTCGGGTGGCAAGAATGCTGGAGTAAATATTGGCATCCACATTTATTAGGGAGATTGGCCGGTATGATGCACATTCTAAGGAATCTTTGCCATCCTTAGGGATGACAATAATTATAGATTCAGTAAAGGACTTGGGGGCCTGTCCCGGCGCCAGAATTGAATTGAAAAGTTTGGTGAGAAAAGGGGAGAGTATTGGAATTGTTTTTTATAAAAGGCTAGCGTATATCCGTCTTGTCCTGGTGCTGAGCCGGCCTTAAGGGCCGAGATGGCTCCCTGTACCTCCACTGCCATGATTGGCGCATTGAGCATATCTAAGTGATCTTCCACAATAGGCGGGCAGGGGAGGGTGCCAAATATTCTTCAATCGATGAGGGGGTACCGCTATCCTCAGAAGCATACAGCTTCCAGTAATATCTGGAAAAGCGGTCAACAATACCTTGTTTGTTTGTTAGGGGGGTACCAGACTCGTCATTAATTTTGAATACTTCCCTGTCTAATCTTTATTTTCGGTGTCTGTTGTCTTATCGTGCACATCGTGTGTGCCTTATCCCCCTTCTTAAAGAATGTTTGCAGTTGTGTAAGTGCTTTGCTGTTCCAGATATCCTTCAATTCTTCCCTCATCTTTTTAATATTCATGACAGTGTCTTCAATATTAGTGGGGTGCTCCCTCAAGGATTGCTCTAGCCGGGTGATGCCTGCTCTTAGCTCTCCCTCTCTGAGCAGCCTGAGCCTTTTCTTGGCTGCACCCTCTGATATCAAGATTCCCCTTATTGTGGCCTTCCCAGGCTCCCAAACCGTATTTAGCGGCATCCCATCTGTGTCATTGGTTTCGAAAAAATCCTTCATGGCTTCGGAGAGGGTTTCTTTGAATATCGAGTCTCTACACAGGAAGTCGTTGCATCGCCACCTATGATCAGGAGTTGGGAGCGGGCCCAAGTCCAGGTCCAGGGTGCATAGATCATGATCGGACCAGGCTAATACTTGGATGGATGTTCCTAGGATATCACTTTCATTTTCCGCCCCTAACAAGAGGTAATCAATCCTCGAGCAAGTACAATGTGGTGGTGAAAAAAAGGTAAAGGACCTTTTCTCTGGGTGTGTTGTGCGCCAGGTGTCCATTAAATGATGTTCCCTCAGTTGGATGAGGAATCTATTTCCCTGGAGGAAGCTTGGGGGAAGAGCGTTTTGTTGTACCGGGTGCCAATCATGTTCTCAGTCTGCCGCTACGTTAATGTCCCCCCCCACAAATCAGTGTGCCTTCCCTCCAATTTTCTAGGAAATCAAACAGGGGTTCGAATAAGCTAGATTGTCCCTGATTGTGTGCATAGGCTAAGCAGAGTGTTATGGGACGGGATCTCAGTTTACCCTTAAGTGCCATATATCTTCCCTGAGTGTCCCTATGAACGTGCTCTATTTTGACTCCCAAGGACCTTCTTAGCAGGCTACGCACTAGGCTCTTTTTCTGAGGGCCTGATGCCCAGATCGCCTCCCCAATCCCTTTTCCTATAATCTCCCTGTCTCCCCCGCTAGCATACTTGGACTCTTGTATGAAAAGGACATCCAGTTTGGAATGGTCAAACTTTCTCGCTAACATTGACGTTTTCTGCGGGGAGTTCAAGCCTTTCACATTTAGGGAACCAAAGAATATGCTGTCAGAGCTAGTCATGGATGCTAGGGTGGATTGTAAAGTTTGCCCTGTGGCATTGAGAGTTACACATTGT
The DNA here is from genome assembly GCF_040938575.1 of Ambystoma mexicanum. NCBI lineage: Eukaryota > Metazoa > Chordata > Amphibia > Caudata > Ambystomatidae > Ambystoma > Ambystoma mexicanum. The sequence continues at coordinate 100,027,925 of NC_090930.1, forward strand.
TTGACCTTTGCACTTTGCAGTGAGGCGGTGGCGTAGTCGTAGTGATGCAAGGTGTGTGTGCAGAATCTTGATGTGGTGCAAATCAGTCGTTTTGAATGGATGAGTGATTCCCCCCTCCCTCCCTTCCTCCCTGTATGAGATACTACCGAGAGCATTCTCATTTGGAGAAAACAAAAAAGTAAAGAAGAAAAAAAGAGAGACGCCCTAAATCAAAAACGCCCACTACGGGAGCACCCCTCTTCAGGCCCTAATTAGTACTATAACATTTGCGCGAGGAGAAAAAAACAACTTGCGCATGAATAAAGAGCATTACTCAGTGCACCCCTGGAGGCTAGCACAACTTTGGATGCATTCTGTCATGCCCCAATGGGCGGACAGCACCAGAACTTTGCAGTGTCCAATATCGGAGGAGACGGATCTTCAGTACTTAGCCCAGTCTAAGCGAGCGACATAGATTGCCTAGGGAGTGTTTAATCGTTTGTATTTCCACTTCGGTTGTGCCCGGCCTCGTCTTGGGGGTTTATTGGCTGATTCTCGATGTGGGCCTGAAGGCTCTCACAGGCCATCAGAGTCTGAGCTTGTGGCATGGCCATGGAGGTGACGGCGGGCTTGTTCAGCTTCTTCCACTGAGGTTATCCTGAACACTTTATGCTCGAATGTGAGGGAAAAAGGGTGTCCCCAATGGTACCTCACTCCCTTCTCCTGCAGCCAACCGGTGAGGGGACGAAAACCTCTTCTTTTCGCCAGTGTCATTGCTGAAAGGTCTTGATAGAGCTTAATTTTTCGACCCTCGGAATTCTATTGTGTCTCACTCCCTTGCCTTCTGCAAAATGTCTTGTCTTTGTATATAATAATGGCATTTGACGAGGATTGAATGTGGTCCTTTTGGTGGGCCACCCGCCCTATGCACCCTATCGAATTCGAGCTCAGGAGGGATTGTGTCACTGTAGAGGGTTAAGATTAAGGACTTCACTTTGCTTTCCAAACTTGAAGGTGTCTCAACTTGTTCCTCTTCCAGAACCATTATGCGAATATTAGAAATCTGCTCCCTATTTTCTAAGTCATCGACCTTGGATTCCATGTTGCGTTCTTTTTGCTCTAGGTCTAGGATTCTGGCTTCATATTGCATGGTAATAATGTCTCCCGACTGCGGGTTACTTTCGAATGCTTCAACTTTTGCCATATTTCTTTGCAAGTCCGAGACTGTTTCTGTGAGACTATTTTTCATTGACCTTATTTGTAGCAGTCGTTGCCTGGGATGTTTGAGGAGCTTCGGACTTCCTGTGCTTCGATGGTTGTATCTGTGTGGCTAAACCTCCGTAGGGCAGCCAGGTTGTGCGGGTCCAGCTTGGACCACGGCGGAGCTTTTAGACTCCTGATATTATGATGAGAGTGAATGAATTGGGGGGTCTTGATAATCTTATCTTATGGTGCTGGCTCAGTTTTGGAAGGCGGGATGTGTACTCCACCCTGTTGCTGCTTTGAATACCGCACCAGGACAGAGCAATTGCATAACTGTCACTACTTTTGGTTCCTTTGACCCTTGCGACTCACTGCTTGTCTGTTGTATTTCCTTCTGTAGCCCCTCCGCTGGACACCTATGAGCAGGCGCAGTTCACTATGATGAGGCCTTCGCAATTTTATTAGAATTCTATCCCTGCAGGGCACCGTCAGCGGCTCAGGTACCCCCTCCAGGAGTTGAATGGAGGGTGCTGGCACTCGTGGTTGCTTGTGTGTTGGGGAGTTGATGAAGATGGGCTGCTGTAAGTTGCTGGGGTGGGGGGTGGCTTGGCAGTTGTTTCCAGGGTGCTGGTGTGAAATTTGAACCCCGGGTTCCTGCAACTGTACCTTTTTTCATTTACTGCACTTAAATCAGTGCCCCACGGTCCCTAAATTCGGTCCTCCTTTGTTCCTTTGGCCTGGAGAAGTGTTGATATTGCCTCGGCCTCCTGGTTAGGATTTGGTGGTGCAGAAATGTGTGGGGTTAGTCCTTTACTCCCTGATCCACAGGTGAGATGAACCTCCGGAAGGGAAGCTGCCGTCTTGTGCAGGTTGTTCCCAAAATAGTCTGTATTATTTTGATTTTGTATTACATGGCCACAGTAGTGGCCATGTAGTTATGGTTAAATTGTTGTTTCCATAGGAAGAGCACTTTTTGGGCGGCTTATAACTCAGCTCCCCCTGGACGAATCCTCACCAAACTTTGCAAAAAAGTATATGGGCCACTCTGAATTTTTGTAAACTTTGGTGAGAATTTGTCCAGGGGGAGCGGAGTTATAGGGAGGGTCCCAAAATGTATTTTTTCCCACAGACTGAATGGGGGAAAAACTTTGCGCACGGCTTTCAGGTGAAACTGCTGGATGGATTTTGATGAAATCTGCGGCAGGTACAGGGGCTTGGTCCAGAAAGCGTGCTTTTGTAAATTTTATCACCATACATGCAGTAGGTTTATTTATAATTATGAAAAAGTAGGTCTGAAATAATTAGTGTTATCTATGTTCGCTCCGCGGTCACACTTCCATGTTCGATCGATGAACAAGAAACCGATTGGCTAAGGGGCTGCCGTCATGATCGCGTACACGCAACGTCTCTGCCCATTGACTGCTGCGAGACGTGTTCTGCGTCAGATGGTTTGGAAGCGCTGGACATCTTGGATCCGCGGAAAGCGGAGCAACAACCAGCGTACACATGCTTTTTTCATTAACCTTTTTTGCTGTATCATAGAGCATTGGGAAAGGTTCAGACAGTAAGAAATGGGTGATCTATGCATTTGTTCTTCGGCCGTCATGATGTAATTTCTATGGACACCTTGTACGTGCAGTAAATGTGGGGGGGTAATAACGATAGCACTTCCGTCCATGTAGTGGCTAGGAAATTTGTAACACTTCAGTCCATGTAGTGGACATGAAATTTGTAACTCGTGAAAGCACACGGGTATAGGTAGGCAACATTGAAATTGACAACATGCCATGAACGTATTATTTCTCCCAATGGCCATTTTTATATTCATTAGCACGCCACCATGGGTGCCACATGCTATGGTGGTAGTGGCCAGGGGCTACAGTTTTAACATCTGGGTAATTAATGCACTGTGGGTCGGTCGTCATGATGTAATGTGTATGGACATCTTGTACGCACAGTACTCTTATACCTACTTAGTGAGGTATGTCCTATGGCCTCCTTGTACGAACAGAAAAGGAGGGGTCCAAAAAGGGCAGTATTTGAGCCTGTGCACTGCATGGGGGAGTTGTTACATTTGTAAGGGCACGTGTGGTGTTATGGAACATTGAAATTGCCTACATGCTGTGAATACATTACTGTTTCCAATGGCTATTATTATATTCATTAGTTCGCTCCCATGGTTGGTACATGCTACGGTGGTTGTGGCCAGAGCCTAGAGTCTTGGATGCATGGCCGTTGGCCATGCACCCAAGAACAAAGAGGTAGTTGTGGGGAGATCCTGCACCCAATAATACACTTATACCTACTTTATGACGTATGTTCTGTGGCCTCCTTGTACGCACAGAAAATGAGGGGTCCAATAAGGCCAGTATTTCAGCCCGTGCAGTGCACAGGGGAGTTGTTATATTTGTAAGGACACATACATTACTCTTTCCAATGGCTATTATTATATTCATTAGTACGCTGCCATGGTTGGCACATCCTATGGTGGTTGTGGCCAGGGTCTAGAGTCTTGGATGCATGGCCGTCGGCTGAAGGCGGAAGGCCTTACTTCCAAGACTGTAGGCCCTGACCACAACCACCACTGCATGTGGCACCCATGCATACACCTTTTGTGTTGCATTTTCATTGGCAAGTTCTGGGGAGTGCGTGCAGTATTGGGTGCATGGCCAAAGGTCATGCACCCAAGAAAAAAGAGGTGGTTGTGGGGAGATTCTTCACTTTTTTAAGTGGTAAGCACTAGAGTTGGAAGACACTGCACACCCATCCCATGTAAGATCTACAGACACACACCTAGGAGGGAAGCCTCTGGGCAGAGGTACGTAACGATAACACACATATAGAATAACCCCCACTACCACACATCACTGAGGTAGTTGTGGGTAGACCCTGCAGTCTTGGCAGCATGGCTAAAGTCCATGCACGCAAGACTGAAGTCATAAGCAGTGGAGTTACAAGTTAATATGGGTGTGGTGGATTGTGGTCGTTGTGTTGATGCCCTAGTTTCTTCACTTCATGGCTGCAGACGATGATCTGCAAAGTACATTCATAAGCAGCTAATTTACAAGGACCATGTTTTACATATGCAGCGATGGTTGTGGATAGGAACTGTACTCCTTGAAACTTGGTTGTAAGGCGTAGGTGGTAGGTTACTTACCGGAGATCAAAGGCCAACCTACAGGCACTGCAGCGTATTACTACCATAGATTAGACAAGTTGATTCCCATGTGTAGAAAATGCCTACCAATATACTTACTCCTTACTTTGTTCAGAATCCATACTTTTTTTTTCATTTGTTATCGTACTTGACGGAAATATCACTTTTTCCATTTCTGTGATGAAAGAAAAAGGCGTGTTAATGTTTGCAGTTTTTCCACATTTGACACATTGCATAATAGACAGTTAACTTTTTGTTTTTAGACCCTCATATTTAGTTTACAAACCAGTGTACTGTGCATTGCGCTCGGTTTCTGTGTTTGCTTTTCTAATCCTTGGGTCTGGAAAAAAAAATCCTTGTCGGATTAAAAAAAATCATCATTTCTTATGCAACTAAGTACTTCATTTTTTTCCTTTCAGTGTTTTCTTCATTTTTCTAATCAATGTTATGTTTGTTGCCTTCCTGGCCATTTTTAGCAAACGTTAGATACCTGTAGGTGTATTCTAACTGAGCATTTGTTCCTACAGATTTTTGATACTCATTCATTTGTGTCGTTGTTACATCCTGTTTCCTTCATCTTTCCCATTAATGTTTTCTTTGTTGCCTTCCTGACGATTTTTACCAAAACTTAGATACCTATAGGCATATTCTACCTGTACATTTGTTTCCAACCATCTGTGATTATCATTTATTTGTGTCATTTTTCCATCCTCTTGGGTAGTTAGATACCTGCAGGCGTATTCTAACTGTGCATTTGTTCCTACAGATTTGTGCTACTCATTCATTTATGTCGTTGACATATCCTGTTTCCTTTATCTTTCCCATTAATGTTTTCTTTGTTGCCTTTATGCCGATTTTTAACAACAGTTAGATATGTTTAGGCGTATTCTGCCCGTGCATTTGTTTCCAACGATCTGTGATAATAAATTATTTGTGTCATTCTTCCATCCTGTTGGGTAGTTAGATAACTGTGGCGTATTCTAACTGTTTGTAGTCTTTCACATACTTTGTTGACAATTTTGAAGTACATCTTATTACGGAAATTTTGGCGTCAAGAACATTAAATACCCATTTTTTGTTAGGTTAGCTGGCAACCTCTGCTTTAGAAAAATGGTGCTATCATTACATTCAAAACATCCAGAATTCTTTTTTAATGTATGAAGTGTGGTGACCTGCATTGGTTGTAGCTCCTGCATGGTAGATTATTCCTACTGTTGTAAAGGTTTTCTTTCCAAGTGACACTTGACTGTGTGTAAATCCAGTTAGTTTCAAGTTGTTTTTGGTTCCATCTGCATTATAACGTAGAAGCATAACTATTATGTAGGCACTATGTGATTGTATCAGTAAGTTAGAACGATTGTCTGAATTGCAAATACTACATAATCTGCCATGGTTTGCATTTTATACAAGTTGCTGAAATGGAATGCTCTGACAATTTGGCATGGACATATACACACATCGCTCATTTGGGATTTATTCCTGTATCACTTTGTTACAGAGAGTGTCTGTATGTTTCCACATATACAAAATTTGGAAGATTTCATTTACAGGTATGCTTTTGTTTTCCAATACTAATAGTATGTACATTAGAAATTCTTGTGGATCTTCTTGTGAGTTCATAGTGAATCTCACCATTCCAGCACAGTCGTCCAATTGTTGCCTTACTCCATGAACAATGTATGTGTTGTCAGGATTGCTTGTTGCGTTTCTATGCACCACTAACATTTGCAAACACAATTGGTCTGTGCTGTGCAGGTAAATATTGTTAACAATTGGTAGCAATTGAAATAGAATATTCATTGCTACATTTGCATAGCAACTTACCCCACTTTCATTTGTAAATTTGAATGGGCCAGCAAGTTCTGTATCTGAGTGAATTTTTTGTTTTTTCTGTTGCTACCACAACTTACTTTTACAATCTAACCTTCTAAGGATTCCCTATGTTATTTCAGTACCAAACACACATGGATTTGTCAGCCATTCCACCTGTTAATGGTTTACAAATGAATGCTTGCTTTGGTGCCCAAAATAAACAAATAACCCACACAGCCCCTTTAAGGAGTAGTTACAATATGAAGGTTGCACTGCACTTACTTTTTTGTACAAGATGACCAGGTTTCTTTGGATATGTCGTCTGCAGTGTAGATGCTGTTGATTCTCAGGACAGTAGTCTTCATTGTGAATTAAAAAAACAATATCAATTACTTTGTGTGTTTGCAGAGGTCATGATACTGCAGATTTTATTGTACTTCTTTCGTCAGAGGATTTAACTTTCATATTTCAACCCAGTCCACATGCACATTTCACTTCTCTCTGTGCAGTCTTTCCATTTACTTTCAATATGGTACTTGAAAGTTCTTCAAAATAACTACATGTTTTAAGGGTTTGGAAATGCTTTGTTCTTTACAAAGTGTAGTATGCATAGGAGAGAGGTTTGTAAGTGATAGGGCAAAGTACTAGTTGGGCAAACATTTTGTACTTGTTAATGAAAAGCACAATGTCCAAAAATCGGGACACCCTCCGAAGGACATGTGAGCACCACAATCGGGAGCGATTACTATTCTCATACGATCACATTGCAAGTAGCATTACTGTAGGTAGTAAAGAGTACAGAACTCCGACATTTTCTCATACAAAATTGAGGTCTGCCCTAAATTCTACTTCTCAACTCACACGCTTTTGGCGGGTGTTACCCTCCTTGTAAAGGGCAGACTCACCCGGCAGGCCTCCTGCGGGGCCATTCAATCCAATGGCCGTCTCACCCGCCAAAACAAAATCGGCTGATTTCACCCGGCTTTAAGACAAAAATGGTTGAAAGCTATGCCTAAATAGGCATGCTTGCAACGTATGTACAGGATATGCAGAAGACAGTAAGCGGTTGTGCGATTTGTTAACGACAAAAAAGGGGGCGCGTTGTTATGTGTTCCCTATGGAAATTTACCACCATTATTTTGTCTATTTTAAATCAGAAGGGTTCCACATGTACTCTGATTAAAATATACATACCTGTACTGTATACTGATGCATATGCACATGCATGGAGCTGTACGTAGAAATTTGCAATCCTTGCACAGTCGCTTGTGAATTAGGTGCTTTGCATTGGTATGCGATTTTCATTAAGAATCATCGACAGTAATTTTGAAGTGCGCAATGTTGATGACGGAGTTAAAATTAGCAATGTTCTATGTGATTGGTGGATGATTGTGCGCCCGCTTAGTTGTGTCCTATGAGGGACTCGCTTTGGTACCACTGTAGAAAGGGTGGAAGGACTGGGTAAGAGTTACGTGCCGCACATAGGCAACGCTTGTCCGCTTGTAGGGCGTGTCACATACGGGTTTCTACAGCAAATCTTGCATGGAAAGACGATTGTAGGCATCAGCCAATCCGATGTTCACATTAGTCTTTTGTGTCAAAAGACGGTGCGTACACTGAAAATGGCAGAGGTGCAGAGGGTCAGGGTTTTGCTGCTTGGAGACATTTTTGTGCAAGGCTTACAACACTATGCCGAGAGTAGGCATGTGGCACACCATTTCGATGTGCGAGGAGTGGAGGTGGTGTGGAGCGCTGACACTGATGCCAATGCTGCAGTAATTCTGCAAGTTTGCGGAGACATGCGTCAAATGACCACTCCTCATGTGATAATTTTGCACTACAGTGCTTGCCACTTGGGATACCTGACTTAATGTACTTTGTTGGCAGATTTGGCACAGTTGGTAGAAGCACTCATGACCATCTTCCCAACATCAAAAGTTATTTTTTCTGCTTTACTCCCGAGAGTGCAATGGAACAACACTTCTGTTATCTGTCCAGATCAAAGCATCGGGAGGTGCATCATCAATTGCGGCAAGTGTGCCTTCATGCTACGAGTTGGTATGTTTTTTATAGCCACAATAACATTGCTCCAAGCAATGCACATTACTTTGAAGGCGATGGTGTTGTGCTATCCTCTTTGGGAAATGCAGTGTTTTTTTGGAACATAAGACTTGCTTTAGAGAAGGTTCTGTAATGTTTGTACGAGTAAAGCAAGGACAAAAAAATACAAACAAATACATAAAATACCACATGTCTGTACGATATGTGGCAAAAAATAAAAACAACGGCTCTTTTCAGAGCCTACCTTAAAGGGGAAAAAGGGGAATAGTACTTTAATGTACCGTCGTCACGCTCTGATCCTGTACATGTCCGCGAAGAAGGCGATAGTTAGCAGCCAGCACATATCACCACCGGGGATTGAAGGGTGGAGCTGCATGTAAATGAGAATGAGCGAACCTAGGGATTGGTCCATAAAGTTCAGTAGGTGTGTTCTGACCGACGTACTTTAGTAAAACCATCTTCTCCCTCACAGGACACCACACAGCCATGGCTTTTCATGCTCGAAAACAGATTATCTGGATTGTGGGAGACTCATGAATACATTGGTTGAAGGTGTATGCAGAAAGCTGCAGTTTATCTACAAATCTCAGATTTCCACATGCGGAAGTGCACTGGCATGGCGTGCGTGGCATTAGATGGGTGGACTTGGTACCTCTTTGTGTTACTTTACAGACAGAGCGTCATCCAGATATACTCATCATTCATTGTGGAGGAAACAGTTTAGGCCATGTATCTGGCATTTCGTTACAATTTGTCATGAAGGAAGGACTCGCGAAGCTCATGGGCATGTTTCCAAATTGTCAAATACGTTTTTCCCGTATTGCCCAAAGACAAAAATGGTTGTGTTCTTCTGCATTTGGTCCACAAATGGAGAAAGCGAGATGCAATTTCATTTTCCGCAGAGATGGAATCCACCTCACATATGGTGGTAATCAGATGTTTCTTCACAATTTACAAAATGCATTGCGCCCTCTTTTGCAATACCACTAACCTATGTGACAATCCATTTTCCCCAATCCACTGTTCTTGACCCACACAACACACCACCAAAAGGCTATTTTCAGAGCCGCCCGTTAATCCCAACGTACACTTTATTGCGTTTGCGCCGCTTTCACCCTCCCTTTATCCCTCTACGACTGTCCGCAAACTTTTGCTGAACTCCGCAGGGATCTACAGCCTTCACTTCATAGTTCTATTATTACACTGAGAAAGGGGGCTCTGAAAAGAGCATTTTCTGTCATTTTTGTTGTTTTTACGTTCATTAATTAACAGCACTTGACACACTAAGAGAAGAGGCGAAAGGAGGGTAAGGAAGGGACACCAGCCACGGGGATAAGAAAGGACAACTCAACAGACAAATATTACAGGTGATCTTTATTTAGGTAAGTAGCAAATCTTCTGGTGCTTGGTGACTGCAGCCTCAAAAGCACTTCGAAAACTCTCCCCCTGCAGAGTACTGCGTCACAATACATGCACACTACTGTCACCTTTGAAAGGTAAGGGTCCACAGCATTGCAAATGGCTTGTGAAGCAGCTGGAGAGAGGCGCTACCCCACAGGAGTGTCTCTTGTGGTGGGAGGAGCGGATTCCGAGGTTGCTGTAGAGGAACTCAAACGACTATGCTCTTCACATGGCACCACCTTGCGAATGTCCGCAGTGTGGAACAATGTGAGGTGTCGCTTCATGGTTGTCGTACCAAAACTGTACGCTCCAAATCTCCTGCGACTCAACACCACATTGCACTGGTTACACTTCACCAGGTTTGCACAGGCTTTTGGTACGTTCCCATAAACAGAAAACAACCGCCACACCCACGACTCCCGCCGAGTGCTCCTAGTGCAGAGTTCCTCCACTTCATTCACTTCCTCCTCTTCTTCCTCAATCTCTACATCCTCACCCATATATCTCTCTGCAGGCCCTTGATGAGGCGGTGATGGTGGCAGGTTTGGGGGTGGTGCAGAGGCTAATAACCAAACAGCAGCCATGGAAGCCATACTGATTAGTTTCCTTTTCGTCACTACAGCAGTAAAGGCAATGCACCTCTATCTGCTATAGCTAGAAGGACAATGAAGATGCGCTCAGGGGTGTGGCCTTTTGAAGGGGTGCAGGGGTGTGCCTTGTGACCGTCTTCATCTCTACAAAGCAGTACACACATTTTACACAGCAACTCCTGAGGTGGCCTATTGTTTGGGATGTGTGAAATTACATTTTTACACTCCTCAATACTTTGCATTGTGTTTACAAGTTCATATTTAGTGTTGCGGAAGCACACAAACCACAGAAACTAGTCCCCACATGCAGCGTAGGTGCGGTCACAAGATGACGTCCTCAACACATCTGCCCCCTTAATGAAAGTCCCCTGGAGAGAAAATGCAAAGAATCAAACATGCGCATGCGCACAAGTGTCCTGCGGACAGTGTTTGGGTTCTCAAACTACTTCAAAGTGCGACACAAGTGAGGCGGACAGTTAGGAACTGGCGCAATGTTGCCAATCCTTTCATTTGGACTGCGCATGTGCACGCATGCTCTGTTCACTGTACGGACAGTTCCAGTGTCCTTAGGACAACTCCATTTTGTTTGCCTACGAACTTTCCGGCCACCGTGCCTGTTCTACGGACAGCACCATTTTGACTACCCCCAATATGGACCGGTATACTGTCCTTCACACACTCCCTTTTCACTCATTTACACCCATTCCAGACATCTTGTGTGTTCTACAACCATGTCTTATCTTGTTTCCAAGCGGTACGCCGAGGTACTATATCCCTTGGACACCCCTTTCTGTTTATGTACGCACATTTTGAAAAGATGGTGCAGTCACACATCACATCCGTCTTACTTGGCATTAGACAGCACCCACATTCCATTGCTTGGGGATAGGTCGAACAGGCGCGCTGTTCGCGAACATTTTACATCTTTTTTAAAAGAAAATTTACACACAAACACTTTCTCGACAAGTACTGTACAAAACCATTTACTACACACACACACTCACACACATCAATCTAAAGAAACAGCGGGGGAATGGGACACTGAAACAAATATGGTGGAATTTGGATTTAAAACAGGCTGGTTATGAGGGGGTGATTTGTGAGGGGAAGAAGGGATGGATACTTCGTCGAAACGTCTATTTTCCTCTTGCAGGTTTGGGGATGGGTCACTAGGGAATGGAGAAGCAGGGCAGGTGCAGGTGGGGCAATGGTACCGAACTTTTCCTGTCACAACGTCCTCCGCAAATTCCTGTAAACTTTGAAAATTGTCGTTCAAAATGTCAATTTTCTGCTCTATCCTTTTAACCCTGTCTTCTTCTATCTCGTTTGTTGCCCTTTCCTCTTTTTTTTCCTGGTCTGTTGAAAAAAAAAAACAAAACATAAGTTAAATGCCTATAACATACTGGTCACTATTCTCCATATGCAGACCAATGTGTACCATTGTTGTCGCTGTCTTCAGACATTTCCCCGTGTGGGAAATTCTCCTCCAGCCACTCCAAAGTACTAGCCATTTCTGAGTCAAAACATCAGAAAGAAATTATTATTTCTGCACCACATACCAAAAAAAAACACACCCGCATAAAAAAAAAATGGCCTGCACTCACTCTTTTGATGTCATCTCCCTTCCCCCTACTGCGTCCGTCCACTATCGTTCCAGGCTGCCGAGTTTCTGTGAAGTGATTACAGCGGAGGCATCCTTTTTTTTTTTTTTTGGTACCATCCACTTCATTCTATATGGTTATTAAATGTGTAATTTTATTTTCCCACCTTTAGGTTTCCAAATTTACTTATTACTACTTACAATATCTTTATGCCCTTCTTCAACGTTTCACACTTTTTGTGTATGACAATAGTACATTTTCAGATACCCCCCGCCTCTTTGGGTAATGTTGATCCTGTCCGCCCCCCTCCGCAAACATGCGCTCAGTCCGTCCCTTTCTTTCTAAAATCAACAGGGAGGGGGTTCTGTATGTTCTATGTTAAATGTATGTCAAGTACATAGATTATACTACATATCTCTCAAAATCACATGATTACAGTGTATATTCTGCTCAACAACTTCATTGCCACAATTTCATGCTTAGGTTCCACCTTCCAAAAACCTGTACAATTCACTACAAAAAAAAACTTTGTTTAGGAGACGTTATGGTTAAGTTGCCCTCCCAAAAACAAGTGAAATTCACTACAAAAAAAAAAAACTTTGTTGAGGGGACGTTATGGTTAAGTTGCCCTAACAAAAACCTGTACACTTCACTAAAAAAAAAACTTTCCACCTCAAATTTATGCTTCAAATTAAAACTGAACAAAACCCTGAAATTCAACAGTTATGGTAAACTAACCCCCTAACCATGCCACCACCCCTTTGCACTGCTAACACGAACACCCAGACCATGAAAGATTATTTTCCTTCCCTGCCATAAATATATATGTACAATCAGTGAAAACATTTCACTAAAGGAATGTTATACTTCACAGTGCAACCAAACACCACTGCACATTCCCCCATTATAGTAAGCTAAGCAACCATAACTCGCACCATCTACGTGCATTTCTAAGACTAACACCCAGGACATCGAAGATGACATCACAAATATCATTGATGAAATCACTGATGACATCACATGTGAAAATAATATTCCTAAAAAGTCCCTACCTACAAGGGGCTCTTTCTATTATGTTGGTAGCAAGATGTCAGGGGTGATTGTGTAATGTTACACATGTAATAACTAGCTCACAAATCTAGATTTAATACAAACTTGTGCTACAACAAACAATACATATGACGACCCAATGCATATAACTGAGCGGCACAGTGATGTCATCAATGACATTTGTGATGTCATCTTTTATGTCCTGGGTGTTAGTGGTAGCAGTGCACAATGGTGTGGCTAGTTATGGTTGCTTAGCCTGCCATAACTGGCGAATTGCAGGGGTTTTTCGGTTTTACTTTGAACCATAATGGCACGTTTGAATAGATTTTTTAGTGAAGACCACAGGTTTTTGGTTGGGCAACTTAACCATAACGTCCCCTTAACAAAGTTTTTTTTAGTGAATTGTACGGGTTATTAGTAGGACAATTTAACCATAACGTCCCTTTAACAATATTTGTATTGTAACTGAATTTGACAGATTTTCTGAAGTGGAACCTAATCATAACATTGCGTTAATAAAGTTTTTATGCTGAATATACACTATCATCATGTGTTCTTGTGAGATATGTAGTTTCATTTGATTACTTTACAGACATATACCGTAGATCATACAGAACCTCCTCGCTATCGATATTATGAATGCACGGACTGAGCACCTGTCTGTGGACGGACGCGGACGAGGTCAGCACTACCGAAACAGTCAGGGTCCATCTGAAATTGTAGTATTGTTTTACGCAAAAAATGCTCAACTTAGAGATAGGACACTTTTACAAGTAAATAAATAGGGAAACCTAAACGTCTGAAACAAAAACCATGCATTTAATGACCATGTAGAATGAAATGGATTGTACCATAAAAAAAGAAAGTATGACTCCAACGTAAGTACCTCACAGAAACTCTGCAGCCAGGACCGACAGTAGACACATGCACTTCAACGAAGACAAATTATAGAAAAAAAGTAAGTTAACTTCATTTTTCTTATATATAAGTGTGTACTTTTTGTGGTATAAGGGGCTGAAAAAAATAATTTCTTTCTGTCCTTTTCATACAGAAATGGACAGTACTTTGGAGTGGCTGAAGGAGAATTTTCCATATGGGGAAATGTCTGAAGATAGTGACAGTAATGGTACGCAGTGCTCTGCATAAGCAAAATAATGTTCAGTGTTTTATGGTCATTTAACATATGTATATTTAGTTGTAGCAGACCAGGAAAAAAAGAAGAAATGCCAACAGATGACACAGAGGAAGACAGTCTAAAAAGAATAGAACTTAAAATGGACGCACTGAATGTCAATTTTAATAGTTTAAGGGAATTTCTGGAAGAATTTGTTAGAGGAAAAATACGGTATCACTGTCCCACCTATACCTGCCCCCCTTCTCCATTCCCTAGTGAACCGTCCCCAAACCTTGAACAAGAAAATAAACGTTTTGATGAAACACCCATCCCTTCTTCCTCACACAAATCATCTCCTCACAATCAACCCGTGTTGAACCCTAATTCCCCTATATTTGTGTCAGAGTCTGCATCCCCCTGTGTTTCTGTTCATTAAAGTGCGTGTAGTTTTTTAGAAAATGTTGTATATTTGTTGTAGAGTAAAGGGTTGAGAAACATATTTTTTTAAAAAGACTTAAAATGTTTGCGAACAGCGCGTCTGTTCAAGCTAGCTGTAAGCAATTCAATGTGGATGTTCTAACGGCAATACACCTACCCGTACCAATACCAACTAAGATGGAACTGATCTTAGAATGCACCATCTGTGCAACTTCTGCGTAAATGAAGAGAATGGGGCGTGCTAAGGACATTATGGCTCTCCGTACGGCTCACAAACGAGATAAAACATGTTCCTAGAACATACTAGGTGGGCGGGATGTATATAAATTAAATAAATTGGAAGTTTTCTAAGGACACTTTATCTGTCCGTATCGTCCGCAACAAGATGGAACCGTCCGTAGAACAGGGAAGGTGGCTGGGATGTTCGTTGTCAAACAAAATGGAGGTGTCCTACGGACACTGGACCTGTCCCTGCAATCATCAGTTTGGTGTACGCGCATGTGCAGTACACCCATAAGTACTGGGAACATCCCGCCTGTCTCTAACTGTCCATCTCGCTTGTGTCACATTTTTAATTAGTTGCAGGACCCGAACACTGTTCATAGAACACTGGTGCGTATGCGCACGTTTGTTAGTCTGCACTTGCTGTCGTGCAGGCATGCTTTTCCCTCGCGGATGTGTTCAGGACGTCATCATGTGACCGCACCCACGCTGAGCGTGTGGACTAATTTGCACACTTTGTCTGCCTTCGCAGCATTGCAAAATAACTTACACATACCTGTGAAATTATGTTTCAGTATAAAATCACCATTTGACTTTTCCCATACAATATATCCACCTGTGAATGTGTTGTTTGCAATTTTGGCAGCACGTTTCAGCGAGCAATATGGTCACGAGCCGCATCCTTGGACCCCTATAAATGGGACACCCCCAAGCTCATCTTCATTGTGCTTCTGGCTATAGCAGTTAGAGGTGTGCTGCCTTTACTACTGTAGCAACCATTTGGCAAATAATCCTTATGGCATCCATGGCTGCTGTTGCTGTATTAGCCTCAGCAGCACCCCCAAACCCTCCACCACCTCCCCAAGGGCCGGCAGCGGGATATACGTGTGAGGATGTAGAGATCGAGGAAGTAGAGGAAGAAGAGAATGAGGTGGAGGAACTCTGCACTACTAACACTCTGCGAGAGTCGTGGGTGTGGCAGTTGTTTTCCGTTTTAGGGAACGTACCAAAACCGAGCAAACTTTGTCAAGTGTAATCACTGCCAGTTGGTGCGGGAGACCTGGTGCGTACAGCTTTGGTACGACAACCATGAAGTGCCACCTAACTTCGTTCCACAGTGCGGACATTCGCAAGGTGGTGCCATGCGAAGAACTTAGTAGATTGAGTTCCTCCACAGCATCCTCCGTGTCCGATCCTCTCACCACAAGAAACACTCCTGTGGGGGAGAGCATCCCTCCAGCTGCCTCACAAGCCATTTGCAATGCTGTTGGCCCTTACTTTTCAAGGGTCACAATATTGTGTGTGTATTGTGACACAGTACTCTGCAGGGGGGAGAGTTTTCAAAGTGCTTTTGTGGCTACGGTCACGGAGCACCAGAAAAACTGCTCCCTACCTAAGTAAAGCCCACCCTATATCTTTCTCCATCTGCCCCTTCTTATCCCCGTGGTTGGTGTCCCTTTCTTACCTTTCTTTGCCTTCCTCTCCTAGTGTCTCATGTCGTTAAAAGTAGTAAAGTGGAAAAATACATAAATTAGTAAAAAGGCTCTTTTCAGAGCCGCCTTTCTCAGTTAAACAATAGAGCTATCAAGTGACCGTTGTAGGCCCCCGCGCATTTTATTAAAAGTCCGCAGACACACAGGGTAAGCATAACAAAACCAATGGACTTTTTGCTGGGAGCAAGTGGTGGCTCTGAAAAGAGCCTTTTCGGTGGTGGTGTGTATCCCTCAAGAAATTTAGGTTAGAAAAAACAGATTGTGAAATAGGTGACTATGATGTCAAAAAAAATTGCAAAGCATTTTGTACATTGCGAAGAAAGATCTGATTGCCAACATATGTGAGATGGACTCCATCTGTACAAAAAAGTAAAGAACTACGCAACAAAATGTTTTCATTGTGGAATGAGGACAAGCCAACATCTCTTAGAAAGGCACAAATAGCCTTATTCACATTGCGCCTCGCTTTCTCCATTTGTGGACCAAATGCGGAGGAACGCAACCATATCTGTCTTTGTGCTATACGGGAAAAAACAATTTGGCAATTTGGAAACATGTCCATGACCTTCGCAAGCCCTTCCTTCATTGCAAATTTCAAAGTAATTCCAGACACATGGCCTAAACTGTTTCCACCGCAATGAATAATAAGTATGTCTGGATGATGCTCTGTCTTTAAAGTTGCACAGAGAGGTACCAAGTCCAGCCACCTCATTCCACGCACGCCATGCCAGTGCACTTCTACATTAGGAAATCCAAGATCTGCACATAGACCGCAACTTTCAGCATGCACCTTCAACCAATGTATCGATGAGTCTCCCAAAATCCAGATACTCTGTTTTCGAGCACACAGAGCCATGGCTGTCAGGTCTCCTGTCAGGGGAAACAAGTTCTCACTAAATGTCTCTGTACAAAACACACCCACTGAACTTTACTGACCAATCCCTAGCTTCCCACATTCTCATTTGCATGCGTCTCCACCCCACAATCAGCGCCGCCTGCAAACTACCGTCATGTTTGCGGACACGTACAGGATGAGAGCGTGAGGACTGCACATTTAAATATTATTCCCCTTTTCCCCTTTAAGGTAGGCTCTGAAAAGAGCTGTTTATTTTTTATTTTTTGGGCAGATGCCTTACAGACATCTGTTGTTTTGTATTTTTTTTCTTCTTACTATACTCTTACAACCATTACAGAACCTTCTCCAAAGCAAGCCTCACATTCCAAAAGAACATGGCATTTGCCAAAGAAGATAACGCAACACCATCTGCTTCAAAATAAGCCACATTACTGGGAACAATGTTCTCGTGGCTGCAGAAAAACATACCAGCGTGTAACATAAAAGCAGGCATGCCGCCATTGATGGTACACCTCCCAATTCCTTGATCTGGAAAGAAAACAGAACTGTAGTCCCATTTTCCTCTAGGTAGTAACCCAGAAAAAAATAATTTCACAGTTGGAAATATGTTCATGACTGCTTGCACCAACTGCTCCAAATTGTCCAACAAAGTATGTGCACTGACGTAGCCCAAATGACAAGCACCGTAGTGCAAAATCACCACATGAGGAGTGTTCATTGCACGCATCTCATTGCAAACTCGTAGAATTGCTGCAACATTGCAATCAGTTTCAGCGCTCCACACCACCTCTACTCCTCTCACATCGAAATGGTGCGCTACATTCCTACTTTCGGCATAGTGCTGTAAACCATGCACAAAAATATCTCCAACTACCAAAACCTTCACCCTCTGCGCCTCTGCCATCTTCAGTATATGCACCGTCTTTCGATACAAAAGAGCAATGGGAACATCTGATTGGCGGATGGCTACAGTTCCTTTTCCATGCTAGATTTGCTGTAGAAACCCGTATGTGACACGCCCTACCTGCGCACATGTGTTGTGTACGTTCAGCACGTAACTCTTAACTAGTCCTTCTACCCTTTCCACATCACTCACAAATCCATTCCCTCATTGTACACAGCTAAGCAGTCACACAACCATCCACCAATCAGATTAAACATCTGTACATCTAACTCCATCATCAAAATTTCGCACTTCAAATGTACTATTGATCACTCTAAGTACAGGGTGCATATCATTGCAAAGCACCTACTTCGAAAAGTACTGTACAAGTGTTGCATATTTCTACATACAGCTCCATCGATGCGCACATGCATGAGTATAAAGTACAGGTATGCACATTTTAATCAGAGAACATGTACAACCCTTGTGATTTCATTTAAACAAATTAATGCCACTAAATCTGCATAGCCAATACATACCAACCCTCCCCCTTTAAGTGCAAGATGTCCGATTGTACATTAGCAAACCACACTACTTCTTACTGTCTCCCGCATAACCTATACATACGTTATAACCTTCCCTATGTAGTGCGAAACTCTATTTTCCATTAGAAAATGGCACAATTGTTTACTGTGTACAGCCTACATCAATGCTACTTCCAATACGATCAGATGAGAAAAATAAACGCTCCTGATTTCTGTGGTGACAAGGCCCTCTGAGGGTCTCCCAATTTTTCAAAAGGGTACTTATAATAAGAAACTTCCAAAATGTTTCCCAGCAACTATAATGAGCTATTGCTTATACAAACATCTCTGCTATACATAACAGAGCTTAAATGAAACAAGGCATTTTCATAATTCTTAATTGTACTCATTTCTAAAGCACTTGCAACTAACATACTGCAAGTAACATACAAAGGCAGCACATAGTGAAATGAAATGCACACATGTACTGTGTTAAATATCAAAGAAGAATACTCCGACGTCAGATGCAAAATTAATTTGTACAGTAACATCACTGCTTTAAACACACAAAGTTACTAACTTTTTATTTTTACAATCGCAGTGAAGACTACTGTCCTGAAAATCAACAGCATCTACGTTGCAAACGACATATCCGAAGAAACCTGGTCATTCTGCAAAAAAAGTAAGTACAGCACAACCTTTATATTCTAAGTATTCCTGAAACAGAATGTGTGGGTTATGTATTTAATTTGCGCACCAAACCAAACAGTGATTTCTGAACCATTCTACCCACAAATTCCCATTTATTAAACACAGATAAACAGGCAGAATTGCTCACAAATCCCAGTCTGTTTGGAACCCAAATAACATACAAACGCCTTACAATGTTAGTACTAGAAAAGAAATAACTGTTTCAAATTAATGCCATTACGTTTACTATTAATGCATCTCCTCACCACTAGACCTCTTTGTATTCTCATCTGAAGCACATTTTAGTAGTATACAAACCGAATAATAACCCTCACCAAATCATTGTAAGAGACCAATACACATTCACACACCACCACAAAGAGCTTCCCCATTAAACTCATGCACGCATGCACACAGCACACATACATTGTACAACACACCAAACCATGCCTTCTTTTTTTCTACAGACCCCAAAGAATGCCTACCAAAAAGCAAGTCCATATAAAGGAACGCAGAAATAGAGCCAATAAAAATAAAAGTGTCTAATCTAACCATCCACCTATAACAGAGTTTGTAGAGAATGTTGGAACAATACAGCTAGCAAAGTCATTTAGTAAAACAAAGGAAGCTTCAACTACCAAAACTTTACCTCCTCCAACAAAATGTGGCATGAAAGACAAAACTCCTCACAAAAAAGCGGCTACCAGTACTCCTAACAATGCTACTATTAATCCTGGTATAGTGACAAGAAACAATAGTAAAAAAAGTATTTTAGCCAAAATGTTTTGCCATAGAGTCCTTCAGAATCCTATAAGAAGAGGACCAAAATCATTGACAACTCTTAAAATCTACTGTAGAAAATGTATCTTACAAGCTCTTGCTGAAAGTGCAATCCGTCTGAAAAGGAAGCTGTTTATATTAGTATTAAATAGGATGAAACCACTAACAAAACTAAGTACCAAAAGAAACTTATCAATAAATGGAATGTGAACAAAACTAAATTCTTACATATTTGTGGAGGTGAATGGAGTCACCCAACAACCACAGAACCATATTTTAATGAAGAAGCATACAAATAAATCAAACAAACACAATTGCCATCCATAGCAGTGGACGAGGGTATGAAGAAATCAACCACAGCATCATGGAACAAGAAACACTGCTTACAAAAGTTTCCCTTGAAAACTCAGTATTACCTCTTGCTTCGACTCAATCAATGTGTGCCATGCCTAACAATTATTCAAATCTGCAGAACGTTTTACAAAAGGAACACAACAAATATAGACATGGCATTCAAAATAGAAGACAATCAAGATTCCAAATGGCTTGAATTAGCCCTCTACCTTTTAGCCGAAAACAAATATAAAATAAATGAACCACTAATATGTTGGAGTTACTGCACTACAAAACTAGACAACAACCAAACTCCTTCACGTGCTATCACAAATAATTTGGAATTGTTCCCACTACCAAAAAGCCCGCAACAACTTAATTTGTATGAGAGCATCATAATTCAAACAGTTCACCCATTTCAAGCAATTATACACCTTCATCCAAAAACAGCAAAAGTACCTCCCTCTGAGTTGGTGAAAGGCATTCGTGGTAAAGTAGTTTACTTGTCATTAGATCTAACAGAAAATGTACACACTCTAGGAGTGCAACGTTCAATAGAGCATTCTTTAATTGTCTTGGTAAATGGTGTACCAACAAAAGAAAAAAAAATGGCAACAACTGGTGGACTTACATAAAATTAGAGAAGCCTTGCAATATCTAAAAGACAATTACGAATACTACAAGGAAATAAATATTGAAGAAAGCTAAGGGGAACAACTGAAATAATTGAAGAAGCAACAGAAACTGGACAATTTGAACTTCTAGATCCTGCTGCAGTATACACTCTTTTGGACCTGTACACAATTCATCCATTGCATTCCAATGAAAGCATAGATGATGCACCAGAAACTTACCAAATGCGAAAAGCCAAAGGTTCACCAATGAGCATATGGGAAAAAAGTATAGAAGCACATGCTTTTCCACTGCTGTTCCCTACTGGCAAAGTTGGATGATACGATGATAGACCCACTCAAATTACAGCATCAGAATACCGCTCATTATGAATGTATTCACAAGATCCCAGGTTTAGACAAAATGTAGAATACATATTCCACCTACTCTTTGAAAGTGAACTAGCAACCCTATGTTACGGAGTTGCACACTAGTTGAAATCTGGAACCCACTTTCAAAATATGACAGTTACACAATTAATACAAAAAGTACAAGAAAAAGATGAGGTTTTACAATCAAATATAACAAATTTGTTTGCAAACATGCGTGGTACAAAAGAATACCGGTTCCGACGGCACAGAGACGTACGTTGTATGATCAGAAACCTTTGACCACCAACTTGGTTTGTTACACTAAGTTGTGCAGAATATGCATGGGAAGATTTACATGAGTTCCTACGCATATCAAACAACAACAAAACCGACATACATTTATTAACACCTGGAGGACTTTGCTCTCTAGATCGTGTTAATGTGTCAAGATAATTCCGTCATCGTTTCATGGCTATGCTACACTTTATTTGCAATAAAACTGTTCCTCCCCTCGGAGAAGTGCAACACTTCTTTTGGAGAAAAGAATACCAAGCGAGAGGAGCACCACTTATTCCCATGCTGTTTTGGATCAAAGGTGCACCTAAATTTGGTCACGACACTGATGACACTGTTTTGCAGTTCATCCAAAAATATGTCACTTGTGAAATCCCTTTACAATGGACACATGGTGACCTGCATAGGCAGATTTTAATATTTCAAAGACACAAATGTGGCAAATATTGCCGTTGCAAATACAAAAACAATGGGGAATTCTACACCAAATGCCGCTTTGGTTTCCCTAGACCAGTTACAGAAACAGGTGAAGTGAACAACTTCATGCCTTCTGTTTGACATAGTGTTAAATGTAAATCACCTACGAACACATATTACATAAAAAGAAAAGAAGAATCAAAATACATCAATGACTACAATGCAATCATTGCCCTCTTATGGAATGCAAACATAGATGTGCAGTACATTGCAGACAATTCCACTGCTGTTGCACGATTTGTTACAGCCTACTTAACCAAAGCAGAAAAAACAGAGTTTCAAGACCTCTGGGATAACCTATCATCAGACAAAACACTATCTCAGAAATTGTACAGTCTAGGCATAAAAATGCTCTCTCATAGAGAATGTGGTGCCTATGAAGCAGCAGATAGTTGAACCGGTACTGCTTTGTATGGAAAATCATACAACATAGTATGGCTAAGTCTTGGTCCTGCTAAATGTAGAAAAAAGAGTTCTGAAATCATATTTGGACATAGAAATAATTGCCAGAAATTATCCCAACGGCGAAGACATTTTAAAAAACAATTTACTGGCCTAGCATCTTTGATAAACAACCTACCACCTACACCCTACAGCCAATCAAGCAAGACTATAGGTCCTGCCCAGAACCATCACTCCATATTAAAGCCATGCTGCTTCTATTTTCACTACTTCTAAGTGTACTTTTCAGTGCATGGTCTGCAGCCATGCAGCCAAGACACTACAACGTGCACACAACCACCGCACCACACCACACCCATGTTCACTTATAACCTCACTGCTTATGACTTCAGTGTGGGGTGTATGCCCTTTGGCCATGCACCTAAGCCTCTGGGTGCTGCCCAGAAGCACTGAAGCATAGCGCAACCATTGTGGCGTATAATTTCAGTACGTATAAAGTTGGTTTAGGGAGCAGGGCCTTTGGCCATGCTCCCAAAATGATACGCCCTCCCCACAACCACCAGAGTAATGTTTCATAGTACGAGTGTACCTATACCTGTGATATGCTGCAGTAGTTGTGGCCACAGCGTACAGACGTACAGATTTCTCAATGTATGGGTATGCAGCATATAAAATCCATACTGAGTTACATCTGCAGTGCTTATAACTTTGTTCTTGGCGGCATGCCCTTCGGCCGTGCACCAAAGACTCTACATCTAGGCCACAACTACCACACCGTAGCATACCCATTGTGCTTTTACCAACACTACGTATGAATGGGCTGTTGGGTGCATGGCCTGTGGCCATGCACCCATGACTGCAGGCCCTCCCCACAGCCACCTGACTGATGGTCAATACTATGGATGTATCTATAGCTGTGATATGCTGCAGTGGTTGTGGCCAGGGCCTACAGTCTTGGAAGTATGTCCTTCGGCCTACGACCTACGGCCATGCATCCAAGACTCTAGGCCCTGGCCACAACCACTGCAGCATGACACACCCAAGGCGGGGTAATAATAAACAGCACACCCATTGGGAAAAGTAATGTAATAGCGATATGTAGTCAATTGAAATGTTCGCTAACACCACGCGTGTCCTTAGAACAGTTTCAAGGTGCCTTTCCACAGCACTGACTGCACCCATGGCGGCGTTTGTAGTAGCGATATGTAGTCAATTGCAATGTTCGCTAACACCACGCATGTCCTTAGAACAGTTTCAAGGTGTCTTTCCACAGCACTCACTGCACCCATGGCGGCATACTAATGAACAGCACACCCATATGAAAAAATAATGTAATAATGATATGTACTCAATTTCAATGTTCGCTAACACCATGCGTGTCCTTAGGAGAGTTTCAAGGTGCATTTGCACAGTACTGACTGCACCCGTGGTGGCGTACTAATCAACAGAACACCCATATATTTTTTATTATTATAATTATTTTTTTCCTGGGGGCCCAGTGTGCTTCCCCGCTGCTCCGGCGCTGTCCCCTGGGGTTGGGGTGGGGCAGTCTCCCCTTGAACGAGGGGAGCCAATGCACCCAGTTATCGGTGATGGCACACCTCGACTCTCACTTTTCCAAGCCCGAGAGCCGGAGCCGACTAAGGGACCGGCCTCCACACTTAGACTACACAGATTTGGAGCACACTGCAGCTCCTATTGCAGGGGTTCCAGGCGGACCTCAGCGGAGGGGAGGAGAAGGGCAGCGCTACTGCTGTGGATTGTAGCCTAACTCTGCTGAGCCGCCTGCGCCAGCACCAACCTCCTCGACTGGAGCTCCTCCCAGCGGGCAAGGGGGAAGCCACGTCAGGCCGAGCACGTGTCCCAGCTCCTTTGTTTCTGCTCCTCCATTCCGTCTGGGGTCAGGACACTTCTTCGCCGTACGCCTGTATCCCGCTGTGCTCTCTGGTACCGTCTTGTGTGTATCAGTAGAGTGAAGTGCCCCGTAGGTTGAGAGATACACAGTGTATGCCACGGCCACCATTTTCTTTACCTGGCCCGTGCTCTCTGCTTTCACAGCCCTGGGGGGGCTCAACAGCAGATCGAATTCCTGCATTTCCTTCACTCAATTTTCATCGCTGTTTCGCCCGCAAGTACACAGTCACCTCCCGGAGTCACTGGCCACTTCTTTTGGTGCTGATCTCTCCTCGCACAGCTCTGAAAGTTGACATTTTTCAGGCCCGAAGAGGGAGACAGTGGTTTATACAACCATCTCGTCTGCGCCCCCTGGTGGTCTCCACCACATTATTTTTAGAGCAGTTGCATTATAGTAGTGAGCATTTTACCAAGGTCCTAGTAGGCCGAGCTCAAGGCTTCAACCAGACTCAACTGCTCTCCAGGCACTAGAGCCTAGTAGGCCTGACGGGGTCTCTAGGTGTAGATCTCTTTTGTTAAAGTCACCAGCGATCGCTATACGGGCAGTAGGAGAGAATAGAAGCGAATTACATACCGATATTTTCAAAATCTTATGGATTCATTTTGTCATGAGGCCACCAGGGAAGTTGTAAAAATTAATAAATAACATCCTATCTGACAAAGTACTGGATGAGCCTAAAACACCCATAATCATGTATGGTGAAATTGGAAAATACAGATAAGAAGATAGATTTAAATTTGACTTAGCCCCAATAGCCAAACCCCCACAAGTCCAGCCCTTTTTAGAGGGGATTGCTTTGTGCATAAAAGTGTGAAAGCCAACAATGAAAATTGGTTTGGTGCACCAAGATTCTTGCAAAATAAATATGTTGTCAGTCTCATTTCTTGCTGTCAGGATGTACAAAAAAGGTTGTTAACAAAGGGCAAGTAGGCCAGATCTGTTCAAAAACGGACTAGTTCCAGTAGGATTGGTCTCCTTAAAGAGGACCCATGTTCCAAAGTCTTTAAGGGCATTTGGGGCAATTCTCTGTTAATCATTGACCAAGGATGGTCTTATTTTTTCTATTTGTGGACTTTCTTCGCACTGCTGTACTTTTGTATAGAGTCCGGCAGCAATTGATGAGGAATTAATGTGGATATGACTGTTTCACAGAATTAGAAAGCATACTAACCACTTTCTTTACTAGGGGCCCAGCAGAGCGTATTTGGTCCTCAGACAGTCATATACCATTATTCTTAGTAGGACCATGTAGAAGAGCCTGCCGAGTGTGCCATCAGACATAGGGCCTCATTACGACCCTTGCGGAAATGGAAAAATGATGGCGGAAATGCAATACCGCCATCGAACACCGCTCGTTGCGATCATGACCCGTCACCGTAAAGTACGATGCCATTAGCGACACCGCAGTGAACGGCAACGCTAACTGCACCAAGTACGCGCACGCGCGCCTTGCAAAACCGGAATCACCGCCATGGCGCAACGGTACGCGAATTCTGACCCTAGCGGACATGTACTGAACGCCATCAAGCACGTCGTAAAGTACCATTCCGCCATGGCGAGAAATACGGCAACGCGAACCAACCGTAAATGGCCCACTGAGTGCCTGTACTCCACTCCCTGGCCTCATTGCACAACTCCTGGCAGGCGCAATGTACTCACACTATGCAACCAGTGAAATCCACAATTCACCCATGCATGCCAACGTAGAAAAGCATGCAGGGGCTCAAAGCGCCCCGTGAGTGGGCATCCATGTACGGCATGTCACCATAGCCGTACTGACGCAGCACAGGCATGTGAAGGTACAATACATCAAAATGAAAATCAAGAACACATGACACAAAACAACAGTAGTCCCCCATCGCTTGCCACCAGCGCAAGGCAACATCCAAAACAGCATCCTGAGGGGGATTGCACCAGCCCTGTACTCATGCCAGTAAACAAACCAACCATCAGCAGAAGCATGTACCACACAAGTCGGCAGAGTGACTGAGCAGCCAGGCTCATCCCAAGAGGGGCCGATGGGAGCTGCAGGGCACAGATGGCATCAATACAGAAGCTATTCCAATGGACATGACCCCAGTCCCCCTCCAACAAACGCACGCAAACACAGTCACCTGTGACCAGCCACATTCTGAACAACCCATCATTCCACCAATCGACCTGGCTGACAGGCACCAGTCGGCCAAAAGCCAATCCCCCGCCCCTGAACAGCACATCATGTAAACAGTCACAATGGCAGCCCCTATCCGTGACCATACTGTGCTACGTAGGCAAACGCGGCCAGTACTGTACCACACAACTCAACTCAGAAGGCGGAACACAATGCAGATCATCACGCAATACATACCGCCACAAAGCGAAAATCGCCACATCACCTGCAAAGAACAACGCAACACGACAAATATCGGAATACAATTTAAATGCACATCCAAATGACAAAGGCCCCACAGCAATTTGCAAAATACCACCAAAACAACCATCATCACCGAGGGCTGCATCTGCAATAATTGACCGGCTTCCACTTGTGTGACGCCCTGTACCATCATGGCACACAGGGCCTACATCAACGTTCCAAAAGGCAACATGGAAGCGGCAAGAACCGCAGGTCCGTCCCATGAGGCAGGCACTAGTCGAGCTGAAAGGCCGAAATGTTGCACCTAGCCACCAGTACAGCGTAAGGGCATGTGGCCCATTGGCGATCGTCCCATATGACCGAAATGGTGCTCCACTGATTCACCCGAAGCTGCAGGAGTCGAGAGTAAAAACCATCTGGAGGAGTGGCGTAGAGATGGCATCTGCAATAGGGCAGGAGATACCTGTCACCCAAAAGAAACACAAATCAACCGATTGCATTACGGGACTCATGATGCATTACAATCTTCATTCAACACACCAAATCCACACCCATATGCATGCTAGCCCACTCCAAAGGAATATACACACCCCTAAATCAGTATCGAATCATAACGAAACCAATCGAGCTAAATACACCATTGTCAACGTCGGTTACTGTGCATGCGTCCGTCAAGATAGAACCCATGACATGGGATTAGTAACGTGCCTAGACACAAGTGTATGAAGGCGCGTCGAGACAGGGAGGATCCGACAAGGGCAGATAGACGTATGTCCCACTATGGCAGCCTTGCATCACATAACGCAGGGGAAGGGGAGTGAATCAAAAAACCCATGTACATGGCAGACCCTAAACGGAATCATCAGTCCATGCATCCACACATCATTCCCTCATCCCGCAATGAAAACGCATGAATATTCACTCACATAATATGTGAAACTTCCATCGCGTCTGTGCGTAATGCAGTCCGCAAAAACCACTGTGCCCCTGGCCGGATCTGTAGTGTTGTGAAGCAAGATGGATTTGGGAACGTCCTGCCTTATCGTCCACTACGCTATTGCGCATCCCATTCAATTCATATCATTCATTGCCTGCTCGTTATGGGCCATGTCCCAAGGACATTCTACAATAGAACGTTACATTTCCAGCCAGACCTGTGGGCGTATCCTCGCCGCTACTTCAAAACCCAAAATGCTGGCCTTCGAATTCCTCACTTGCAACATTACGTCGAAAAGGCTTCTGTGAACGCTTGCATTCACAATTACATCAATGTAGTGCGGCTGTGTGTCATGATGCTAACTGGCTGCAATCCCAAATGGGACGCCACGCCCGTCGGTGAAGTACGTTACTGTGCTGCATGAGGGTCGGCCATCGATCGAGCCCTACATACCACTGACTCTTCACAGGTATGTAAGCGGCTGCAATCATAGCATGTGTAACAATGGGAGCATAGCATGAAGATCAGTCAAAGTACATCACACTGCCATCGGGATTAGATACATGATTCAAATCCCAAGATGCCATGCGGCCAAATGCAGCCTTACGTGCGGGACGTGCTCGACCAGAAGGGATTGCATCTGCCACAGATTCATTCAATCAGCACAGGTGGAGGCCATACAGGCCGACAGCACATATATTGCAGACCCAAACCCCTCCCACAACCACTCCCACTCCAAAATGCTACCGGCAGGACTAGCGATGTTGGGCCTGGGGTACCAGATAGCACTGCAAGTGCTACAACTACAAGAAGACGACGAACAACAACAGGTACAACAACCGGGCGCACAGGGGAGACGGAGGAGAAGGAGGAGGAGGAGGGCAAGGCAGGGTCAGCAAGGCCCACAAGCACTGCCACTACCACCACGCAGGCGGCCCGCAATCCCACGCCTCCGAGCCGATCCGTTCAACCTCACTGCTGAGCAGATCCACACCCTCTACCGTTTGGACCGGGACACCATAATCGCCATTGTGGACATGACACATGCTGACCTCGTGAGCATGATAGATAGCCCAACCGCCATCCCACCCCTACTGAAGGTGGTGTCTGCACTCCACTTCCTGGCCACAGGCACCTACCAGCACACAGTGGGACAGTTGCATGGCATTTCACAGCCACTGTTCTCACGGACACTCTTCCAAGTGCACGATGCCCTCCTGAAGCACGCCGACGACCACATCACACTACCACGCACGTACCAGGAGATTACCAACGCTAAAGTGGGATTCCATGCACTTGGCGGCATCCCGGGTTGCATTGGTGCCATCGACTGCACCCATGTTGAATTGGTTGTCCCACATGCCATGGAGGTCCAGTACCGCAACCGGAAACAATTTCATTCAATCAATGTGCAAATGGTGTGTGACTCCAACAAGATCTTTACGCATTGTTGTGCCAGATTTCCAGGATCTACCCATGATTCTATGGTCCTGAGGAACACAAGAATACCACGCTACATGGAGCGACACGCAGGGCACAGATCCTGGCTACTCGGTGAGTCTCATTCCATGCATGACATCGTGGCCCATTTGATGCGTCAATGACCTTGCAGGGGGGGGGGGGGGCTACTTAGCACTATCATTCCACTGACACCCTTTATTCGTCTCATACAGGTGATGCCGGGTATCCACTGAAGAGATGGCTCCTTACACCAATCCGGAACCCACAGAACGAGCATGAGGAGGACTACAACCATGCCCACTCACGTACCCGTGTGGTCATTGAACAGGCATTCGGCCTACTGAAGGCTCGTTTCCGCAGCCTCAGCAGGTCTGGCGGGGCACTCATGTACAGCCATGAGAAGGTTTCTAAGATGGTCATGGCATGTGTCATGCTGCACAACATGTGCATACGTAGGAATGTGCCCATGCCCCCTGACGCTGTACTGCATGCACCTGAAGATGATGATGATGATGAGGGTGGGGATGTGGAGGCACCTCAAGGAGTCCATGAGGCACAGGATGCACGTGCAATCCGACAGAGCATCATAGATGCATGCTTCTAGCAACCACGCATGGTGCCTATTACACGGAAAGGGGACCTGTGGCACTGTGTGTGTGTAGTACAGGCACATTGTGGACTGTACGCCTATGAAGGCCTCGTACGCAAATATCAATGTCCACACATGTCATTGGATGATAATGAGGTGCTGTATTGTTAATGTGATTTGATTTATACACCCTATGGAGCCGCCACCCAGTGAAGCCCAACACACCCCCTCCACCCTACTACCTCCCCCCCCAACACCAGTGTCCAAATATGCATGCTGTCCGTGGGTAGACGCTATTGCAAGCCCCCTCTACGGGTATCAGGGGCACCCCTGCCCGTGGAGCGCAGGTTCCTGCCAGATCTGCGTTGGGGGCTGCCCTGGACGGAACTTGCCACGGATGATGTCTCTGCCTGCTCGCGTCCATGCATGTCTCTGAGGGTTTGTGAGAGCTCCGAGAGCACACGGCGCACAGCAGCAAGTTCAGCACAAACGTCTTTGGACGTCGCATGCAGTTCCCCCCTCAGGCTCTCGGTGCTTTTCTCCATTTGTGCTCTCAGGCTCTCGGTGCTTCTCTCCATTTCTCCCCTGAGGCTCTCACTACTTTTCTCTATTTGTGCCCTGAGTGTCTCGGTGGATGTTTCCATGGCTGCCCTGGAACCCCCGCATTCATTTGCATGGTCCTTGAGTAGCGTGGACGCTTCCTGCTGTTGCTCGATCAGCAGGTCGAGGGACTGTTGCCTCTGCTGGGCCATGGACATTTGCGGTGGTGTGACAGGGGGGCTGCTCAACACATGTTGCCTTGGCACAGGACTTGTGGGGGTTGGCCAGTCGTCGTCTTCAGGGTGCCCCTGCGTGGTTTCGTCATGGTGTAGGGGATAGAACATGCAGGGGGATTGGGAAAGGTCATGGATGGTACCTACGTCGCCAGCACTGTTTTCCGTGTCGGAGCATGCTGGCATGACAGCTGTGTCACCTATGGTGCTGCTACCACCAGAGGCAGTGCCATCAGATACGTTCTTTGGGGGGACCTGTGGTGCTGGGGTTGTGGACTTGCTGGCTGCTGGGGTGCCTGTTGCAGTCCCCTCCAGTGTGCTGCCACTTGATTCCTGCTGCTGCCGTGTCTTGATCCTTGCACCTGAGGTGGAGGCTCTTGGGACGTTGGTCCTGGCCCTCTTTGCAGGCGTGCTGGTAGGGGTGTCCTGCAGCTCGTCGTTGGTATCGGACCCTGTGGTGGAGTAAAGAGGGGCGAGCGTTAGTTATGGGTCTGTCGGATTTGGAATGGCAACGTATCAAATGCATTGGGGTGGTACATGAGGCTGATTTGGGACTGGGCCTTGGAGGTGGTCTCATTTTCGTGTGGATTGAGGATGCATTCATTTGGCTGCCTGCAGTTAGGGGGTGCATGCTGCACATGTAGGGGTTGTTTATGGCTTCTTGATTGATTTGTTTGTTCATTCTGACTTTTAGAGGGCGCTGTCAGGGCAAAGTATGTATTGCACTATGGGGTCACATGGTACTGCACATGTTCGTGGTTTGTGGATTTCGCATTGTTTCTCTTGGCCAACCTACCTGATTCTCCGGATGTCGGCACTCCTTTCTCCATCCCTCCGACTCCCTCTATGCTCTCCATTCCTATGGTGGAGGCGCAGATTTCCTCCCAGGGGGTCAACTTGATGGGCGACTCTGAACCCCCCCCGGTAGCTGTGGCGATGTTCCTGTTCGCAGAAAGTATGCTGCGTACGCGGATCCGCAGGTCGTCCCACCGCTTGCGACATTGCTGTGGCGTGCGGGGTGTTGTCCCCACCGCACTTACGCGCTGTGCCACCAGGGCCCATATGGCCTTCTTGTTGGCAAGGGCCGTCCTGGTCATTTGACTGGAGAAGACGACGGCGGAATTTTCCTGGAGGGTCTCGGTGAGCACGGTCAGTTCCTCTCGGGAGAAGTGTACCTGCCGCTTGCGGTCACACGCTTTCTTGGCTACCTTTCCCATATTTATTTTTTTAACTGGGGTTGCTAACGGGTTGGGATGTGTGTCAGGGTCAGATTTTTTATGGTTGTGTTGGGATTCGGATTTTATAGTTGTGCGGCGTGCTGTTTCCCGTTCCGGCCACATGCTTTTACTTCCGTTTCCGTATATTTACGGTGGCCGTAATTTGCGGTGCACGCTCGTTACGGTGACCGCTCATTACGGTGGCCGCTAAGATGGGTGGCGGTATTGCACCTGGTGCAGCGTACGGCGGCGGTAAGGGCCGTTTTGGGGTCATTTCCGCCATCGCAGCCTTTCGGATTCCGCCATGGCGTAATGCTCGTGCCCGATGGGTCGTGATTGGCCGCACTTTGCTCCTTCGTCCAATGGCGGAAACGCTATTTACGCTGTTGCGGTCCGGTCAGTCACTTTCCGCCAGGGTCGTAATGAGGCCCATAGTGTTTTCCACTAAGGTGTATTTAAGGGGTCAATCTGTTTTAGGTGGGTGGAGACCTATTTGCTTTGGTCTCATAACCCTATCAACATCCGTTGCACCAGAAGAATGTGACTTCGTGCTCCAAAATAAATCTTTACTTTTTGGTATCAGTGTGTCTTTTGTTTTTGTTGGAGGAGGGATGTACATTTCATATAGTCCCACCCGCCATGTAGATTTAGTAGGTTTTCCAAATGTTTTTGCGGTGACATTAGATGGATTGATTATTGCTCCATTTCCGTGAGTAGGTCCGCTATTACTGTGCATTTTTAGTAGCTTTTTTTAAAATTTAGGTTCTTTGAGTGGAGCTGACACTTTTGTAGAAAGTGCAGAGACCATTTCCAGAAGTTGTACCAACATTGACTTTTGCAACAGAGGTTAGAAAGATAAACTGTGCTTCAGCCTTTGAGACAATTTCATTGATACACTTCTTGTATTAATTGGCACAAGGCAAGTGAGCTTCATTGGAAACAAAGAAATCACTATCACAACTAGATTCATGGCTGTTCGAAGACCTTGAAGACGGGACAAGGCAGCTAGGATAAGTGAATTAGACAAATTAATGTCTATATCATTGACCTCATAGTTTTGATCAATTAGATTTTTTTCACGGCCCAAGGAAGCGTGTTTTAGGTTGACAACCAATTTTAGAAAAGAGTTGTTGTTGGCAATTGCATTTGAGAGCGACTGGTCAGGAGAATTGCTTGTCATATTTAGAAGGAAATAAAACATTAATCTCTGGTTGTGCAAGAGGCATGTGAGTAGGCTTCTGAATCCTATTAAACTTTTCCCCAACTGGAATCTTAGGAGAATGTGTCCTTATAGATCGCAATCCTTTGGAAGCAGCACTGCGAAGTGTAGTTTGGGCATCATACTGTGTCAAACCCTGCAGGGGGCAGGAGCTTCACTAAAAACAACACCCTTTAACACGTTAAACCAACGTGTAGCTCACCATCTTCAGCTTAGATCATGTCCATCTCATGCTGTACCTCCCTGAGATATTGGCAGTATGGTTGTCTTAGTGAGTAACGTTTCTCACCTTTATGTCATTGGGGCAGGGAAGGGGCAGAAGCTTTGAATGACATTTTCATCTCTCTTCCAACATTACAGCAATATGTGCCAGTCTTCTGGCAGTGTATGAATACATTGTCATGTTGCTTGTGCATAGTTATGCCAGTCTTGCCCCCGTAAGAGGGTATTTTGATAGTCTATGTGCCAATGCACATCCATATAAGCACACACTCATGTTGAATATCCCAATAATCCTTCAAATAAATCTTCACCAAATAGTATAAGTGTCAGAATACATTTTTTTAATAACACTCTCACAAACATAAACATTGATTCAATTAAACAAAATACCAAATGTTTGGGTCAACATATATATTTTGTATGGACAGTTTTTTATGAACAATTTTGAACTCAAAGGCTAGTAAAACAAACCTATACAGACTTAACACTAGAGTATAGCTTAATAATTATTCAAATTCAGATGCCAACGCATTTCCGATATTCCATTGTATCCATCTTCAGGGCTATAAACTGTCCTTTCATAGATGTTCAAAACTCCTGTACTTTCATACATAGCCTGCAACAAGTAATACATTCTCATTTATAACATTCACCTAGCAAAGGTTGCATACTAGTATGGTGAGTACAATTCATGTAATACTAAACTTCGGTTTAGGAGAATTTGCATAGCTAAGATCTGTAATAAAGTACACACTATTACTGTGAGCCCTAATTCTTATATGGTATATTCCCATAATATCCTTGCTCAAGTAAAGAAGGTCACTTACCCAACTGGTTTCCTTGCAATATAGTGGGTATCGTAAATAATTCCTTCTCACTCTCAATGCAGAACCTTTATTATTCTAAACCTCGTACCAAATGATAATATCCTGTCATTGCGGTGTCTTGACCATCAGCACCACTCTCACTTTTGTTCAGCAGTCCCACTGGGGTGTATAGGGAAGTAACCCTTCCTTTCCCATGGTAGCATATTAGTGTCTACTTTCTTCTCCCATGTTCTTAGGTGTCTGGGTGCCCATGGCAACCTACTCAATATAGAGCCACAAGTGTGCTCTTGTCTTTTACTAAAACATACAGTATGTCATGCATGCTGTAAGCGATCTGCCTAGTGTGATCCCTCTACCATTTGCAAAGACTGTTGCCAGTTTACTGGCCACAAGTACTTACTTCAGGTTATCTCAAGCAGACGCAGTGCAGGGCAGCAGACCAGCAACACTGGCTGGGTGCCCTGCGGTCGTCAACAAACCAATCTCGTTTTACTGGGGATGGCCTGCTGGCCAATGCTTTCCCGTTATGCCCGTAAGGCAGTCATATTGGATTGGGAGATATAAACTGATTGAATAGAGTGTCCCTCTCTAGCCAGGCAAATGAACATAGCGCTGTTTTACATAACGTCAGTAAAAATTTTAGATATATTCATCGGGTAGGTGATAAAGCTAATAGGCATCAGTTTCACATATGCAATTGTATCCCTAACTCACAAGGCCAGTCTGCTCAACGGTGATACACTTAGTGCAGGGTCTATTCATGGAAATAAAGTAAACAACAAGTTGCACATTGGTAATGGCTGTAATGTCTGGTCCATAGCGGAAGCCATCTACCACCTGTCTATTGTTTTACCCCTTAAGATCTGGACAAGAATCTCATTAACCTATGGTAATTTTCTTTACATATTATGCTGGCAGATCCACTCTGCTCGCATACTATATGCCTCGATTGTCATCCTTTTTCCATGTTACGAAGTAGATACGAATATGCATTACCTCATACAGAATTCATGCTCACATTGTAGGCTACTTTGGCCCTCTGAGCAGTACTCCCATCCATAACAAAGCTGCATTTCAGCAGTAACAGCAAAATGGCTGCACTGACTCCTTTGAGCACCACTGCCTCACACCAAAACTGCATTTTGCAGCTACAAAAATATGGCTGCACCATCTTGACAAGCACCTATTGGGCAGGATGGAACAAGAGGGGCACACTGAAAAAGCCTGCCAGTGTGTTGCTTACATGTACAAAATAAGGGGAGTGAAAAAGCAGTGCTGCTTTGCTGCAAGCCAAAGTTCCCATTGAAAAAGGGAACATTTCACATTGAAAAGGATGCTGCTCCAAGGCTATTTCCATCTGTTCCTCATCACACT
Source organism: Ambystoma mexicanum (assembly GCF_040938575.1). Classification (NCBI taxonomy): domain Eukaryota; kingdom Metazoa; phylum Chordata; class Amphibia; order Caudata; family Ambystomatidae; genus Ambystoma; species Ambystoma mexicanum. The sequence continues at coordinate 100,063,155 of NC_090930.1, forward strand.
ACTTTCATCAGTGAGACCCTGCCATGCCCATTCATATTCATATTGAGCTCCAACAGAAAAGAGCAGTATCCCTGAATGACAGGCTGTGTCAGCCAAATCTGGGAAAATCAACAAAAGCTTTACTTCAGCTACACAGAAAAAACATTTGATGTAAAAATAAATCACTGCTTTAAAAGAAATTCTAGCTCTCTGCACACATGTCAATCTCAAGAGACCTTGGCCTTGTACAGACTGTTGGGTAAAAGAAGCTAACTATGGCTACAAAACAATGTGGAAGTGCAGATGGAAGAGACAATCCAAATTTGCAAGAAAAGGCCAGCAGCACTACATGTGAAAGTTTACTTTTGGAAATAAAGAACACAATACTTGTTTAAAAGTGTATGTTGAATAAGGCCCTGCCCTTTTCTAGCAATGTGAAGGAGGCTTTGCTGTGAAAGATATATGACAGATCTTATTCAACAGGGTTTATTCTGATTTATAACAAAAATAAATAAAATAAGGAATTATAAGGCAGTGGCTTCAGGGAGGAAAACAACCCAAACAGGTTTCTGCTTGGGGGGATGCTAGTAACAGAAGGCCACTCACAGTATATCCTAGAACACACAAGTGATAATTGCTACCTTGGCAGACTTGGGTGTGGGCTGAGCCCTCTTACAATGGAGATCTGGGACATGGATGTGTGAAGTGAGAAATCACACCTCCCGGCGACTTCTGCTGGGAGTTTCAAAGCCAACTCAAGAGAGGCCTTGGAAGCTATGCCCATATATGGGGAACAATACTGAACATTTGCCTCCAAAGACTATGTTATTGATACACTTTTAATACTTTTTTATCTTTGCAACAGGACTTCGCAAAAATGTAAAAAGTTAGCAGGGTGAATGTAATTTTGTCATTCATAATTTAAAGTGTTGTAGCCTTCACTGCCATATAGGTAACATAAATGGCATAGAATTGGGCATTCCACAGAAAATGTACATGATGCCAATCTGAGATTTAATACTGACAAGATTAATGATAATCCACACACACACGTGTAAAGTTATGGAATTTTAGGCCGAATATTTCACATGAAAAATGACTAAAAATTAATAGAAGGGCGAAACAATGTCTTTTAAATTGTAGAGTTGGACTGGCATGTTCTGCAGGAAATATATAACCTATTTATATAATTTGTTAAGATGCCCCAACTGTGCAAATGTGCCATTTATGGCAAAACTGGATTTTAGCTAAAGTAACTGTGGGAGGTTCTGGACATTGTAAAACTCACATCATACATCTAACATCATGCCCTTGAAACCCAAACAGTTGAGAGCAAGGCGTCAACCATTACCCCTGACCAATCCAGTTGTTTAGAGGCATGCTTTACTAAGCCTGTCCTGCCATATAATTCAATGATGTCACCCTGCTCTATAAAAAGGGTCCCTGACGGAACTCTGGACAGACTCTTTCCTGAATCTTTGCTGAATTTCCTGTGTATGTGTTCCTGATCTCCTACCCTCATCTTGCCAGACTCCAGATCCCACTGCAAAGCCAAAGCATAGCTGATTCCATATCCCACTATAAGGCCAAAGCATTGCTGACCATCCCAGCAAGGCCTCAATCCTGAAACCCCATTAAAAATCCCAATACCCAAAGGGAGAAGCTGTGGTATTCTTTTGGAAAGCATCCTGAAACCAGACCGGATTTGTGCCCACTTACTGCATGCCCGCTGCAACCCTGCGAACCAGCTGTCCTGATTATCCGGTGACCAGACCTTTGCCCAGCTGCCTTTTGCCAGGAGAGTCTGCTATCCGGTGACCAGAATCTTTTGTGACCAGAACCGGTTTACTGTCCAAAATCCCAGATTCAAAAGTGGACTACATCCCATGACACATAGTCTACCCCATCTTGACTTTTGTCTTTGTTACACTCTCTAAGCAACACTATCCATACCCTGGTAACTTTTATAGACTGTTCTAATTCTCTGTGCACCCTGTTCTTGTTTTCTAGTGATAGCACAATTCTTTCATTCATCTTCTCGGGTAACGCCTTAGTCATATTTTGAATAATCAAACACATTTTCACATAAAGTTGTACGCTGGGGCGCCAAAGTTAACGTCACAAATCAACCTTGGATCTTACTGTGTCCCTCTTTAACAATATAGTCTAAATACTTTAGTTTAAGTAAAATTTACCTTTCTTTCAAAACCAATTTTATCATTTTTAACTGCTTTATTTTCCTAAAAACAAACCTCATTCTACCATCCACATCTCTGTTAAATCATCAGCTATACCCCTACTTTCACCTATACATTATCACTGTGATGTGCCTCTGTTCCCAGTCCCAAAACCGCATTTGAATTCAGTGTTTTTCACCTATTTTTGTAAAAAAACGTTTTTAACATTTAAAGCTGAAAAAGTGTAAAAACATCTTTTCCATGTGTGAATCCGGCTGCACTGGGTTTTCAATTTCAACCTGCTTTATGAACTGTATGCTTTTGTGATACCTTACCTTATAGTTGCTAGTGAAATACAATACCTGATATTGTGATAAAACATATGCATATCCTTCGTTAAACACATGTATAATTAATTATTTTTCTAAATCCGAGTGTCATTTTAGGCCTTTATCCCTGACTACCTGCTGCTTCTGTCTAGCCACTCAGAATTCGATTATTTGTGGGTTGAGGGAACATTGCAGGAGGAAATCCTAACTATCTATCCTAATTCAAAAAAGTGCTTCTATTCATTTGTACTTATATTTTACTAGAAGGCTAACCAAGTGCATTGCCTTCCTTCTCATTGTCATTATCACCCCATTGGTGATTGCTGCCCAATATTACAATTTGTGTGATTTTTGTGAGCTTTAAAAAATAAATAAAGATTGTATTTTCACCAACCGGCCTGGTTCCGGAAAGATCTGGTCACCTTCTATATATACATCACTCGCCGGTGTAACCACATAATCGAGATAGCTCAGGGTATTTTGCCTATGTTGCACCCTAATTCTAATACACTACAAGAAGCACATAAGGTCCCATTCACAGTTCATACCATGTGGGGTGAGCAAATCTAACTGATCATTCCAAGCGATCTCTCTCTGTAGTAGTTTGCTCTGCAAGTCACCTCCTCTACTGGACTGTAGAACTTGTTCCAGAATCACACACTTTAGCTGTGCTATACAGTGTCTAGCCTAAATGAAGTGGGTTGCCACAGGGGACTTCATGCTCTTCATTCTGATGTTTGATTTGTGTTTGGTCCAGCTGACCTTCCCTTTCCGTGTTGTCATTCCCACATAATAGTACCCACAAGGGCATCTCAGGGCATATAACACATTCATAGAGTCACATGTGCATGAGTGACTCAATGCAATGTTCTGGTTGTGTGTGATCTTGTTACCTATAATAAAGTTCCCATAATGCCGGAAATTGCCACATGGTTGCGTACCTGTGTAACGCATGGCCGATCTATTGCGGGGTGTAGTGTTTGCCCTCACCAATGTGTTCCGAAGTGCCTGGCTGTTCATATATGCAAATGTGGGTAACTCTGAAAACAGTCTGTTAAAGACGGGGTCTATTTGCATCGTGCCTCACTTCTGCTTAACTACTTTTTTTTTATTCTCGCGTACTGTGTGGAGTGTGAGGACCAGACAAAGAAGCTCATCCATTAAGTCTTAAAGGACCAGGCCAATGTAATCATGTGATCAATCAATCGTTGTGATCTGTTCTGTGTGTCTGCCATGTTAACTGTTGCATATGCTAATTGCACACCATTGGGCACTTTGAGTGGGAGGATGGAGGGTCTCACAGACACACTGGCAAGCAGGCAGGCCAACCATTGGCTGAGGGTGCTTATAGACTGCACTCTCCGACTTACGACTGGCTCGTGGACCTCTTTTAATGGCAGTCCTGGTGTCCCTTAGTTAACTTTGAGGTATGGCATTGATCACTGTCATTGTCAATGCAGGTGAACCATCCATAGACTGTGACAGAGAAGCAAGTAAAGCAGCAGCCCTGTCACAGTGCAGTGTGCTATTCCCAAGCCCATATTTCAGAGACCTGGAGAACACCTGAGACAGCTCATGCACATGTCTGAAGTCAACAGGGGGCTTTGTTAATCAGGCATGTGGGGTTTTGATAATATGCATCAAAGGAATTATGTATTAATGCAATTTGCACAAGATCACCACAACGGTGAAGGTACTGTGGATCTATGTGGAGCATTTCAGAGGCCACAAGTGGATTCACAGATGCAGTAACATGCAGAATACATCTGGCATAAAGTATACTTGATTCCCAGGAAGGCATAAAGACCATTTACAGACAGCCAGAAGAAGAATATATATTTGGGATCGAATGTGTGCCTCCATTAACACTCTCTATGCACAAAGACTGTATGGAGGGAATGGAATAGTTCAACGTGATTCACAAAATGAAACTCGTATCTTGCTCCAGCACTAGTTGCTCCTTGGCAACAATGTGTGATATCATTTTGAAACAAGGGCACATCTGCTGGCATAAGTTTCAGTTTTCTTTAAATATTTGACCTTAAAAGTGATTCGATTTCCTTTGGACCCACATTTGATTTCCCTGAACAAACAGTTAGCTGTATAAAGTTACTGGTGTTTTGTAAAATCACTTTAGAATAACTTTCCAATTCATTGTATAAAGAACGTGACATTCTTTAGACAAAGGGAAATCCAGTTAAATGAAGTGCTGGAAAAGCGGATGCGACGAAATATTGAAGTAATGGCGTGTCAGCTGAAGTGTTCTCTTATGGAACCCCTTGGGTGGGAGAAAATAAAAAAAACGGTTGGTGTTAGTTTGGTGTTGTACTAGAGAAGCAATCTCTCAATATCATTTTTTTTTTTAAATGAAATACATACAGAAGAGAAGAGATTGTTAGTCTTCCAGAGTTAAATCGCCTAATAAGGTATGGCGAAATTCGTGTATGGAACTATGCTTTAATTTAATTCCAACCAATGAAATTAAGAGGAGCCAGATTGAAAGGATCCCAGAGAGGGCCGACTTTGCAGATAGATTTTAGAAAGATAATTGGAGGACTGAATTTTTCGAGCAGTACTTATTGAATGTAACAAATTTCAAATTTCAAATTTTAAGAGAATATTTTTTCCAGTCTTACATGCAGAATATACAGGTTTTAACTTCACCAGAATTTTGGCTAATGAATATCAATAGGAACAGTAGGGGTTTGCAAGATTAATTCTAGATGATTTTCATCTTTCTTTCTTTCTTTCTTTCTTTCTTTCTTTCTTTCTTTCTTTCTTAGATATTGTAACAATATTGGTGGAAAATGATGCAATTTACATTGTGGTACTATATGACCTAAACAAACCTAAAACAAACGATACATTAAACAATACAAAATACCTAAATGTTGTGTAAAAATGTCTTTAAATGAGAATATATACTCAGAGTACTCACAATATTAAAATGAGGATTCTTGCAATTGGATTTCCGGCACATAATCAAGGGGGGAAAGCCCGGGATAGTGTGCAATTTGCGGAAACAGGAAGAGAACACCAAACAGAAAATAACCAGAGAAGTTGTACAGTGAAAGCTACTTGAATGGCCTACAGTAATTGCATCACAACTCGGGCCACCCTTTTGAACACAACGACCCTGTTCTTTCCCCCACACCATCTCCTTCCCACCCCAGATCACCCCAGATTACCACTCTGATCGAACATCCGAGGATAGTGATGCACCTTCACCTTTGCCAAATAGGCAAGTCCTATCACCCCTTTGACGTTGCCAGAATTGCTCTGCATTCCGCTCATTCCATCTATTACACTGACATCATCACTTCTCCATGTTCCATCTTCATTAACTCTCCTCCAAATTTTAGGAATTGCTACCCCTACTCTCCACTCCATCAAATCCCTCTCTCTCTGATGATGATTTGTTTTGCGAAAATATGAAATATCTGAGTCACACTCACCCTTCTCTCCTACCTCTTCACCTGCCCCCTGCTCTTCATCTCCCTCCACTCTCAGCACTCCCACTCGCTCTTCCCTCCCCTTCTGTGCTGCTACTAATTCCCAGTAACAGAGACCTGTGCTCCAGGCCATTCCTTTCAGACTATTACGACCCTAGTCCAACTGACCTAATCCTTCTTGTCCCCACTCGTTAACCACTCATTGGATGCAGGGACATCCCTTGATTCCTGCAAGCAAGGAATCATCATGTCTATATTGAAATAAAATGTGTTTACGCCAATATCCCAGCCTCCTCAAATCTGCTTGCCTTCTGACCCACTACTCCAAAGACCCTGAACCTGTGGTCTTTAACATAGCATCCTACTGGGAGTGCAACAGTCTATGCACTATGTTGCATATGTGTATACTGCCCTCAACACTACTCACCAAGTCAAACTCCTCACTTTCTTTTCTGCCTTTATCTCTATGCTTAATGCGACACTGGTGACCACATCTCCCCCTCTCTCTTGCTCACTCTCTCATCCTCTCTCTCTTTCTCTGCCTCTCTCTGTCTCTTCTTGAATTTAATGACTATGATTTCAAATGGATTATTTTGTACCATGCTATCCAATCATTCTCCATTCCCTAGTTTACATCAATTCCATATCCCGCTAAATCAATAGTAAGGCTCTAAGCTCTAAGCTCTCAGGCCTTGTCTTCTAAGCGTCCAACGCTTTTTGGTCTGCTTTCTGTTTCCGCACCTTCTTCCACGTGGCTAAACATAAATGAAAGGAATTAACTTTACCCTCCAAAACAAGAATACATAAAAAAAGGTTGCAATAGCCAAGCTTTCAACATTGCCCCATGAAACCACATGCTATTTAGTGGAAAGGACTCCTGTGATAGGCAGGAGGATTACAGCTCCACAATGAACACTCGTGTTACCCTACTGCCATTGACAGCTCACCATTGTGTATATATGCAAACCTCCTATTGTGGTGGCCATTTATTTATCATATATACCAGGATCTCTTTCCAGTCGCCATTGGCAAGCAATGAAGGAATCTTGGGGAGTTGCTGCTGTCTGTATGTCTAGAATGGAGGTGACGAGTGACGTATTATGGCTGACTAGTCTCTGCCTCTTCAGGTGTTGCGCCCTGCCAGGGCAGACGTCTTAGTGCATAACCAGCATTGGAAGGCAGACTGCTAGGCCCTCTACAAGCAGTCAAGTGAATGCTGCTGGGACAGTTGAGCTGCTGCAAACCTTTCAATGACTTTAGCTCCAAATTTCAACTAGACAATGGGTTTAGACCTGAACAGTAAAATAAGCTATTGCGATGTTCTCATGGGTCTGTCTTCGTTTCGTTTTCACTCCATTGACTATATATGTCTTCAGCACTCTTCATGTCCATCTGTTCTTGTATAAACCTATAGATGTCATATTATTCATTCCAAAAGAGAGCGAGAGTGAGAGAGAACTACAACATAAACGTTCAATATTGAATAATACATACATATTAATTAATACATACAGACACCCCAAAAGGATGAACAGCGACCTAGGATTCTAATTACTGAGGTCAAGGCTGCCTACTACACCACCACCATCATTGCAGCATCTAAAATGAGCAAAGCCCTCTTTGAAGTAGTAACGCATTATACCAAACCCTCACCCTCACCGGCTGTGCCAGCAAATCAGGACAAATGTGACAGAATCAACAATAGTATCTGCATCCCCAGTGATGTTTAGTGATAATCCACCGGAAATAACAACTTTAAGCCAGGGAAATGTCACACGGATCCCTAGCAGACATGGCCATGGAGGGACCCTGGTGTGCCAAAGTTCACACTACGGCTCGTTCTTGGGTGCCCTTGAAGATAATGTGGACACACTGAGAGAGCATGCAGTGCAGATTATGTTCTGGAACATTGCTGGCCTTAATAGGAACTTGGATGGGCAGTGGCTAGAGTTCTTAAGAAATGATAGGATCATTTGTTTGCAGGAAACGTGGGCTGTTAGCACACGTCTCCTACAAGGATATGCTACTTTTGTAATCCCGACCGTGAAAGGTCTACAGGGAAGACCTAGTGGAGGAGTGCAAATGTTGATTGAGATAACTCTGGGTGTTGGCGCTGTGGCAAATTGACAATGCTAGCAATGACTTGTTGAAACTTCACCTCACCCTGGGCAAGAGCTCTGAGTCATTGCTAATTGATAGTTATAACAGGCACATTCCAGTAGAGGGTCCCAGTTACTTTATCTCCTCAGCGATAGGGCTAACCTATGGAGTGAAAACCAGCCATATACTTGTCAAGGGCGACTTCAAACCTCAGTGCAAGCCCCTGTCACTGACTGAGGATATCAAGATATGTGAGATCAAGATATCCCAAAAAAGAATGCTTTGGAGGCTGCTCGTATTGACATGGCCTTGAGCATGGGAGCATGCTATGGTGGGCTTACTGGGGATTCCTCTGCTAGAAACACATGTGTTGATGGTACACAAGTATCCCTAATAGAATATGTTGGTTCATTTGGAATCATGGAAATTAATTAAGAACTTCCAAGTTTTGATTAGACGGGAAAGCAACCATTATCTACTTGTCATGAGCGCAGTTCCCTCTATATTAGGGACAACAGGTGGGTGCAATTCAGGTGAGGACCAAAGCAGCTGTATCAATGGGGGGACATGCTAGAAAGTACAAAAAATGGGCAAACATCAATCATCATCAGAATGTGTTGCAGATTTATGAAAGGATTCTACCAGTCCTAGAGTATTGCTTTGCAATTAATATTGGTTCTCCCTGAGGCGGGATAGAACCTCATACCACATTAGTGGACAACTTGAGGCCATTGTTTGTAACTAGCCCTAGGTCTATTTAGAAACATGTATCAAAGACAAAACCATGGTTTGATAGTGAACGGCAAAGAGGACCTACATAGAGGCGTGAAGGATATCTCCTCTACAGTTGCAGTGTATTTGCAGGAGGCACAGGCTTGTTGTAAAAACATTTACAAACTAAGAAAGATGAGTTTGTTAGAGACACATTGGGCCTCATTACGACTTTGGAGGTAGCCATGCCGCTATGTGCGGCATGGCTGCCTCCAAACTCGGGTCAGAATCCGTGTTCCTTTAAAGAGGAATTACTGGCCATTCCAACCTAGGAGGACCCGGTAATTCCTCATTCAATTTACCCATCCCCATTCCCATTTTAGCCCCCATACGGCTCAATGGGAATGGGGGTGGGAGCTAAAAACGGGCCCGTTAGCTCCCTGGACACCTCGCGGGACCCGCAAAGGGCGTCTGGTCTGACCAGATATCCAGAGCGGGACCCACGAGGGAACCTCGTAATAGGGCGGAATGCGTTTAACAACACTGGCACCATTACCAGCGCTGTTAAACTCATTCCGCCTGGGTCGTAATGAGGCCAATGGGATGCCTTCTCAAAGTCCATTAAAGAGAAGGACTAGAGAGCTTCCGGAAACTCATAGGAACATGGAGGAATACTTCCCGAACGTTAATACAATATAATATTCCAAAATGCGTTTGGTATACACATTTTACTCAAGTATATCTGGAAACTAGAATGCCTACACAACCAGGTGGAATTGATTCTGAGGGATTGAAATAGGGCGCACTCCACTCAGATTGAGAATGGTGGAAGTACATGTAGCCGTAACAAGTCAAAAAAGTTGAGAAAGCACTGGGCCCTAACAAAGTCAGAGTGGAGCCTGCAATTTGGGTATCCCACTTGACGAGGCTTTTCAACACAGCTTTGTCACTGAACTCTGTCCCCGGACATGGACACAAGTTGTCCCACTGTATAAGAATGGTGGCACGGAGGACACGGCAACTATCACCCCACCTCCAGGCAAGGTGTTTGCCAAAGATCTATTGCTTCACCTGGAAGCCTGGATTGATGATTCAAATACAATCCGTCATCTTCAAGCTGGTTTCCAAGCTGGTGTAAGAACTGTTGATCAGTGTTTGAGGTTGAAACTATTATGTGATAAGTACGTGCGACTGTGAAGTATGAACTTATATGTGATATTCATCGATCTCATAACAGCTTTTGATAGAGTCCCAAGGGTCAGGTTGTGAAGCATTCTGACTGCCATGAACATCCCTACAGCACTGCTGAGAGCCATACAGAACCTCTATACTAACAATGAAGCTGTAATCAGGTGGATCATGGAAGGAAGGGCACTGGTAATGTCCTGATCCAGAGTCTGTCGGGGGCAGGAGTGCTCACTCCCAAACCTTTCAGTATTTTTAATGGAATAATCCCCAAACTAATCAATTTGCAATGCGATGCAACAATGTTGGCTGGGGCAAATGCCTGATTCTAATGTTTGCACACGAGACAGTGCTCATATCTCTGACACCAAATGGCTCGAAACGACAGCCATTCGAAACGACAGTTCCTAGCTTTCAAGGAATTCTGTAATGAAAATGGGATTACAATCATTGTACTAAACACCAAAACCATGGTACTGAAGAAAAGCATATTGTGAGGAACCTGAGGCTATTCTCACATCTACTCCCCTTGGATCCTCTATCCAGGTTGCCAGGGAAACACAATCACCTTTGGATCCTTCCCCTCGGGATGGACAAGTGAGGGGATACCACCTGGATGGAGGATCCTTGGGGGCTGGGGGTGGGCTGCCCTTAGGTAATACATGGTATTCCACATCCCCCTTTCAGGAGGGAACCCCTCTCACAGAAGTGGTTATTAGATATTGTTAACCATGTTCCCTTATTTCTGAGAAGGATAGGAGATATCATCACCTCAGACATGTTAGAAAGAGGATGAGAAGGATTGGGGAGGAGGTACCTTGGGACAAAACACAGAATTTCCATTATTTGTCTTCTTTAAAACTTTATTCGATGTCAGCCTTTCAGGTGCAGAATACAGCCAATAAATACATTTGGGACATGTAATACATAATTTAAATCACAATAAAATATTAAATGAGTCGCAAATGAGATGAAATGCAATTAAGGCGTTTTAAAAAATCACACAAATATAAAAATGACAGAAGGCCTGGTATTGATTATTCATTATGACTCAGGCAGTGTGGTCTACATTTGCTTTCATCTGTATTGCTAGACACATGTAATCAATGTTCACCCATGTATATATTAGAGGTTGGTCTTTCACTGTGGGTAATTGCATTACAGTACCAGGTTTAATTGTATCCAAGCAGTATGGATGTACTTGCAAACAAAATAAACCACGTTCAGATCTGGGGTAATTTTACAAAAACTGCAACACATCCATAACTATTCGATCATGATATAACCGAAACAAGGGTTTCAAGTACCTAACTCGGAGGGCCTTCAGGCTTTCACATATTAGAAGAAAGGGATCACTAGTTTCCACATCATTGCCACACAGTGGACAATTGAGGGTCCCATTCCCACCCCAATTCCTTCTGTCGTCCCGTACTGGTAGGGAGCCTAAGCGCAAGCGCATGTATAAAGGCATAGGCTGGCTTATGTTTGGATACATTTCTAAACCCTGCTTCTGCTTTACAGCTAGGTAGGCGGGCCCTGTGGCCAAGGCCCCTGTGGCTGTCATTGCTCTGGTCAGTTTGTATCTCTTGAAGGCCGCCACCACCCTGCCCTTCAAGTCTCCCTCCGTTGATCATGGATTATACCAATAAGAAGAGACACCATGCTGGGTAAACCATTCTTTGACATGGACAAGCCAGTCAACATGAGTGGAGCTGGTTGGGGTACATCTTTCGGGAGCGATAAAGTTGCTTTAAAAAATGTGTTATCCGTAACTGTTAGAGATGATGTACCTGCATGACGCCAAATCTAGGCCCCATATATTGCTGACACCTTGGCCTGTGCCAGATACAGATTAAGAGCCAGACCAATGGCACCCCTACTGTGCCCTGCATAATAAGCCTTCAACGCCCCACTGTTTTTCTGCAACACAGTGTTAGCCTTGAAAACCTGGTTTTCCCATCGTCCCCCGTTGTGAATCTGATCCCCACGTAGTCATTCCATTCCACCTGTTCCAGGATGTTGTCAACCACCTTCAATTTTAAAGGTTTTGTCCCAGCTCTTTTAGATGAGAAAACCATAGCCTTTCGTTTTTTGAGGCGTTAATCTCGAATATGGACATGGCTTAGTAAAGTCCCATCAGTATGGTAGACAACAGGACTGCATCTTCAAAAAAGAGAACAGCAACACATTACTTTCCATTCTCGGGGGGTCCGTGCTTGCTCCTATCAATCTATCAATGATGGAATTAATATAAAGGCAGAACAAGGTGGGAGCAAGGATGCATCACTGGTGGACTCCTCTGTCCACTCGGAATTGCTTGGTGACTTCTTCTCCCAGCCCCCCACGAACAACATCCATGTTGTTACTATATAGATACTGTACCGGCCGCAATATATCTTCAGGTATGCCCTTGGCTCATAAAACAGCCCAAGGAACGTCTCTTGGCATGTTATGAAATTAAGCTTTAGGTCCACAAATGCCCCCTATAGGTTGCAATCCTAAGATGTTCTTGGACCACTAGGAGAAATCTAAAACACTGGTCGACTGTACTTTTCCCGCCTTGGAACCCAGCCTGGAGATGGCTTAGTTGATGTGTGTCCTCTTCCCATGCTACTAGATGCTGCAGCAAAACCTTTGTAAATGTTTTCCCTACTTCATCAAGCAGTGAAATAGGGTGGTAGTTGCCAGCATCTGACCAATCCCCCTTTTTTAAATATAGGGAAAATCACAGCCAATGTCCAGGATGCCGGAACACACTTTTGATAAAGAGTGGCATTGAAGGCCATAGATAGAACCGTAGCCCAAATTACCTCCTAACTCTTATAGAGGCCCATTGGTACGCCAAATGGTCCTGGTGAAATCCGCCCCCCCTCTGCACTCTTATTGCCCGTTCCACTTCTACCACTTTGATGGCGAATTGACTTTAACCAACACTCTCCATTTCTATGCCACCACCTAGGGCTGGCGTTGTTGTTTTTTTTTTCACCCCTATCTGGGAGGGTATACAGACTCTTTTAATGGTTTTGCCACCTTGTTAAATCTATACATTTAGGAGCGTTTGCTTCACCCTTAAGTTCTGGATCCGTAATCAATTTTCTAAAGGCAACTTGATCTTTGCTTTGTGCACATTACAGCATTGAAGCCCATCTATCCTGCATAAAGTAGGGTTTTGTTTTGGCCCTAACCTCCTTATAAGACCTCTTCAGATAATTGAGATGGAACTTATCAATTGCGGCAGTATACCTCATGTTCATAATCAGGACACGCTTGGCTTTCCGACAATCCTGGTCAAACCAAGTGCCCAACTTCCTTCGTCCTTTTCTTATTTGCTTAACTGGGACAGTTTGAAGATGTCCTACCTCCCCTAATATAGTAATGAAATTCATACATTTACATCTGGAGGGCGTGTGTGCACCACATATTCTTTCAATCTGCTTGGCGATTTTATCATATAATATCAGGGCTGGTTCCTCCAAGTTAATAGTCACCCACTTAACAGATCGTCTGGCATAACCATGTATTGATATATCTACCACTCTGTAGCCACTTCAACACATTGGCGTGTGACATGTTTTGTTTGCAGCAGAATTCATCTGTGGTCACTTTCCATTCACTCTAAGACCTCAAATTCATCTACTTGATGCCAATCTAAACCTGAAACAAGGGCATCATTTATCCTTGAGCAACCATTCTGGCCATAATAGTTGTGCTTTTGACATCTGGTCTGTAATAAAACAGCCATTACATCACCTCAAACCGACATTATGCAACCTCTCTACGATCTCCAGGGACTATGGATGTACTCTCACTGGCAGGTTGGCTATTACATAAGGGATCGCACAGGCCTCATCCTGATCATCCCAGAGTCCATCCAGCACTTTCGGCAATTCCAATTGAGTGTTAAATCCCCTAGGGCAATGATGCAATGTTGCCCTGTAACAGCTGTCCCACACCAATCACATCACAGAGTGCTGTCACGGCATTGCTGTTTGTATTATGGTTTAGTCAAGTACAGATGTATCCTAGTGACAACCTACCAAAATCTTGCCCGATATTTATGGGTTAAGGTAAGGCAGTTCCCCTTTATTCTCCTCTTGGGGTACCTAACAGTATTGAGACGTGGAAGAAACAGCTAGAATTATGATTATTACACACTTTCCCCACTCTAGTACTCAGGCGAGGAAGAACCAACTGAGAGTAATAGACACCACTTATTCTCACCACTTTGCTACTGGGGCGAAGAAGATGCATGGAGGTCAGGCATGTCCTTGTAATCAGAGACAGGCAGCACTAATTAATGGAATGCACCTGCAGCCCATTAAAGGACCACAGGTGTATAAGAGGTGGAAAACCGAAGAACAGGAGGGCAGCAAGCGAAAAGGAAGACACAACAGATGGATCTGTGCTGACCAAAATCCCAGGAGATCCCAATCGGAAGTGAAGGTGGGCAGCATGCACTGCCATGCAGTTGCGGTGGAGCTGCACATGAGAACTGGTGTGTGCTGAGTGAGGGACCCACCAAACAGGCCTTTCCGGTTTGGGAGAAGCCTTCAAGAGGAGCAGCTGGATCCTGATAAGTGTCAGGGACACTGGAGCCACCTGAATGCTCCAAGAGTTTGTGAATATAGCAGCGGTCAATGAAAGTAAAGCAAAGATGCACTTATTGAATACTGAATTGAATGAAGCCAGCACAGTGGACTTATTGAATACCAAATAGAATGAAACAAGCAAAGTTGTATTTTCTGAATACCAAACTGAATGAAACAAGCAAAACTGAACGTATTGAATTCTGAATTGATGAAGCAAGCAAAGGTGCGTTTATGTAACACTGAATTGAACAAAATAAGCTAAACTGCATTCTTTTGAGTACCACACTGAATGAAATAAAAAATAAAAAAAACTGCACATATGTAATAGTTAAAAGAAAGGCAAAACTATTCATTTTGCATATTAAACTGCATGAAACAGCACAATTCCTAAGATTGAATACCAAAGTGAATGCAAATAACAATGAACTGAAAGCAACTTGGAAACCACTTGCATATTTAATTGTTTGGCTTAATGTTGAACTACTCAAGGAGAACTTGAAGTTACTGATTGCATGACCTGTAATGGGTGTATCATGTGAACCAACATCTATGCCTAGACCAGGGAACTACTACCCGATAAATAATGATCTGCTAAAAGTGTATGCATGACACCTGGTTGCGTGACCTTTAATGGGTGAACCATGTGGTCCAACAACTGTGCCAAGACCAGAGAACCAATATATGCTAACAAGGAAGTTTGATGTTGTCCAAAAAGGGACATTCCTTTGGTGCATACCAAACTTGGGGAAGGGAACTCTGTGTTGTAAAGAATTGCTGAAACACAGTTTAAAGATAAAACTTAAAATACTTATTTTCGTGTCATGTTTTGATATTGAATTTGGGGAAGGGAACCCTAAGACATGCTGCCCTGGAATTATATTGAACTTGGGGAAGGGCATCCTGCCACTCACAAAGGTATGGAATTTTATTACTTCGAGTTCAAAAGAAAGTACATTGAACATTGTAATGAAAATGTTGTCATTTGGGGAAAAGAGGCTGCGGAGTAAGCTCAGACCTTTTGGAACACTCTTTAGTTTATGGTGGACCTTCCTGCACATTGTTTTATCCTAGTTGTGAGGGCAAGCATAGGTTTTGGACACAGACATACTTGTCCGTTGAACTTATTGACACGGAGTATCCTTAGTTTATTTAGGTAGTTCAATCCAACCTTAGGATAGGGCGAAATAGGCTTTACTCCATCATGACATTTTCTTTAATAAATCCCTTTTGTTATACATTGATTCAATTGTCTATGTCTCCCTCCATGGTGCCAACCTCACAATATCCAGAAAGTAAAATAAACTGAACATGAAGTTAAAAGACAATACGATTGAGCAGGTCAAAGAATATGATTTACCAAAAATTGTGCATGATCAGCACAGGTTTCTAAGGCCCATATCACATTGGCTTGGTATAGTGGGGCCATTGGTAAATTTGCATGTGGTTTTGGAAATGGTGTACAAAAATTGGCACTGCAAGCATATACCCTCCAGGCAAGGCATTGTGTTATGTAGGGGTGGAGCTGTGGGGCGAGGGGGATCAAACTGTAGCAAAATTACAAAAACAGAAAATAATTTTGTGAAAAATATCTTAGGCCTGCTGCCTAAATGCCGCACAGTTATCTGTTCTCCTCTACGGGGACCTACGGTGAATTGATCCCATTTGCAAAGCCAAACCATTATTTTATTGGATCATGGTATGGTCCACACCGAGGTTACCAGAGTACATGCCTCGCTTTGGAGGATGTTTGGTTGCAAGTAGGTGGTTTTTCATTACTGTGGTTTGCGTACATGAAAGAATCACTATATACTTTAGCACTTGGCAAACACTGGAGCAATTGCTGTAATCTTGATTCTAGCTCTAAATCAACCATTAAAAACACTTTTCCTGAAAGAGAGGAACGTAAGTTGATGGAAACTATTGCAAGTACAGAAGGCTCTATGAGATACTGGCACGTTAAACAAACTGTGGATTACAAAAGGTACCTGCATACACTGCCCCACAAATTTGCAAGAGCATTGTACTTAAAACTATCCATAGGCATATAACTGCTTAGGGAATTGTTGCATAGATGAAACAGTGATGTTTCCAACAAATGTCCTTTGTGTGAGGTAAGGATTGGGAATGTGGTACATTTTCTACTTGTTTGTCCTGGATACTTAGAAATAAGGAAACAATACTTAAGGCTGTTGTTTTGGGTGAGAGATAATAGAACCACATAGCAAATGATTGCTCGCTCCCATAAATCGAATGATACCTGGCAGTTCATTCTGTAGTTATCTCATTGGGGCATGGAGAAAAAGATCACATATAACCAAACAGGGACTCCCTTAGCCGTCCTCAAAACGAAAGAGGTGATGGCTGGAAGGTATCGAAATAATCTGAACCTCTAGCATTGCTCTGGGCAACCCTCTAGACTATCGTTCTTCGCCTTTCAAGCCATTACATAGGGGAAAAGGCCATATGCAAATCATGCTTGGTCTCACCCCAAAAGGGGAACGTCCAGCCCAAACTGCTTGGTCACATCCCTTTTGCACGACACCAGAAGCCTCCCCAGACATGTTTTAGCATTGCTGGCCCTCATCAGTGAGGAGTAGCTTAGCTCTCTAAGCCCAGCAGGCATGGGACCCAGCTCCGGGCATACCCGTACCACTCATTGTGGCTACAGCAAAACAAAATATGTGATGGCTGGAAGGTTTCAAATGAATCTAAACCTCTGCTATCGCAACCCTCCAGACCACTGTTCTTCACCTGCCAAGCCAGTACAAATGGGGAAAGGCCATATGAAAATCAGGCTTGGTCCCCCCCCAAAAGGGGCAGTCCAGGTTGAACTACTTGGTCACATCTCTTCTGCCCGAGGCCACAGGCATCCCCAAACATGTTTCAGCCTTGTTGGGAGTAGCTGGGGTCTCTAGGTTCAGCAAGCACGGGTCCCTCATCTGGGCATACCTGTCCCACTCAGGGTGACTACAGCAAAAAGAAAGAGGTGATGACATGAATGATTCAAATTAATCTGAACTTTAGGCATTGCTCTGGGCCCTCCAGACTATCGTTCTGGAGGATTGCCAGAGTAATGCCAGAGGTTAAGATTAATTGAAAAGCTTCCAGCCATCACCTCTTTTGTTTTCCCTAAGCCTTCTTGCCTATGCCATTCTAAGTTTTCATGGCCTAGAGTGACGGTATACATTTGATGCCACTGCAAAGATAAAAATCAGTAGTCAGCTGCCTGCACAAAGTTTTATTTGGGCTTGAAGTGTATGGTTCTGCATGTTCAAAATAATGCATTTGTTTACCTGCGTAATTTGTACGGATCATTAGAAAAATATGTGTTCTCAAGCTATACATTTTATGCATCTATTAATATACATATTCAAAGCATCCTTAATGTCTGGAATTTGTATTATGAATTATGTGAAATATATGCATTTACTGTGAACATTTCTTTTATGGTCGGTTGACCAAAATAAATCTATTGAATCGACATATTTCCTATTGAAAAAAATATACAACATTGCCAAACCATCAGATCAAGTTCCCTGCATAAACACTGTCTTTTGGGAACTGATCTCCCTCTGACCTCCTAAAAACTATCACTTGCTGCTAATCTACTTCCTACTCTGACAATATTATTCCCTCTTCCAACATGAATCGATTGATGGACATGGTGCTCAATGGACTCCCCAGCATCATGCATGCCTCCCTCACAGAAGAGTAATTCAGTGGTTGAAGTGGGCGGGAGCAGTTGGGAGAGATGCTCCTCTGCTTTTATTTTTTAGGTTTTACTGTTCTTAGACAACTATTTTAAAAAGAATCAGTTCTGGAATGGTTTAGATCTAAAGTAAGTGTGTAGGAAGAAATTGAAACTTTCGGCTCAGTGCACTGCACTGAACATTCCATTAAAAAGTGGTGTGTTTGTTTGGGGGTTTGAGTTGTGCGTAGGATAGGGTGTTGTGATGGGGACCACTGAGACACAGCCGGACACCATCAAGACTGGTCTCCTACAACCTCTCTAACAAAAACTGACCCTAAACTCAGACAACTTGGCTAATTACTGGCCCATTCCAAACCTCACATTTATTGGCAAAATCTTGCCGCTAGAATAGAACATTGACAACTCCTTCACAACTATTATTCGTGATTCTTCCCCAAGGGTAATATTGGAGACGGGCCACCATCCACATGGTGGACCATGCCTGCCAAATCATGGATAATTCTGACACTTGCATCCTGGTCTTCCTTAACCTCCTGGATGCATTCAGCACCATTGAACACCACATTTGTATCTCACTCATCACTAACAAGACAATATTCTCTTGCTGCTTTCTCGAGAAACATGCAAACTGGTCCGTCACCTCCATGGTGCCCTGAAGAAGATCAGCCTTCTAACCAAAATGCATTGGCCATGTTTTCTGTACTCCTCTGTTCTACTATTGTTTTTTTATATGTACTGACTAATACAATAATTTTAGCATTCCATCATTGTGGAGTTTTCTTGTATTGTCTCAATATTTACTACTGCCATAGCATAAATTCTGTGAGCATGTAGCATTGGGGCTATTCTGCTTTAATCATTCTGCAGAAATATTTGTACTCATTTGTGTTGGTTGGGTCGTTACAGTGCTTCTCATACACTGTCTATAGTATTTCTACCAGATTATGCTTATTCTAAACTTTATCAGGTTGGGCCCACTCACCCTCATTTGGCAAGATAACATTCTCTGTCACTGTCCTACATTGGTTTACCTCCTACCTCTCATGCAAACACCAGGCTGTCCATATTAAAACATTGCTTTCTAACTGACTACAAGTCTCCTGCAGAGTTCCCCAAAGCTGAATCTTCAAACGGATGCTGTTTAACATTTACATGGACTCTCTGGGCACACTCCTAAAATATCCTGATATATCCACTCACCAATAGGTGGACATATTCAGTTGTACATGATAGTAAAATGCCCACAGGGAAACAGTTGTCTTTGTGACTACCTTTCCATCATCTAGTTCTTTGTGTGAACTGCCTATCTCTAACTTAAGCCATTCAAGATCAAAGTCATCCTCATCAGTCACCCCACTAAACAACAACTTGCCTAACAAATGTTGGTGTATCGGTCACCATCTCACACCATGGCTATTTTTGTGTCTGATTTTGTCCAATTGATTACAGATCTGTCACTGGTTTATCAAAGCTTGGGCTCACTGATGACACTAACTTGAGACCTAACAATTCTGCCGATTCATCCTCTAAGAATGTAGTCCCTACTTGCGGATTCTTCATTTTATTTGAGACATCATCTTCCCACGCTCAACTTAGGTAACACTCTTGACCTAATTTGTTCCAAATTAGTGATATTCATACTTTTAAGCCCCTTCCACATTTTGTGGTCCGACCGCTACCTGCTGTCTTTTTCCTTTTCATTTAAATCCCCACATTATGGTGCTTGAAATTCCTTTCAAATCAGACGTCAATGGGGCAGGATCAGCCCAAGCTCTACTGCAAGTGTTATGAATTCCTCTAACACAGAAGGGACTTGAGTTTGGAAAACATGATCCCTGCACTGCATTGATGGACGCTATGACTGACACTGCCGATGCTTTGGCACCTATAGTCACTGTTAGGTTGCTTAAAAAAGACTGCTGGCATGCTGAACGCAAATGGTGCACTGACTTTGAGCCATGCAGCAAGCAGTCATATAAACTAGCCTTCCTGGACTACCAAGCTGCCATTAAAGCTGCTAAAATTAATCTTTTTGCAAACCGTATATTGCCTGCCTCCTGTTCTACTCGGGAATTTTTCCAGATGGCTTCCAAACCCTCAGCTCCTGCAAGGCCGTTGGCCGAAACTTTACATACACAAGCATTCACAAGCTCAATGTGACCTGATTAGATCCTTCTTTGTTGAAAAGACACTCAAGATTCGGGAGTCTATTTGTTTGATTTGGTGATGAATTCTGAACTTGTGTCATCCATGCTCTTCCCGGGGAGACTATTGCCTTATTTACAGCAGCCGTACAACACTCGTTTCTGACTGGGACAATTCCCAAGTGTTTAAAACATGTGATTGTTTCTCCACTATTGAAGAAGCGCCTTTCTTTGGTGGAGAACTAGCAGCCTATTTTACTCCTCCCAGTCCTCATGAAGTTGATGGAGGCTCTTGCTACTCCATGATGTTCTCACTCATTAAAGTCTGATTTCCTTCCCCTTTTGGGTACAGAGTCCGTGATGATTTCTATCCTTGAAGACATTGCCTTGCTTCAAGATCGAGGAGAGGTTGGAGTTTTGATTCTCCTTGACCTCTCTGCAGATTTTGATACTATTGATCACAGGATTCTGTTACAGAGTTTGGAGGGGATTGGTTTCACAGGCTGTCCACTTCTATGGCTTTCATTGTTTTTGTCCGATCGATTCCAGTGTTGCTTCCTCCATTTAAATCTCGCCATTGGCATTAATTTGTGGTGTGCCACAGGGTTCGGCCTTATCCCTCCCGCTGTTTAATTTGTATCTTGCCAATTGGCCGACTTTATTGCTGGCCATGGGGTAAGCTTTACACCTATGTAGATGACACTCAGATTCTTTTTAGTTTAAATGCCCCGTGATGAATGCCCTTTCTAAATTGAGCCCATCCATTCTCCAATGGCAGAATGGATGTCCCCGAATTGGCTAAAGTTAAATGGTGACAAACCTGAGGTCCTGGTGGTTGCTTCCCCTAACACTGGGGCCTCATGGAGTCTCCACTACTGGCCTGTCTCTTTGGGGCCTTGCCCTGAGCTGGTGCAGGAAGTTAAACCTCTTGCTTCTGGATCCAGAGAAGCCCAAATTACCTCTGTGTGCCAGAAGGGCTTTGTCAAGCTGAACGTGCTGAGAGAAATTCTTCCTTTTCTTACACTGTGTCTTGGACCATGGTGGTTACCTCCTCGATTATGGCCTCCATTGATTAATGCAATTGCATTTATCTGGGGCAGCCTACAGTTCTGCTTCAGTGCCTGCAGATTTTACAGAATTCGGAAGCATGATTGGCTCTCGGAGCCCAGAGGCTATTGCACTCTGTGGTTATGCTTCACCAGCTGTATTGTCTTCTGATTTGTAGACAGGTTAAGTTTAAAATATTATGTTTGGTGCATTGCGCCATTTATGGTACAGGTGCGGAACATCTGTCTTCCCAACCTACTCTATACAAGCCAGCTAGAATGCTTTGTTCTTCCTCACAAATATTGCCTAACATTCTGAGTAACCACAGGGAAGGAGTGGGATAGCAATCCTTTTCTGTTCTGGCACCCACAATGTGGATAATGCGTGCCGATGTATCTTCGAGACATTCTTGATCATGTGCAGATTTGAAAGAATCTGAAGACATATCTTTTTGAGTTCGACTTGAGTAGCTCTCTCCTCCCCTATCAGTGGCTGTAGTGCCTTGATGCCTTCTGGCCTTAGTTGCGGTCTACAAATCCATTTACAATACAATACAATGGCTCAATAATATGCACCTAAAAAAAAATAAGACATATAATCTGACATAAACACAGAAAAATCATCAAAATGATATGCTCTAGTTTGAGTTGTTGTTTCTGCACCAAATCGTTCATTTGCAAAATTACAATCCATAGCTCTTTTTCTTTGTGTAGTGTTTTGGGAACAACAGAAAAACCCATATAATAGTTTTTTTTTCCAAAACATCGACACATGTTTCAGCTCTTTTTTATTTGTGATGCACCCATGTGCTCACGTATTTGCTAATTAGAGCAATCTTCAGGACATACATGTGATTTTGTTCAGGGTAAATCAGGTTGGAACCACTTCTTGCGTTTCTCCTGTGATTTAAAACAGATGTTGTAGGCACAAGTGATTACTTCAGGCCGAAGCTAGTCTTGGTTCAGCCCTCAGTTTTATTGAGGGTAACGTCACTTTGCTCTCATTGCTGCCAGGTTCTAGAATCTTTCATTTAATTAAAATTTTTCATTTGGGAAATTGAGGTGCAACTTGGAGGAAGCTTCTTTGTTGCTCTCAGTGATCAATTAGTCTTGTTGAAGGACACAGATCTCCTCTCGCTAAGCTGCTGAGGCAAAGGAACATCCTTTCTGCGAGGCTGGAATAGAAAGGATGTTCCTTTGCCACAGCAGCCGTTAATTCAGAGATGACAGTTTGAGATCAATTTACATGGAAATGTCCAGTGAACAGAAAGCGTGTGCTGCAAACTTTCATCTCAGAACAGGTTATCATGCCATGTTCTTCCTGCAGAGGAGCGCCTGCTACTTTTTTTTAAACATTAAATGTGGTAGTTTTGGATACATGGCTATGTTATGGGAACATATGGAGCACAACATCCACCCAGAGGTATCCTGGCGTTAACAGCAGGCAGAATGCAGAGACAGCCACAAGAAAAACCAGGAAAGTTAGAACAAATAAGACTTCAAAGATCGCCTTAATACTAGGTGACGCTCCATGGTGTGAAGTATCAAAGGAAGAGAGATCCAAAGTTTAGCAGCTGCCATAAATGTTGCTCACCGTCCAATACGAACATATTTAACATGTGAGATCTGGACCAAACAGGCCGCAGCAGGGCCTGAGAACGTATATAAGGACGGAATTTGCCAGTACCATAAAAAGCATGATGGACCAAGAACAGAGATTTAAAACAAATCCACTTAACCGCAGGTTGTCAGTGCAGATGACGAAGCAAAAGAGTAATGTGAGAGTGGCTAGATGTCTGCTCTAGCTGCAGAGTTCTGCAGAACCTGGAGGCGCTGGATTAGGTTGTTCCAAATAAAGAGAATTACAGTAGTCCAGTGAAGACAAGAGAAAGGAAGCGGTTGCTGCTGCCCTAAACCGGGCCAGAATAAAAGGCAAGACATTATGCAACATTTGAAGCTGAAAGTAACCTTTCTGGAACACTACACTTTGGGAGGAAAGAAAAGCTGAGATTTTTACCCCCAGGTCCCTCACAGCCGATACAGGAATAGGAAAAGGGCCAGGAGAAGGAGGACAGAACAAAGGAATCTAGGGAGCAATCACAAGGGAAGGCCCACCACTAACACCTCAGTCTTGTCACTGTTCAGTGTGAGCCAGTTGTTGCACATCCATTCCCCCAAGGCCACCAAGCAGTCTTTAAACCTGGATGCAGTCTCATCCAGAGAAAGGTCAAGGCGCACAAGAATGTGTGCGTCATCTGCATATGATTGACAGAGGAAGCCATGGGAGAGGATGAGCTTGGTCAGAGGCTGAATGTAGATGTTAAACTGGGCTGGTGAATTGGCAGACTCTTGAGGGACTACACAAGTAACAAAAGTAGAAACAGAATGACAATGGGGAAGGGAAAGAGACTGAGTCTGATCAGGTAAAAAAGACTAAATTCAGGTTAAAACAGCAGCAGAGAGGCCAGCACCAACAAGGCACTCAAGTAGGTTGACATGGTCAAAAGTATCAAGGTTGATGGAGAGCTCGAGTAAAATCAATGCTCGCACATCGCCCTGGTCCTGCAGGCGCACAAGATCTTCGACAACTGAGACCAGCACTCTCTCGTCTCACGTCCTAAGTGGCTCAGCAGTCTGTAGCCCTGAAGAAAACATACCAGCCTGGATATTCTCAATTCTTTGTATAAAGTAAAGAGTCAAAGAATTGCATGTGGTCTGAGAAGGTGGAATTACCTCTTGGGAAAGAGGAAATAGAGTTCTCCACGTTGGTTAAGAGAAGTTTCAACCTGATGCATAACATGGGCACACTTGGTTTTCCGAATGGCTTTATAATAAAAATAAGAGATTTGGCGCAAAAATAACTTGGCCCCAGGGCAGAAGGTCGACCACCATTTCTGTTCTGCCTGTCGCTGTTGAAGGCGGAGAGCCCAGAGGTGGTCAGTAAACCATGGTTCTGACACGTATGACCTAGGTTTAGTAGAATTAGGGGCCAGATGATCAGCAGATGCAATAAAAGCCTGTGAAATACAATACAAACCAGGCGTTAAAATGCCCTCACAATACATGTCCATCTGAGTCCCGATGTCAGCAGCACGGACAGTGCCCCAATTATGCCATGAAAATGTAATTATAAAGTGATCTGTCCAATCAGCCATCAACGGCATATATTGTATGATTACCCAACCAGCCACCTGTGCAACACCTTATACTTTTCAGCTGAATCAAATGATCACAGAGCTACATACAGTATTTAATTCAACTTCCGACACCTGACACATGTTTAGACCTTTAACCAGGTCATCCTCAGGGCACACTTCCAATTCCTTCAGACACCAATGTCAATTACACCACTAACTGCTGGTCAATGCTTCTAGTTGTTATCATTTGGTTCTCCTGGTTATTGGCCTCAAGTTCAGTTCTCCTTAGGCACACTATTTCCTCCTGCAAATCACTTCACTACCCCTTCCCACCTCCCCCTTACCATCACTATCCCCACCCACCCAACTGTACCCTCTCTACCCTCATCCACACAATCCCCACTTTCTCTACCCCACCCTCACTTCCCCCACCCTGGCTACCATCACTCACCTACACTCTCCCACCCTCTCTACCTCTAGCTACCCAACCTAAACCCATTCTCTCTACCCATACCCAGCCTATCTCTACTCTCAACCGCCACCCAGCCCCACTCTCCCTACCCATACCTTCTACCATACCCCGACTCTACCTAACCCCATAACCAAATTCCCTCTATCCCCACCCACCCTTCCTCGCTTTCTATATCCCATCCACCTACCCTACCCCATCCTCTATACCCATACTTTCAATTTCTCTACCCCTACAAACCCACCATACCCCAATTTCTGTTCCCTCACCCACACTAGCCCCACACTCCCTACCCCACACACCCAACCTACCTCCCTCTATCTCTTCCACCACCAACCACACTACCTCCACCCTGCCCTGGGGCATCGTGGCACTGATACAGCAGGCTTAGGCTTACAAATACATAGTTATGGAATAACAGTAGGTTGGGTTGCAATGGTACATTGAATATGCTTTGAGATTGCTATGGTCTGATCCCCTACCTACCTACCTACCCACGATACCACCACTATCTCTACTAGCTCCCAACCACCTTCCCCCACTATTTCTACCCCGAGCCACCCACTCTCTGTAGCCCCACCCACCCAACCTAATTCCACTCTCTCCAATGCCACCCACTCTACCTCCACTCCATCTACACCCACCTACTCAACTCTCTGACCCTACCCACCCTACATCTACTCTCTCGAACATCACCCCACCCACCCTACCCAACACACCCACCATACCTCCCACAATCTGTTCCCCACCCACTCTACCTCCACCCTCTCTACCCTTACCCACCCATCCATGATACCGCCACTATCTCTACCCAAGTCCACCCACCCAACCTCCAGTATCTCTAACCCCAGCTACCCCACCCCCATTATATCTAGTCACAATGACCCACCCTAGCCCCACTCTCTCTAACCTTACCCACCCAATCTAACCCCCTCTCTCTAATGCCACCCACTCTATATCCACTCCATCTACACCCACCTACTTATCCTACCTCGACTGTCTCTGCCCCCACCCACTCTACATCGTCTATCTCATACATCACCCACCCACCCTCTCTCTACCTCCATCCACCCTACCCCCACTCTCTCCACCCCATCCACCCACCCCATCCAGCCACCCCAACTCTCGCTTCTCCCTCCCACACATTCTACCAACACTTTCTACTACCACCCACCCCCACTCTCTCTACTCAACATGTACCCTATTTACACTCTCCCTACCACTACCCACCCACCCCATTTCTACTCTCTTCAGCTCCACCCACCCTACCTACACTCTCTCTATCTCCACACACCCTGCACGCAGTATCGCTAACCTACCCACCCTACATCACTCTCTCTAACCCCACCCACCCAACCTTGCCCCACTCTCTCTACCCAAACCCTTGCAACGTCCACTCCACCATGGTGCTTTCAGTCAACCCTATCTTCTCTAACTGCTACTCTATCTCCTATCCTAGCCCTCTCACTAAGACTGGTAGGAAGAAGTTAAAAAGGGACATCCTGGTATCCAACCCAGGCCTCCCTATCAGTGATGTCTACATCAGTGCTTCCTCCAGACAGACCATTACCAACATCCTCTTTGTCGTTCCCTCTCCAGGCTTACGGACACCTTATATGGTCTCTATTCTCTCCCCATTTTCCTCCTTGCCCATTAATAGTGGCACTCGGGAGGTCCTCCTGGCACCTGTCCACTCCTTCAGGACCATCATTAATGTGTATAATGTGTATTTGAATGGCACTATCTTGGTCCAGGGCCCTCAGCCCAATCTCCTCCTTTTCGATAGGGATTTCCCACATCTTCTCAACTTCCTTCCTTCTCCTTCTACTGCTACCTACACCTCTCTGGCTCCTCCACCACCTCCCTCTTCTGCAACATCTCTGGCACCCTGCTCATCTTCTCTGGCTACTCTGCCCAATCCGTCCTCTACCACCTTTCTGGACCCCTCCTAATCCTCTCTATCTACTCTGCCATCTCCTTCTTCCTCCTCTGCCACTCTTGGGCTGCATACCACCTCCGCAGGGCAAACCTTATGCCTGTTCCCCTCCAAGGACGTCTTTCAAATGTGGCAATCTGCTCCATGTAGCTACTATGAACTCTCGCTCTGCTGTGAAACACTCCTCTGACATCTGCTGACTCCTCAAAGAACTTGATCTGGATGTCCTTGGTCTCACTGAGACATGGTTCACAGCCAGCTCTGTCAAGAGTTTTGACACTCTCCTGATGAGTACAAGATCCTCTCTGAACCCAGAACCAATCGTCCAGGAGGTGGGGTAGCTCTGGTCTTCTCTGAGTGGATCCCTGCTTCTGTCATTCCTACATAGTCCTTCTCCTCCTTTGAATGTCTGGTCCACAGGCTCTCTATCTCTCCAGGCCTCTCTCTTACTATGGCCACCATTTACAGGCCACCTGACCAGGTTGCCCTCTTCCTCTCTGAGTGGGACAACCTCTTCTCCTCTGTCTACCTCTCAACTTCTCATCCTATGAGACCTCAGCATCCATCTGGATGCTTCTAACCACCCCTCTGGGCTCTTTCGTAATCTCTGTGACTCTCTCTCTCTTTCCATTTTACCCATTGGCCCAACACACTCTGCTGGGCACACCCTGGATGTTCGGATCACTTCTGAAATCCCCCTCTCTAACCCTCTCACCACTCCTCTCTCTTGGACTGCCCACATTCTTCTCTCCTCCCACGTGATGCTCTCTGGTCCCAGGTGAAGCCTATCCCAGCACTGCCACCCAACTTCTCGGTCATCCGGCCCATGAAGCATGTGTCAGTGCAGGTTTTTGCTGCTACTTTCTCTCCTTCTTCTACGCCTGCGGCTGACACACACACACTGACACAGCCCTCTCTAAACTGCAGCTTTCTATCTCTAACACTCTTGATGTCCTTGTCCCTGTCATGAGGATGGATTTGAAGGCCACCTCCAAGTGCAACTCTTGGTTTGACTCCAACTTTTCTACCTTCTACCCTTAAATGCAAGTGTATGGGCAGAGAGGAAGTATAGGGCATCAGGCACATCCTCTGACAAACTGGCCTGCTGCTTAGGCAACACTGATTCTTTGTACTTTCGAAGAAGAGAGCTTACATCCAAGCCTGCATCTCTGTGACCTCTAACAACTTGGCCAAACTCTTTAAAATCTGCAAGGCACTGGCCAATCCTGCTGCAGTCTCCACCTCTCATCTTCCCTCCCAGGCCCTTTGCATGGCACTGGATTCTCACTTCACCACTAAAACTCACAACATCCTGTCCTCTCTCCTTTTCCTCTCCATCTACCTCTCTCAGCCCTGCTCCGGCCACTTCTGCCTCTTCACTCCTGACAATGTTTCTAGACAAGTCCTATCTATGATAGTATCATCCAAGCAGGTGCTCCCCTGTTTCTCAGAACCATCAGAGACCAAACTGACACCCTTGCTCCAGCCTTGGCTGATTTCTGCAATCACTCTTTTGCCACTGTAACTTTCCCCTCCCCCTAAAGCACTCCCTTGTGCACCCCCTCCTTAAGAAGCCTTCTGACAATCCTTCTTCTCTATCAAACTACCACACACTCTCTTTCACTCAATTCCTGGGCAAACTCCTAGAAAAGGTGGCCATCTCCCATCTTACTCTCCATACTGAATCTGTTGGTTTTCACCATGACCATCAGTCAGGCTATAGTGCAGCCAGAAGCACAGAAACCGCTCTCCTGAATACCCATGAAGACCTGCTCTCTAATCTTGACTCTAGCGTTCCTTCTGTCCTCATCCTCCTTGATCGTTCCTCTGCATTCGACACGGTCAACCATGCCATCCTGATGAATCTTCTCCGGGCAACCTGGGCATCACTGATGAGGCCCTAGCCTGCTTGAGCACCTTCCTCTCTGATCGATCATCCCAGGTCCAACAGGGGTCCTTTCTCTCTACCACCTCCCTCTCCACATGTAATGTTCTCCAGGGCATTAACCTCTCACCAGGGCTCTTTAACCTTTACTTGGCACCTCTGACCCACCTCATCTCTACCTTCGCTCCTAACTTTCAGTGTTATGCAGATGACGCTCAGCTCTCCTCCAGGCTCCCTTCAGCTTCCTCTCCTCTCTTGCTTATTCCTGACTGTCTATCCGCGATTCAGGAATGGTGTTTCTCCAACAATCTCTGTTTTAATGCCAGTAAGACTCAGATCCTTCTCATCGGGAATCCTGCTCCCGCTTTCCCTCTTTCACTCGAGCCGCCCTGCCTGGGCCCTCTACCTGCACTTTCCTGCAAGGCAAAAAACTGTGGTGTCATCTTTGAATCCACCCTCTTCTTCTCTCCTCACATCATAGAACTATTTAATAAGTCCCACTATCAGCTGCACCTCCTCAGATGTATACATCGTTTTCTCACTTTCCCACAGAAGCTCACTGTCTCCAGGGCCCTGGCTCCCTCATAGCTGGACTACAGCAACTGCCTATTTCTAAATCTGCCTGCCTCTGCAATTAATCCAGAACAGGACTGCAAGAATTGTCCTTGGCCTCAAGCCCAGGGATCGTATCTCTCCAGCCCTGAAATCTTTCCACTGGCTCTCGGTGGCTGCAAGGATCAAGTTCAAGGCTCTTTGCATTGTCCACAAGGCTTTCTGATGCCAGGGACCAGACTAGATCCAACTCTCTCCACCTAATCATTTCCCTTCTCGAGCCCTCCGCTCTTCCACCTCCAACTCCCTGAGGCACAGACACTTCTACTATCAGAGAGTGGGGGTTTGCTCTCTCTAATCGGCTGCTGCATCCCTCTGAAACAGCCTCCCTACCTCTCTCAAAGTCGGACAGGACTTCCTTTTCTCTCTCTTCCCCGCTGATGTACCTGTCTGCTGCACTAACTGGTTACCTGGCCATCCTCAGAACCTCAATGGGCACCAGGCTCTTTCATGACCAGTAGCCCCATACACTGCCTCCCGGTCTACTGCACACTTAGGGACTGTATCTGCAACCCTACAGTCCCCTGCTTCAGAGAACGTACTTAGATCTGGCCACAACAGCTGCACTTACTTGAGCTTGCCTATTGCACTCTCTCCCATCCCTTTCCCTGATACTTCCCCTCTCCCTTCCCCTGTGCACTTGCCCGATCTGAATGACAAAAGGCCTAATAAGATTGTTTGTTTTGAATTCCCTTTGTCTCCCCTTCCAAGTCTTGTTGAATCTAGAAACCCTTGTGCACAGGCGTGTTCGTATTATATCATGTCTCCCCCACCCACTATATCTCAACTATTGCTACACCCACCCACCAATTTTAACTCCACTCTCTCTACCCACTCACCCTGCCTCACTCTCTCTACTCCCACCTACCCTCCCTAACTATAATCTCTCTTCTCCGACTCACCCACCCTACATCTGTCTAAGGCCATCCAGCCCATAGTACAATCGACCCACCCAACCCCAAACTCTCTCTACCACCACCCACACACCCAACCCCCACTCTCTCCAGCCATACCAAGCCACCCTACCCTATCCAACTCTCTCTACCCTAGACACTGACACTCCCTATGTCTATGTTCTCTACCCCCAAAAACCCACCAACTCCACTCTCTCAACCCCCACCCACTCTAACCCCACTCTCCCTACCCACACACCCACCCTACCCCCATGCTCTCCATTCCCCCACCGACCCACTGTACCTCTGCCCTCTCAACCCCTATGCACCCACCCTACCCCCAATCCCTCAACTCTACCTCCACCCTCGGTCACCACATCCAACCACTCTACCTCCACTCTCTACCTCCACTCTCTCTACTCCCATCCGCCCACCCTACCTCCATTCTCTCTACCCCCGCCTACCCTATCTCCACTATCCCTACCTCTACTCTCCCACCCAGTAAATAAAGAGAAAGGATACATCCCAGAATTGTTTGGAAATAGGCAGTAGGGTACACATCATGATTGCAATTTAGGGTGCCACCTTGTGTCACAAGACAACATTGATGATGAAAAGAAAGTGTCCTAAAATTGTTTGGGGTAGGAGAATACACTGCCTCGTCTTAATGGATGTGACAGCATTTGTGACAGATGAAAAAAAAAATAGTTGCACAGTTT
This sequence comes from Ambystoma mexicanum, assembly GCF_040938575.1. Lineage (NCBI taxonomy): Eukaryota > Metazoa > Chordata > Amphibia > Caudata > Ambystomatidae > Ambystoma > Ambystoma mexicanum. Next base: position 100,094,230 of record NC_090930.1, read on the forward strand.
TGTAAAGAGACGTTAACCATTCTGATGAGAAATTAATAGATTTGGATGCATAATAATATATTCAAGGGCTGCATCTTTTTGTGATGGGACACAATATTAATTGCAACATGATTTAAAATACATTATCATTCTGAGAGCATTCTAGTAGTTACCGCCCATAGAACCCCTTCTCAGATGACTGAGAAAACGTCAAATCCATTGTTTTCCCAAAGTATTGTGAAGAAGAAGAGAGTGCCAAGAGTAATGCATACTGCCTTTGGAAAGCACCATTGTAGTACTGTGACGAATAAGAGGAAGTCATGAGGAATACAGGCTTCATATGTGAAACACCACTATGGGACTGGGACGAAGAAGATGCAAGCAGAGGCACACCAGCATATTCATTGGAGGCGAGACAGAGGAAGGAGGCCAGCTAAGAGGCCATTCTTTCACCCACCAAGAAGAGTGCTCGCCGTCCTGAGGCAGTGTGATTGTGCTGGAGTGTCTGAGGGGTAGAGGAAGAAAGCCAAGAGGCATTTTAAAAAGTCTGCGGAAAGCACAATAGAAAGGAAAGTCTTCAAAGGGGAGCTGATGCGTGTGAGAGGCTGAAAAATCCTGTGTGACTTTGATTGTAAGTGCAAGAGGAGGAACTTCTATACTCTACAGTTTTAAAGTGTACACTGTATCGGAGTGGTCGCATTCCTTCAAGGAAGGGAAGGTATGTTTTCAAAAGATATTTGGTGTGCTCTCAGTTGTGGCGTGGGTGTCAATGTGCTGATCGGTCATGCTGATCTTGTTGACTAAGATATGGTTGATGGCAGTAGATTTGTTGATAGCGTGTGGTACGTGTGAGTTGGGAGATGGTTGATACAATGCTTGATTACTTTAAAGAGGGATCCTTGTTCATTGTTAGCCTTGGCTATGGTGTCCTGGTGTAGTTAGCGGGAAGCAGTGGGAGAGGTTATAGAAAGAGCTGATGGTGGCCACATCCAGTTGAGTGCATTGTCCTGATACCTTGACAATGATGGCAATGCCTCTGCCCATTTTGTTTGGACAGTCTATTTTTAGAATGTTCTAGCTATTGGGGAAGAGGATGTCTAAAATGCAGTTGGAGGTGAATGTCATTCAGTTCATGGTGATTAAGATAACGTCCACATTTTGTGTAGTGATGAGGTCATTTCTGCTGCATGGTTGGTTGCTGAGCAGTCATTGGCAATCATCAGTGTTTGTATAGTGGTCTATGAGGCAGTGCTGATGGGGTCGATGGTGACAAAGTGAGACTGCTTAGATACAGTATCCAGGATATTGCTGATGGGTGGTGTGGTTGCCAACGAGAGCTGATGACGGGGATGGGTTGTTGAGAGAGAGGGATGAAACATATACTTGAGGGAGCTTACCTGATATTTGAGGATTTTCCTGCTCCTTGCCCCTTCTTGAACAAAAAGGTCCAAACAGGAATTGTCCTTTTGTTCATCTGCCCTTGATGGCAGATTCTTGGGCCAGAGAAGCATCGTGATCTTGCAGTTAAGAAAGGAAAGTGCAGGGCTAAACAGGTGGGTGGGGTGGAGGTCCAGTGACCTAGATCAACTTGTGCCAGTTGACCAACTGCAAAAGAAAAGATGTTGGGAAGTTGCTTAAGAAGGAAACATTAGCAGCAATACAAAAGGCACCAAAGGATAGGCAATGATTGACATGACGGTGTGACAGAGGTCATAAGACCTAGTTCCATCTATGCCAGCAGTCCAACTGCACTAGAAAATAGTCTGGATGGCTGCTTAAGTAGAGCGAAAAAAGCTGCAAAACAAAAAGACTCCAAAATATTAGCAGTAATTGACAAGGGGGTGGGTTACATGCTTAAATAGGGGTAAAAGGAGTGGCAAAGGAAAACACCAAATGGTTAGCAGTCATTAACAGGTGGGTGAATCCACTTGCACCAGCTAAGGAACTGTAAAACAAAGCAGTTAATGGAAAGCTGATTAAAAAAAGGAGAGGCAAAGGAAGAATGCTTTACAGATGAGCAGTGTTTGACAGGTTGGAGGGCAGAGTTCACGTGACACAGATCCACTTGTACCAGCAGACTGAATGCAGGGGAAAGGAGAGAAGGAGGTGGAGTGTGGAGAAAGGAGGTTGATGGGAGTTAACAGGAAGAGTGAGCAGAGAATATATGGAGAGCATACGAAGACCGCAATCCTCTAAGAACATCTAGCGAATCACTATTTCACCCTCCCTTGCTTTCCATACCTATCTTAGGCCCTCTGTTACCCTACACTCTACTGTTAACCCCCTTCACAGCTAGGTGTGTGAAGTACAAATCACATCCATGCATTCATCCAGGCAAATCAGGATTCATTATGGATAATTATTCAACTAAAACAAAAATATAATGGTAAGTAATTTAAAACGATATTCAACAACAACAAGTTTGCTCATGTTTTAGAGGGACTCTTTGCTGTGCAACCCAAAGGGTTTAACAATAACACCAACGGGATGGCTTTGTTTTCAACAGTTCTCACTCATACAAATCTCTGTCCATGATCCATTCCTGGAAAGAGTGGGCATTTAGCGGGTGATTACTCCAAGTAATACCTAGGCCCCTGAGCACCTGCATGCACGGCCCCCCCGAGGCTGAACCTAGGGCTCAGTAAGGACCTAGCACACCTGGCTGCCACAAACAAAAATCAACTAAGCTGGTCTGCTCTACTTTCCTGCTCATCACCTCCTATTGTCAAAATGCTGGTGCGATGTCCCGAAAACATTACGCTTCTTGTTTCTACTTGTATGTCCTCACTACACGTTTGTTTCTCCACCTATTCCTTCTTGGTACCAACTCTGGCTTCCTCCTCCTTAATGTATGCTCCATCTATATTCCAAAATGATCACTTCAACCTCCTCCTGAATACCCCGGTCCACCTTCCTTCTAATAATCTATCCAACATGAATCTTGATGCTCTCACCATCCTTTATCAAAGCTTCTTCTGACGCTTCTGGCTGGTATTCCCTCCACCTCTATCGCAACATCTCATTCTAATTTCCCCTTTGATGTTGATGTTCTCCTATCCCCCTTCCCACAACTCCTTACAACCTCCTATATTATATGTCCTTCACCTCCTTCTTCACAGCTCCTTACAACTGACTCTCTGATTTTCTCTCCTCTTCCCTGCAAACAGCTCCATAAATCATCCTCTCTGATGTGCTAGCCAGTTCCATCCTCAAAACTCCTTTCAACCTTATCTCTGATTTGTTCTCTTGTATCCTCGCTTCTTCCTCTGAACTCCTGCCACCCTTGTTTCTCCACAGTACTTCCAGCTCCTTCTCTCGTTCCTCCATCACCACTTCTCACTGTCCATATGCCTTGTTACTCAAATCCTAACCCCCATCCCAGATCAAGCAAAGTTTCTTACTGGTCAAACAATCTGTAACAATGGCACCTCTGAGCAGTAATTGATTTGGGGTCAGGGTTTTTTTTTGCTAATACTTTGCGTCTCCACACACCTGGCAGAAATGCAGGCGCAAGGGGTTGTGTTGTGATGCATAACACTCATATTCCATCTTGTATTGCATATGTGTGTTTTCCCCACCACCAGATGGACCATTCGTGTGCAGCATTACATTGCCAAGCTGAAGTGACGTCTGAGCTGCATCATACGCTGTCACAAAAGCATGCGTCATTTCCTTCAGTCAAGTGCTCGCATTGGAAGCAAGACGACAGTGCAACACAGGTTCGATACCTGGGTCCGCGCTCGGAAACCTCTGGGTATTAAGCACGTTATAAATAACCTATCATCATATCATGAGTAGAAGCACTTGGGCCCTATGACAAGCTTATGACAACCAGAGACAGGAAGGGGACTTCGGAACACACTGCAGGGGAAGCTACATTTGAAGCTGTGGCCTTTGTTGAAGATATTACTACCTTCACAACGTTGTTGATATCCTTGAACAAGTCAAATAAGATGGCGGCCAGATTTGAGATATTGCAAGAGAAGTGAATGGGTATGGGTGGTCATCACTAGGGGGGAACATTTTAAGTTTGAAACAGTGGGATGGGAGAGTGTCTAACTCACGTGACTGGTACTGTGCATTGGGAGAGGTTTGATACGTAGATACATACAAGGAAGCTCGACTACCACTGCAGCCTATGTATGTGTCCGTGGGCTATGGATACACACGTGCTGTCTTTAAAGCGTAGAGGTGATATTTTGTTTTTATCTTCTACATCGCAACCCTACAGATAAGTGATATGCAAGATATTGTTACCTCCCTTCTCGGTCCAAAAACAATTGGGGCGTGATTCCAATTTCCAGCCTGATTCATGGAATTATTTGCGCGTAAAACGCACATTTGCGCGCCTTTCTGCCCGAAAATCCCTGTTTGAGGTATGGGGATTTTCGGGAAGAATGGCGCGCAAGTGTGCGTTTTACGCGCACATAATTCCATGAATCACGATATAGAAAACAACTGACACATAGGAGAAGCCCCCTGCTTTCACCAATACAGCTCCACTGATGTGTTATGATCAAAGGTACCAGCAGAGCAAGAACATAGGAGGTCATACCACCATTATGACTGTCTCATCTGAAGCGGAATTTGAAGATTACACGCCATTAAATAGAAGGTGTATTTTTAGAGCGCAGCGTTCCTACTCCGAGAGTGCTATCTTGGCGCTGTAGGCAAATATCAATTTATGTTAATTTAATTTGTATTTTACCATTCATTTGTATGGGTTTACTAAGGTCAATGAACTACAAATTACTAAAACATGTCTATGTAATGTTATTATTAGGCAAAGGTGTATGGGCAACCACAGGTGTAAGCTACTGCACCGAGAATAAAATAAATGATTAGTGGTGCTGCAAGCGTCAAGGCTAAGGTGTGTCGATGTCCAAAGTCAAGGAAACATGCACGTATTTCTAAGCACGCTGATGATGCCACAGGTTTTGCGTGTGACGACTTTGCAGTATGAAAGTTATCATATTCAGAATGGCGGTCGCGAGCAAATGGCACACCAGTTGCAAGCCCGACGGGGCATGAATGTGTTTAAGAGCTCACTCACCACATAGGTAAGCACAGATTTAGCCATTGGAAACCACATTAAGGTTATAATACTTAGGAATGTGTCAGGTGGGTATGAGAAATACTGACCCCAGTGTTTATTGTATTACTCCTCAGCAGGTCCTTCTTAATGTTTTGCACTGACGGCACCTTACATATATGATACTGTTCTTAGCCATACTGATTATCAGGTAATCTCGTAAACATTACTATTTAGGTCCCTCGAATCCTGCTTTTCAGTTTATTATACTGACCATGCCCCTCTCTTTTAAATTATAGTATGAATAGCAGGTGTACTCGTGCTTCGCACAGTAATTCCTACTTCAGTCCTAGTTTGAAGTTGATTTAATGAACTAAACCATTGCTTCGTTCTAGACAATATTTCTAGTCTTTCCTGTTGGGGCTGGTGTGAACAAATTGTCTTTGTTTCCAACTCTGGAGCAAGCCACATGAAACCGACCATGAGAAAAGCATGAATCCCGTTAATCAGTTCCAACTACTTTTAGTTGGAGTGTTGAGATTCCGCAGCAACATTATTGTTTTCCCATTCTACAACCGAGGCGGCAGCGACCTCAGCGTAAGTGCCATTCGTTTAGGACTGAAGTGTGTTAGCTTGAAGTGCCGTACCCGTATGCGTATGACTGAAGCATGTAATCTTCGTACTGTTGAGATGACATAGATTAATCAACTTCCGTGGGAAATGAAGTTTCTGTAATTATCATGAGAGATTTGCCAAAATGTGACAGACAATGGGCCTCATTAGGACCCAGGCGGTAAGGGGTTTATGGCGGCGTAAACAGCGCCGACCCTTACCGCCTGATTCCGAGGTCCCTTAGCGCCATGGAGGTTTTAACACCTGCTTTTAGCAGGTGTTAAAATCCATGGCGCTAAGGGACCTTGTTGTTAATTACGCCACCGTAATTTACGGTGGCGTAATTAACGCCTTCCCCACTCCCATTATGCCCTATGGGGCAAAAATGGGAATGGGGAAGGGTAAATGGGTTAATGGGGTCTTACCGCCCCACTCACCTCGGAATGGAGCGGTAAGTCCGTAACTTACCGCCTGGGTCGTAATGAGGCCCAATGTCATTGCAGACACTATTGAAGAGACATACACCTTTTCCTGTCACCCGCATCACTACATATTGTGTCACCCCATGACTTCAACATTGAGTGCTGCTAATGTCAGCTAGAATGCCGATAGTGTGGAAAGTATGAAATACTGAACTGTTGAATTTTTCATGAACTGCTGAACTTTAGGACCAATGAATGTAGAACTGCGGCAGAACTACTGCGCAAAATAGCCAAATGGCAGGAGTAAGCATTGCAGACCGGTGAAAAAAGAAATAAATCCCCAAAAGGTATATGTTATGCCTGTTACATTTTCTACACCATGGAACATACCCACACGCCTAGATTTCAGGTTTGTAGCTGAACATTTTGAACAGACACACACATATTCACAAATGTCCATTTTATATATAGAGATATTGGGACAAATACACATGCTTATTAATTAATGTATGGCTTGAACGTGATTCCACGACTTACATTGCTCTATGTATTCCCATTGTTGAAAATGCCATTAGATAAGATTGTTTAAAGACTTGGCCTCATTACAAGATGGTGGTCTGGAAATAAGGGTGCCCGCTGCACCGTACCGGCCCCCTTTCCAGACTGCCGCACTACAACTCTGCCTCCCTGGCCATTGCGCCTGTCAGGTCTGATCGGCGGTGTGCAACTGCACCAGACAGAAGATTGGTCACAGAGCACCGGCACTGTTAACAATGATCTGATATGATAATATATGATGTGGCATTTATAACGTGCCTGTGCACAAGTGGTTCTAGGCGTGACAAGCCAAGACGGGGGAAACAAGGGAGGACGAAATACCGATTTTATGAGGCATTGTATCATTCAGATCTTGGAAGTGTGGGGTTGAGGGAAGGGGAGAAGTGCTATGGGGGGTGGTGGAAGTGCAGTTAACTCACAAGTGCAGCCAGCGGGAGGCTCATAAGTGCACAGAGAAATGACTGTAGGTTTGCAGATACAGACCCTTAAGTGCTGGGGAGCCCGGAGGCAGTGTAAGGGCAACTGGACAAAATTACAACAGATTGGGAAGACCCGTTGTGGGCAAGTGTGGTTCGGGTCACGATACAGTGTAATAACAACAAATATAGCCACGCTCCAAGACAACTAAATGTGTTGTATCTATTCTAATCATTTGATGAATTAAATACTGTGCTGGAGAAGTCACAAAGAGTATCTCCAATGTTTCTCAATTATAGATTTATTATTTTGATGGCATACATATCCAACCAAAAACACACATCATATACTATAAATTGTGAACAAATATGGAGTCAAAAAATAATACTATAAACCATAATACAGTATAATGACATAAATAACAAAACACAGGTAGAAAAACAAGATATAACCAAAGACAACATTCTGAGGAAATAACATGCATACAGTAATGTTACTCAAACTAAATTATGATTATTCTGTAGACTATATTACACATTACCCTAGAGTTCTACGTATGATTCATCAATAATCACACCTGAAAACTACATACAGGGTATATTTGCCATAACCCTGGAATGTTGAGAAATGTCCAATCAATAATCATGTCTAAAAAGCTGCCTACGTGAATGTTTCAATTCAGGTGTTTAACAGTGTCCTGTGTCATCTTGTGGGCATTAGTATACGTGTTGGCATGCCATAAGTGGTGGGATCCTTAAACGCCTTCCTCTGGGCAGGAAAAAGACCCTAAGGGGGGTGGGCCAGAAAGAAAAGGTGGGGGTTAACTTTTAAGAAAGTGTTTAATAGAACACTGGGTTTGAGATACACTGCAATAATGGCTTCACGCCCCTTTGTTTATCAAAAAAACCCTAATGTCCCTTACCCTGTACTTCATGCAGGGGTGTGATGGGGTATGTACACAATTGTGGGTACTTCACAATGGCAGGGAGAAGGCCCTTTCCCTCAGAGTCCAACTCAGCTCCCACTCAATGGCAACTGGGGGTTCAAAGCAAAGTATGTGTTAGATGGAAGCTCAACAAATGCATCTGGAATGCAAGAGAACAAATGCATAGCGAGAGTGATTTGACTGATTCCTATCCGGGCACGTGTTAGGGTATAGTGTACATGGCTGATACTTGTGGTAAGTTGTATCTGGTGGTGTCCTGGTAACTGCATGCGGAGTGGTGGCCATCAGCAGCACATTCCGGATTTGAAAAAGTTGATCAGGGACCCGGTGATGTGGTAGTGTGCAAATAAGTAGAACTTGTTGCTCATATTAGAAGGATATAGCTACTATAGGAGTTGGTGCCTTATTTGTTGTCAAATAGGGAGGGGACAGAGATATCCAGCAGACTAATGCACAGAAGCATTGGCCACGTGTGTTAGTCGCGTGAGAATATTCAAATGCCTACCTTGCCGTTCTCGTTAGTGTGTCAGCATTGTAGAGATATCTGGATGGTACTGATGAGTAATCTGATGTTATGGACGTTGTGTAGCAAACATCAATCATGTCAGAGAGCAAGGAGATTCAAATAATGATGCTAAAATAATTATAGAAAGTAGCCTGTTAAGATTATGTGTGCAACAGTTGATTGCTGAGTCTGGTGAATAATAAACCTACTCGGAAGACAACCCTGCGTTGTCATGGTGATGGGTATTAGTAGCTTTATACCCGATAATTGATGGCCGCAAAATACTTCATTACGTTTTGTGGCTGTGTTGCCATAGTGATATACTTTCATTTTCTTTCGAGCCAATCGGGACATTGAATGTATGCCGCTGCACATTGACTGTCCGTGTGTTGTGGTGCGTTGCCTAGGTGACAGGCTGCATCAGTTGCAGAGACCAACTGACCAAGTTTCATGGGTAAATTACGAGGTTCTGAACTCAGATTGAATCATGGATTTGGTGTCTTGAGCTCCGAAATAGAGTGGTATCTGGGTCACATATTGCGGGAACTTTAATATGGTGCCGCACACAAGGCATTGTAGATAGGTAGGCAGTTTAAAAGACCATACCGCACATTCCAAAGTCGCTATTACTGAAATATTAGTTATATTTATGGAAACATCAATCCCAGTGTCGCCTAATAGTGGATATCCATAACAAAAACTAACCTAAGCTCCTCAATATTGACTGCTCACGGGAGCTGTAGGCGAGGGAAACATTGCTGCTAAAAATAATCACCAGGGATGGTAAAATTAACCCAGTAGTCAGTCCTTACTGGAATTAGTTAGTACAAAACATGTAGTTGGAATAGACATATTTAAATGGTGGCTTTAAACTGTAAGTGTCCTTCAGGGCAACTGGATAAGTAGGAGCATGGGCTCGAATTCAGAGTGTGACTAGGTGACCACTTCGCAAGCAGTCAGATGCATCAGAAGGGAAGAAGAAGAGAGAAAGCGTAAGTGAAAAGGAAGGTCTCGAAGTTGCTTCTGTAACCAGATGTGGGTTTGCTCAGTTTGAGAGAGGCAGGGAGGCTGTTCCACAGGGATGCCCCAGCCAAAGAGATAGATCTGCCCCAACACTCTGCTTGGAGAAGCATCTGACCTTCAGAGAGCTGGAGGTAGATGAGCGGGGAGCTCAAGAAGGAAGATGTTTTGGAAGAGAAATTTGGAGTTGAGCGGTCCCAGGCCCCAGAAAGGCTTTTGGACAATGCAGAGGCTCTTGAAGTTGATCCTTGCAGCCATGGGGAGCCAGTGAAGAGATTCTAGAGCAGGAGAGATATGATCCCTGGGCTTGAGGTCAAGGACAAGTCTCGCAGTCCTGTTCTAGATAAGTTGAAATGTTCGAAGAGTAGAGGCAGGAAGATTTAGAAAAAGGCTGTTGCAATAGTCCAGCCTATAGAGGACCAGACCTCTAGAGACAGTGAGCTTCTGGGGGAAAGTGAGAAAAGGAATAACACCTCTGAGGAGGTGCAGCTGATAGTTTGACTTCTTAGAGATATCAGAGATGTGAGGAGAGAAGGAGAGGGTAGAGTCGAAGATGACACTGAGGTTCTTAGCTTCACATGAAGGAGCAGGAAGAGGGCCCAGAGTGGGCGGCCAGAGTGAGAGGGAGGAAAGAAGGGAATGGATGTCCCAATGAGGAGGATCTCAGTCTTACTGGCAGAGATCATTGGCGGCACAGCATTCCTGAATTGCTGCCAGACAGTCTGGTATGAATTTTGAATATTGAATATTGGTGCAGAAAGTAGCAATGCAGTGGGCAAGAGGTGCCAGGTAGCAGGTTGAAGAGCCAGGGAGAGAGGTTAGACCCCTGGGGAACACCACAAGTAGATAGAGGGATAGAAGAGAGAAAATACCCCAGTTGGACCTGAGAGGGTCGGTGAGAAAGGAGGTCAACCATGCCAGGGCCTGATTGGTAATAACAAGTTTGTCCCTGAGACGATTGAGCAGGATGGCATGGTTTTCCCATGTCAAAATCAGAGGATAGATCAAGGTGTAATGTCCCAGTGGCCCTAGAATCTCAGGCGGCAGAAATGTGGTTACAAGTCCAACTAATGACACCAACTAATGAAGCCAACTAATGAGGCCAACTAATGAGGCCAACTAACTCGGCCAACTAACTCGGCTTCTTCCTCGCAGCACTTCTTACTAGATGTAACAAGTGCCAACCTTATCTGTACTAATGACACAAATATCAGGTAGTTAGGTTTTAATTGACAAATCTGTCTGGATCTTGAAGTACATGTAATGATGACAATAAACGAAAACGTCAGAGTGTATCAAAGCAACAATTACATTTAGTATGTACATTACACTCTAACAAATTGAATATGTGTTTTGTAGGTTTATAATATCACTGAACTAATTTATTTCATTTTGTGTTCCTTTCTCCCTTCTCTCTCGTTCTTCAACTTTGAACCTGCAATATTGGTTTGTATATGGATACCTGGATTGCATAACTTGGCTTTATTTTTGCATCTTCGTGCAATGATCACTTAATGATTGTTTCACATCTTTTGATAATATATAGATTATTGTATGATATTACAGCCTTGGGAAACACCTGTGTATAGGTTTGGCTGTGGTTCTGTTGAATCTCTGAGATAGCAAATGTTAATATTACATATGTTATGTGAATAGTAGGTGCTTAAGTCCAAACCATAAAAGTGTTAGACTAAAAATAACTCCAAGTGTCTGATTAGTAAGGTCCCACCATGGAGCCAGATACTGATGGAAAATAAAGGTTTTCAGCTGTCTCCTATCACACACCAGGTTAAGATCTTCTCTCAAAGGATCTGGGAAAGAGTTGCATGCTCGTATTACTTGTACCGGGCAAGCTTTGTCTCCGGCACATTTCAACAAGAATCTGGGTGGTTCAGCAAGCTTTCTAGAAAGGTTAGGAAGGGTTTGTGTTAGCTTATAAAGTATTATTGTTTTGCCCAACTATTGGGACATTATTGTAGATGCTTTTCTGGACTAATGTGGCCTCCTTGAAATTAGTTCTGGCTTCAAAGGGCAGCTAGTTTAGTTGACAAAGGTTTGGAGTGATGTGGACCCTGTAAGTGGAGTGGTGACTGTTCTGGACACACAGTTTGGTATTGAATTTGCAGGATTATACATTTAGAAGCAACAATGTGCAGGCATTTTGGAACCAAGTTTGGCAATACATGGTGATAAGTCTCACATTTTCCTCAAAGAAAAAGGGTCTGAGCTGTATTAAACCCAAAAAGCTTCCCACTGCATTGGTCTGAGTAGTCATTGCTAATTGAGAGTCAAAGAAAACTTCCAGAGGTTTTACTGTGAAGATGATTGGTATTCGGTGGAGTTATGAAGAAGTAAAGTCAAATCATTTGCATTAGTAGTTTTCTTTTTAAGGGGTTTGATCTGCATCACCTCCATTTTGTTGATGTTTTGACTCAAATAGTTATCTTGCATTCACATCCTCATTGTATCAAACTGATTTAGAGACATATAGTGTCTGGAGTGAGAGTGCCTTATCTTTTGAAAAAATAATTGGGGCTCATTGGTATAGCAGTGGAGGCCAACTTCTAAGGATTTGACCAAATCAGGAAATGGTTTAGTATGTAAGTTGATTAATAAGGGGGGTAGTGCTGACCCATGAGGTACCACACATTTTAATGGAGGTAGTGTAGTGGAGAAATGATCTAACACAGAAAGGAATTGAACCACCAGATGATATTGTTCTTAACCTTTGCATCCAACATAATCGACAGGGAGTTAGAATGATCATGAAGGTTACAACGCATATCCTCAAGTACATCCATAAGAGCAATTTCAGTGTCATGCCCAGGTCTAAATCCCGACTGCCATACACGCAAGAGGGCATGATGATCAAGAACGTTTATGATCTCTGAGGTCACCCATTTTTTCCAACACTTGAAAGAGGAAATGTAAATTGAAAATGTGTCTGTATTATTGTAGATCAGAATCAATGGTTGCATTTTTCTAAAAGTAAGTTCTTCAGATTTGAATACAATCTTTAATACACAAGCTATGGCAGTGCAGTGATTGTTTCTATATCATCACATATGACTTTCTGACAGTCAAACAGTCAAACAAGAATTGTGAGTTGGTTGAATGCTGGACTGAAATTGTGCTGAGTCTGAGAGGGCCATCTTTCATTGCTTGATGATCAAACATATTTTGACATTTTATTTTCATCAAAATATGTGTTCATTTGTGACAGAGTCAAAAGTAGGTCATGCTCAAATTTTGTGTTGATGGGGGAACGTGTGGTAGTCCAGCAAAGATAATTTCAAAGAAAAAATGAAACACAAATTACCCCTGTCTCCTGCTTTATATCTTACTGTGCATTTTCTTCGGATTATATTTTCTTATATAACTTATTCCGGACAAAACTATGTGGACATACACAACCCGAGGATTTAGAAAAATATATATAACATTTATTTGTTTTTTCTCACATTTGTTTCAAAACATATTTAAAAAAACAACATTTCAACAAAGTTGCTTTAGTGATTTCTGCCAAATAGTTTTTATGGTTTCAGGTATATGCAATACTTGAAATAGCCCTTTGTAATATATGCCCGATAGCATATGATGAGCTGCTGTCTATGCGAACAATTCTCATATTGGGAGGAATGATGGCATTTTCGTCAGTGTGACGTGGCAGGAATATGTGTTGACACGTTTCGGCCTATCGGATGTCGAATGAACCACCTCCTGTAGTGGAATCTTCAGAAATTAGTATGCAGGCCTTCTTCAGGACAGGTAACGGATGGTCAAAGGCTAGGGTTCTTTCGGCTATATTGGCACAATCTCTAGAACAAAGTAACGGTAAAACAAAGTCAGTGGGGTTGGAGGATTGTTTAAACTGTTAAGCCACATAGCTCAAAAAGAAACTGAATGTTTTTTCACCTTGTTGAGTAAACTGTTAGCGGGACCTAGCAAGCATCAGCTTTCAAATTGCTGGGGACATTTTTGGTTCTATGAATTACTTTGTGACAGGCAATCAATTCAGATATGCTTGGCTGGTATTTATTTAATTTATTTATTTTATTTGAATATTTATTTATCACCAGTCCTGCCGAGAGCATCTCGATGTTCCTTACAAATTGTAAATGTTCAAAAGGTAGGAGGTTAGACAGACGTTACAACATGTTTTCAGGACAAGATAGGGAGATTAGGATAAAAATGCAAAAACAGGGCAGGAGGAGGTGCTAGTCTATGCTTATGGAAACAGGTATATTTTGAGGTGCTTTTAGAATGTTGTGTTGGGGGGTTCCATGCTCAGGGTGCCCGCAGGATAAATGTTTGCTTGTATGTGTTTGTTTGTAGAGCATAATGTTTAGAAGATGCTAGCTAGCTTGTTTGGTGTTTGTGTGGAATTTGGGTTTCAGTTTATCGTGAAGGTTGGCTTGGGTTTTTAGATGGATGGCTTTGAAAACAATGCATAGTCCTTCAAAGGGAATTCTTTGTGGTATGGGGAGCCGGTGCAGCTATGATGATATTTGATTCTTTAGGTAAGTGGACAATGTGTCTTGCTCCTTTGTTTTGTGTGCCTTGCAGTGGGGCAAGAGTGGTCTTGATGAGTCCAGTGACAAGGATATTTTTGTAGTCCACCTTGGGCAGGACTAGTGCTTGGACTGTAGTGTCAAAGTTGTCAGGGGGAAAGATGTCTCATATTTTCCAATGGAGGTGTAGTTGTAGATTTCATGGTTTGGTGAGGAAAGTTGGAGATCAATGGTGAAGCCATGGGATTTGAGAGCGATGGGGAAAGTAATTTGTGAGTAGGGTTTGTGCCTCTGTGTGCAGATGAGAAGGAATTCCATTTTGAAAGGGTTGAGTTTAAGGAAGTCGTCGGCCATCCAGGTGATGATGGTGGAGAGACCGCTTGTGATGGGGTGGAGTTGTAAAGGGGATAAGCTTTGGAAGTATATTTGTGTGTTATCTGCATATTTTTTTTTTTTTTTTTTTTTTATTACTTGTACATAATCAACTAGAAAAACATGATTTTTACAAGGGGTATCAGTTCTTAGTTTCAATAAGTTTCGAAGACCCACACAGGTGCAAAAGCCGGCGATCAGACGGGGCGTTAGAAAGTTGATGTGAAGTCAAGTCAAGGAGGAAATTTTACAGAATAAAAGGGGAAATTCCGCCGAAGCCTGGTTCGCCAGTTGAGACCTTATGTCGTGCATCTGTGTGATCATGTTGGTATCCAACAAGCACCTCCGGTAAGGAGTTCGTGCTTTGGTTCGCAATTTTGAGAAAAGCCTCCTGAATTATTTTTGCCGTAGCCGTTGCCCAACGGGGTTTTTCACCAGAAATCAAACGGCACCACCATGTGTTTTCTTCAATCAAGGTTGAGTCGTGCCATAGTGGAGAAAGGTAGGCCAGCCGTTCTCGGTTCAGCGAGGGGCAGTTCAGCAAAAGATGGCGTATTGACTCCGTGGAGTCAGGATCGTTACATAGCCTGCAGGTAGTTGTGGCAGTTAAAGATCTTATCCCCAGGATTTCTCTTGTGTGAAGCAGGTTGAGACGTGCTCGCAAAAATATTCCTCGAAGTTTTTTATCTGGGAATTTTGCACAGTATCCTAGGGGCGACTTCAACTTGTTAAATGTTGGCGGAAGGTGTCTTAAGCATTTCGCTGCTACCGCTTTGTCAATGGTGGAAATCCAGTCTTGGTTCTTTAATTTTTCGCTTACCCTTTGGGGGTTCGAAATTAGGTCAAGTTTGGAACATGACACTTCCTCCAGTGTGTATTCTTGCCGACGCACCCAAAGCAGGGCGGCTTTGGAGGACGTGGAGGACAGCTCTTGGCCGATGAAGTTACAGATTGGAAGGCCATCTTTTGTTAAGGTCTTTCTAAACAGGGCAAGCGAGGCCACACTGACAGTCGCGCTTAACGAGAGCAGCCCCAGCTCTCTTCTGACTGCTTCAATGGGTATTGCATTTGGTAAACCCAGAAGTGATTTCCAGATGTATCCCTCTAGCCTTCGCCATAGTTGGTGTGGAATCGTAAACATTGCGTCCATGCCGTACGTTAACGCTGGCACTATTTTCCCTTTATAGAAGGTAATGGCCGGGGATAGTGAGTATTTGCCAAATTTTCTGTCGATCGCTTTGAGTTGAGAGGTCAAAAGCTTAGTTTTTGTCCAGAGGTGAGCTTGCATTTTCTGTTCCTTGGTTGAACCATCGATGACCACCCCCAGGTATTTGAAGTGGGAAACCACCTCAATTCTGATGTTATTTACTGACCACGATGTGGGTTTTTTTTAAAGACGAGTGGCTTTTGAAAAAATCATGATTTTGGTTTTGGCCTGATTTATTAGTAGGTTGTTGGCTGACATATAGGCTGCAAGGTTATCGAGCTGCCGCTGCAAGCCGATTGGCGTCTGGTCAAACAAAATCATGTCATCAGCTTAGAGGAGTCGAGACAGGACCGTGTTTCCAAGCTTTGGAGGAAAGGAGCGGACAAGCCGCTCGGAGTCTTTATAGTCTCCAAGAAATGCGACAAAAAGGGCTGGGGCCAGTGGGCAGCCTTGCTTGACCCCTCTGTTTGCACTAATTTCCCTAGAGAGAGTGCCTTGTCTGTTCAGCCTGACCTTGAGAGTGGTGTTGGTATGCAAGGCCATTAGTGGGTTTAGGACCGATTCTGGGCAATTCCAGTTTTTTAACTTGCCCCATAATTTCCTTCTGTCGACTTTGTCAAAAGCCTGTGAAAGGTCGATAAAAGCAGCATAGACAGGCTGAGAAGTTTCTTTCGTTTTCGCTTTCAGCAGGGATAGTATAAATATATTCAGTGTAGTGCTCCCGTTCTTTTTAAAGCCCGTTTGAAGAGGGTCACTGCAGGGGGCTGTTTTGACCCATTGTTGAAAGTGGCCTAGGAGGAGAGAAGCAAAGATCTTGCCCATGATGTCCAGCAAGGCTATCGGGCGATAATTACCCGGGGCGTCTCTGGATCCCTGTTTGTAAATGGGAATAATGATGGATGTGCACCACGAGAGTGGGATCTTTCTCGTTTGTCTGCAGTGGCTGAACAAATTAGAAATGAAGATGGACCATTCATGGTGATGTTTTTTTAAGTCTATGTTAGACAACCCATCCGGACCTGGCGCTCTGGACGATTTTAGCCTTTTGATTGCGAGAGATATGTCTGATACGGCTGAAAGATCCACCCATGGGGAGTCTGACATGGTGATACACTGAGTTTTTGCTGCCGATGGACTCGCAAAAAGGTCGGTAAAGAAAGTAACCCAAGCTTGCTCCGGAACAGCATTAATCATGTTTGAAGAGGTTGTCGCTTGCGTATGGTTTATTAGAGACCAAAAATCTGCTGTCTTTTTAGTTGTAAGGACTCGGAGCATAAGTTCAGCGTCCCGCTGGTAGATGCCTGCCCGTCTAGCTCTTAACCATGCTTTATACATTCGAAATTCGTTGGCCCACTTGTTCCATGCTTCGACAGTTTTGACAGCTTTGACTTGTCTTTTTAGCTTTCTCAATGCTGTTTTTTTGAGTGCTATTTGTTTGTCGAAGTGGTGAGTATGGATCTTTTGGACTTTTGGACCCAACGTCGAAGGATGCTTATAGGATAGGAGGAGTGGGAGGTAGTTTGGTCTACCAAGAGGCTCCAAGGGTAACTCAGCGGTTTGATTTGTCGCGTACTGAGAGGTGATTGCCCTTATATTTGTGGCAGACAGACGCAGGCGCGTTTGTTGTGGGTTGAGCTCCACCTCGGGGAGATAGTTGCCGTTCGAGAGCGCTGTAGAGGCCCAAGAAAGGGACAAAAGGTTATGGTCGCTTGACATTGTTTCCAGCACTTGGAAGTCTTGGACTTCTGTGCACAGGGCTGGAGAGGCAAAAATGTAGTCCAAAGTGGCCGACCATTGGCCTCTTTTCCATGTTGGTAAAAGAGGCTGGCCTTCTCTGATCTTGGCGGCGTTATATAGGTTCCTAGAGGACATGAGTGTCATCCATACTTCACCTCTTCGTTCGGCTTGCGTGGGTTCCGTGTCCTTCGAAGAGATCTCTTTCGGCTGGTCGCATTTTGCGTTGAGGTCACCACAAATGATGATCCATGGCGTCTCCCATTCGATACAAATGTCATCGATTGTTTCCTCCATAGTTTGGCAAAAGAGAGATGAGGAAGTTCTCTGTGGGTTCCAATAGGTGGTGATCAACGCAAGGGGGGGCGACGGGCTTGATTTAGAAGATGGTTTGGAGGAGTCCGACGGGCTGTTCCATGCCAACAGGACCGCCAGAACCCCGTAGGAGTTAGCAGTAGTTTTGAGAATTTTTAAATTTTGGTCCGATCTCACCGCTATTAAGAGACCCCCTGAGGGACGACCCAGAAGACCCTTTACCGCAGGTGATGTCACAATTTCGTAGCCATCCAACACGGGTTTGTCTAGCAGCCATGTTTCCTGGAGGCAAAGGATATCAAACTGTTGTCAATGCTGTTTTGAGTCGTTAAGTGAGCATGTCCCCTTGTGTTCCAGGAGGCCAGCGTTAAAAGTTTTGAATGTAGGGGGGCGTCGGCTTCCTCTAGTGATTGCTATTTTGCCTTGTTTGGAGCTAGGACTTCTTTGATCCAATGCCATGGTCCTGTTGGCCTTGGAGTGGTTTTCGCTGGTGATAAGACAAAAGTTGAGTGTCGGTGTTGAGACCTGTTGGCACGACTGTCACTTTGAGGTGAGCAGTGTCTCCGGGCGTATGCTGGTCTACCCGTGCGTTGTCTGTCTTGCTGGTACTGAGACAAGCAACGGGTAGGTGTGGCTTGCCTGTGTTCGTTGTGACAAAGGGACCTTTGAGGTGATGCATCTGCCCAGGCCACTTTCAATGAGGTTCTGTATTGGGAGGAGTAGTCCCGGGAAGGGTCTGCCCGATGTTCATGGGCCTGGTTGAAGGTTGACTTTTTTCTTGATGAAGCATTGAAGTGAGACCTTAGCTTGTCTCTGCGCTCATGGAGGCGTCTAGATGGGCTCTGGTCGTTGGTAGTTTTCTTCTTTGAGTGTGCCCCAAAAGGGGTTGGTTTATCGGCGTAGGTTTTTATTTCTGAGAGGAGGAGCCCCATTGCCTTTAAGTCTTCACCAGCTTGTTTACAGATATCTTGTGTTGCCGAGCTATAGATGTAAAGGTGCGCCTTGGCCTTATTGTCTCTATGGTACGGTTCGACCCGCTGAAAGTGGTCCGATTTCAAATGTTTTAAGGCGGGTACTGACGATGATATTTTTAGCACAGTTCTTCTGTTGAGAATTATGTGTTTATCTTTGCTTGAGATCTGCTCAATTTTGAACAGAGTTATGGTACTAGTCGTCTTAACGTTGGCCGAGTTCAGTTCCGTTGGTTTGGGGGAATTGGATAGCTTTGACGGCCTTGTTTTATCTACCACGCTGTTTTGAACATGGTTAGTGTTCAGTTTGGTCGAAGCGGTTGCAGCAGGCGTGGGCAGGTGGTGAGTCTCGAGGTTCCTCCCGGCCGGCTCCCATGTTGAGGTGGATAGGGCGTCGGGGAGCACCTGTAGAATGGGCAACCGGCGAGAGATTTGTCCAGCGTCTTGAATAGATGAGAGTGCCATAGGCAAATCGTCCACTTCTTGGGCTGGGGTTGGAGATAAAAGGCTTGAATCGAAAAATTCTTCAGGGGTTTTCGGAGACTGAGCCAGGGCTGTTATAGTTTGAGGCCGTGGCCTGGCCAGATCCAAAGTGTCCATTGAGATAGAGTGGCTAGAGCTTGTTAAGCCGCCTTCTGACAGGTGGTTGCAGGGATGGATCGGCGGGGAGGAGTGACGATCGCTTGGCGCTAGTTTTAATGTCTTTTTACCTTGGAGTCTCCGTTGGGTCCGGTCTGGGTTTTGAGCGGGTGTAGGGTGAGAACTGGAAGTGGGCGTTAAAGCCACTGACGTGGGCTTTGGTTTACTCGAAAATATTGGAGCAAGGTCAATGAAGGAGTTAGTATAGGGCGTCTGTGTAAAGCTGTCAGCCCAAATCTTTTGAGGAAGGATCATCGCCCTTGTTGCAGGTGAGTGTGGTTGCAACGGGCCCAACTGTGTTGGATCTTTTGAGGTGTGAAATATGTCATGTTTCAAGTCGATAGCAGTGATGTAGCCTTCGAGAAAGGTGAGTTTAGACTGGATAGAGGCTAAGATGGCCGTGTTGTCTCTTGATGCATCTCCTAATGATTCATAGAGTTTGCAGAAAGGGGCCATTGCGATGGTTATTGCCGACATGATTGTCGTTAAGTCTTTTCTATTGCCCGATGTGTCTTTTTGAGGTGTGGAGGCAGGGTCCAAGAGTGGTCTTTTATTTCTTGGGAAATCTCTGGGTCCTAAAGATGCAAGGTTCTCCAGGGAATGCCTGCGCCTTACTGATCTTCCTTCGAGTTCTACATCGCTTGAATATCTCTCTGTGACAGGGCTCTGGTGTTGGTCGCTGTCATCTTGTATGATAATGCTGGGTGGGGGATCTGCCAGCGAAGCCAGGGGGGGAAGAATGGGTAGGTGCGACTTAGTCCACGATTGCGTGGACTTTGCTTTGTGAGAAGAGACAGGCTTGGGCTGTAGTAAGTCTAGAATGCCCGAGAGGCCCTGGTTTGCCGGGCAGTCTTTAAGTATTAAGTGAGGAAATGAACTGGGTTCCGGGTTTCTAGAAAGGGGCTTCTCGGCTTGGATATCTGAAGCAGTGATGAGTGGAGCAGAAAGGATCCGCTCGGGGGTCATCGTGACTGGTGTCGGGAGGTCTTGTAGGTTGTCTTTGGGAGTTAAGGTTTGGCTCGGGTCTGTAGGGCAAATGGGTGACTGGGGGCATTCAATAGCCACAATTTTTCTGGTTTTTAGGGCAGGTGCGGCTTCGTCAAGCGCTTCTAAAATTTCCGCGTCAGACAGCTCAGAGTCGGTGGATAGTTTTCTTTTCCCTTGGATCTTGAAGAAGTTCAGCAGAGCAGATGACAAGAGAGGTGTGGGTCAAGAAAGTTTAGGATCACCTCTCTTTTTCCGAGACTGGGGTCGGGCCTCACTTAGTGGATGCCTGGTGGATTTTACTGATACAGACGTCAGGGCTTGGTGTTTTTTTTTTTTTTTGTTGATGCCACCAATTTATTGAGCAATTGTGTCACTGGCACAGGTTTCGTTCTTGTGTTGGCTTGGTTTTTGTGAAGTGGCCTTTTTTTTGATTGGGAACACAGTTTTTTATGCGAAGCAATGTTCGAAGAGATGGAATCCTCGTCTGAGTCTGTGTCAGTTATTGATTCCAAGAAAGGGTTCGTTAATGTGTCTTTGGATTTCTTTTGAGACTGAGATTGTGGATCTGAAGGAGGCTTGAGAAGAGGAATCTCAACTGTGGATATATTGTCTTGCAGAGTGCTAAGCTCGATATCGGTTGCTTGTGTGAAATTGACTGAGGTCAGGCCCGGCGTCTTGCGGAGCGCCACTGGGGCCTGAGCGGAGACTGATTGCTTTTTTGGAGTCTCGGGTCCAGCCTTATCCGATAAGTTCCTGGGGTCGTCCGTGGTTATATGGATCATCGCCTCGATGGTTATATTGGACGTGCATGGCTGAGGCTCGGAGCGAAGATCAGGCACAGATAACGGCTTGTGGGCCGGAGTCAAGTTGAATGAAATGTCTAATGGTGCCGCCATGTTGTTCAGCTCAGCCGTGTCGGCTGATACAGCGGAATCCGGCCGGGCTATGTCGGATGGACCAGGTGGCGCGGGCGCCCTCAGACCCACTGACAGGGACCCTCCGGTCCCTGCACAGAACGGGTCACTCGCCGAGGCGGTAAGAGGGCGGGTCGCGTCAGGAGCTGGAATCAGACAGCTGGCCGTCGCTGTGGCGTTAGCTGGTCCGCCTTTATGCACTGTAAGGTGCGTATGGACGATCCGGGACTCAGGCCCAGGGGGGGCGCCCGGCCGCACGGGCTCCATGGGTGCCGGCGGCTGTATCCCAGAAGTTATGGCAGTTCCGTCAGTTTGGCTCGACAAAGGGAGAAGGAGATATTCTCGAGGAGTCGAGGCGGGAGACGGCAGCGTGGCGGTCGCCGCCAGGGGCCTCGATTGGTGTGAAGAAGTTGGGGCCGAGGCGGCCGATGGTGCGTATAAGTTCTTACGCACTTTGCTTCTGAGTCTGCGCTGATCTGAGTCTTCCTCCATGGTAGGGGGAAGTGGGGAAGAGGGAGGTGGGGGTGGGGGGAAAGGATCACAGTGAGGGTAGGTGGAGGAGAGAAGGAAGGGAGGGAGAGAAGGCACGGAAGGAAGTGATTGGTGGGTAGGAAGTAGGAAAGGAGAAGAGAGAGGGAGGGTGAGAGAACAGGAATAGGAAACCGGTAAGGAAAAGGTATAAGGAGGAGGGTAGTTGGTAGTTGATAGACTTCGGGGACAGGTTAGTTGTAAAAGTTACCTTGAGGCTCTTAGACCGTCTAGACTCTGGAGCCTTGTCCCGGCGCGGACTGGAGCAGACTGGAACTCTGCCCGAGCTCCGCGCGCGCTCCGCGCGCAAGGCAAGTTTTTAAAGGTGATGCTGGGAAAAAGCCTTAAAGGTACAGCAGCGTCAGCAGAAGAACGTTGAAAGCACGTCCTCACTCGTTAGTGACTGGAGCAGACTGGAACTCTGCCCGAACTCCGTGCGCGCTCCGCGCGCAAGGCAAGTTTTTAAAGGTGATGCTGGGAAAAAGCCTTAAAGGTACAGCAGCGTCAGCAGAAGAACGTTGAAAGCACGTCCTCACTCGTTAGTGACTGGAGCAGACTGGAACTCTGCCCGAACTCTGCATATTGATGGACATAGATATTCCGTTGGCTAAAATGGTCTATCCGAGGGATTTTGCATATGGGTTAAGGAGGATTGGAGACAGGTAGGAACTTTGAGGGAGCACATATGTTACTGGGGTGGGGTCAGATCTATACGGGGGTATAGAGGCTATTTATTTATTTATTTATTTATTTATTTATTTATTTATTTATTTATTATTAAGTATTTATAAAGTGTGCATCAGCCCAGAGGCATTGTGGCGCTTTTACAGACATTGAACTTAGTTACAGAATACATAAATGTTACATGAGATGGTCCAGACTTATATGGTACAGACTTAATTACAGGTTGTCATGGGAGCAATGTTAGATAAACAGAGTGGTTTTAAGTGTTTTGAGAAATGCTTGAAGGGATGTCTCCGCTTTGAGTGTGTTTGGGAGTTCCAGAGTTTAGGTGCAATGTGCGGAAAGCCAATACCCCTTGCTTTGTCTCTGAGAATATGTGGGATGCGTAGTTTGTTGGCATGGTTGGTTCTCTTAGGGCGAGACGAAGTGTCTCTGACAATGGTTTCTGAGAGGTAAGGCAGGGATGAGAAGTAAAGGCATTTATGCGTCAGGGTGAGAGTCTTGAATGTGATCCTATCTCTTATGGGAAGCCAATGGGCATCTCGCCTGGCCTGCGAGATGTGATCTATTTTAGGGATTCTGAGGGCTGCTCTAAGTGCGTTGTTTTGGACAGTTTGAAGATGGTTGAGGTTTTTTGCAGCGGTGCCTGCCAAGAGGACATTGCAACAGTCTAGGCAGGTCCCTATTGTGGCTCTAGCTATCGATAGGCAGTTCTGGTTGGATAAGAAGGGTGAGACTGCATTTATGAGTTTAGTGGTGTGAGCCAACACAGAGGCTATGGTGCTGACTTGTCTTGTCATGGATAGAGTGGAGTCTAAGTAGACACCTAATATTTTAACTGAGGAGGAAACGGTGATGGTGGAGTTATCAATGGAAAAGGTGCAGTATTGTTGGTTGAGTTTAGCTAGTGTTTCTTTTGGGACATGATGATGATTTCCATTTTATCCTCGTTCAGGCACAGTCCATTTGCCGCCATCCAGGCTTGAATGATAGAGGAGATCCTCGTGAGGGCTGCGGAGTCCTAGTCATTTGAACCTGAGAGAGGCAGAAGTACCTGCTTATCATCGGCATAATTTGTGTAAGCTAAGCTGAAGGAGTCTAGTTTATCAAAAAGAGGTTTGGTGAACAGATTGTAGAAGGTGGGGGCTGTGCAGGAGCCTTGTGGGACTCCAAAGTGGATGGTAGAGGGTTCTGTGTTGGTTTGGTCTGAGAAGACCTTCATAGCTCTGACCTCCAGGAAGGATGTGATCCACGAGGAGGCATTGTTAGAGAAGTGAGCTGCCTGGGTGAGGTGTGTGGTCAGTGTTTTGTGATCCACAAGATCAATGGCGGCCGAGAGGTCTAGAAGTTGGAGGAGAGCAGGTTTACCCTTATACATGATTGTAGTTATTTGTTTTTTAAGGTCGAAGAGGGTGGTTTCTGTACCGTGGCCTTTGCGCAAACCAGATTGCCTTTAACCCAGGATGGTGTTTGTTTCCAGGAAATGCTGAATCTGGTTGTGGGCAGCTTTGTTCAGAATTTTGAGAAGGAAGAGGATGGTGGTAATGCGTCGGTAGTTGGTGGGGGTTGAGAGGTCGAGGGTGTTTTTTTCAGAAGCGGGCGTACTCAAGCTTCTTTGAGGCTGGAAGGGACAATACCTGTTGAGAAAGAGGCATTCATTAATGCGGTTAGTAAGGGAGCTAGGGAGTTGGCACAGTCTTTAATGATGGTTGGGGACAGATGTCTCCTTTGCAGGTAGATGGTTTGAGGTGTAGAATGAGATTGCAGACTTCCTTTTCTGTAACATCACAGAAAGAGAAAATGGGTTCTGCGTGTGAGTGTAGAGGGGGCCTTGGCTAAGAGGGTTGGTTGGACTTGGGCAGAGCCATGAATTGCGCTTGTATTATTTTTTTGGAGGAGTTCAATTTTACTGAATAGGGCAGCATGGATGCTGGAGCACTAGGCTTTGTCTTTAATGATTTTGTCTGGGCTGGTGGAGGGCGTAATGAGGTCTCAGAAGATGGTGAACATTTCTTTTGGTTGATAATTGGCCATGGTAATCCGTGAGTTAAACTAATTGGATTTAGCTAGAAATATGGCATGTTATATTGGTTGGAAATATTTTTGAATTCTGATTTGGTGGAGTCATTAGCGTTGGATTGCCAGTTTGCTAGGGCAATAGGTTTGCTGGTGCGTAAGGCCTGTAGTTTGTCTGTGAACCAAGAGTTGGTGTGCATGGATTTTATCTCCTTTTTGTTCTCAATTGGGGATAAGGCATTAACAGCTCTGGTGAGAGTGTCGGGGAAGATATTAGCGAGAGTACTGGGATCAATGGAGAAAGGGGGTCTAAGTTCAGGGATTTCAAGGACGGGTCTGAGATTGTCTTTAGTTTGTTATTTGGAACTTCTGACTTGGGCCGGGGGAGCATAGGTGAGAGTTTTGGTAGTATGTGTAGTTTGGATGGTGAATTGGATGCAGTTGTGGTCAGTCGAGAGGTAGGCCATGTTTGAGATGACGGAGGTGGAGCAGTTGTGGTCTGCCACTCAGTCGAGGATGCAGCCTTTGCAGTGTGTTGGGTCAGACATAGGTTGGTAGAGCTTTTCAGGTTGTTGCTAGGAATGTGAAGGAGGTGTCCTTGGAAGTCAGGTTCCGAGCCTGGGACCTGCATTTGACAAGGTCTGACTTCCCCTCCCAGGGGTGGTGGCACTGTCTAATCGATAGGGTGTCTTTGGTGATGAGGGCTACACCCTCTCCTTTAGAGAGTAGTCTGTCTGATCGGAGAATGGAGAATCCAGGAGGGAGGGCCAAGGAGATGGCAGGGCCAGATGCTTTGTGGAACCATGTTTCTGTGATAGCGAGTACATCTAGATTGTGCATGGAGATAAGGTGTTCATTTCCAGTGCACGGGCTGAGAGAGATTGCGCACTTATGAGAGCGCTTTGAGTGAAGGCGAGGGGGTGCTTTTTAGGTGTCGGAGGGGTGGATGATGGGGTGGTCGTGGGACGGCAGGTGGATTGGCTTTTTAGTGATTAAATTGCAATTGTGATGTGATTTAGTGGGTGGGGTGGGGGTCCCATGCTGGGGTTTGATCGTAATGGTGTGGGGGGTACGTGAGCCTAGCCTAAGGTTTCTTTTAGATGTGTCAATGGGTAGGCTGTGAATAGGCGTGGATATCATGTGTGATCTGAGTCTGGTCAGTCTGGAGCTAAGATAGGCAGAAGGGGTGTGTGTGGAGGTGGGACAATGAATGCTGGAGATGTGTGCTGGGAAGCAGGGCGGGGGGTATGCAGGAGGAGAGTCAGTTAGGTTGGAGGTATGCATGTGAGGGAGCCTGCAGTGAAGAGTGAGTGTCACCCAGAGTAGTAGGGAAAGTGTGATGTGGCTGGTCAGGGTAGGGAAGTGTGCATGCTGTTGTATGGGCGTGAGGGAGAGGAGGAGCATAATGGCAAACATTTGCAAGTTGGTAAGAGGGTGTGCTGCATAGTGTCTGGTGATCAGAAGGTCTAAAGTAGCAGCAAGTATAGTGGCCAGCGACTTGAGTGGAAGCAAATACGGCAATACTTATTGTTTAAGTGAGCAAAGAGGTGGACCAGTCATAGATGGTGCCTGAGCATTTCATCCTGTAGGATAGGATGTTGAGGAGAATAGTGTGGTTAATGGTGTTGAAGGCTGCAGGGAGGTAAGGCAAAATGAGTAGGGTTATGAGCCTTCTGTCAGCGATGTTGTGGAGGCCATTGAGGATGTGAAGTGTAGTGATGTTAATGCTGTGCTCAGCTTGAAAGCCAGATTGGAAGGGTTTTACAAGGCTGTATGAAGTAATGTGTTGTTGGAGTTGGGTTGTGACAAAGGATTCCATGACTCAGCTGGAGAGGAATGAGCTTGAGGGATTTTTGTTTTTGTTTTTTTGTTGAGGGGGTGATTTCTCCGGTTTTGAGTGCAGAGGGGATAGTACCGTGGGAGAGACTGAAGTTCATGACGTTGAGCTAGTGAGGAGCAAGGGTGGTGATGCAATCAGATGCTCCAGGTGGGCATGCATCATCCAGAAAATGTGCAGGCTTTGATATGGCAGTGAGGATGATGAAGGTGTTTCTGTTGATGGGGTAGACGTTGTCCCATGTGTTGGAATGTTTTTGATTGGGGGCGGGGCGGGAGTGAGACAGCATAGGGAAGGAGTTGTCACTTGTGTGTTTTACAGTTCAAGTAATCAATGAGGGAGTTACATGCTGCAGACAACAGGGGTGTGGAAGGTGCAGATTGTGATTTGTGACAGACTTGATGATGTAGAAAAGATTCTCTGAAGGATTAGTGGCCCATTGGAGTTCTTAAGATAGTGGGTGGACTTGGCATTGCGAGTAGTGTTTTTATATATGTTGCAGCAGTATTTGAGCAGTGTCTTGGTGGCAAGGCATGGGTTCTTTGGCCAAGCTCTTTCAAAGTATTTGCTTCTCAGAGGTATGTTTAGGCTTTCTAGCAGTTTTAGAGTCCAACATATATGTTTTGTTGAATGTTTGGTGATTTTGATATCATTTGAGAAAACGCACGTCTTTGTTTGACGATTGGCAATTTGTATTCCCTAATGTGGATGAGTAATATTTTTTTTTTTTTTTTTTTTTTTTTGTATTTAATCAAAATTAGATTTTTACAAAAGTGGAAGAAGAGGAACTTTCTTTCTTTGTCATCAGCTGAAGAGAAATAGTCTTCCATCTCCTATGTAAGAAAAATGTTCAACAAACAACAACGTCATGTTGGTCAAAGGTTTCGAATTCATTGTTTTTCCGGATTTTCTCCAAGGCAATGTCTATTAGCATGGAGGCCGTTATTAGCCAGCTTGTTTTAGCACCCGTGATCAAACGGTTCCACCATACATTGTGATCGATAACATAGGAAGATGATTTGACTATGTGGCCAAGAAAGGCTTCTCTTTCGTGATTAATCGAAGGGCATGCCATCAGAAGATGTAAGTAATATATATTGCTCTATTTACTTCTGTGTCTTAGCCCAATTTCTATGGGTTGTCCTGATTTTATTTCTCATTGGCTGAAGATGTGGCATGTAGCAAAGTTGTCTCATCGGGTTTGGTACAACCCTTTACCATGGAGAAATAGTACTAGTATATCAACTATGAGGTGGTGGTACTGTTCCATTTTTCGTTGCACTCCTGGAGGTAGGCATAAATCACAAAAGGAACCTTTTTAGCAATATAAAAGCTGTTCGTTCACATTGTTCATGGGCATGGGACTTATGGAGTTAACATGTATGTCTCATTGCCTAAACATACCCCCCATTGGGAATGCAAACTGCATTTTTACTCCCAACATCAAAAATTAGCGAAACAACGCCTAACCTTAAAAATCCTACCTAGTGCACCACTACAGATTAATACTTTTGATTTGATGTTTATCATTGATAACTGGGTGACTCATCACAACGTTTCCATTATTGATAATCAGGTATATCAAAAGGTGCAACATACATTTATCCTATTGCACCATTAAAAATCAATGTGGTTGGGGGGTTGATATTCATGAGCACTTTTTCATACTCACTTTTTTGCCAAAATAATATTTTGCATGGTTAATCTTTATAAATCGTATTAATATATAACTCTCCACATTGTCTGCTGATGTATACAGGTCACTGCCTCACTGCTCATCATGTGTGCGAACCTTTCAGGTTTAAGTGTGGCACACCTAGCCATAAACCCCAGCCCTATGGTACAGCTAGTTTCAATATTCATATGGATGGATCACACACTTGTTGGGTGAATATGCAACATCTGTGGAAAGTCATAATTTAACAAAAATGGTGATTGGCTCCACACATAAAAAAGGGGGATAACTTATAGTTCTTTTTATTGGCATTTGTTTCAAGGTAGATCCATCTCTTCAGTGATCGTGGTCACTGATAAACTGTTCCTTTGAGCAGACATAGGAGAACATGGTATAAGAATGAAAAGAGGCTGAAAATCTGGGAATTTGGCATTTGTTTCCGCTCCTCACAAAGAAACGACATGCACCTGATGGAAACTACAAACCTACAACAAGTGAAGCCATTCCTCCCACCGTTCATAGGGATATCATTTGCTCTAGCGATTGTATTATCCGACTAATTACTTTAATAAAGCAAACTAAAATGTTGTTTGTTAGGGAGAATTCTCATAAAAGGCTAATTTCCCTTACCTACTGAGTGCCTCAGCAGCTTTGCTGGATTTCTAGAATGTATTTGTTTCACCTGGTAACAGTGTGAGCCTTTTTCCCACTCTTACATGTGTTTTGCTGTGTGTGTTTTCACTTCTTGTGTGATCTTGAGCACTAGAGCCTCACCTACTCCATGGCCTCATATTTTCATGTGTGATACACAGCACCTTCAGTGCAGTAACACAGGGTTGTCTTTTAGATTTCCCACTGACTCCATTTTTCTGGGGCTCACTACTGTCCCCCAGAAAAGGTAAAGTTGCCATTAACTTTACTTAAGTAACTTTAAACTACAGACCCAGTACACCCCATTTTACATGGAGTACTGGAAAGGGTTAATTTCTATCCCTTTTTGTCTGTGTCTCTTGGTAGCCTTGTTTCGCTTCCTTGACTTGGCTGGTGGCTGTGGTAACTACCCTAACATTTCTACTGCGATTATCTTATATAAACGTGGTAATGTTATATTAGCCTCAAACATAAACCCGCTTCACCAAATACATTTTATTTTGGCTCCGGCTGGGTTTATTCACCATTTCTTTTTGTTAAAGTCTTTCTCGTGCTTTTCTCTGCGCGCCAAACCGGGGATGATTCCTTTGTTTGCTGTCTTTTCGCAGGCTTCTGCACAGAAGCCCTCCTTAATGCGCCTGAAAGTCTAGGTAGGCAGGATGTGAGGGAGGGATCTTCGGACCCCTGCCATGGGTTCCCTTGGTAACCAAAGTCGTACTCTTGTTTGATTGGCTAAGGGGACTGGCCTTGCCAGGCCAGCCACCCTGCTGTGTGATTGACAGCCAGGCTGTATTAATGGGGGAAAACTGCATAAAAAGCAGATCTCTGAGACTGGAAAGACATAGTCGCCACTGGAACGAAATAACCAACGAGGAACTGGAAGAAGAGGACCGCTACAAAGACTGAACTGCCCGGTGAAGCCCTGCTGCAAGTCTGAATCGCCAGAATCCGACGACAGAGAAGATCCTCCAGGAAACTTCTTCCCTTGAGCTGGTGGGACCAACCAGTTCACCCAAACTGTAAGCCAGGACCCCTCCTCTGGTCAAATTTGCTGTACAGAGCTACAGTGGGCCGGATAGCCACGAAGGTTAGACCCTGCTTGGGTTTTAAGGAGCGCACATTTTATTTGTCGTTTTGCTCTGCTGCTGGTTTCTTCCCTGGGTGGCGCAGGACCCTCCAGTCTTCCTACTTCGTGTCAGTCCGACAGTCGCATCAGGAACCGTGCGCCTGCAGGAACCACCAGGAACGTCCGCCTCAGCTACAGCTCCCTCTCCGTTTTAAGGTACTGTGCAAATCCGGTTGTCTGTTTCGTTCAACCGTGGTAAACGTGTATGAAATCTTTATTCAATCCGAGGGCTTGTCCTTCTCTTCTCTTTGAACTAATTTATCTACCAACCAACCTCGTCCGGAATCTGTGCCACAAACTTTACCACAAACTACCCTGAACTGTGTGATCTTGAGCAAAAGACCTTTGACCCGTTGACTTTGGCCCTAAGCCTTTTCAAAACACTTATAGGCCTATGGCACTCGCGGCTCATAAAAACAACCAACCACGTAGTCAGTTGATGTGTCTACATAGAGCTCCTACCTTCAGCAATGATGTAACCACGATGTGGTGTAACATTAGTTCCCAACACACGATCATTCCACCTCCCTTGACTTCTGCTTCGTATGAGTGCCACATGACTTGGGTAATCATCCCTAACTTAAATCCTTCAGTTTCCTATACTTTGATCAGGTCATTTAAATGTTCTTACCAGTGAAATCTGTGTATCCCCCTGGATATCTTCTGCCAGGTAATCTTTGCAAAACATTGCTCTCCATCACTGAGGTTTCTGGCACCATGACTACCATTACTGTTATATCTCTAACCCAAAAAACAGCTCCTGTTGAAATACAAATCGCAGTGGTTAATCCCCTTCTAAGAAATCTTAACATTGATCCCTCCAATATTCTTTCCATTGCTCAATATCCACGCTGCCCCTATCCTGCCAAGCTACGGTTTACATGCAGCTCACACATTACATTGAAGGTAACCATCTGTTCGACCACTATCCCAGATGCTCATGGATAAGGAATGTGCCAGCTCACAGGAGCAGATTGGTAGGTTCAATGTGGAACATTCATAGAAGTAGGAATTGTTTGCTATTAGTACTGTTATTTTGGGTAACTTGTATGTATATCGATATGGGTCTTGGCATGCTAATCTGTTATCGTCCGGAAGACCTAGGCATCATGGCATTGTATTGCATTGTCTCTCTGAAATATACATCTGAAAGAATGATTTCTATTGAACACTCCATGCCTTTCCTTTTCCAAACTCAATCAGTAATCATTGCACAAGCTAGGTTCTCTGCCCCCAGAAACAACTTGTAGTAGATTGAATAACATAGCATAAGCATTGTGACACTTTACCAAAGTCACCTCACCAAAAGGTCAAAGACCCATTATGGCAGATCATGAGAACTAGCCAAAATAAGGCGCAAGTTCTGTATCGGACAGCTCAGGAAGAACGATCAAAAAAGTTAATCCAGTACACAAATGGATTGAGAAGGCAAAAGCTATTGAGAAAATGTTAATAACTATGAGTATTACATTAATAGATGGTCTGAGCACATGTCCACAGTGGTGTAATTCTAGGAATCAATAATGGTTCCCTGCATACCAAATCCCTGCAACTTCCCTGTCTCAAATTCAAATTCTAATTGGTTCATTCATTCTTGTCAATTAAATGAATACCTCTGAGCTTGGTATCAATGATACATTTCAAAAGCTCCTAGAGTGAAGCAGAGATTTGTACGTATCTTTATTACACAATATTGGAATACATTAGTAGATTTTGCTACGTAAGTACATTTATTGCAATATCTTTTTCTATATGCTTTATTCTATGTTCTGATTTTCTTGGGTATAAACCTAGCTTTGGAACCATAGCGGGAGTGAAGGAGAATTACATCCAGCACCAATGCTAGTGAGTAAAGGGAGATGATTAAGAAATGTACTAATTTAGCACTGGGCAGCAGAGGTGGATTGGATGGAGTTGCTTTGGGTGATGCAGATATTAGCATAATTAACCTAAAACATTTGACCTAAAACATTTGATCAAACTTTTGTGATCTTTTTTTTTTCCGGTCAAATCTAATTAAATATATATATGGGTTGGGTATGGGTATTCATTCTAGACCGAAAAAATAGGTAATTTAAATTCGATCGAATGTGATTAGGTCAAATGTTTTAGGTCAAATAGACCGAAACCCTCTGGTGTCTTATATTGCTAGGTGCTAGGGTTATAGGACAGGCATTGACAAACTCCCCCTGCCCCCACAAAATGGTAGGTTAAGATAGTCTTTGAACATGTAGGTCTTGTGCTCTTCAAATTAACTGTAAGAGATATGGGTAAGGTGAGCATTTAGAGCCCTTTTGGTAACACCCATGGAATGGATGGGATGCAGAATAACACAGACACCAAATTATTGAACCCACTCAGGCAGATGGCAAAGTTGTCTGTTTTAATATCAATTGTCGAAAGCATAAGGTATCAGAGTGCAGACGTAACAACTCTTCTTGGGTGTTCTCTCTCCCACCTTTCTCATGTGCTGATACCACATGTTTTTACCCAAGTGTTCTGCATTTTCCAGATATGAATTTATCCCCTCACTATCTTCCTCTGCATTTCTCCGATATCTCCCATACGCAAGGTCTGTATACTGCTCACAAAGTGAATCAAAAGCAGTTTTCTTTTATAGTGGGGAGAACAAAAGGTGCCTTTGTATCAGCAGAACCACCAGTATTATCAAGAGTGTGAAAAGGGAGGAATAGAAAGACACAACGAGTAATAGTACAGGCATATACAATGCACAAGACCATTGCCATCCACCTTTCACACCATCCTGGTGCTGCTTGCACGTGTCCATTCTCTAGAGCCATGTCAACTTCTATCTTTATCAATTTTAATGCACTTTACCAATGTATTTTACACCTGTAGTTGCAGTATCTGTTCAATGATCACAATTAGCAGCCTTCTAATCACAGGGCTATTTTTAGGATCCTGTAAAAAAGTGCAAATATCAACATCTCTTCTGAGAAAAGCAGGATAAGCTTGAATGATAAATACAAAAACAGCAAGCACAAGCCTATGCACATCACTGTCTGTGAGAACATGTTTGCACCAAGAATTGAATCTGGACACCTTTCCAGCTTGTTTCAAATTTCTGATCAAAAACTGACATTTAGGCATAACGTTGATACGCCAATGTAATTCTAAAGTTAATTTTTCAAGATTCTTAAGACTCTCAGCATGGGTTTGCACTTCTACTAAAATATCTATATGGAGTGTCTGTTTGAGTCTTAGTCCAAACGCAAAATCTGCATTTATCAACTGGTCGCCTTATCATCCTTCTTCTTGACCATCGATCGAGTCTGGACATGCTGAAATTCTTCTTGTCTTGCTTCTGGATGGGCAACATTGGAGGGGTAGGTCTTGCCTTTATATGCTTTCACATTACCTAACTGAAGCCAAGCTCACCTGCCTTGGACCTTCACTGCTGAAGGGGTTATATTTTCAATGCAAAAGGAGCCATGAAAAGGTGGCTTGTGCCACTTTCCGGTGATGTTTCTCACTAATGCAAGGTCTCCAACAAACAACTTGGGTGTCGATTAAAGTTCACTTGATCCGGTTGTTGAATTGGCTTCATCTGTGTTCTGATACCGACCCAGCTGACGCTTGAATTGATCTGAAATACAGTAATATGCTGGAGGTCATACATGTCAAATAATCATGCAGTTCATCACCTAAAATGTCAGCTACACTCTGGGCATCACTTCTGGATGGAGGTGTAAGAGGTATTCTCATTCTTCAACCAGTCACTAGTTCATGTGGGGTGAGGTGTGGTCAGAACCAGGTTGATTCCGAAGGGCATATAAAGCTAAGGGTAGGCAATGTAGCCATCCCATCTTCAATGTTAATTTGATATTGCCAATCATTTATTTAAGGAGGCCCTTGAGTCCCTCACATATCCATTTGCTTGTGAGTGGTATGCAGAAGAAAACTTGTGTTTTATGTTCAATAGGTGCCTGATCTGTTCAAATACCGCATTCACAAAATGTGGCCCAGTGTCATATCTCAGCACCTCACACACACTCCATCTTGGAAAGAATTATTGTACTAAAAACTTGCACAAGTGACATCAGGGTGTGTACACAGACCTGCCTCGATCCACCTAGAAAAGGGACACACCACCACTAATAGATACGTATATCCATTACACTGCTGCAGCATATCGACATAGTCAATATGTACATACTGAAATGGTCCATTCGGTCGAGGTATTACTCCTCTAATTGTTGCCCAGCAGTAAACATTTGACACATGATACAATTCACCATAAAGAATGCAACGTGCTCTAACAGATTCGGAATGAACCAGTCTTCCAAGCTTGTTGTAGCAAGACTCTCCCTAGTTACATGCGCAGGGTAATGCAGCTGTTCCAGCACGACTTTTAACAATGCTACTGGCATCAAAGGCTTTCCAGTTCTATCTTGTCACCATAATGCTTCAGTGAGGGATAAAGAACACCCCCTTTGCTTCCATAATTCCTGCTCATCCTCCGATGCACCCCCTTGAATCTCCATTAATTGGTTCATGGATAATTTATTAAACCCTTCTTGTATTACCTTGGTCATGACTAAATTTTTTTCTTTAACACTCAGAGTATCAAAACTCAAAATATCTGGAGAATATGCAACCCTTTTGGCTTCTACACCTGCGGCTTCATTCCTGCAAGAGACAAAATATGTTCACTTAGTGTGAGCTGCGTACTTAATGACCAGTATGGCCACCGTGAGTTGTAGTGCTTTAATACGCCTGTCCAATTAGGATGTGTGCTGCACTGGAGTGCCGTCCGTCCATCCTTTTCCAATGTGCTAGCCCTGCATGTACGGTTGACATCACATGTACACCATCCTTCCTGCCCTTCGTGTTTCTTGAGCACGATAATAAGCGCTATCAATTCAGCTGCTTGCGCTGAAAAGTGAGACACTTGCTACAACTTCAAATTTCACATTTAACTTGGGCCTTATTACCGCAGTGCCTGAATGCCTCTCCCTACTAGTTTGATACATTTTTGAAGAACCATCAATAAAGAAAATGTCCTCTTGTGGCAAAGCATTTTCTTTCACACAGGGTATATAATCATACAATTCTGCACAATGTGCACAGTCATGCACATGATCACCGTCAGCTATTGGCTCAGCTAGAAACATGGCAGAATTCACTATTTTGCATCTCACAATTTTAATCGTCCGATATGAAATCATTACCTCATAGGCTGAAGCTCTTTGGGATGTCAATGTTCCCTTGGGTTTTTCTGAAATGGCAAACAGAGCATGCTCCATGAAGAGAGCCATAGAGCAGCCCAAGACAATAATTGTACACTTCTCAATTGCGAAAGCAGTGGCTGCCAATGACTGTTCGCAAGGAAAGTGTCCTTCAAAACTGGGTCCAAAATCCCACTTTAAGACACTAAAGGTTTGTACCCAAAAGTTGTTCTCTGCGTAAGCACTGCTGTCATGACTTTCCCATTTGTGTATGAAAATAGATACAATTCCTTGGATAAAATTCCTCTGCATATTTGGGAATTCCCAAAACAGGAACCATACAAATTGCATTTTTCAATTCCTCAAACCCTTCCTCCATTTCTTCAGTCCACCATATTTTCACTTTATACACTTGTGTTTTCTTTAAAGCTTGCAAAAGGGCTTTGTGTATGTACTGTAATCAAACACCCAGGCCCTAACATAATTGCATAGTCCCAGAAACTGTTGCATCTGTTTCACTGTGTTTGATTTTGCGGTTTACATAATCGCCTCAGCCCTTTCCGGTATCACATTCTTTCCTTCATGTGAAATGAACTGCCCTATGTATAACACTTCTTCTTGGCAGTATTGTAAATTATGTTTGTCTACCTTGTATCCCTTGTCTGCTAGACTAGTCATCAACTGAATTGAGTCTTGCCTGCACTCAACTTCTGTCATGCTACAAATTAAAATGTCATCTACTTACTGTATCCCTGCACTCTTAAGATCAATATTGCCTAAATCCATCTGCAAGACTCTATTTAATATTGATGGGGACTCACAGTACCCCAGATGCAAACAAGTATGGTTCAGTCAAAGTTGGGTGGAATGTAAAAAGAAGTGAAGTCTTGCGAGTCTTTATGCAACGGGATTGAGAAAAATGCATTTTTCTAATCGATCACTGTGAAATATCGAGCTTCCACTGGTATACTACATAGTATTGTTGCAGGGTTGGAAACTAGAGGAAACTCTGCTTCTACAATCTGGTTAATCAGTCTCATATCTTGAATAAATCTCCACAACCTACCTTCGATTTTTTTGATTGGATACACAGCAGTATTACACAATGATTCTGAAGGCACCAGTATAACTTGTTTTTTCAGTGCTGAAATAGTCTGAAATATTACCTCATCAGCTGAGGTACTGTCTTGCTCGAGGTAAATTCACCCCTGGCTTCAGTTTTATTTTGACTTCCCATATTCCCTTTAATAGGCTTATGTCATAATGGCCTATGGTCCACAGGACGCTTGGCAATTCTCCAAGTCTTCCTGAAAAAATGCTGTAGGGTGCCGCATTAACGCCATTCGCTATGGGACTACCCTTTTCTCTATTCTTATCCAATACATGATGTTCATAAAGAACACTATCTCATTGTCCGTTTGGTCTTCCCTAAACATGCCATCATCATTATTGTCAGTCAATCTGTACCCTTCATCAAGAGCTATTACTGTTCTCCACGGTCTACCCTCATCGTCCATTCCTTCGATCATCACCATTTACCTCTGTAGTATGGCTGCTTCCAATTCTATAGGTTTAGTCATTCCCCCCTCTTCATCTATAGGTATATGTGGCCTCAACAATAATTAATTAGGTATTCTCACAGTTTTTCCCACTAAACCAGGTTGACATGTCAATAGAATGCTCACTCCATACAGCAAAACGTCTGGATCCACTGGAAAGCCTAGCAGATCCACTTGCCCTGTGAAGGCAAGTATAAATGTGCCCAGGTTTAAATGATGTATTCCTGAAGTGGAGCACACTGTCCCTTGATCAGTAAATGAAATTGTCATGTTAAGTTTTGTTATTAAGTCGCTTCCCAAAAAGTTAACTTGTGTCTGTCGTGAATTTAACAAAGCAACAGACATGTCACACTGTCCTATATTGACTGGTAATTCATCAGTTAAAGGAACTCGACTTGTAGATCCAGAGAACTCTTGAGCATTCTTAGCAATTCCCAACATAGGATATTTTCCTTCTCTTATACATGAACAAGTAGCCCCAGTGTCTACTAGAAATGAAAACGTTTTGCTTCCTAACGTCACATCGACTCTTGCTTCCTCTTGGGGGTCTGGTGTCACAGATACTACTGAACACATCAAGTCACCCTGTGAGCTGACCTACTGTGGGTACAGGCATACTCTTGTCCCTGTGAACAAATGTCCTCCTACCACCTCCTAGTCTCGGTGTCAGCACTTGTCCTGTGTTTGCACACTGATGTGTCTGCATATGGGCTGTCCTTGTGGTGGATTCATTTGCACTTGCTCTGGTTGCCGTACCTGCTGCACTCACATCACTTGTGTCTGAATTCCTAGTTTGTGTGCTATATGGTGGAGGATAAGCTGTCCCCCCTCTTGAGAACTGGCCATTTTCTACATTCCCTTGTCTCCAAAATACGCGTGCAATGTGTCCTGTCATCCCAGAAGTCCAACATATTGGGGTTGCTCGTCTGACAAATCCCCCTTGGTTAAATCATCCATGGGTGTTCTGGTTCAATTCTGTGCATTCTGAAACTAACCTTGATTATTTTAGCATCCCACTCTTCCTCTATAGCCCATACCTCTGCCTTGTGGCACAAACCCATACCCACATATGTCCATCAGGTGCTGATTATTCACCTGTGATACACCCATTGCTTCCTCCCTTCCCATTCATTTTCCACTTGTCAATACCGCCCCTTCTATGGCATATTTTGACAATTTCTTCTAAACTAACTTAGCTTCCTTGATGTTCCTAGCCTCATACTTCTTTCTATTGTTCTCCTGCAATAGCCAACAGTGATGCACTATCGTCAACTGTATCTCAGGCCATCCACACCTGTTTCTTCATTTGAATCTGTACTTGCTCAGGCAACCCCTTGCATAAAATGTGGTAAAATAATACCACTGCTTTTTCCCACAGCTCCCGAGTTTCAATCTGCCATTTTTCTTGAATATCCTGAATATAAGCAATAGAGTCTTCATCTTCCTTCCTCTTACGGGTCATAATTGCACCCATATCTGACATATCGGGATACTGTACCCTAAGAGCCTTCCCCACATCTGCTCTACAATTATTAAACAGAGCTCCATCATGCACTGTCACACTTGAATACCCTGCTCTCCTACATATGTCATCAGCCCCTTCTCCAAGGTAGCTGCTAGAATACCATTAATGTCGCGTATGGCCAATGTATTTCCTCCTGTATTTTCTTCTAGCTCTTATATCCATGTCCCAGCACCCAAAGACAAACTCTGGAGCTTTCACCTTAAATTATCCTTGTCCATCTGTGGCCATGGAATATACTGTGGTCTTGCTTCCCCATTTTCCAATAAGGGAAACTGTGTAATCCCAACCCGCAGGCAATCTTATTCTGCTCACAAATGGCGGTGATTATCCCTTCTCACTATATGATCGTCCTTGGGGATGCTCTGGATATGCTATGGGATCAGGCATCCGATCCTTAGGTTGTTCTAAATCCGACCATCTTACTTCCTTGTCTATCTGCAGTCTCCCCTCAGGGGTGCAGGCGCTCCCTCTTTCTTCCCCAAGGAAGGATTCTCTTTTCCTCATCTGACATGTCTAGTCCCCAAGAAGTGTGACTATCATCCCCTTCACCTTGTTCTAAGTTCAGTCTTCTTAATGACAATGCTCTATGCTCAAAACTGATTTTCTTCTTCGCTTCATGATTAAAATACTAGGGATTGGTCACCCATCCCTCGATTTCCATAGTTGCTACTGTCCTTTAATTCTTGATGGGCATTATCAATCCTATCTACAATGCTTCCAATATCAAAGTTTTCTTCTTCCAATACTATTCTAGATGCCCCTGGCATTGCTTCCTTTATAGTAAGGTACTCTTCTGCTCTGTCCCATCCCATTGCTGGGCTAGGCCCTACTGGCTCCTTACGAGTAAGGCTAATATCAGGCTAGTGCTGTCTTCCTCTTCGTTCTAGCTCTTTGTCTAATTCTCTTTGCTTTCTTGTCTCCGTTCTAATTCTGTCTTCCTCTTCCCTTTGTTCTTCTCTCTTTACTCATGCCATCTCCTTTCCTCTTAGTCTTTTTATCTCTGTATTCTCTTATCCCTTAATTTCTGCTCTTCCTCCTCTTCTCGCTTCCTTTCTTTTCTATCCTTGTCTTCCATCACCCTTTGTCTATTGTTATACTTTGTTTGCTCTTCTGCCCGTTCCTCTTTCTTTTCTTGCTCCTCCTGATACATCTTTTCTCATGACTCCCTGTTCTTACTTTTCTGCTCATCTTCTTTCAATATCTTCTCCCATTCTCTGTCCCTTTTATATTCTCTTTGCCTAACTTCCTAGATTCTTTTCCGATCTACATTGAGTAACTTCTGTACACCCATCCATTATTTCTGCACAAGCATTACCTCGTCAGCTTTATCCTTCCCTCCTTTCCATCTATTAATTTCCCTTTTTATTTATGTCAATATATTAGACTGCTTACTCTTCTCTTCTGTGTCTTGCAGGATTTTACAGATCTCCACTTTTCTCTTATTCTCCTCTGGGTCTCTGCTATAAGCAGGATGTTCGTATATTGGATTACTATACCCCGTCACTGGGTTCAATTCCTTTAAAGGATACAAATCAGCTTCTTCCATGCTATCATCTTTTACTTCAGGTGAGGTAAGGGGAGCTGAAGGCTCAACACCTTCCTCTTTTTGCTGACAAAGCATCCACTCCTCAGGTGGCAGATCCTCTTTCTCTTCCTGGTACATCTTCCTGAGCTCTAAAATAGCTAACATTTTCTCTAATGTATTCCCTGTGTACACAGCATGCAAGTATGTGGCCATGTGTTGCAATAATGCTTTTGACAGCGATCCCCCTTATGGCCATGGCTTGAACATCATATTTACTGTGCCTTTCACCCATTCTGTACTATACTGTTTGAGCTTGAGCATGTGCTTTGGCAGTGTCTTACACAAGTGCATAAGAGGAGTCTCTCCCATGATAACAAGTCTCAATTGACTGTCAATACTTACCAGACTAATGAATTAACCTCTATACTTTTTACTCAAATCACCACTTTTCCAACGTTCTAAAACAACAAATATGTGCGCGCACCAACAATTGCCGTTCAAGCCTCTAGTTTCTTTAATGAGCTAATTCTACCTCTGGATTGGTACCAACCTCTTAATTACATAGTTACTTATAGCTTGTTAATTATTTTCTCAATGACATCACAAATTCTATCATTTTTTAATATCTCTACTCAACAAACAATCACAATGTGATCACACTTTTTCTCTTCCCTCGCCTTTTTTTTTATACCCTGTACATTGTTTTTAATGTCACCTTACATGAACCTGTTTGTGTGTTATATATTTTACGCTACTCCCACTGGAGTTTGAAATGTCTCCTTCTGAAACTCTCTTGATTTTAGGACTCTCAGCGCTATTCTGTCCTCACACATTTTTTCCCATTACTCAAAAATTATCACAATCCCATTCCCTTAATTTGCCATTCCCCTTAGTCTACTCACCATTTGTTCATTAATCGACTCAAGTCCTTTGGACTCGTCTCCTCTTCCACTTGACCACTTCGTCTTCCGTCTGCAGAGCACCCGCAAAACTGGGCAGGGATTTCGTCAAAGGTGGACCAGCCCATCATCTCGGTTCTTCTTGCAAGTTTATTTCTATCCGGCCGCTCTCCACAGGAAACCCTGCAATATTCCGGGCTAAATGGCGAAGGATGTCCGATCATCCGGAATACTGGAGCTGAACTAGTTTGGATCGTTTTGAACCATCCGCAGTGCTACCACGCGACCTTTTAGAGCCCTTCTGGTAACACACATGCAATGGATGAGATGCAGAATAACTCTGACACCAAATAATCAAACCAACCCAGGAAGATGGCAAAGTTGTCTGTTTTAATATCCATTGCCTAAAACAGGCAATTACAATGGACATCAACAGACATTTGCTAGAATTCTCTCATACATTTCATTAAAAAATCACAGTTATAAAGCAAAAATATGTCATACGTGACATTATACTACATGGCAAATACGAGAAACCTATGAGAATTGTGATACGCTCAAGGGGAATCTCTAAGAATACTTTTTAAAAGGGGTTGGGTTGTGATTGGGTTTCTACTGTCAGGTTGACATTTTGTGTATATCAGTGGCTCACAAACTACAAGGCCCTTCGTTATATTTCCCTCTACAATTGGTTGGCACGCTCGTGCCAGTCTCG
This sequence comes from Ambystoma mexicanum, assembly GCF_040938575.1. Lineage (NCBI taxonomy): Eukaryota > Metazoa > Chordata > Amphibia > Caudata > Ambystomatidae > Ambystoma > Ambystoma mexicanum. Next base: position 100,135,300 of record NC_090930.1, read on the forward strand.
AACATTCCGGTCACTAGTAGCACATAAACTCATACCCCAGGTGCCAGGAGGTGGACTTGACTCTACCTCCTCACCCAATTAGCCCATCTCTTATCACCCATGCCTTCTGCCATGAAGATTGTCTTGGAATTTGGGCTTGCAACGTATTCTTGTCTATGGGAATATGAGGGAGTGCAAGCATGCACTATCATTGTTCTAGTATTCCTTGCCCAACTCTATTTCCATCCTTGGCTGAAATGACAAGAGATCACGATTTGGACCATTGTGCTGCATTTAATTGTCTTAAAAGAATAAAATGTGGCACACATGGTGTTCTTTCTTTGCACCTTAACAATAAATGATTCTGCTTTGCACATTTGCTGCCTTAAAGAATAGATAACCAGTCTTAGCTGCTTCAGCCTTGTCGCCAGGCCAAACAGCTCTGCCATTCATTTTCACAATCTCAGCTAATTTTTACTGTGACACAGCCCTCAACCTTCTTTCTGCATTGGTCTAAGCTTACTAGAATTATGACCTGATGTCCAGCTTCTAGATAATGGCAGCTCTGCCTGCTGTCTATTCACTACCGATAGCCAGCTTCAATGATCACTTCATTTAATTGCGTTGCTGCATCTGTACATTTATTAAATGCCTTGTATTTTCTGAAGTGCTCTATACACATGCACTCGTTTCTTCGCATATGAAAGTTTACTCGATTCTTTATTTCGTCATCAGTTTCCATAAGGGTAATGCATCTACTTCAGCCAGTCTTCTTGGTGCGTCACACTCGCTTCTTGTGACATCACCAACTCTTTTTCATGCTCTTTTTCATATTCCTTTGGGGATTTCCTCTATTTGATTGTCATTTCTTTGAGAGTACATCTGATAGGATATTCTTAATGGATACCTTTTCTTGAAGATTCGATGCGGAATGGTCACAACTGCTGGTGTTAAGCATGGCACAATCTCAGGCCTCCAACGTACAGGAGGGAGTGGGCAGGACTTCCTGCAGAGGCATTCGGCTTCTCCTCTACAAAGGTATTTAGTTACTTCACATGTTTGCGACTGCAACCATCATAGTATAGATTGTGCCATTCTTTTGTTGGGGCCAGATAACGGTATTAGCACTAGGGGAAAGTTTGCCCTGTTTTTAAAAACACTGGGATATTAAACTTTAGCACTGTGGCAAGTGTAGTTCGGCATGATAGAAGCACCTGGACAAAAATTGCCCTTGTGCAAAAAAGATACTTTTTCAATGCACAAGTACCCATTGTCAGTGCAGTTTACTTTAGAGTGTAAAGTGCATCACGTGAAAAGCGAATCGGAACAGCGACCTACAGGATCAGTTATTGTCAACAATTGATGATAGTGTTGTCATGTCTGTCTACAGAACGGTCTGGGAGTATGGGTACTTTTAGCTAGCTTAATATAAGCAGGACCTGTAACTCAGCAAACTATGCTAAAAGAAAAAACAAATTCGTTTTAGGAATCCTATTTTAAAACATGAAATAATAATAATAATAATAATAATAATAATAATAATAATAATAATAATAATAATAATTATTATTATTATTATTATTATTATTATTATTATTATTATTATCATTATTATTATTATTATTATTGTGCTCTTTGTTATTCCACTTGTTCTTCTTGTTCTTCTTGTTCTTCTTGTTCTTGTTCTTGTTCTTCTTCTTCTTCTTCTTATTATTATTATTATTAGTGTTATTATTAGTGTTATTATTATTATTATTGTGCTCTTTATTCTTCTTCTTCTTCTTCTTCTTCTTCTTCTTCTTCTTCTTCTTCTTCTTCTTATTATTATTATTATTGTTGTTTGAACCGAGTAGTCAGTGTGAAACATGAAAATGTAATCTTTTTCAAAAACTTAAGAATACTCTTTAAAGTTTGTTCTTTTACAACCTATGCTGCAAGACACCACTTCCCTTTTCTTGAAAATATGGGATTTGTTCTTTTTTCGAGTTAGCTCCCCTTCATGGCGCTCCCAATGCGCAGAGCAGGTGCCGCGGTTATCTTCTGCCCTCCTGTTCCAACCTCTCACCACTAGAGGCTGCTTAAACGACTACCCCCCTTGAAATGGAGCGGCAGCGGCATGGTCTCATATGAACCCTATTTTCCACCTGTCAGAGCAGTAGTGGGATGCAAGCAGATATGTCAGGTATTTGATGTTTTATTAAATTCATCTTGTTCCCCCAGGAGCAAGACTTGTCAAAAGCAACTACTTTTTCACCGCTGTCAGCCATCTGGTGACAAAGATTGGAATGAAAGTTTGCCTGTCACGCGCGGCAGCCTTCCAGATGCTCAGCGCTTCAGATCACACATGAGTGACATTCAGCAAGAATGCCAGTGCAGCATGGATCCTCTGAGAGCAGCAGTAGGATTTCAAGTTATCATTGGCATCCTAATAAAGGGACAGATTAATATGCTACCCTTTCAGTGTGATATAGATGGGGGTGCATTGCATCAAGGTTAATGGCCGAAGGGTAGATACGAGGAGTTACAGTAACTTTTTATCTAAATTCAGAAAGCGATGGACGTTGAGCAGTTCTTTTCAATGTTGTTGAAACAAACCTTCTTAAAGCTTTTAAGCTTCTTGCACATCTGAAAGCAAATCACATCTGGAGTACCTCGTATGACGTGTGCTACTGCAGTTTACATTGTGAATTGGGACAACTACATACTTATAAACAACAGGCAGAACACACTAGGTGCCAGATGTGTGAATACCAAGTCTGTGACTAATCATTTTCTGCAGTCTTCTTAGAGAGATACATGGCATACTAAACATATTGTACAGCAAGAGTGTGCCACCTGCGGCACTCTAGATGTGTTGTACTATGACCCCCATTATCTCTGGCCCTTGAATAGACTACTAACGCTGATGGGAATTGTAGTTCCCAACATCTGGAGAGCCAAAGGTAGAAAGAAAGGGACATCTTAAATCAATGTTGTGGGTGCTAGTGGTTTGCTCTCTCTTACAATGTACTCAAAAGCACACAGACATAGCTGCACACCAAGCACAACATCGCTCTTTGTTTTAAACAATTTAAATGATCCACAACATGCATATGGCTACTTTAAATGAGCCATGAACAAACGGTTGCCTGCCCGTTAATAGATTCTTCCAGCTTGGCTGTCCAGCTTTAAGCAAAGTGATGGTCTTGATGTCTGTCTATCTATCTATCTGTCTGTCTATCTATCTATCTATCTATCTATCTATCTATCTATCTTTCTATCTATCTATCCGTCCGTCCGTCCGTCCGTCCGTCCGTCCGTCCGTCCGTCCGTCCGTCTGTCTGTCTGTCTGTCTGTCTGTCTGTCTGTCTGTCTGTCTATCTATCTATCTATCTATCTATATATCTATCTATCTATCTATGTGTCTATCTATCTATCTATCTATCTATCTATCTATCTATCTATCTATCTGTCTGTCTGTCTGTCTGTCTGTCTGTCTGTCTGTCTGTCTGTCTATGTATCTATCTATCTATCTATCTATCTATCTATCTATCTATCTATCTATCTATCTATCTATCTATCTATCTATCTATCTATCTATCTATCTATCTATCTATCCATTGTTTGTATAGGGCCACTCATCAGAAAGACTAAGAGCGCTTTCAAGACAGACAGAAACATACAACTTACATGGAATCTGAGCTGCTAACATTGTAACCTTCTTAATCTGTACCTTTTTCAAAGAGGAAAGACTTCAGACCTTTATTGAAAAGAGATGAGGTTGGTATTGTGCTCAACACAATAGACAATGCATTCCACTGCACTGGAGCCCAGACATCAAAGCTGGTACCCCCAAGCTTTTTTATTTGGAAGCAGAGTTGTTGCTAAGGCGGGGCTGGGGGTTGGGGGGGAGCTATAGACCCGAATCTTTTGGTTGTATCCTCGGTAGAAGCTCAGGGGCTACATCCAAAGGGCTAGCTTGCCCTGAGTCCCGACAGTCCTGACATTAGCGTAGCCCCGGATATTTTATAAACCTAGCGACACCCCTGGATGGAATCGAGGTCAGACCAAGAGGGCATCCTTGTTAGTCTGCAAAGTTTGTCTTATGGGTGCCCTTTGAATGCGTGGGCAGAGTTACAGAGAAGCATCATCCGACAAGCACGTGTAAACACACCCTTGTACACCTTGAGCACTACTCTTTGCTCCACAGGGAGCCAGTGTAACTTCCGCAAGCCTCTGACACATGCACTCGTTTCCCCGAGCCCACAAACAGTGTGAAACGCTCCATTTTGCACAGTTTGCAGAATCTTAATATTAGCCTGTGAAGTGTGAGCATATGTATGAAAGGGTGTCCCTCGCAACATCTCTGCGGTCAGGCAAGAGAGAGACAAGATAGTCCTTCTCAGCTTCCTGTCAATAGGGTAGCTTTAAGCAAAGGCTAGAGGTTGAGGAACTAAGGGAAACAGAGTGATCTCACTCGTGTACGTTTCCGTAGAGGGCGACTTGTGCAGGTTTAACAATATCGGTTACAAGATGTCCAGCCATTTTCCTGATTAAGTAAAGCTGAATCAGTATTTCAGCAGTATCCAGGAGGCGTACTACAGTTAGAGGCAAATATTAGACAACTTCCTCAAAAATGTGAGGCTAAAAGATGGATTAGAGTTGCGTGCTTTGAAGAGAACTGTATATTATATTATATTATATTATATTATATTATATTATATTATATTATATTATATTATATTATATTATATTATAACTGTAGCCTGCATTGAGTTAATATGTTCAAAGAATATGGATACAAGTAAGCATGTTTGTGTTTCGGATACTGTCCCTGGTCAATGTACTTGCTCAATCCAGCCCTACATTATCAATACCATAGGATTAAAACATTTCATTGTGAATTTGATGCACTGCTGAAGGGTGACTTTCCTCGCTCATGTTTTATGTGCCTTGTGGATGTTGTCTAGAATAGTGATTCTACCAGTGCTGTTTCAGAGAAAACTATTATTATCGATTATGATACAAATGACTGCATTGACTATGTTAAAGGTACAGTGATTCAGGGACAGTCCAGGGATTTGATTGGATGGCTGCTGATAGTACAATTGAGACATGTTGCCATGTGTTAAATGAAAGCCATAACAATATGACAGATATTGTTTTTGAAGTGACCCTCAGTGATTTTTGTTTGCATATGTTTTAATGGGATTGTACTAGTAATGTTTCTCTTTTTGTTTTCCATACAAACACATCTTAACAAGCCATACAACAGGCTACAGTGTAGTTGGACACTTCCTCTAGTGGAATCGGTCAGTTTCTGCACAATTTCATCAAGAGAGCATAACTCTGATTGGGGGCCACAAGGATTCACAGAAGTGAGGAGTCATTGATGGAACCATATGTCAACCATCAGAGAAGAAGCTCATAAGAACCACGAGCCTACAAGATTAAAATAGGATTAGAGTCTGGTACATGCAGTTGATTTTTACATAGCAAAATTATAACAAAATACTTTGTCACCACCCTTAGCAGAAATTGTATTTTTTGCTGTCAATAAAATCTCCATCGCTTTTTGTGTGCATCAGTTATGCCGGTTGCTCTGGGACATTTGTCCAATCAACCAAAGACCGTGCATTTAAGACCATATTTGTCTTCTGGAAGACCCAGGGCCTCCGCAGAAAAATGCCTTGCTCTCTATCTTACCCCCGAACCTCCAAAAAACGTTGAAACAATTATAGTGCACAGTACAGAGCATTGATCTGTGAATGACAGTAACAGTGTTTGGTGGGTTCTGTGAATGCCTCCGCTTTATCTTAATGACTGTAGACTCTGGAATCAAAATGCTGGTTGGGGACCTTGGATATTGGATGCTGAATCAAATGCTCACCACTTCCCATACTAGGGAGAGTGGTTTGCTGTGGTTTCTGCATAGTGATGTAGTGGAATTGACATGATAATCAAAGATGGAGGTGGGAAACCTGTTCATTTTGCTCAAAACCCTATGCAGTACTCAGATTATAGTGTACCTTCTGCACCTCCACATACATCTGTTCACATACTGCTTGCTGGTACACAACGATTAGTGTGAGTAGTTATTTAATTGGATAACACAAGTGGGCGGAAATTGAAAAAATCATCCCAAATCAAGAATCTTGCATTTAAATGTTTCAGATTCTAGAACAGATGAGTAGATTAACTGTGCAATGATTACATACACAACACAATCATCAGACACAATGGAACATGAAACAAACTATGTACAGCAATGGTTCAAAGTTGAAAATATTCTATTATAGTTATCTGGACCCTGTGCCAAGAGTGCTAGATAATAAATTGGACTGTTTACAAATGAAAACTTCAAATAGAACACACAATAAAATACAATGCTGACTGCCTGTTAAAAACCTGCTACTGTAAAAAGGTCAGTAAACTGGGAACCACTCTGAGCCTGAGGTGGGAGGACTTCCAGGGAGGAAGCTAGAACCAACCAGAGGGGGAAGGTGGCATTTGATAGGTCCCCAATTCCTGTCCACTCCCCAATTGTCTGTTTATAAATTGGGCAGTGCCCACTTGTATCACTTGTATCACCCGTTGCCTCATACAACACATGCTTGCCAAGTCTTTCACTTAGTCCTAAAGCCACAGATAATGATGGACTTGGACATTTCCTTTCAGGTTTATAAGCACTTGCTTAAGCATTCATAAGTACTTATGAAAGTTTCCACAAAGTTCAGCCATCCAGAATGGTTATTGCTGGTGATCGGAGCGCCCCGGTATGAGTGTTGCCTATCTGCACTCATCGGCTTCATGTTGCAGCTTCGTTCGGCTCTGTTGCTGTGGTGCCTTTCCCATTTGCATGGCCTCTGCTTCTTTCTCCCAGATTTCAGTGAGAGTGCTGTTCGCTCTCCCTCTGGTCAGCGTCAGTTCTTCTGCGCTCCACAGATTTCACTTACACCCAACACTGAGGGCGCTTAGGACTTCCCGAACTTCTCTCAGCCAACCTATGCCTCAGCGTCTCAGTTCCTTGGCTGACACAGCCTCCTGCACTCGCGTGTCCCGCACCTGTCTCTCCACTTCGCCGGCTTCCAACTCCAGCCGGTACCACATTCCAGTTTGCTGTGCGGCGACAACCAACTGCAAAGCCAGCATTTTTATATCTGTTGGGCTTTCTAAGTGGCCACAGGTAATGGCCACTTAGTCGAATTGCCTGACCATAATTAAAGGGACATGCTGGATGTTTACAATACTCAGCAGGTCACTTCCTCATCTCAGTACTAGAGTGCTGAAATAACCTACACGTGTTCCTCACTGTGAGTTACCCTTTCCCTGTCCCAGTACCACAGGGTGTAAAATTATGGTAAATGTGAAGAAAGGTGTCCCAATAACCTATGATGGCCGGTGGAGGGTTAGGCTGGTCTTCAATAGCGGAAGGGGATACCATGTCTCAGCTGGAGATATGCTCTCCTGAAGCCCCAGGGACTCTCCACACAGGTGATCTTCCCTCGCTGCTCCACCCCCAGGGTCAGGATCCAAAAGTGATGGCCTTTCCCTAGCCACCTGAGAAGAGGATCCAAGGGGAATAGGTGTGAGGATACCCTCAGGTTTCTCACAGCAAGGAGACCACAAATGACTTGTGCTTTAAATGTGGGTCTGTATCTAGGTGTTATTTGTCCAAAGTAGAGAGGAGATTGGTCTCCGGAAGGTTTCCAAATGATCCTATGGTGCTAGGATGAATTTGCCGGGGGTCTTGTAATGTGTTTGGGTGTAGAGGTGACGTGTTGTGTTATTTGAAGTCTGGTGAAAGGAGCCTTTAGATTGCAGAGAGTGAGTGACCTAGCTGAATTGTGGAGGTTAGAAGAGTTCCATGTAGAAGGTTCAGTGCATCCATCAGATGCACCTGCAACACGAACTCTGTGGGAAGTATTCTTCTGGTGCAGGAAATATCCTTTGCCATCGTAGATTAGACATTACGCCTGGCAATGTGTGGAATGCAGCAGCAGATACTTCAAGAGTGTGGTTGCGGAACACAGATGTGTGTGGGAAGGGGAACCACACCTACTGCAATGTGCCAGGTCACAGAGATTGTGAATGCTCACATGCAAGTCATGGAGTGGAAATTCTGCAGTTGGGCAGGTTCAGATGGGGCTCTGGAAGTAACTTTGCATTATGTGAGATTCCACTGCAATGTATAGTAGGTCTTCATTAGGATTTAAAGAGGGCATCCAGGAGTGATTGTAGCGGGTGTCAGTGTAATATTAAAACCAATCCATGTTCCCTGGTGACCTAACCACAAACTCACCAGGTGCGATTGTTAATTTTTGTTTACCAGGGTGCATATTATGTGGTCTGTGGTCTGCGAGGGTGCCTTTGGCAGCATACAGTAGATCTCTTGCATGAAGCCCTGTGCTTGATTTCCGGAATGCTGGCTTGGCTATTTTTAGCATCGTGAAAATCCAGGTCTTTAATATTTTCCTGACAGTGAGGTGATTCGAGATTATGTAGATTTGTAAAACATTGTGTCTCTTCCTGATGTTATGTTGGAATTCTACCTCTATGCCTTTGCTGGATCTCTTTGTTTTCCTCATAGTGCTTTGAGATTGATCAGTTTCTTGATTGGAAGCCAGTAGAGTGGTGTTAGACCTGTTGGGTCAAAGTTGTTCTCTTGTTGCTCTATTCTTGATGCATTGATTTCAGCAGGATAGCTCAGGGGCAAAGTGCTCGCCTTGGAAGCAAGACGACATGGAGCACCAGCGGTTCGATCCCGGGTCTGCGCTTAGACACCTCTGGGTATTAAGTGCGTTATAAATAAACTATCATATCATTGAGGTTTCTTCGTGACCTAATCTTACAAGTTATATGATGTTGGCATAGTCCATTCATAATAAAAAACAAGTAATGTGAAAGCAAAGGTCTTATATGGGAAGGTAAGGAATAACATATTCTGCCTATTTGAGTGTAGGTGGTAGAAGCTTTTCTACCATTACATTGATTTGTCGTTCCATGCTAAGCCCAATGTAGAGAAGCATTGCAAGGTTCTTGGACACCTTGGAGGTTTCTGGGTATGTACACATGTGTTTAGGCCTGGATATTACATCCTGTGATGCGATATTTGGTGAAGAGATCATGATTTCCATCTAGTCTGGGATTAGTTTAAGATTATTGCTCATCAAATAAAAATGTGCCTGATGTTGAGCACCCAAGATATTTACACATGTATAATGACGTGAACCTTTTTCTAGCAAAGTATTGTGAACATGACTGATAGTGATGGCAGTGTACTTCTCATGGATGTTAAAATGTCAGTGCAAGGATAAAATCCATTTGAATTGAGGTGGCAAGGCAGACCAATAGTACCAAACTTTTTGGGGACCTACCATCATATTATATATATATATATATATATATATATATATATATATATATATATACTAAATTGCATGAAACGCGTGGACGCATTTCAGTTCGATGTATATGTGGAGAAAAAAACACACTAAATTCATCATGCTCATAAATAAATAAAAAAGACTGTCTAAAGACTCTTGTCATATGTATCGACTCCTATGAGATTGACTCTCCCAATGCTGAACTGTGGAGTTTCTGGGTGCAACAGAGACTGTTATGAAATCATATGATATGATATGTTAGGTTATTTATAGAGCGCTTAATACCCAGAGGTTTGTAAGCGCTGACCCAGGGATCGAACCTGTGTTGCTCCGTGTCTTCTTGCTTCCAAGGCGAGCACATTGCCCCTGAGCTATCCTCCCGAGCCAAAACAATAAACGTTGGGTTACAACGTTTATTGTTTTTCTCCACTAACACATGGAGGTGCTGTGTTGACTCTCCCCACACTCTAAACTATAAGGGCTGAGTTATGATATGAAATTATATATATGGGATTTATAACGTGCCTAGACACACATGTTTCAAGGCGCGATGAGCAAAGGGAGGGGGAACAGAGGGAGGACAGAGACAACGATCTTACTAGGCCAGGTGACATTGAGATTGCGAAAGTTATTACATTATGACAGGTCCAGTACATTGGCAGAATTCCCTAGTGTTCACAGGCCTTGCTTTGCAGCATGATATATGAACTCATGATATTCTGCTATATTGTATAGCTGGTATCACACTTGCTTCCTCATTTAAGGGGCGACTTAAATCAGCAATCATGCTGTTCATATACCTAGAGACATGGACGTCAATTTCACACACCGAACTCACCTACCACAAGGTCATCTACACAATGCACTGTTCACGGTTGCATTAAATCAAAACATGGATCGGGAGCAGTGAGGTTGGATAGATGCAATAAAATAAACTCCACTACAAGTTCGGGTCTACAGAAAAAAATATATATTTATTAATTCTTTTTTGTATCAATATACACTTATACAGCATAAAACAACCATAGAAACTATATATGCCCTATTCTTTAGGACCATACCTCTCATAACCACCTTTCATACACATTCATACCAACTCATATTCCAATGTTTTCCACAATTTTTTAACATATAGCACCAGTGTAACATACACTGAAATTTTGTTTCACTTATTTACAAAAATGATTGCGGCCCTATATTTTCATTTCCAAATAAGTGCCTTTCCTCAAGCCACCTTTATATACCGGTGGCCCATGTCGACATATGTTTCAGTCCTCCATTGGCACCATTGTTGCCCCCAATTCTCAGGACCTTCTTCAGGACAAAATGTAATATATAGAACAGTCAACAAATCTTTCTGCTCCTGCCAAAATGTAGGTGGTAGGTGTTTTCACAGTTTATATAGTCCTCAGTCACCTAAAAGCAATCAAAGAGACAAATAACACTAATTACGATCCAACCTCTATTTCTTATTCACGGCATATTATATTTATGCACCACAACCATAGATCAATCTGTTGTGTTCTCTCACACTCACCTCCGGCTATTATTTGGATGGGGCTTGTGTGTGTTGGGCAAAACTGTCTTTTTGGTTCTCACGGACCCCGTAGTGGTCTTGGAACCACATGAAACCAACCTAAAAAAACATAGGCCCAGAGTGAACTCTTCCAAATGGCTCAAAAGAGCCAAATGATGCACACATGGTATACAAACAACATGTGGGTAACCATCAAAAGGTAACTTACTTCCTATTGATGTCAAAACTAATTTTGATAGCATCAGTCATCTGCTGCAAGTCAGGACCAACGTTCACGAACCTGAAACATGATGGCCTGATTTAGAATTTGTTGGTAATTTATGGTCATTTTACATTCCCTCCTTCAAGCAAAGGCAACAGCACTCACCCATATTGGAGCGGGAGTCACAACTCTTTGGCTGGAGTTAAGAAGCTCTGTATATTCTTAGCAGTATCTACAAAGGAAAAGCCACTCGCATTAGCACCCACTAGTAGCACATCCTAAATTCTCAATATATGAGACCGAAGTGTCTGTCCAGTCCATCACCACAACAGGGAGAGAAAAATATCTCTCACTCCTCTATGTCATAATCTTTAATCACAGTCAATCCGAAAAATATCGTGTCATACTTCACAAATGGCTAATGCCTACGGCCACTGTCACGGACATATGCCATGGTGGTGCAATTGCTATGATACCGTGCGAGAATTCACACAAAGCATACATATAACGCAATATCTAAGTGGTCTTTGCAAACGGGACCCATTTACCGAACACCGCAGTCTCGGCCGCTTCTTAGTCTAGCTCAGAACTGTTCGCGGTTGGGCATAGGGGTCTATGGAATGACCCTCTGTTTCCAGAGCACCAGCAATAACAGTGTATTGGTAAATGCTGCCAAAAAAGTCATTTTACCTAGCAGGACTATGCTAATTATGTCCCGAAGTTGCAGGTTTTTTGTTTGATAACATTCTATCTAAAATGGCCTTGGGCATATATCATTTTGATATACATATGGTTGTAGTACACATACCCAAGGCAAATGTAGTACATAAGCAGTGAGCAGGTTAAAAAAGCAACAGATAACAGGCATATGTTCTATGTTTTGTATGTTATGGTTTGTGAAGTAGGCGGCAATGCATCTATGTAACTTAGGTCTTGAATAGTCAGTTACATGAACATTAAAAATAAAAACATGTGTCTGATTCCACGCCACCTTTTATTTTTAAACGGTTAGCTAAAGAACCAGGCCAACAATGCCTTGTATTTATGTCTGAAATGTCTTCGGTTAACCCTGTGCTAACCCTATGCCTTCGTCAGCGATTCAATGCCAACACTAGGTACTGTCCCTAGGCTTCCCTGCTTCAAACCGCACATTTGTGCTTGGTCACAGATCATTCAAATAGGTTAAATCGGAACACATGTCTGATTTGTGAGCTGAATCACCAACAGCAAAGTTCCAATCTGAGTTGAAACTGTGTCATTGTTATTGCAGCCCACAAATCATACATTTGCACGGATGCAACCTCTATCAAAATCAAATTCAAGGTGTATCTTCAGATAGTGTTAAGCACGTCATGTGCGCAACGTTCACTCTAGCTGTACATCCTGCACCTGATAACTCGATCCTACTCACAGCCAGACCAGACCAGAAGTCTCGCAGATGGTTTATTTGAATCTAACGAGATGAATGGATGAATACATTAATGGATTAATGTATGCTCACAGTTATCTGGCTTCATTACAAATCCAATCAAATTTGGGGAGTGGTCCAAGCCATTCAAAGCTTCCATGGCACTCTGTTCCAGGTGAACTTCCATTTCCATGTCTAACCTTTAACTAAATTCCAGGATGGACAAGGCCACCAAAAGATTCATAATACAATATATATTCCATATCATATGACATCACATACAAACTCTCTGTGCACACAGACGGCTCTTCTACCTCTGTAAATCCCCAGATATTAATGGCATCTCTCAGATCTAACTTTAAGGATGGCTAAATCGGCCCTGAGCTACATACAAAACGAAACATGTTTTTTCAAATAGACCACATTTGATTTGTGTTGTGCCTTAACTGTAGTTACTACTGTACTTTACTACTGTAGTGCCTATCTAGTGTCTACACATATGTTAATTGAGTACACAAACTATTCTTGCTAATAACCTATGAACCTCACTATCCCCATCATTAGAGCCAAGTCACCCCGAATGGCCACATTGAGAGGCGCCACTCTAACTATGGCTACCCTCCTCCCGTTGCTCCAGAATATCTCACCTCAGAACCGCGCCCACACAACCCCACCACTTTACCCAGATCTACTATCTCCAATAGATTGGATAAACAGATTTGACCGCCCACCCTCACCCTGCATACCCTGTCCCACACCCCTTAGAAACATAAGACTAGGTTCTCGCCTTGTTGCACCCACTACCACATTCCTGAACGCAGCCCCACCGACCATGATTAGAAATGATAGGCTCAGCTATCGCACTAATCTTGATACAAAACTCACCAGAATGCTCACCAATCAGACTAAGAACCCCAAGCAGTCTACCTCACTTACTGACCTCCCACCGAGTCACAACCCTGCAATACCTCACTCGCCACCACACACAAAAGCCAACCCTCCACAGACCTCTATCAAGGGAGCTCTCATCAACGCTCGCTCATTAGTAGCCCACGCTACTGATGTCGCCGACATTAACTCCACTAACCACTTAGACTTTATCGCTATCACGGAGACTTGGCTCCACCCAGCAGCCGGTCCCACAATAGCTCTAGCCACTCCGGACAACTACAACATCATCCGAGCTGACAGAAAAAATGGAATAGGAGGAGGAATAGCAATTATTGCGAAATCCACCCTAAACATCAGAGAGGTAACCAGCACAACCCTACCCTCAGCTGAACTTTTATCCGTCAAACTCCCATTATCTGACACACAAACCATCCTGTTCCATATTATATACAGACCCCCAGGATCCCCCTCCACCTTTGAAGAGGATATCTCTCTCTTACTCACTACCAATTTGAAACCGAAATCCCAAATCATCATTCTGGGAGATTTCAACTTGGGACTCAATGACCCCAATGACAACCAGGCCACTTCCCTTAATGACACGATTACTCATCTAGGCTTCACCCAACACATTAATCAACCCACACATACAAAAGAAAGATCTGTGGATTGGCTTGCAGATGCCAATTGCAACCTCTCGCTGACTGACATCACTCCCTGTGCTTGGACTGATCATCACCTTATTACCTTCTCTTTACCTAGATCCTTACCATCTACCACACAACCCACAAATTTACCTCAAATAATCTCCAGAAATAACCGCAACATCACTATAGAGAACCTCAAACCTCTTCTCGCGCCTATCAGTAAAGCTAATCTACCTATGCAAAATGACAACCCAGCAGCCATAGTAGACTTATATAACAATACCTTAGAACTAGCCCTCAACCAGATAGCTCCTCTGAAACAACGAAAAGCCAAACCTATTGCCCACTCCAACAAATGGTTCTCAGCAGAATTAAAAGCTCTCCGCAATATTAAAAGAACTGCAGAAACTAGCTGGAGAAAAGTCCCTTCTCTCTCCACTAAAGACCCATTTGCTTCAGCTGCCTCCACCTACAAATCCGCCATCTTAAATGCTAAAAAAAGAGATCTATAACTTGAGAATACAAAATGCCAAATCTGGCACTAAAGAACTTTTCTCTATACTAAGAGAACTTGAATCACCATTACCTCCTACAGAGGACTGCATCAAAGACAAGGCCTGGTGTAACAATATCCAGCTCGCCCTCGCTAACAAAATTGCCCTCCTACAAACTAAGATAGAAGCAAAAAAAGCTAGCTTTGCCTCCAAGCAGAACCCCAGCAGCAAAATAAACCACACCACCCCTAATTGCCCCTCCTTCCACTTCTCACCAGTCACAGAAGAGGAAATAATCAAGATAATCCACAGTCTCAAACCATCCAACTGCAAACGTGACATCTGTCCCGCATCTGTCATCAAAGACGGTGCTAATGAGCTAGCCCCTCTTATCACCTCTCTGATCAACTCCTCCTTCAAAAACTCAGTGGTCCCCAACAACTTTAAAGAAGTGTGGGTCCTACCCCTGCTCAAAAAACATAACCTAGATCCCAATATCCCCACAAACTACAGGCCCATCACCACAGTCCCATTTCTTCTCAAAATCTTGGACAGGGTAGCCTATCTCCAAATACAACAACATTTGGAAGACAACAACCTCCTAGGCCTGCGACAATCCGGCTTTAGACCAAGGCACGGGACTGAAACTGCCCTCTTGGATCTAAAAATCCAAATGGATGACGCCAAAGACAATGGCAAACTGGCCATCTTGCTCTTGTTGGATCTCTCCGCTGCCTTTGATCTGGTTGACCACCAGATCCTCACCCAGCACCTCTCCTCGGCTGCTGCATTCTCTCAGAATGCCACTAAGTGGATCCAGTCATTTCTGTCTGACAGGTCGACTAGAGTCTTCGCCCCCACTGCGGCTGCGGACCCTATCCCAATCACATGTGGAGTGCCCCAAGGCTCTTGCATTTCCTCCACACTTTACAACATCTTCACGAAGCTCCTATTTGACCGTCTTGACTATCTGGGTGTCAGCTACACTAATTATGCAGACGACACCCAGGTCCTCATCACGCTCACTGGTAGCTATGAAGAAGATGTTGCAAAGCTTAATGATATCTACTTAGAAATCCAAGCCTGGATGGCTACACACAGTCTTTGCCTAAACGACGATAAGACAGAATTGCTTATCGTAGGCTCCCAGGCTCGCCTCAACAAACTGGACCAAAGGTACCAATCCTTTAGCATTGATGGCAACATCATAAAAGTATCCAAAGAGGTCAAAACACTAGGTGTATACCTCGACTCTACCTTGTCACTAAAGAAACAAATAAACTATACCATCTCAGCTACCACATACACCAATAAATTGATCAATGCCTGTAGGCCTTTTCTCTCCACCTCTAGTTGCCTCACCCTATCTAGAGCGCTGATTTTGTCTAAATTAGACTATTGCAACACACTCTACTTAGGAACTACCACAAAAAACTACCACTAAGATGTGCCCTCAACCTCCCGCGCAAGGCGCACATATCCACGGTTAGCAAAGAAGTCCACTGGCTCCCAATCCGCGACAGAATTAAGCTAAGAACCCTGGTCATCGCCCACAAGTGCCTGTCACGTACTGCCCCACGTTACCTTTCAGACAAATTCTCTAGACACTGCCCCATTAGACCCACCAGAACTCTTACCTGCACCAACTAAAGATCCCTAACTATAACCTAAAAACAGCAGGAGGCTCCAGTTTCCCAGTGCTCGCAGCACAATGTTGGAACACCCTCCCTCCTACAATTAGATCAGAAACCGCGTTCTGGCCATTCAGAGCCATGGTAAAATCATGGCTACTAGCCTAAACATCTAGACTCTCACCGACATGACCGGCCAGCCGTCTCTCTCTACCTGCAGTAATGTTTACTCTATCTGCAGCCTACTCAGGACCAACCTGTAACCCGGTCCTCACTCGCCACTGTAACTACTTTGTGCCTATTCTCTGTACATTCTATTCTCTGTATATTCTACTCTTGTATGTAAACATTCAGAGCCTGGACTAATGTATGCTCTGTCTGCTGTATTATGATGTTTGTGTAACGATATGTAACTCTGCTGTGCACATGATTATGCGCCCAGCTACCTGAGGGTTTGGACGCGCTTTATAAATAAACAAACTAAACTAAACTTCAAACCTCAGAAAAGGAGGAGACTGATGACATGTAAGTAATCTTATAAGAGTTCATTGTCACCGTGGACTTTGGAATCTAGTATCTCTGCCTTGTGACAATACAACATGTGTTTTTCTAAATTTGAATGGGTTCTTTCAAGAGAATATGAGGAGAGGTGCTTGATAAACAACAGTTCAAGTTGCTATTCATCCAATCTGTGTGTTGTGTATGGTTAACTTTGACTGATATCCTATTTTTGAGTCCTAAGTATAGATGAGTACTCTTTGTTAAACTGTGGCAACACATTGAGGGCATATGTGTGTGCTAGGATGGACAGGTGAACGTGTGTACCCATCTGAAACTGCACAGGACATGAAAAAATTTATGTGAGTCTGCTGTATTGGAAACCCTGCAAATTGCTATACAGTCAGGCCCAGCAGATAGCATCACTGCTTTAAAACAAGGTGGCAGCTGGTCCTGGACCAAATCAAATCATTTACGAAAATAGTTCATTTACGAAAATAGTTTAAAAAAGCATTGATGAGTTTACAAAATGGATAGCTCTTTATATTATTTTTAAACTTAGATACTATCCATTTCTACTGACAGATGCATTACAATTTCAAAGTAGGGTGCTGTGCTGACATTTGGAGGATGTTGATCCAATCCTCTAGCCACATGGAGAAGAAAGCACTGGTATCACCAGATAGGTTATGCTTTTGTTCCATTTGGTTCAGTCATACAACCTGTCCATGGCCTTTGCCTTTTCCCCACTTTCCCTCTCATCCGCCATTGGACCACAAGAGCCCCGGTTCCTCCTAGTGCACGCCCTCCTAGGCTCCTGTCACTCGAGTGACAGCTCTCAAAGTCTTGCTGATAGTTCAACCTCTGATCTTGATACGTTGCCTCTCAGACAAGGTTGCATTTCACCACCAGGCACTCTGAGGCAGACAGGAATGGGCATGAGGCCAGGACACTACAGCCTCCAACTCCCCCTTCACACACACACACACTCACAAATTCAGCACCTCATCCACGACTCTGCCCACACGATTACAACACACCTCCCCTTCTTCCTTCTCCCTCTGCAGAAATGCCAAGGAACACAATATGCCCATTACAGGGTCACCCAAGCTCACACTGATCCTCTCCTTCTTCATCTTCTGAGCGACACATGGACTGGCAGACACCTAGCCCATGCCCACTTCATACACCAAAAACACATCACCACTCTCCCCTTGTTTCACACTTGCCCACCACAAGTATGCAGAACATTCCCCAGATAATCATCAACCACCATTCTCGTTCACAAATTTGATTGACACTTTTGCACTATTGTGGGGATCCAAAATGTGATTATGCTTCCTGGATGAAAAACACTCCTTCACTGATTTAAGTCTGCCAAATTTGAACTTGGTGCTAACCCTTAATGTTCTTTGTTGACTCATCTAAATTCTTAACTCTCATACTTAACATCCAAAGGGGACATACATTGGTGTTTGACTTCTTCTCTCTCATCATCCTAAATGGTGACCTCCGGGTGACATAGTGGGACATTAACCTGTATTGTTAACTCTAGTCATAACAACTCTGAACCAATCAGCTCCACCTGTGAACCTATTTGTGAAATGCATCCATTAATGTTCTGTTAAATGTCTCCAGGCACCCATTTACCTGGGGATGATATAACAAATGTACTGAGTGTTGAATAACAAAACTGAACAAACATATGTTTATATTCATGAACATGAATTGTGGTTCATTATCTGATCTAACCTTCCTATAAACCCCCACCATGTAAAGTACTGTTTCCAAGTATTGCATTATTTGCCTCAAAGAAATATCACAAATCCCCCTACTTCAGGCCATTTGGAGAAAGTGTAAACGAATGCAATCAGGTAAGTATCACTCTGATTTTGCCCCCCACCCACAAAGTTAAAAGATCCCAACAAATCATCAGCCTTGTCTCCCTGTGGCATCAAGGGTTTTGAGAGAGTTTAATTGGTTGCTTGCAAGTAACCAACACCTTATCTCCGTCTGCACAGACCATACACCATTATACATCATCTTCAATGAATGTATTGATCCCGAACCAGCAGAAATCTCCCCTAATCTTCCTTGGGTTTGGCCAAAGCTTGCCCTTAACTCTTTTAAATAATGTGATCTACATCTCCAATTCCTCCACTAGCCGGTCCTGCTGCATCAATGTCTACACTTTGACAAATACTTCTTCTTCTTCACGACAATAGCCCCAGCTCTGTTTCATAACACAGCCTTCACCAAAAATACTACTTTCATCTTGATCCATATTGCTATCTCCCACACAATTACTTTGCAGCGCACCCACAAATACATTCTCACTCCTCAGTGCATTTTCCTGTGTAAAATCCAGACCCTTCAACACAGTGATCTACCACATTATTCTTCTGTACAACCGATCCAACCAGATTTGGTTGAAATTAGCAAACAGCGGCTTGTGGTGTGTTTGCACCATACATTTCCTTCCCAACAAGTATAGTTTTTAGCTCTTTGGACGTCCAGAAGCAGGGTAATGCCCCACACTCTATGCAGGAGTACACATTGTTTGCTATTTAAGAACTCATGAAGCAAAAGGTACAGTTTCCACTTGCACTCCATCTGACTGGGTCAGCACTGGCACTAGGACCATTTCACTAGCATCTGTATACATTATTCACAGTTTCTCCACATGAAATAGTGCCAGCACCATGCTTTGACAATGTCTTTCTGATGTTATTGAACTCCATCTCAAACCTTGGAGATGCCAAGTTTTCTTGGCAAGTTGTCTCATGTTCTTCATCTTATTGGCCACGTTCTTTATGAATTTTGAGTAGCATTGTATCAGTCCAAGGAACAAGCCTAACTGTTTTCTGCTGCTCGGTATAAACTTCCTTGAAATGGCCTAGGCCACGTCTACCTTCAATAGCACTCCCACTTTAGGCAAATCATGACCAAGATAGGTCACCTTACGTTAATTAATTTTGCACTCATCCATACTCACTGTCAGGTGTGCACCACCAATCCAATGTACAGGCCTGTCTCAACCCAACATCAATATCTTATTTCTTGATAGGCGTTGGCCCCTTTCATATTATCCAGTAACATATGCATAATTTGTGTAAACACACTATCTACAGATATCAGTCCAAACAACATTCTCCTACATTGGAATAATCGTATTGAAATAATGAACACAGTAAATCAATGGAGTATCAGTGTAAGCAAACTTGAACATATTCAGCTTTAAGGTCAATAAACAAAGTCAGCAGCACTGTCAATATCCGTGATCAGCTCTATAATCTTTGGAAGAGGAAGCCTCTTCTGGCCTCTTCCAGTCAGACCGCCAATACCTCTCTCACAATACTATCGGGCTGATCCATTCTGAAGCATCAATTCTCTCATACATTTATTCCTGTTGTAGTATCTCTAATTCTCCTTGGACTGACTCCCTAAGGGGCAGAGGTACTCCCAGACCATAGACTCCAGCGAGATTGCTACTTCCTTCAGTCTGATTCTGTGTACAAAGCACATTGCAAATCCAGTCTCCTCCCTGAAAAATGGTGGATACCACTCAGATAGCGCTCTTGCTTGAGAGGCAGCTATGATTTGCCTTGAGCATCCATCATGAATATGTGAATTGGACTACCCAGATCCAATCTTATCTGCATTCCAGCCTGATTGTCCAATGAAAGTAAGTTGCTTTCTTCCTCTGGCATAAATACGGTGTTCTGAGTTTTATGACCTCTGAAATCCAGTGCTGCTTGATATTGAGCCTTCTCTGTAAGTATGACCTTCTACCTTGTACTCAAATAACATGCAGCATTTGAAAGGTTGTGTCCATGCCTATGTGATTATCAGGGTATAGACTGCTCTACTGTTAAACAAAAACTCAATATCTATCCTATTCCCTCTTTTTATTTTGTGACACATGCACAAGCTGGGTGAATTTATTTCCTTCTTGCATGTTCATACAATTCTTTTTTGACCTGCAGCTGCGTGCCAAGTTCTCCTTCCTACCACTCTCTCAGCCCACTGTGTTTACTGAAAAACAATCTTCATAATTTTCCAAATTTGCTATACTTCCACATTTGATTTTGTCTGTGGTTGAGAGGCTGAACCTTTCACTAATAGATCATGGCATTTTGTGATATTGTCTCTAGTTGTACTCCTTCACTTCTCCCTCTCTGGCTGTCTTAGTTGTTTCATTCTTTTAATTCAAGACTGGGAACAATTCACTTTTACTTTTTACATTTCTACTTTAAGATCTTTCAGACTAGTCTCTGTGTGTCCTATATTTTTGGCATTTTTATCTTTTGCATTTCTACTTTAAGATCTTTCAGGCTAGTCTCTGTGTGTTCTACATTTTTGGCAATCTCAATTCTCTGTTTAATAATCTTATAATTATTACATTTGTTGATCTATTATGTGCCCCTCCTATCAGTTTAAACATTCACATTTGATTGCTAGACCTTTAAGTGCTGTTGCAAAATCCTCAAAGGACTCACCTCTTTTTAGATTCCTTGCATCAAAATGTCATCCAGCTTACATTTTAGTTTAATTAACTCTATAGTGTTTGTCCAATTTAAGTAAGCATCTTTCACGCAGCATAAGGCAATGTGTGGATCACTATCAGGTACCTGAGGTATACTCTTGACTACTTTTTATCATTCATATCCTAAACAATGAAATAGGATAGCATCCTTTTTATTGTGATATGGATTTTAAATAAAACATTACATATACAATTATACAAATCAACAATTCATTTGCAACATTTGCTACAGATACAATCCCTCTGAAAACATTTCTTAAATTCAAGTTCGAATAGTAAATAGAACATTTTTCAAATGTACAATAATTTAAACAATTAAACAATCTATAATGTGCAATTATCATAAAGGTACATTCTCCCTTCATCAATCTGAGCCACAGTCTATCCCGGGCATGAGTAACAATTGATTTAAAATACCCCTTATACTACTTGTGTCTTAGCTTTAAGGTTCGAGGACAAATAATGATGAGGTGTTTTATACTTTCATACATTGACTTATCCTTGCATAACCTACACATTCTCTCTTCCTTACTTAAACCCATTCTGGGTCCCAAGCATTCCAAGGTGGGTACCTGGATAAGCTTGAATCTCATATAATAATCCTTAGCAATATTGCACCAAAAAAGATAAATCTGCTTGGAAAGCGTGGCTCTCCTCTATGGAAATTGGCAACACTCCTGATATAAGGAATACAATCTATGTTGATCTACAGTTACCCTCCAATCATTCTCCTATATTTCTTTCCTGACATAAGTGGGATTGTTAATCCATTTCGACAAATTACAAAATATTTCACTCAATATCATGCCCAAAGGCTATATATAGGTAGTTAAGGAGGTGATCATAACATCTTTTGAATGCTTCTTAAAATCAACAAAGAAATAATTCTTAGATGGATTAATTATGTTGGCATACAAGTAAAGATGTATGTTCCATGTTACAATCATTTACAATGAGACCCCTAATTCATGCCTCATGATACAATTTGGTAAGGATTTGGCTAAACCTAGTGATTTTGCTATACTGTTCCCTCAAGTGAATTAAAAAATTGACCTAGGTCAAACAAACCTACTGCCAGGACATAATTAAGTGCTGACACAATTGTCATAGTGCAAAATATTAAGAGGGGTTGCAATGAGAACCTTTACAAAGTAAGATACAATATTTTCAATTGAGCAGGCGGTGGTTGCATCCTTCCATGTAGTGTAATTTTTAACAGCTGAGAAGAAAATGAGTTTGAATTGGTAAAGCCCAAATATTTCAGAGTAATGGTACTTTCTAAATTACAGTCACCCATGGACCAATACATTGTTTTAGGGGATCTTTTTCTCATATATATCATTATCTTGGACTTAATACCATTAATGAACAGAAAGAGCAGCTTATCTGTGAAGACACGCCAATGAAGGTCAGTTTGCGCATTTTAATCGGGGAATAATTCTCAGACTCCCATAATTTATTGATGTCTGCTATACATACATTAAAAAGCATCAGTACACTGGCCACCAGGGGGCGCACGGATGGCAAGCTTCTCTGTGTGAGCCCGACAAAGTGAAATGAGCCCCCAAAAAAGGACCCCCCCCCTGAGCCGGGAAACAACTGAATTGGGTGTCGGAAGGTGCATGGCGCACCCTGAAGAAAACCCAACGAAAATCGGTGTTGGCATCACCGAGAACTCGCCGTTAGAAATTTTGCAGGGAACCTGCGCAACAGGCCTGCACGCCAGAGCCCTGCTGTAACACGGACTATACCGAAACTTTCTGCGCAACAGCAACATATGCAGCTAGCGGCGGGGCGCCCACGATTCTGGCCGGGTAAAGCCCCTGAATGAAGACTTAAACCGCTGTGGTTCCATACAACGGACCTGATAAGCCCGCACCAGGAGGGAACAATGGAGCGTTTTCATACGCGATCATCCGCCATAGCCAAAGACTGCCGTGACAAGACACACTCACGGTACCATCTCCTGCGTACCTCTGGGGAACAAAGAGCCGCCAGGAGGTCGCGGACTCGTGGTGCTGGCAGCCCAGGGGCCTTCCCCTCTTCCGCTGGAGCTGCCCGCGGGGAGCCCGATTGCAGCACCCTCGCCCCATCGGGAGACGGCCTCTCTTCCTGATACTCTCCCACCGCAACGGCTGTCTCTGCGGCGAGTCTCAGTCTCGCCAACCAAATCATTCACTGGCTGGCCACGTACACAGTTGAAAGCTCAGCCCCATTGGATGTGGGACATCAGTGCTGTACAGATCCATGGCGAGTTTAAGCTGCATATCCTCATTTGGCTTACTGCATGAATGTTGTCTGCCCTCGTAGGTCCAGGTGCAGGCGTTAAGCTCACCAAAAACCTGTACTTGACGCCCAATCCCAACGGTCAATCGACGACAAATACCGCCCGTAAGCCCACGGTGAAGCACACAAGAGCAACATCCCTCTGGCCCTTGAACAATAACGCCTCAATCTCTACACCAAGGTAGTGCCTGACACAGACCCCAAGGCTCTATTAAACAGTTGAAGGTCCGAGGGTTGGGCCCTAGTGTCTGGGCTGTGTGCCCTCCTCGGACACAACCTTTCCTCCATCATCTCAACTAATCAATCTGGAGACATTCTCCTTTACCTATGGACGCTAAGCAAAAACTGGCGAAACACAAGTTTTCCTTGACACCAGACACGCCTCAAATACCAAAGTGCACAAACATGGCATCGACTAAATGTCTCGACTAAAGCAGACATTGCTGACCTAGTCACTGAAATGAGGGGCATGAGAGCGGAGATTGGGAATACAATCGACAAAATCACAAATAGAAAAGACAAAATGGAGGAGAGGCTTGAGGAAGTTGAACATAATCAATCCTCATCAAGTATGATAGAGATGCAAATATACCAGCGACTTGCGGAGATTGAAAACAAGGAGGAAGAAATTCGCCTGAAGGTTGATGATCTGGAAAATAGAGAGCGCCGTAATAACATACGTGTATTTGGCATTCCAGAAAACGAAGGGGAATCCGAGCTCGAATCCTGGAGAGCTTGGATCCTGGAGAAAGGCAATGGGAAGAAGATGAACTTTTTTTGTATTATCTGTTGTGCGCGCGGAATGCACACTCACAACCGTCAGGTCATTCATGGCGTATTCCATTAGCAGAAAACCAGGCGAATGGTTCTACGAGTCAACAGAGGCACTAAAACAGGCACACTTGTCATACAAACAGGCACCAAATACTCACAATGTCGAGCACACTTAGCAACAACAAACTGCGCATATGCACACCCAATGTAAAGGGCCTAAACTCCCCCACGAAACAATCCATGGTGACCAGAGAATTCAAACGGTCTAACATTGACATCCTATTCCTCCAAGAAACATGTTACCATAAGTGGGAAGAAAGGGCGATCCTGGGAGGTTGTGTAGGCTACTCCCTTTGGAGTTCGGCATCTCAAAAAAGGCGGGTGTGGGGATGCTGGTCCGGAAAAGCCTCTGTATGTCCATTCTGAACCCATGGGTTGACACAGATGGAAGAGCGGCACTAGTCATCGGAAATATTCACGACACGATTTTCACTCTCGCCAGTCTATGCTCCCAACCAGGGACAAAAAAGATTCCTTCATAAAACTAGTGAAAAAGTGCTCAACATGGCGCAAGGCCATACAGTCCTTGGGGGCGACTTTAACACTTGGATGAACAGCTCCCTAGTTAGACAAACAAAGACAGATGTGCTCAATCCACCACAGTCCCAAGAGGAAGCCGATATCAAAACGACCCTTACCCTATATGGTCTCACCGATAGCTGGCGCCACCTTCACCTGATTGACGGCGGCTTTACCTTCCGCTCAATCCTGAATGAGACGCTCACACCACTTGATTATGTATTCCTCTCCGAGGGCCTGGTACGAACACTCCAATCCGCAAACATATACCCCATTGCATGGTCTGACCACGACATGATCATGGTGGAGATACGGTGGGAGGGATTTGCCCCCCGGAATACAAAGTGGAGATGCAATGAATCATTGTGGTCGGACACGGTCTTCAGGGACGACCTTGAAAATGAGATCAAATGATTTTTTTTCACTAATGACATGGGGGAGGTTGCGAAGACTTCTGTATGGGAAGCAGCCAAAGCCACCTGTAGAGGCATCCTTATTAGGGAGGGAGCCCGGAAAAAAGAGAATGCACCTATTAGAATAAAAACATTAGAGAAAAGTTATCTACAGCAGAAAAACTAGCACAATCAACCCCACAGGAGAGATCAAAATACATCAGCGAGGCCAGAGAACTCAGGGAGGAACTAAAAATATTGGAAGTGGGAAAAATAACTCAGACAAAAATACTATGAAAAAGGTGACAAGACAGACGCCATCCTGGCAGCTCGACTCCGAGCGCAAAGGGCAGAGAGGGCAGAGAGATGGGTGGATGTGATAAAGAGAACAGACGGCACACTTGTAGACACAATAGAGTCCTACCCAGAGGGAATAAGGGAATCATTTACCTTATTCTATGAAGATTTGTATACCAATGACCCGCCTCCCCCACCAGGAGCCATTGACACATACCTCAAGGAAGCGAAACTCACAACACTGACACATATAGAAGCCGAATCCCTAGAAACACTGGTCAGGGTAGAGGAGGTGATGGACGCCATTAAGCATTTAAAAACAGGGAAGGCACCAGGGGAAGATGGATTCACCCCAGGCTTCTACAAATCATTCTCCACGCTCCTCGCCCCTACCTAACAACCCTATTTAATGATATATTCAAGAATGGCTGTGTGCCTCCGTCCTTCGCACAGGCCCTCCCTACAGTCATACCGAAATAGGGCAGAGATCCGGAACACTGTGGATCATATCGACCTATATCGCTTCTTAACATAGATGCCAAAATATATGCAAGAGTCATCGCAGCCGTTTAGAAACCCACCTGCCATGATTAATAAACCCAGACCAAGTTGACTTTGTGATGGGGAGACAGGGTGCTGACACGATGAGAAATACACTCCACCTGATACACGAAGCACAGGGAATGCTAGGTGACCCGACCCTCCTGTCCCTTGATGCCGAGAAGGCCTTCAATAGAGTGGCCTGGGACTTCCTTGAGAGGGTCCTCGTGGAGATAGGGCTAGGTCCGAGAATCTGTCTCAACATAAAGGCAATATACACATGCCAAATGAGAGGGCCTTGAACATAAATGTCCATTGTTCATGCAGAGCAAACGCAGGAAGAAAGTAGAGCATGTTATATGTTCTTCCGAGCACAGGAAGGGACAGGGGAGAAGACGGTCAAAAGGGCGTTCAGTTTGCCAAAAGCCAAGGGGTGAGATGGGTCCCTGCAAGGTTCCGAAAGGCTCTATCTATCATGTGTTTAGTGGCACAAGTGGATGGTGACATGGTCAGAGAGGTGGAGGGAAATGTGCTTGTTCCTTAGATCCTGGGCTACATGTGACCGGAATGTTTCTAATGACCTGCGAGAAAGGAGGCAGGGTTTCATGCCTGTTGCTGAGTGATTTTGGGGCTGTTGCCGGTGGCTGATTCCATGAGTCTTTTGGTCCAGTGAATCTTACATGGGGCGCTTTTGACTCAGGTTTTCCCATAAGCCTGTGGCCTGGACTTGTGATGGAGCCTGCTCTGTTAATCGAATTACTGAGATTTCTTTTACAAGAACAGTATCAGATCTCACAGACTCTGATTGTGCAAGGGACTCAATATGCTTGGAATCATACTCCCTTTGGCTTTATGGATATATAAAAGCCATTTCAGTGAAACTAGACATGTGCTCAGCCAGTTGCAAAAAAGCTGGGACAAAAGTGTCTCTATGGAAGGTACAGTGGTGTAGAAAAAGGGTACATTTCTTGGTACATAAAGTTACAGAGAAAGAGTTAACCTTGCAAAAGAAAAAGGTAGAAGGCATCCAAAAGTTAATAGATCCCACAAATCTGATGAGCTTAATGAGCCTGCTAGAGATGGCAAGTTACAATAGAAAATTAATTGAAGAGTATGCCGAAATCATACAACCATTGAATACATTGCTGAAACAGGGGGTGCCCTGGAAATGGGGACAGGAACAATGTGAAGCGTTAGCCAAATTGACAGATTGGCTAATGAAGGCCCCATATTTGGCTTATCCAAGGAAGAAATCAAGATTTATTTCTGATGACATGGTTCACAGACTGATATATTTCAGTGGTCTTGTATCTAAAGCATGATTCAAATAACAAAACCATTGCATATGCTAGCAAAACATTGTCGTGTGTGGAAACAAAGTTTAGTGAATGTGAAAAACCACTGTTGACCACTGCATGGGCATTACAGCATGTCCACCCCATTATTCAATGAGAGTGGAAGATTATTGAAACTTAACATCAGCCCCTGCAGTTCTTGCAGAGTAAGAGGATCAGATCAGGGTACTTAGCCAATCAAGAATTACATTATCAACCTTGGCATTACAGGGTTTCCCTGTGGAAGTGAGATATGGGCAGAATAATAAGAGTTGAATAGCTCAGGGGCTGACAGACTTACATGGCTGTGCAGCTGTAGATGCTACAGATGATACAGAATTAGAAACACATTTGACTAACTTTGAACCAACACCACACATGGTCTTTAATGTAGAAGGGTGCAGGAATCTCCCAACTGTGTATTTATGGATATGCATGCAATGTAGGGGGTTATCCTGAAAAAGAATTGGTCCCGGGAATTGGGAATATGTGGAACAAATGTGAAGGTATCCCTTGAGTGAGCATTAGAATAGAACACAAAAGTAGTCAAGTAGCAGAATTGGCTGAAATTTCAAAAGTGATATCCACGGCAGTAGAAAACAAATCAAAATAAATTGTTTTAGTTAATAACTCTTATTATGCCCGGAATAGTTTTGTAGAACAATTTACAGGGAAGAATCTGAGAGGAATGGTCACATGTAACAAAAAAAACCCCACTCAAACCTGGAAAATTGATTCAGACGATTGACAATCGTGTTTCAGTGAATGAGATTAAAATTCACTGGAGGATGGTACCACGCCATTCCAGAATTCCAAGGGAAGATAAGGAAGGAAATCACAAGGCTGACCAGTTGGCCAAAATTGGGGCTGTGATGTGAGAATTGTTTTCAATTAAGCACTTGCTCGATGAGGTCCAAGTGTATGAGGTAATATGTTCCAAATCTCAGGGAGCAAATGATCAACCAGTGGTGCAGCAGAGTTTTGATACGTCCAATCAGGATTTGATCAAAGCACACAAAGAAGACACAATTATAGGTATGTTGTACAATCATCTGTCAGATCCAGTACAGAATCCTTTAACAGAGGAGGACTGAAAATGAAGAGAAGAGTTGAGGGTGTTGTTTAAGAATAAACAAAGATTTCAACAGCAAGACTGTCTGTTGGTCTGTGAGTCCATTTCATGCCAGTATCAATGGGTGGTCCATATGTCCTTTTGGGGTTTGATGCTACATCACAATCATGAAGCAATAACAGTGGGGCACAGAGTTTTGCAGGTGACACTGGACATATTTTATGCTTATTGGACGAATATGTCCCAACCTGTTGAGATGTACACCAAGGGATGTTTGGTGTGTGCACAGTTCTTGCATGTCTCCCCAACACATAGAGCACCATTAATGAAAAGAAGTTTGATACCTTCCTTGTAAGATTTGCAAATAGATTTCATTGGCCCTGTTCCTAGATCATCACCAGGAAACAAACGTATGCTGCAGTTACCTGTTTGATGTCCAATGGGCGTGAGCATACCGGCACCTGACTGGAGTGCACAGATAGTGGCTACTTTGTTAGTGGATCATACATTTTCTA
Organism: Ambystoma mexicanum; assembly: GCF_040938575.1. Classification (NCBI taxonomy): domain Eukaryota; kingdom Metazoa; phylum Chordata; class Amphibia; order Caudata; family Ambystomatidae; genus Ambystoma; species Ambystoma mexicanum. Next base: position 100,164,287 of record NC_090930.1, read on the forward strand.
GGTTTGGTTTACCTCATAGAATAGAATCAGAGCATTGAAGCAACTTTACTGGTGCAGTGATGGCCAAGATGTGGCAGTTTTTGGGAGTAAAAAGTAAGCTACATATTTCCTACTGCCCATCTTCCAGTGGTGGTGTAGAACAATGCTAACAATCAATAATTGATATTCTTAAAACTTTTTTGGCTGAAGCAGGGACTTGTTGGGATTTGTGACTCCCTTTGGTACTGATGGCCATTAGCCTGACAACATCAAAGTCTGCAAACCTCAGTCTACATGAAATCATTACAGGCAGGAAAATGGCTTTGCACCGGCACCTGTTGTACAGAACCAATCAGGAAATCCTGGTAAATGCATCCATAATTCGAATCAAGCCAGATCAAGCCAGTTCACCCGAAATATGAAATTAAGAGGCTGGAGCAGTCTGGAGAGACCAGTAGTGAGTGAGTGGTGTAACAGTATCATTAAAGTCAAGGTGAGTAAGTCAGTGAACGGCAGCTAGGTAAGTAACTCACACAAGGAAAGAAACAGGTTCATCAGTGCAGGTAAGTAGGCGCATAGTATGTGGTCTGCTTGAAGGGATGAATTAATATATGTACATCTATATACAGAGTGTGTTTAAATTCTGTGCTCGGCAGTTGAATGCAAATGGATCCTAAATAAAAATATTGTATTTCTTGAAACTTAATTTGTCTGTCTCTCTCTTCTTGTTTAGATGGCACTAATGTGTTTCCTTCATCAGTGGTCTGTGGGGGTTTCTGCATCTGGATATCCATGGAGAGGACTGTGGGACAGACAACTGCATAGTACATGGGACCAAAAGGGAGGAAAAGGTGGAAAGAAACTGGTGAGCATAAAAGAGAAATCCAGATGAGAAGATGTAAATCTGCAATCCTGTTTGAATATACTTTTTGACATGGACACAGGTCTCTCTGGCAAACAAACTATTTTCAAGCCAGGGCCAGTTAAAGTAAATAATACAGCAATGTGTGTCCTTTTTATCTGGAAATGTGTAGTCCAACGTAGACAGGGCCCTTAAGTTCTGAATTTCAGCAAACATTAAGAGAACGTTACTTCAGTTCAGGCACAAGGAGTGGCCGTGTCCCAAAGTATGTGTAAGCAAAAGTTGGTAGTCTTTCATCCCATTTTGGCCAGCCTCCTACTTCTAGAATGGCACATTGTCCAAAATGGTATGGGTCATTTTTGTCACATCAGTGCCGTCTGAACTTTTGACATTTCTAAGAATGCTGAAAGGCAAAATATTGCCACTTTTTCCACTGTTCTCATTTGGGTTACGCAGCTTTTCTCTATAGAAATTTCAAAATTGATGCACGTCCATCTGGCAGGAAGGGTGGCTAGTCGTATGCTCTTCTTGAGGAGGCCTATACATATGTTTTAACATGTCACCCACATTCACACCCACATTATATCTCCCTCCTTCATTCAAACCATTTTGTGTGTTTAGAGGAGCCGACAAAGAATGATGCAAGTGACTATCAATAGGGATCATCAAAGAATTGGAATGGGAATTTCTTGAAAGGGAGTATTGCATTGTCCAGGTCAAACTGAACAAAAGGGAAATTTCCTTTCTTTTCATGGTATCCAAAGAACAAGGAAACTGCCCGGAATGAAATTGATTATGCGAATAATTCTGCTCTGCTACGGAAATCTATTACCTCCAACATCAGACTAACGTGACATTTGGCCAAGCAGGCAAGAGGCAGATAGGAGGTGGGGCTGTTTCCTAAAGTGTAACTGCTTGCATAACCAATGTGTGTCCTACTTACATCCCCAATCTACTAATAGTAAACAAAGGGGAAGAAATGAAGGATGTTAACCATGATAGATACATTTTCAATAAATACTAAATAGTTTTAGAAGACACAAAAAACTGTCAAATAAAACTGTGAAATTGCATCTTCTGATTATTCTTTATAACAAAGTACACTGTTAAATTCATGGTAAACTGAGTGATTTTGGGACATATTATACATGTAAATTTACGTCATTGTGTTCACAGATTTTTAAAGTGTGCACATGAATTTGTGAAATTGTAAGATTGCGAAGTAGTCTGTTATTTTGTGGCATGGTCAATTTAGAGTATACAGTGTGACAATTTGGTGTGCTTAGTGCTATATAAGGCCTTGTGATGCATATCCAATGAGCCTGTAATAAAAGTGTATTAACAGAGAGATGGCAAAGAACATTTCTTGCACTCCCTACTAAAGTTTCTGTACCGATCAATACACACATATTCAGTTAGCATGGTCTCTTGAAGCATAACATTGATATTTAAATAAACTTGTTTTTGATTAATAACATTCATTATGTTCTTGTAGCCACAACTATTTCATGATAAAAAAAAATGGACAGTTTTAGAACTTAAGACTATGGGCTTCATTACGAGTGCTGCGGTAAGTGGTTAACGGCACCGGTAAGGATGTCAGTGCCGTTAACCCCTTACCGCCACATTCTGAGGTCCCTTAGCGGTTCCCACTAAGGCCGGCTGGTAAAACCAGCTGTCCTTAGTGGGAGCCGCTAAGGGACCAGGGAGCTAATAACGGGCCTGCTATTTGCAGGCCCGTTATTAGCTCCCTCCCCATTCCCATTAAGCCCAATGAGGGCTCGAACGGGAATGGGGAATGGTTTTCTGAATGGAGATTACCGGGTCCTCCAAGGTTGGAATGACCCGGTAAGTCCCCATTCAGAGAACCCGGACCCGGACACAAGTGTGGAGGCAGCCATGGTGCCTCCAAACTCGTAATGACCCCCTACGTATTATTCCATTACGCTTACAGTTATTAGAGAGAGGAGCAGGTAGCCATGTCCAATCATCCTGGCCCCCCAAATCTGCCATTCATTTCATCGAGTTTATCACTGTTCTGAAATTCTTTGTTGTAAAATCTCTTTCGATTCATAATGGGAACATGTGTGCGTTTATTGACACAGTGATGGCCATACCATTGATCATAACACTTTGTATTTGCTTTGAAGTTTTTAAATTGAAACATGTTAAATCCAATTGATCTCAAATTATCTGTTTGTTCCCATACAAGACATGCCACAATTTTGGAATAAAAGTGGACTACTATTCTGTCTTCTCCTCCTTCGGGTATTTCAATTAAGTCAATATATTGCAAGAAAATAAGGTGAAGTGCTGGTATAATTGCCAATATTTTCAGCAATTATGATTCATTTAATAAAGTACTATCATTAACTTGTCAAAAATATTCAAAAGCAATTATTTTATCATCAAAGGTGTTCATATCTAAATATCGGAGGAACCTTTGTTCTTGTATAGTTTCATGTTCCTTATTGACTGTGAATAAAACATCATCCTCTTCATTACTAGGACAATAAATAGTACACCCATTTGTTGTGTCTTCACCTTTACAAACGTTTGTTTTGGGAATATCCGGTTCTATATGCTATGAAGGCATAGAACTCCCTAATGAAGACCTTTGTGCATTGAGTAATCAATATGTGGTATTTTCTTTTTTCAAATTCTTTTTATATGTATTCCCTTTTTACTTTGTTTTAGTTATTTTACTATTAGAACAGTTTGGGTCTTTAGATGACATTGGATCAGAAATCTAGTCTATAGGCATCATCACGAGTTGGGCGGTATCCTGGCGGTAAAACGGCCGGGATAGCACCTGATGCTAATCGTACCGGCACAATTTGCACAGGATCACAAGTTACGGGGGGCTGTAAATCCTCATTCCCCATTGGGTCAATTGGACCCAATTGGGTTGGGGAGCGCAATTACCGATGGTGCTAATTGTGCCATTGGTAATAGCACTGAAAATTGGCAAAAAATGTCATTTGTATCTGTAGCTGGAAGTAAAAAACGGCAATTTTCCACCCAACGTGTGATTTGGCCAGCCCTTAAATGCAGTGGTAATACCATTACCGACGCATTTCAGGGCTCAAGCCAAACTCGTGATGAGGCCCTGGCAATGAAGAATGATTTCTATTCAATTTCGATTTAGCTAATTTCGTTGTTTTTTTGTTGCAGTATTAATACTTTTCTGCTACCCAGTTGAGGTATTTGATAATGGCTCTTGGTGACTAATACACTTATTTCGAGCCGCTGTATATGTCACAAGGTCTTGATTGTTCATGTTAGAAGACAGAAAAAGATCAGTTGCCACACTGAGCATTTGCTGCGGATCCATTTTGTTTAGAGAATTCATTGATGGAGTAGGTAAAGAATGATGGAAACTAATCACCTCCAATGTTTCCAGATTGAATTAATTAATAATAGGCCCATTATCATATCTCTTACAAAGGCTATTGTTTGCATTTAACTTATTTACAAATGACGATACTATGGTTGAATTAATTTGGAACTGATCTTTAAGGCCCGTCATACAATCTGATGATGGATTGAAGAGCAAGATGAAGGGCCGAGATCGAAAAGGGCTCTAATGTGTCTAGTGACGGTTACTCATTCACACTTCTTCCTTTTTGTCATTTGTGAAGTTTGGACCATAAACAGCAATCTATGTTTAAGAAAGTCCTCTTTCTAGTCCTTCAATTTGATAGGGGGATCCACGATCCAGGATAGAAACAATGTTGGGCCGGGAATGTTGGCCATTGTGTACTATGGACAAGATTGGCTTGCTCCGTTGTACGGCAGCGATGACGCCTCCTCTGTGTAGATTCACGCTGATTTGTACAGAATGAAGTTCATTGAAGACTTACTGTTGATGGTCAATAGCTGGTTGTAGAAGCATATAGATGCATTTAGATACATTTCATCTCACATCGCCTAGAAGTGTATAAACAGCTGCCGCCTCCTGGAATTGGTTCAGATGACCGTCCTCTGGGTTCTGCATGGGCTGTCAGAGCTTTCATTGTTAGGATTATGATCCCAGCCACAGAGAGAAAAAGGTACAGATATCACCAGGTGGGTTTTGCTGCACCTTTATTTCATTAATTTCATAGTTGCAGCCCACAACTGGCCTCTGCCTTTTCCCCACTCAAACTCTCAACTGCTGTCCCACCTCGCAAGTCCTCCATGGTTTACTTCACTCGAGAATTGGTTCAAATTTCGAACCCTGCATTCAATTCCTAGTTTCACATGTAAGGTTGCCTCTCAGCATGAACCACACAGGGCAGACTGGAAGACACTCAAGGTGTGGACACAATGGCCTCCCCTACGCATACACACACCCAGACCAACGCACACACATTCACCATCTCATCAACTCTTCCTCACACAAGCTCACAACAGTGGCCTACGCATCAACAGTCTAACAATGGTCAAATGATGTTTTTTCTTATTACTGCGTGTACAAGATGCTCAACTCAGTACGTCTCAACTATGGATGAACAAAGTTGTATGTTTCATTGGCCGTACTTAATCATTTAGCCAGAGATTACCCCAATGGAACATCTTCCATGCTAAAGAAATGTGAGGATTCTCTATGTGCTCAAATGCAAATCTGTCATGTAGAGCAGAAAAAGGCAAAGGGCCTCATTACACGGACGGCGGTCGACCAAGGTGCTATTAGCACCTTGGTTCATGCTGGTAAAATACCGGCACCGCCTTGGTCGAAAGATGAATTACCGCCCTATTCCAAGGTTGGTGGGGCGGTAATTCCCCCTTCCCCCATTGCCCTTCCCCATTCCGATTTTTGCCCTATAGGGCATAATGGGAATGGGGAAGGTGCTAATTACGGTACCGTAATTAGCTCCCGGGTCCGTTTGCGGGTTGGTTTTTAACGCCTGCAAAAAGCAGGCGTTAAATTCTCCAACCCGCAAAGGGACCTCGTAGTAAGGCGGTAAGGGTTTACCGGTACCGGTAAAATACTGGTACCGGTAAACCCTTACCGCCTACCGTGTAATGAGGCCCAAAAACTTAACATGGGGACTTGGAAGTAAAAGACATCTGAAGATATTTTGTTTAAAATTACCTAGATGCGTGCCAGCTGAGTGTTATTCCAAGGGTGACTTGTTCAGTTAGTTCCCCGTGATCGTCCTCCACTTCCAGAGCCCCGAGTTTGACACTTACAAATCCCACTCGTTGCTATTTTTTGTTCTCGGATTTGCAGAAACAGAAATCAGGTGGATTACACCAGGAATCAATGTAAACAGTGCCTTGCGTTTTTTATCATGAAAGTTATTTCTCTGCCTACATTTTAAGAATGCTTGTTTTTACGCTCCCACATTCTTTCCTCATTTGCAGGCATGCATGTCTTTTTTTCTCCTAATCGATTAAACCAAATGCGTTGTGCATCTCCTAACTGAAGAAGGGCATATCATGGTTCTTCTTGCATTATTAATTAGTACACCTTGAACTCTTGCTCTGCTCACTTAGTCCCATGGGGTAGGTCTCCTGTGAGTATCTGCCTGCTACAGCGTGGAAATGCAGCAAACCTGCACACATGTATGGGCAGTTTGGTTCTCACTAAACTCACCATGAATTCATGGCTTCATCCAGGCTCTACTCAGGATTCTGCCCCCTGCTATTTCCTACACAGGCTGTGGAGGGGTAAACACATGCCCTACTGCCTAAAATAGCTTAACAAAGCAGTGGATGTGTGTCATTGTTTGCATTGGAACCATTAGTCCATGCATTAAATGAAGAAGTTATTCAATGACTTCTGTGGTTGGCCACATGCATGAAATGTTTTCTTTTTTTTACGATGTGATCAACTACTTTGGGCAATTTATTGAACCTCCAATCATTTGGAAGTTAAGTTCGATGTTTCCATTAAAATTGACCAGGTTTGAGGAAAAACATTTGCTTCAACCTTCCTTTGACCTAAATTGTCAGTGGCTCCCCATAAAAAAAGCGGGCATTAAAATATGTTAAGGACCACAGTATAACATCAAGTAACCACATTGCACTCTTTCTTCCTAATCAGTTCTTTCTTATTCGTTTGAAAACACAGCAAAACCCTCCAAATGTTTCTGATTTCTTTGTAAATGACAAAAAGTATAATATTGGCTGACAAAGAAACTAAGCGAAGCTGTGTCCTCTGGGTTTGGATCCTCTGAGTGTTTTCTTTGAGACACTTATGCCAGGTTTGCGGACCAGCTCGCGACTCACATCCAAAGCATTCGTGAAGCACTAATCGGTCTCAGCCTTAGGCCTTGAGAACACTCTGCTAACACCTTCTACCTGTCTGGGCCGATCCTTCAGAGAACATTTCATCGCTTCTGATGCTTTGATTTTCAAGTGACCCACGCATCTCTGTGACCCAAGCCTTGGGGAAAAGAAGAGCGCTTCCCTTTGGGTCACCGGTGATGAAATAGAGAACGATGGATGAAGATGCTGGAATAAAAGTGCCCTTGGAGAACTGGTGTGCAGCCAGCATCATGTGCCAGTGAGCTGGAAGTGAATAGATAACAATACACTTCTAAACTTCAATAAAAGTTATAAGAAAATAGAAAGTGTTTAGTTTTAAAGAACTGAGGCTTTTTTTGGTCTCTCTAGGCTACCAAAAAAGAGGCATTTCAAGATATAGCACTATGTTAAAAATGTATATAATACTATAAAATACTTTAATTTACATATAATAACATTCCTGATTTCTATTGTATGTCATGCTAGAACTATTGCTAAAATGGCAATGTTATTTGTTTAATTATTTGTTTATTTTTTTAACTGTTTTATTGGCATTTTTAACAAATACAACAATCAACCAGCAATAACAAGAGCAACTTGCCCTTAACCCGACCACCCACCCCAACACCCCCCCCCCACACCAATGTGATGGTGTGCGATTCATAAAGCACTGACGTTGAACAGACTGAGTCGTCCATGCTGGGTTTCGAACTTGTGAATGCTTGTTGCACATAAGTCTCTCAGACAACAGCTTCAATCACAAAATGTACTAGCTATGTTGAATGAGTTGTCAATGCATGCATGTATTCTTTGTGTCTACAGGGTTGCATTGAAATGAGAAGGCATCAGAGGGCTAGTAAGGGTCTGGGTAAGAGAGGGAAGGAACAAGATATTTCGCAAAAAGAAGGCTAATTTCCAGTTGAAAGTTTGTCGGTGGCTCTTAGGTTAAATACTTGAAGTGGCATTGCCAATCGCAGCTGAGTCAACATTTCCAATGGTCGAATAGCAGTGTTCTTTCATTTCTCTATAGTTTTCCTGAAACTGACGAATCCATCACCAAACCTGGCAAATAATGAGAATGTACAGTAAATGTCAAATCTTGTGAAGAGTATTTTAAGGTTTAATAGATGATGAAACTTGTTGCACTGTTAGAACCCACAGTGTTTATTCACACTTAAAAATGATGACCATTGTTTTTCATTGATTGTGAAGAACAATTGTTTTCAATTGTTAGAATGGAAAACTTTATGAATGCTGCTTTGTTGGATCTTGACTGTCAGAAAACAACGTTGACAATACTGAACACATTTGGGAACTTTATCTATTTCTACGTGTATATGCACATGAGTTTCAATGTTCGTATCTGAGCAGTATTCTGCATTTTTCTCTCAGACTCGGATCCCCTTTGATATTCGGGCCAGTCATGGCTGTACAGAGATTACGACAAGGCAGTGGATGTGGGAACTGGGAATTGCCACAAGATTAGGGAGGCTTTTAGTTCATTAACACATGAATATATGTTACTATGACATGTCAAGCCTTGACCTGTCAGCATGCAAGCAAAAGAAGCGTGCACTGCACTCCTGATGCCCAAGATTGGCTTCCAATATATTAGGACGAAAGTCCAGCTGGAGCCGCACAATTTAATAGTTTCAGTTCCTTGTAGGCACTAACACTGAAGGGTGTGAGACCCAGAATGATCCTAACCCCTTACACTTGCTTTTGGCAGCATCTATCATTGTTTGATCCGTCTGTGTTACAACAGTTGGAACGAGTCAAATGCAAAGATGTTTGTGGCCTGTCACCACTAGGAGCAGTACAATCTGCTAGTCCATGCCCCCTTTGCACATTAACACAAGTAACACCAGCCACGTCTCCCTGTGTTTGGGCTTCATCAGTGAAGTCAAGCTTTATTTCCAGGACTTGTTTTGCTTGCGCTTTGTGTACCTGGACGTGACCTGACAGCTATAGCTGAACTGACCCAACTGGGGACAGAACTAAGCCTGAGTTGTAGTTGCTCAGTCAGTGGCATAGTATTAAGGAGTTATTTTGACAAACATATGTTGATCAAGACTAGTAAAAAAAAAAAAGCAGATGCTGCGCCAGGGTATAGGAAAACAAGCTCGTTCAGTTATTTCACCCAATTCAATATTTTGGTTTTAGACAGAGCCTTCTCAAGGATTCCAGCGGCACGAGTCTCAGACTAAGTCAGAACAGTCAGCTCCAATTGTATGGGAGGGTACACCACCACAAATGACCAGGCCCATTTAACAAAGTAATACATAAAAAGCAACCTGTGGTTTGAGACTGAATTTTACCATGATGGTCCCTTAAAAGGCCTGTCTTGGCGAAAGGAAATCAAAAATATAAATGTATGAAAGTGATGGGAATGCAAGCAGGAGAGCAGAGATCACAATGTGCAGAATGGTCCCCCTGCACCTGTTCCTAGCAGGTCAAAGGGAGGTGGGGCCTCTTCGCACAAAGTTGAAGGGAACACTCTGTCCCCCACACTTAGATGCTATATCAAACTGTACTTATGCATATTGCATGTATGCAAGTGCTAGACTATGGCCTGCATGCAGATCTTATTTTTTTCATTTGTATGTTCCCTTTTAGAAAATGTCCCCTTCCTAGGTACCATTCATTATCGCATTACCTCTGCACCAATTGGCTTAATCTCATCCTTAACATCATAATATCTGCTATCTGCAGAGGTTCCATATTTCTGGTCGTAATGTCTGCAAAAGTATCAAATAAATACCCTAATTATCATTGCAAAAAGCAATGGAGAGCTGTTATAAAAGGAGAGAGAGAGAGAGGTAGAGTATGAGAAAGGGGATGAGAGAGGGGAAAATCGCTCTCAGGGGAGAGCGGGTAACAAGGTGGTCCTTGAAGATCAGTCTGTTTCATTCCTGCCTAAACTGAAGGAGAAATGGGGTCTATCTGATGGACAGTGCAATGTTATTTCAGAATCAGGGTTTATAGTATGAAAGGGCGTGCTTTCTGATTCTTTCCTCCCTGAATGTCTTGGATTCTATTCCATCGTGAACGGAGGATAGCACGGGGCAACACGCTGGTCTTGGAAGTAAGACCACACCTAGCAACCGAGGTTTGAATCCCAGATCCACGCTTCGAAACCAAACTCAGGTACGGTATTAAGCACGTACAAAACAACAAAAAAACAATTCCATAAATAAATAGTCTGGCAATGGTCTGGCTTCTTGTGCTCTGGAGGCCTCCAAGGATAGTGACAGGTCAAGGTGGGATAGAATTTTGTCACAGCCTTCAATGTAATGGAGACATGTTGAAGGAGGCATGAGCTTGAGATGGTAACCACCAGTGTAGTTCTGTGTACTTTGCGATACTATGCTCATATGTCTAGAGTAATATGATAAGATGTAGCGCTACAGTATGCTGGTCAGCTTTCAGTGAGGTAAGGATGGGGGTCTGGAATCCAGCTAATCATCCATTGCCCACGTCAAACTGGGAAAGGACCAGAGGTTGGACAGAGGCTTTGACTTTATAAGAAGTGACATCTCCTTTACACAGAGAAATAAAAAGCAGAGGGAATGGAACCAGGGATTACATTTTTCCATTGACTGCAGGTCCCACTTGGACGTTTTGCTGTGCAAGATGTTTCTTTAGGTGCTCTGAATGTCAAATGATTCAAGAGACACTAGATATTTTAAGATGATGATGTGTGTTTATATGTGCATGGTATTGTAATCTTCGTTTAATATGGACTTAATTATTAGCAAGATTAGATTTGGTTAGTGTTACGAAGACGCTCTGGACACAGGTAAGTCTTCGTATTAAGTATTTATTAAGATAACAGGAGTGAAAGACCCCCCCACAACACTGAGCACCCCTCTACTCCAACAAGAGGCTTCAACTGACAAACTGTAGAACTTTGAGAACAGCATAAACACATACAGGCTCTGTGACATCATCAGAACCTGAAGCAAAGAATATGATCCAATAACATTCCATGGCATGGCTTCCCATGCTACAGCGTTCCTTAGTAATCAACATCATAACACATCTCCCTTTTTTTCCAAAGATTCATTCGCATTCCAGAGATTCATGCACACCACCACTGATCCTCACACCTGACCTCTCTTTACAGTAGCAACTCCACTCTTGTTCCAAACCTGACCGCCTTCCACACGCACGGCACCCTTCATAATGCCAACTACCCTAACTGGATCTGAGTATAATGACTAACCTTTTCTCTTCACCACACCCTTCTTTATTCTTACCCAATCACCTTGCTCCACATGCAATTCCTTTCTTCCTCTTCTCTTGTTTTCCCGCATGACCCATTCACTCTTCTTCTTCTTGAGAGCATTTCTCACTTCATCAATGACCACATCCGACTCCCTGCTCCTCCCTAACCATGGAGGACACGCCATCGAGAAGGGCTTTCGACCCCTCATAAGTTCAAATGGACACAACCCAGTAGTTGCGTGGGGTGCCATGCGCAACGCCCACATTCTGTTTTGAATGGTCAATAATTTGTCGAAGCCACACTGCTCTCCCATGCGTACGCTCTCCATCACACATCTATTTAGTCTTTCAACTACTCCGTTAGTCTCGGGATGGTAAAGAGCTGCCCTCTTATGGGTTACTCTGCACTTTTTTAAATATGCAGGAAACAACCCTCCAGTGAATTGAGTTCCATTGTCGGTAAGGACACTTTCAGGTAGTCCCTCACTCGCAAAGACTTCCTGTACCACCTTCACCATGTTCTCTCCCGATATTTCATGTACAACCTTGAAGTCTACCCACCTGGAGAATAAATCAACCACTAGTACCACATACCTTTCTCGGCCATAGCCCAGCTCAACTGGACCTAAGATGTCCATTGCTATATCACTCCAATTTTTTGTTGGGACACTCACATCAATCAGGGGTTGTTTTCTAGCCTCAACCCCCTTCCCACTCTTGATACAAAAATGGCATTCTGCTAGATGATTTTAAATCTCCTTGTCAAATCCCGGCCACCAATAATCTGATCTCAACACCCCTTTGGTCTTGGTAACTCCAATATGGCCACTATGAGCTAGGTCGATAATCCTTTTTCGAATACCTGCCAGAGCAACTGCTCTCTCCCACCGGAACAGTACACCATCAGAAACAGATAATTCATCTTTGACCTCCCAATAGGGCCTCTCACCCTCGACCAAATCAGATTTGTTAGGCCAAACAGACGTCATTACATATGTGATAACCTTATTAATTATCACGTCCCTTCCTATCTCCACCAACCACTCTTGCCTAGACACAAGTCCCTCTGTGTTCACAAACACCATTTCCATTTCCATCTCCTCATCTAACCCTTCCTGGGATGCAACCCTTATCCTTGAAAGATTGTCAGCAAGCATGTTCTCCTTCCCAGGTATAACCTCCATTGAAAAATTGTGTGCCTGCATCCTGGTAACCCACCCGGCTACTCTGCATGAAACCTTATCTAAACCCTTGCCTTCGAAAATAACCTTCAAGGACAAATTCCATACCCCACACAAAATTTCTAAAACGCTCAACAGCCCAATAGCATGCCAAAGCTTCCTTCTCAAGGACGGAATATCTCAACCCTGCACCCTTCAGGCCACGTGACGCATGTGCTATCACCTCTTCCGACCCATCATCCTGTCTCTGCGAAAGTACTGCACCCAGCCCACCTTGGCTGGCATCCACAGTAATAATAGAAAAGGTCCTTGTGTCAAAACATCCTAATGGGCGAGCCATATCAATCTCTTGCTTGATCCTTGTAAATTCCATGTCACACTTTCGGTTCCATATGAATTCTACCCCTTTCCTTAGAATCTTCCTCATTTCCAACACCTTGGACGCATAGTTCATCACAAATTTTTGATAAAATTCCTTCATGCCCAAAAATGAACGTAGTTCACTTTTATTGGTTGGCTTTTCAATTACTTTTATCAAATTCACAATGCTCTCTTTAGGTTTTACCTCTTAATGAGATACCTCGTGACCTAAGTAATCTACCTTGGAGACGGCAAATTTACACTTTTCTTGCTTCAAGGTGATCCCCTTTCTTCAAAAATTCTCAACCCCTCATACAAATTTTTGTCATGTTCTTCAAGCGTTTCTCCACAGACCAACAGTATTTATTAAGATAACAGGAGTGAAAGACCCCCCACAACACTGAGGACCCCTTTACTCCAACAAGAGGCTTCAACTGACACACTGTAGAACTTTGAGAACAGCATAAACACATACAGGTTCTGTGACATCATCAGAACTTGAAGCAAAGAATCTGATCCAATAACATTCCATGGCATGGCTTCCCATGCTACAGTGTTCCTTAGTAATCAACATCATAACAGTTAGTTATAAGTACTGTGCCACAAATGGTGCTTTCTCTGGGAGGTGGAATTGGTTTATATTTCAGTTTTGTTAAATGTTCTACTGGTGCTAATTTAGGACATTTCAAGGATATTTACATTTCTCTTTAAATATCTTTATTTTATTTGTTTTGCTGTAGAGTATATGTATATCTTTGTGCTTTTATGGAATTGATTTTAAAAATTCCAAAATATAGATTTTGAGTTAGATTCTACATTACACAGTGAGCGTCTCCTTTGTCAATACCTCTTGCCGTGCCATTACGATCACCTGGAATTTGTCATTAAAGCTTTTACTCCTACATTCAGGGGGGAACAGGGCTGTTCAAGGCCTGCCATCCCGATCATAATGAGGGCCCCAGTGAGAACATAAGGTCATTAGTCTTTGTAAACCCCTGAAAAAGTTGGAATTAGCTTTTAACACCCAGAGGCCTTTCCTTGGCGGGTTTGATCTTTCAGGGAAAGCATCAGTGAAAAAAAGAAGAAAATAAACAAGGGTGCCCAATTACATGTGAAAATGAAAATAAACAAAAATGGCTGGGTTAAGGAAATACTAAAGGGACCCAGGCCTTTTACTATTTCAGATGATTCAACACTGTGGCTGAGTATTGTGGCACAGGGAGTTGGCACAGAGTGTAAGTGCAGGTAAGGTCAGCTGGTGTAGATGGGCAGGTGCGGCACAGAGGGTGGGTAGGAGGGTAATGTGCAGGAAATAAAGGTGTGTTGCAGCATGATGGCCGGCATGGAGAGTAAGATATATCTGTGGTGATCTCAGGCAGTTACTGACACATTCTGCCCACATTCTGCCCACGTTCTGATTGGCTGTAGATTCTACCCGGGGTTCTTATGTTGCTATTTGATCACTAATGCAAGAGCTCTGTACCTCTGCATACCAGTAACTTTAGGAAGATTATGCTGAAACAAATGTCAGATGATCCGATCAATTTTCAGGGACAACAGCTTGCTTTTATCAGTCCCAGTTTTTTTTCAATGCAATAGAGACCTGTCATTGCAGAAAAGTAATTTCACTAGGTTCTGCTGTAAAGACGGATGTGAATTAGCTCTGGTCCAACATTATTCTATAATGTATAAGACCTTCTGTTCCTGACCTTGATTCTTCTCTGATAAAGCCTGCATCACTCATCAATTTACCCAGAGCAAGGAAACATATTAGGGCACTCCCATTACCCACCCCCCATCTTTTTTGTATGGCACTGAAGCCACTTTTAGATTAAGGAAGACCATCCACTGACATGTCTGTTACCAAAATTGGTGATAGGAACTTAAAATGATCTCAGTATAATATCTTTCACAGAGAAAAATATCCCAAAGATATCAGTCTTTGTGGGCAGTCCAGCACTGAAATGCTAGGCAATTCTCTCTAAGAATGCCTCTCTAAGAATAGTGAGCAAGGGGTCCACGTCTGGATTCCCCTAGGGCAGGACAAAGACTGATATGTTTGGGATATTTCTTCTCTGTGAAAGATAGTGAGCTAAAGACTCTGGGTAAGTCTCTTGTAACCAGGACTAATGTCTGGCAGAGAGACTCCAAGGACCCCCCTTGTTAATTTGCATATATAAGTAACTTTGGGTCTCACCCTAAGTTACTAGGGGAATCCAGATGTGGACCCCTTGCTCACTATTTTTTAGAGAGGCACAGCTCCTCTCTACTGATGAGGTCCAACCAGACCGAAACACGCTGGTGGTACTCTTGGTCAGAGGAGAATTGCCTAGCATTTTGGTGCTTGGCTGCCCCAGGGCAGGACAAAGACTGATATGTTTGGGATATTTCTTTTCTGTGAAAAATAGTGAGCTAAAGACTCTGGGTAAGTCTCTTGTAACCAGGACTAATGTCTGGCAGAGAGACTCCTAGGACCCCTTGTCAATTTGCATATTTAAGTAACTTTGAGTCTCACCCTAAGTTACTAGGGGAATCCAGACGTGGACCCCTTGCTCACTATTCTTAGAGAGGCAAAGCTCCTCTCTACTGATGAGGTCCAAGCAGACCGAAACACGTGTCTGGGGATGCTGTTGGTACTCTTGGTCAGAGGAGAATTGCTTAGCATTTCGGTGCTGGACTGCCCCAGGGCAGGACAAAGACTGATATGTTTGGGATATTTCTTCTCTGTGAAAGATAGTGAGCTAAAGACTCTGGGTAAGTCTCTTGTAACCAGGACTAATGTCTGGCAGAGAGACTCCCAGGACCCCCCTTTTCAATTTGCATATTTAAGTAACTTTGGGTCTCACCCTAAGTTACTAGGGGAATCCAGACGTGGACCCCTTGCTCACTATTCTTAGAGAGGCACAGCTCCTCTCTACTGATGAGGTCCAACCAGACCGAAAGGACTGCCCCAGGGCAGAACAAAGACTGACATGTTTGGGATATTTCTTCTCTGTGAAAGATAGCGAGCTAAAGACTCTGGGTAAGTCTCTTGTAACCAGGACTAATGTCTGGCAGAGAGACACCCAGGACCCCCCTTGTCAATTCGCATATTTAAGTAACTTTGGGTCTCACCCTAAGTTACTAGGGGAATCCAGACGTGGACCCCTTGCTCACTATTCTTAGAGAGGCACAGCTCCTCTCTACTGATGAGATCCAACCAGACCGAAACACGCTGTTGGTACTCTTGGTCAGAGGAGAATTGCCTAGCATTTTGGTGCTTGGCTCCCCCAGGGCAGGACAAAGACTGATATGTTTGGGATAGTTCTTCTCTGTGAAAGATAGTGAGCTAAAGACTCTGGGTAAGTCTCTTTTAACCAGGACTAATGTCTGGCAGAGAGACTCCCAGGACCCCCCTTGTCAACTTGCATATTTAAGTAACTTTGGGTCTCACCCTAAGTTATTAGCGCAATCCAGACGTGGACCCCTTGCACACTATTCTTAGAGAGGCACAGCTCCCCTCTACTGATGAGGTCCAACCAGACCGAAACATGTGTCTGGGGATGGTGTTGGTACTCTTGGTCAGAGGAGAATGGCCTAGCATTTTGGTGCTGGACTGCCCCTGGGCAGGACAAAGACTGATGTGTTTGGGATATTTCTTCTCTGTGAAAGATAGTGAGCTAAAGACTCTGGGTAAGTCTCTTGTAACCAGGACTAATGTCTGGCAGAGAGACTCCCAGGACCCCCCTTGTCAATTTGCATTGGTCTCCAATACATCCTGCCTATCTTTGATGTTGGAACCCCCATAGTGCTTGATATATCAGGTGCACTTGTAAGGATAAATACTCTCCACCTTTACACATACTCTCATCACTCCACACCTTACCGCCACCAGACAAAAACATCACACAGTCATTATTCCAAACTCACCCATTCTTCGTTCTTACAGCATATTTGAAAACTTCAATCATTTCAATTGGCTTAGATACTTACCACCATCCACCCTTAACGCTTCTGGTAATTTGATCCTCACCAAACATCCCACTTGGGGAGATTTAGTTGATCTGAACCTCCTGTTGTCTTGCAAATGCTTATTGTTCAACTGGCTCAACCTTATATTCTCCTACACCTTGTCCATGTCGAAAGACAACTCCCTGCTCATCACCCCACTCATCCAACCTGGAAACAATTTGGTTCTAGCTCTCCTCCCCCTATTGAGCTTGAAAGGCGACACCCCAATTGTACTGTGTGGGGTAAACCTATGTGCCACAATTGTCATACTCACCACCTTTTTCCAATCTCTGCCATTGGACCATGCCCACCTAATTGTTTCCTTCAACACCCTGTTGTACCTCTCCAAATACCATTAGTCTGAGAATGATATATGGCACTTGTCTTGTGGATGATGGACCTCCCTTCCACAAAATTCCCCATCTCCTTAGACTTAAAACGGGACCCATTATCTGTCAGAATCTCCTCCGGATACCCCTCATGACCACACAATTCCTCCAAGAACTCTACAATTCCTTTTCTCGATACACTCGAAAACATCTTCACCTCCGCCCATCTTGTCAACATATCAATAATCACCACACAATATGTCTGATAACCATCACTCCACACAGGCTCTAGAATGTCAATGGGTATCTTTTTCCATGGCCTATCCGGTACATCCGTTACAACCATAGGATACCTTTCACCCATGCATCCCTTATCACAATTACTGCAAAGGATACAATTCCTGATCATCCTTTCAATTTGTAAATCACATCCTGGCCACCAATATGTGTTCCGATTCTGCTCTTTGTCATGGAGATATCCTGATGACCTTCATGACCCAATTGGATAATCTTCTCCCTGATCCCCTCCGGGGGTATCCATTTATCACCTCTCATCAGATAGTTATTTTGGATTCATAACTCGTCCCTCACACTCCAAAAACCTTCAGCTCCAATTTCCTGAGCTTGGATCATTGGAACAACACTTTTGTCAAGATTTTCCATCACAAATATTACCTTGACATCTTTGCTCATCTCAGCTGCCTCCACAGTGTATACTGATTCCTCTGCACTGGCATCCAACCGTACTTTAAGAAGACTTTGGTGGGTCCAACTCAGTAATGGTGATGCCCCCTTCTTTGAGACACTTCATTTTGCACCTCCATAGGCTCTGGGGTTGATGTCCACTTCATGCAACCATTTCAGCCTAATCTTCTCCCACACAACTTCTGGTAAGAGTTTATACCTTGCTCCCGAATCTGCCATAATTTTAACAGGTTTTCCATTCACCATAACAATAGTCTTGGGGCTGTTCACCATCACTTCTTCTCCATCCACCCCACTGATTGCTGATACACATTCCTCCCCTTCATCACTTCCTTCATTCCCAATCAAATTCATGCTGTTTCCTCTTACCCTGCAGCACCTGGCCAGGTGGCCCCTTCCATTACAATTCCTACAAATTATGCGTAATGCAGGACAGTCGGGACTAATGGCAAAATGTGATGGACTATCACATCTGAAACATGTTCTGCCACGTCCTCTTCCATGCTGGCTGTTTTGACACAGATAGAACTGTGTGTCATATCCACAATTGTAACCTCTATCTCTCATGGTTTCTCTTGGGTCTCTACACTCTCCACTGTATCTTGAGGCTGTGTAAGCCCTGGTATCATTTCTTTTCCTCCCAATTGAATTGACATTGCCTATACTCACTATATTATCCTCTTGTACTGTCTGTAGCATGTTGACAGCTGACTCCGACTTCACGGACACTTCCTTCACTCTGTCCTCTAGCGTCTTAACACATCTCTCAGTATGTTCCACTTCTTTGGCCATCCGTAGGACCACATCTAACAGTGGATCATCTTCAGCCCATAGCTTCTCTCGAAATTTAGCACTGCTGCATTCCAACATAAACTGATCCCTCAATCTATCTTCCAATTGTTGGCCAAACTTACAAGTCCTTGCCAATTTCCTTAGAGCTGATATATACTGTACAAATTTCTCCCCTGAGTCTTGTGTCCTCTTTCCAACCTTATATCTCTCAAGAACACTGCTCATCTTTTTTTCGTAGTGCTTATTCATCTTCACAATACATTTTTCATACTCGTTCATATCCCCACATTCTGCCACCTCGTGATCGGGCAGGTCCTCATATTTCTCCCGTTAGCTGGGCCAAGGCAATGCAGAAACAGCAACTTTTTTCTTTCAACACTGTAATTTGTGCCGCATATCACATTAGCATAATTTTCAAATGTTTTCAGCCACCTTTTCCACAGTAATACGGGTTCTCCTACTTCTGGTAAAAACATGGCTGAGGGTGGAATACTGTGTATTGACATTTCTCTATCTCCAGCCCCACTCAAATCCACTACTGTTTGACTGTAGTGTCACTCTCCTTGCTTTCCACTTGTATTCTGTACTTTGCCAAATTCTTCTGTCTTGCTTGATTTACATGTATCTCTTCTTCATTTAACTTGAGAAATTAGCAAGAATAAAATCAAAATCACCAAAATTCATTGGGACGAAGAAAAGCAGCATCTCCTGTGCCTGCTTCTTCACTGTGCCTGTCCATGCAAAATGGCTGCACATCACGTGATGATGTCACGCGCCGTGCGGTCCTTTTCTCTAAGGTAAAATACTTGGACGGGAACCGGAGGCTCTCTTTCACTCCTCCGCTCACCCATGGACACTTTGCTGCAGTTCTGCTGCCGCACACCACCTTATTTGGGTCTCTGGGGCCCTCTCGCCTGTCACCACCTCACCGCAGACGATCTCTCCTCCTGCAGCACAGCCTCGTTGCCACCTGATGAGTCAAGGTACACAGGGGCACAGACGCAAGGGGGTTACTGATTTGTTATATTTATTAATATAATAACAGTCTAGATATATATATGGGGAATGAACAGGGTGTCAGGATCAGCTGTGCTTCTTCTCTCCAACCACCAGCTTCTCCACGCATCCCTGTTCCACTCCTCACGTTCCATTCTGGAACTCTGAGCTTGCACGCCAGCTGCACGATGGACTGCGTGATACTACAGAAACCAAAAGGTGTGGAGTCTGCTTGCCTTAAATCCATTTCTCTTTGTAGTAGGGGTGGGGCAAAACTGTGTAGATCCTTAGCCTACTTAACTAAAAAGATGAATTTAATTAATTCCCCATTATTGGGTAATCTTTGTATCCCGTTGACCCCAACTTCTTTAAGGAAGACGGGTGTATTTGTTCTTAAATCAGTCCATTCTTGTTGTCCAACTTTCCATACACAGGCCTTTTTTAGTGGAGCGGGTCCGAAATCCAAAATTCCCCAAATCATTCAAATATTTCAGTCCGACTTCCCCAACACAGACCAGAGTAGGGGGGTTCTAAAAAACAAACTGCTATATCACCATGTGTTTATTTTAAACCAAAAGTGTGGGTGAAATCATAATTGCTGTATGAATTTGTACCAATCTTGAAATCCTACTGCTAGCCTTTTAAGCATGCGGGGAATTGCACAGCACTACCTTTATAAATGTTTTGTTTATTGAACAGTTTAATTATTTCTTGACGAGAAATGTATAGAAAGTAAAGAATTGTGATTTGTGTTTTTTAAAACTAATTTGTGTAACTGATTTGTGTAACAAGAATTAATGGTGAGCCACAAAGAAGGGGGCACATGTAGTTCAGTGTGATTTCTATTACTTTTAATTTAAGTAAATACAAATATATTTCCTGTAGATCGGCCTGGTTTTGGCTCATTGTTAGCTCAGGATGGGGGTGATCAAAGGGCATGATGTGTTTCTGATGTAGGGCTGAACAAAATAATTTGTTAAACAGTTTGTTACTTCACACCTTGAATGGTGAGGGAAGGAACTCCCCATGTTGAGGGTGGCTTCTCAATAAACCCTTACACCTAGTCCACCACATGTTTCTATGGCATGGAAACAGGTGGCACACAATATGTCAAAATACTGTTTACACAAACCATCAAATATACTGGCAAGAGCAATGAAACTAATACTGTAACCATATTGAAGCCACCAACAAATGGTTACAGCTCTACATATTTAGAGGAAATACTTTAGTAGAGACATAGCCAGGTGGATCAGTTCATTAAAACAACAACTTTGACATGTATTACAGCCTCGATAACATCAAGGGGTACTAGAGCACACAGATTGATTCACATATGACATCATTTGTGGCCTTGCAAATGATATCCCAAGCAGAGAAGATCATATCTGAGAAGTGTATGATAATTTAAACACATGTTTAAACACATGTAAATCATACAGAGGGTATTGTATGCTGAACCTGTTTTTGCTCCGCAGTGCATCTGACGATAATGGACATGCCTAGTGGCCTCTTTTCCCCTCCTATCAGGTCCATGGGCCACTGGCAGGGGCGGCTCGTCCATAATAGCCGAGGGGGTGTCGACCCACCACAGTGATATATGAGCATTCCCTTAGAAGTTATTTTGCATTTGAGGGAGCACTCTAAACTGTTAAAGTGAAACAATGTTTCCCTTTGGCAGTTAAAGTTACCTAGCCGTGAAAGCTCAGTGAGCCATGCAAGGCTGGGAGCATTTAGCTTCCCCAGCCTTGTATGGCTCATTGAAATGCTGTCAGTGGAATTGCATGTCTGTATGTGCAAGGGGGTGCTCCTATGCCTCCTCGCACATACAGTAAGAGCAGGCTGGAGTGGGGCATCTCTTCAACCTAAATCAGGCCCCTGCATGCATTTGCAGTAACCAGGAAGCTTCCTGATTCCTGTTCATGCTAGCAGGGGCCTGAGTGCTGGAGAGGAAAGACCCATGGCAGAAGTTAAGTTTGTTTATGTTAATGTTTTTTTGTTTAAATCTAAATGATGTATGTGTGCATGCTTGTGTTGTTAGTTGAATGAATGTATGATGATGGATACTGGTGCGAATGAGCGCATGATTGCTGTGTGCATATTTTGTTGGTGTCAATGAGACAGAGAGTACCTGCAGTGTGAATGTTGTCTAAATTTGTGTGTTTGTATGTTCATTATTGTATTTAAATATGTGTATGGATGCCTGTATGCTTTTGTTATGAGTGAGTATGTGATGGATTTTTTTGTGAATGAAAGAAAGAGTGCATGCTGTGTGTATGTTATGTAATGTGTGTGTTTGTATGTTCATGTATTTATTAGCTCTATTATATAGTTCAAAGAAGTAACTGCTCTGTTTTCTCTAACATCCAGAAACAGTATTTTTTCTATTAGAGATAAGTCAGGCACACACCCTGTAATTATTAAGGAAAGGACAGCCAAGTATGATTACACTTCTGCCAGTTGCCAACGTCTGTGCACCTCAAGCTCATGTTAGTTGGCATTTAAAAAAACATAATCTTACATTGCAACATTGTAGCAATTGCACACACATAGGATCCACGATGACACGTTGACTCTGCTTCTGATTAAAGTGTTGTAACATCAATTATTTTTTGTTGTTGTTATGGTGATATGATGTGTACATGTTTATCCAAATAGCAATTGATAAAGGGGTTTCCTCAAAGCATATGTTTCTGGGACAGTAATTAATGGATGTGGAAAACATACTTTAATTCCAGCACAACCCAGCCAACCCCAGGGCAGGGGAAGATGCCTGCATCAGCCAGGTACACATACCACTAGAGTAATAGAGAGGAAAACTGCCACTCCTCAAAATACCTGCCAACTAGGCGGCCGAATAACAATTCCAATCACACAGGATAAGCACTGATATTGAGCGCACAGACACCGAGATAAAGAGGTAAACAAAAAACTGCTAACCCAATTATAAAACCTCATACAGATCCTCACACTCTTCACTGCACAGCAATCTGCATGTACTTTACAACATTGCAACAACAGACTAACAACACATGAGCTGGTACAACAGCACATGCACATTTGCACCGATCCGAAAACCACACTTAAGCTCAGCGAATGGTGTAAACCGAACTGAAGCTGCCAACAGGACATCACAACTCTCAATCTCCTTTTTCCACTACACCCTACTAACCCTATCCACTCCCCACTTTTTTCACACCCTCCTTTTCCGATCCACCAGAATGCCTGGGGACTACTCGGGTGGTGACGGTGCGCAGTACAAATACCTTTAACATTAACATTATTTAAATATGTGTATGAATGCACGTATGCTTGTGTTATGAGTGACTGCATGATGGGTGCTCGTTCAAATGAGACAGCAAGTGCTTGCTGTGTGTATGTTGTGTAGGTGTGTGTTTGTGTGTGTATTTGTCTGAACTGGTCCAAGCTAATTTAAAAAATGTGTTGGACACTCCCCCTCCCCACCTGCCAAAGTTAACTCTCTCTCTCTCTGAGGTGCTGTGGGGCACAGGGGACAGGGATGGTATTATTTTACTGGGCATCTATGATAGATGTCTAGCATAAAATACAATACCTGTCTCCCTACCCGCACCCCCGCCCACCAGCACCTTGAATACACACATAATCACTTTGATTGTATGTGTGTGTTTGGTGCTGTGTGGCCCAGTGGACAGGAATGGATTTTTTTTACTGGACATCTATCATAGATGTGTAGTCAAAAATACTATGCTTGTCCACTGGGCAAAACAACACCTCGCATACACACTTAATCATGTTGCTTGTGTGCATGTATTTGGCTTTGTGGGCCCCAATGTACAGGGAATGCATGTTTTTACTGGACATCTATAATAGAGGTACAGTAAAAAAATACCATACCCGCCCTCTATCAGTCTTTGTCCCACCCACATGGGCAGTCCAGCACCGAAATGCTATGGCAATTCCCTTCTGAAGAAGAGTACCAACAGCAACCCCATACATTGATTGTGTGCATGAGTGAGGAGCTCAGGACCCAGGGGACAGGTGTTCCATTTGTTTTACTAGGCATCTATGATAGATGTCGAGTAAAAGAAAACATGCCTGACACCACAATCTTCTTTTGTCTACCCTAACAAGCTCTCATCACGAGGTTGGGGGTTGAATGCCATTTTTACCAATGACCCAATCATTTCTTGCAGGGTGGATTTTCGATCTATTCCACATATCGCCTCCTGGTCAGACTGGCTTCCTAAATCTTTATCCATCCTTTTTCCACCGTGTGGGGTGCCCGACCTATACATTTATTTTTGTTGGTTTGTCTTTTGACTTTTTTGCAACTGGATCATTTTCGGTGCATCTGTTAGTAGCTCGTAGCCTAATGGTAGAAAATCTGAAGCTGCTTCCAACAGTAAGTTCTTTACAAGTATTGATTTCAGATGTAGCACTACCCTGTCCAGTCTTTCTTCTTCGATGAATTGGACTACTTTGATATCATCTGATATGAAGATCCTTAATTTTGGGATGTAATGTAGAAGATTGAAGACATGTGACTGTTTTAGGATAAATTCATCTTTTACCCCAACTAATCTTTCAATGCTCCCTGTACAGCTTCATACTCATGTCTCTTTTCTCTCTGCTACAATATCTCCATTTTTTTATGACCAAATCTGCATTTCCCCTTTCGTTTACACCTTTATTAGGGGGTTTTATATCTCTTGTTTCCTATTTTTCTTGTTTCTTTTTCTCCACCACTATCTGTTGCAGGTTCTATTTGTTTACTGTCTGATTCAATTCTAATTCTCGACTTTCCCTGGTTTCCATTACTATGACCTCCATTTCCTCCTGCCTTTTGTCATTTATGTCTCCACTCTCATCTTCTATGGAATATGTTGCGAGGTCCATCAATGAGGACTGGCCGAAATGTTCCCTCTTGTCTATTTCAGTTGTCTCCCTCATCTCATCACTTCTGTTATGATTGTCATTATTATTTATTTTTCCAGTGATAGTTTTCCTTCTATACTCTTTGAATTCCTCAGTGGTGAAGTTGTGATTTTTTTCAGAGGAATGTGTGGGATCCATTTGACTTAATTTTTGGCATTTGAGTAATATTCTTTGCCTTTTTTGGTTTTCTTCCTGGCTGAGATCCTGGACTTCCTTTCCCTGCTTTTTGAAACATTGGGAAGTTGTTCTTATGTTCTTTACTCCTGTGGTATCCGTCTCTATTCATTTTTCCACTCTGGCCTCATTTCTGTTTTTTTTGCCATTTTCTTAGTTGTTTATTTTGTGTTCTTCTCATGGTTCCTTCTTCCCATTCTATGTGTTCTTTTGTTGGAAAACTTAGGTAATTGTTTCCAAACT
The DNA here is from genome assembly GCF_040938575.1 of Ambystoma mexicanum. Lineage (NCBI taxonomy): Eukaryota > Metazoa > Chordata > Amphibia > Caudata > Ambystomatidae > Ambystoma > Ambystoma mexicanum. The sequence continues at coordinate 100,189,276 of NC_090930.1, forward strand.
CTTCTATTGTGTGTTCTTTTGTTGATTCCAATAGGTTTCCTTGGGATGGTATTGGTTGTGTGGATTCTTCATGTCAAATATTGAGGATATCCCTCATCTGGTTTTCTGCTGTGTGACTTCATATATTTGTTCTCTGCATCCATGTCATTATATCTAGTATTACTGTCACCATTAGATTTCTTTGAGAGTCTTCCCTATTAGAACAATCACTCAATCGGGCTTGCCACTGTGCGGATTGCTCCACCTCTCGTTCCAATTTTGTTTCTAAAGTGCTTAGAAAAGATTCCCATTTTTTTTTTCAAATGCACCATTGCCCAAAGTGTTGATTGGTCTTGCAAGGTCTCATTTAATGCATCATATAGTTTAGTAAATGGTGCTATCACTACAGCATTTGATGCCATAACAGTGATCTGAACCTGACACATAAGGTCTGGCAGAAGATCTTCTTGTGACATTCTTATCAAGGCAGGTTTTTTATTTGTTATGTGATAAGCTCTTGAAGCTTCACCTTGGTCCAGCGGGCTGAGGGGTGTTTGACTTTGTGTGCTGGATGAGCTCCATTAGGATGACATATATATCGGGGTTATTCATGATAATGTGAGACTTTTGCATCTTGTTGGTGAGAATAAATCTCCTTTCATTTATTCCTAATTTTTTCTCAATCTGCAATGTCTGTTGCCACTGAAGTAGCTTCTCTCTTGACAGTGGTTGCTCCTGGGAAGCACCATCTTTGGGTATGCAATCATTCATTTTCACTTGGTGGCTGTTCTTCATCTCTATCAATACACTTCATTGAATTGTGTGAGGTGTTAAAAATACTTTGCTTCTTCTTCTTTTATTCCCTATTAGGAGCTCAATTTCCACATTGTCTTTGACCAGACATGCCACTCTCTCTCCCTGGTCTCCCCGATTCATATGCAGGATTTCACTTCTTCCTGAGCATTCACCTGTTTGCACCTTCTCTCCATTACCATCTATATGTGTTTTTCCCCCTTGTGGGATAGATGGGTCTTGGTCTTGTATTCGTGGAGCATTGAGTATTCACCTGTTTGCACCTTCTCTCCATTTCCAGCTATATGTGTTTTCCCCCTTGTGGGATAGAGGGGTCTTGGTCTTGTATTTGTGGAGCATGTTGCTCTAGTCTAGCTGGTATTTCTCAGGCAGCCAACTCATCTATTCTAGTTTCACCCACCATTTTATGGTGTCTGTGCCGACTCCTCCGTATCCATTGTGAATTGTCTTGGTAGACGGTTTTTGCTTTCCTCTTGCCCTCTTTCTTTTCTTTGGAGCTCTGGGAGTATACCGTTCTCTTTCACTCCCATTTAACACTTTGTGATTTCCAAAAAGGTCTCTTTATATTGAGATTGTACCTCGTTTGCTACAAGTGCAATCAGTAAGTAAATCACTGTGCCCGCCACTGCCTCCATGTTTTCAGCATTCTCTGAATTCTCTGAATTATCAATGTTCTTGTTAATCTCGTCAACTTCACTGCCATCTCTCTCCCCGGGTCGTACCTGTTCCTCCATTCCCTCCCCTATTGCAGTTTTGGTGAAGCTAACTGAGTTTTCAGGGTGAGTAGCTTTGTTCGTAATAGACTCCAGAAAGCACTCTGGATACGTGCTCACCTCTGCTGTCTTCACCGTCTGCATTGTTATGAGTTCATTCGCTGGTTGGTTTTCTGATTTTTTTGTCTGGCACCGAGTCCTTGGACCTTTGGTTTTGGTTCTGTCATCCTTTGTTCGCTCTCACTCTCCCTCCTATTTCACTCCGGTACGGCTCTCTCTGCTAGAGGTTGTATTCCATTAGTAAGTGGGGATAGGAGATCACCAAAAGTCAATGGCACCACCGCTTGGAGAGTTTTTGTGCTGCAGACTCACTGCAGTGCAAATCCGCCCAATGCATAGAGCCCACAATCTCCAGCTCTTTGGTGCGTTACATAGGTTTGAGGCAGAGCCTGCAGTTTCAGTGTATTTTCTTTAGGAGTTGGCTCAAAGGCAGAGCACCCGCAGTCACGGCTCTTCAGTATATTCAACAAGTGCTTGCAGTTCAATGTTGTCACCAAAGGTGCACAATGAATGCAGTAAGGGTGGGGGATCGAGGGTCCGGCGGGGTTGGCAGATTCCTAGGGAACAAAGTCAGGTTCTGGAGTCCCATTTCCCTCCCACAAGTGTCTCCTCCTCCCCCTTCTGTCTTCCGTCTTTAGTCTTGGGCAGTAGACCGTCGTAGTTCATAGTCAAGCAGTTCTCTCTCCATCTCAGTGCCATGATGGAACTCTGTGAGGAGAGGCAGACCGCTTATAAGCAGGGGCACTGGAACATGCTGGATAAATGGCCCAATAGACAGCCTGACCACAAAAGTGATGGGTGGAAGGTTTCGAATGAATCTAAACCACTGGCAATTGCTCGGGGCAACCTTCCACACCACCGTTTTGTAGCCCGTCTGCGCCATTGCAAAAGGGGACAAGCCATGTGCAAATCAGTCAGCAGCTGCCGCCACCGAAGGTAGCAGCCCAGCCCGAACTGCTAGGCCAGGTCCCCTCTGCACAGAAAACCAAGCAACCCCAGACATGTTTCGGCCTTGTTGGACCTCCTCAGTGAGGTGCAGCCTGGTTCCCTGTGGCACAGCGAGCAAGGGACCCACGTCTGGGCATACCCTCCCTCACAAGGAGAAACAAACTGACCACAAAAGTGATGGGTGGAAGGTTTCGAATGAATCTAAACCACTGGCAATTGCTCTGGGCAACCTTCCACACCACCGTTTTTTAGCCCGTCTGCGCCATTGCAAAAGGGGACCAGCCATGTGCAAATCAGTCAGCAGCTGCCGCCACCGAAGGTAGCAGCCCAGCCCGAACTGCTAGGCCAGGTCCCCTCTGCACAGAAAACCAAGCAACCCCAGACCTGTTTCAGCCTTGTTGGACCTCCTCAGTGAGGTGCAGCCTGGTTCCCTGAACAGCCCGCACAGACTGCACACACTGCTACTCTTCGCCACTTCATGCCACTCCGCGGGAAGCTAGAGATTTTTAAGAAAGGTCCACCAAAGGTACGCCTCTGGTAAACAGGGATAACAGACTCAACAGGAAAGGATAAGAGAGTAGCTGAACAGACTGCTACTCTTTGCTACTTCGCCGTTGGTCCACCATTGGTCCGTTAGTCTGTTGTCTTTTGAGATATGTGAAAGTGTTGGTGTCGGAAAAGGAGGCATAGGGCCTCATTACACGGTAGGCGGTAAACCATGGTGCTGTTAGCACCATGGTTGCCGCCGGTACCATACCGGTACCACCATGGAGAAACGGGGAATTACCACCCTATTCCAAGGTTGGCGGGTGGTAATTCCGCCGTTCTCCATGGCCCCTCCCCATTCCCATTTTTGCCCCATAGGGCATAATGGGAATGGGGAAAGGGCTAATTATGCACCAAGGTCCCTTTACGGGTCCCAACTTTAACGGCTGGTCTACACCAGCCGTTAAGGTTCGGGTCCCGCAAAGGGACCTCGTAGTAAGGCGGTAAGGGTTTACCGGTACCGGTACCGGTAAACCCTTACCGCCTACCGTCTAATGAGGCCCATAGTGTTTCTCTGAGTATCCTACATGGTAGAGTGGGGAAAAGGTCTTGGAAGAAGGAAGATAATGCATCTCGCCTGTCAGTGTCCCTTTTCCACTCCCTGAGGACCCCCCATCCAGGGGATCCTCTCTCACTGGTCCACCCCCAGGAACTGGATCCAATAGCAATGGCTGTGTCCTGGCCACCTGGTTGACAGACCCCCAGGGACTAGTCAGGGAGACAACTTTAGGTTTCTCACAGAGGGCATGGAAGAAGGGCATATTTTGTGTGCCCATGCCGTTCCAAGTCTGATAATAGTGGACGACCTTGCATCAAGCAGAACAGTGTCGCTGCTGTGGGAAAATGAGACATTGTTCTGTATGTTGCCATAGCCCTTTCTAATGCCTCTTGGGCCTCAGCACCTGATTATGATATGATATGATATGATATATGATATGATATGATATTTTATTTGTGTTGTGCTCGTACACAGGTGTTTCAGAGCGCGACTAGGCAAGGGAGGGGAAACAGGGGGGAACACAAAACAACAACGATCTTACTAGGCCCAGTGATATTGAGAACGCACAAGTGCATGGGAAGGGGAAAAGGGAAAAATTGCACAGAAGGGGAGAGTGGAAAGTGCAGAGCAGAGGAGAGCAGATAAATAAATAATAATACATAAAAGTAAATAGAACAGTGGTAGTGCAGCCAGCAAGTGGCAAGTGCTGTGTTTATGGCAGCAGACTGGGCATGTCTGATAAGTGCAGAAAAGAAGAGAATGGGGGGGGGGCTGTATGGGTACAGATACAGTCCACCAGTGCAAGGGGTGGCCAGGAGGCAGAGCAGGAGGGCGGCACGGTGAGCAGGTACCTAGGCCCAGGAAAGAGCGTGGCCAGGTGCACAGTGCCAAGAGAGAGCGGGTCAGCAGGAGAGAGGGGGAGAGAAGGCAGAAGCAAAGAGGAAGATCTTGAGGTGCTTCCGGAACCGGAGATGGTTCTCCTCAAGTTTTAGAGTGGCAGGGAGGCTGTTCCAGAGGGAGGCCCCAGCCGAAGATAGAGATCTACCCCCAGCGCGTTTCTTTGAAAACTGATTACCCCGGAGAGAGTTAGAGGTAGAGGAGTGAAGAGCTCGAGAGGGGAGGTATTTGCGGAGGGATAGCTGAAGGTATTTTGGACCCAGGCCCCAGAAAGCAGACAATGCAGAGGGTTTTTAATTTAATCCTTGCATCCACTTGGAGCCAATGGAGAGATTTCAGAGCAGGAGAGATATGATCCCAGGGCTTGAGGCCAAGGACAAGTCTTGTAGTCCTGTTCTGGATAAGTTGCAGAGGGCGGAGAGTAGAGGCTGGTAGATTTAGAAAGAGGCTGCTAAAATAGTCCAACCTAGAGAGAACCTGAGCTTGAGAGACAGTGAGCTTCTGAGGGAAGGAGAGGAAAGGTAAAGTACCTCTGAGGAGGTGCAGTAGGAGGTTTGACTTTTTAGAGACCTCAGAGATATGGGCAGAGATGGAAAGTGTGGAGTCAAAGATTACCATGAGGTTTGCAGGTAGCGGTAGGAGGGGTCAAAGGGAGTCAGGCCAGAGAGTGAGGGAAAAGGATGGAGATGGTGTGCCGATGGTGTGCCGATGAGGAGGAGCTCTCCCTTGCTTCTGGAGTGGTTGCCTTGTTTGGTTAGGCCTCTTAAAGAAAAGAAAAAAAAACAGGGGGGGGCACAAGTCCGCAGTGACCCTAAATGAGAAAGAGTAGGAATAACAAATAATGTGTCTTTCTGTAATTCTAGTGCATACGTAAAGTTTCCAAAAACTGCTAAACAAATTATTTTGCCCAAAAACATGAAATAAATTCAATTTGATTTTTGAGTATCGTAAGATATCTCCTGTTCTGTTCCTACCTTTGTAGTTAAAGTAAACAGTCAGCCGAAATACAAGAAAAAGGGGGAGGGAATAATTTTAAATATTTTTATTTTCAGTAAAAAAGTTAAACAGAGAAAAGCTTATTCTTGGGGGTATAGTACAAATGCTTTGAAGACAATAAGTTGTTTATAAAGATAGAAAACAGAACAGTGTATGTGAAACAATAAAAAATAAGAACCACAATAATATTATTCTTCTTCAGAAAAAGAGTGGTTTTGCTGAAGCTGCCTTTAATGAACAGGAAACATTACATATATAGGCAACATAAAACAAATCGAGTAACCAACCATTTGTAGACTTATGATGCCTATTGGGTATCCAGTATCTCAATTACTAAATCAAGTGTATCTGGATATCCAAAGTCTCCATTAGATAGTCAGGTTTTTTCTGCTAGGTTGGTTTTGCCTGAAATGTCCAAAAAAGAGGGAATGTAAAAGTTTTTATCAAAATGTTTCTTTCCAAGAGTTTTTCCAAAAAATAGGTTTTCCAGTTTTTTTCCAAAAATGTCTTTCAGAAGTTTTTTCAAAAACAAGTTTGCCTTCAAGGAGTTTCTTTCAGAAAGTATTTCCAAAAGGTTTTTCCAAAAACAGGTTTGCCGCTGGGGGTCGCGTAACTAGTTAGCATGGAGGAGTCTCGTTTGTTATTGGAATCAACCAGACAAATCACTCCACCAACTAAGAACGGCCATGCACCACCACCCACAGAATCGAGAAAGAGCTATCAATCTGTCAATCCTTTCCGTGTCCGGGCCGGGTGAGGTTTCCCGTGTTGTAATTCTATACAATAATTGCTAAACTTATTAAATGTTTATTTCAGTCACACTTCAAGGGCTGACCAACTAATTTAGTCGTTACTTAAACACCTCAACTCAGCCTTTCATTCTTCTGAGGTCAATAAATGAGTACCAACACAGGTTGGGTGATATTGGGTGTTTATTTTTTCTATATAAAGCACTTAAGGGTAAGTGCTATATAATTACACATCATAATCATTTGGCCATGGTCGTCTGCTTGCATTTACAGTAATTTGGTAATATGGCCCTATACACACTGATCTTAATGATATATATTGTGATCCAATCTTGTATGAAATGTATATCACATTATAGTGATATTGTAACCATATTTTTCGTAGTGCAACTTTCTGTTTTGTCAAGGGGTGAAAGGTCGTGTTCCATCCCTTCTCTTTATATCAGTTTGGGGTGGGGTCAAATGACATCATGCCCTGTGATGTCATCAGAGGTCAAGGGTCGTGTGATGTCACTTCCGCCACCCCTGGCATGTTGGTAAAATGTTGTGCCTGCTGGGAACCTAGGGCACGTCCTTTATACACATCCACCTACTGCTAGAAACTATTAGAACTCAGGTACCAGAACCCAGTAATAGTGATGCCCAACATAACGTAAACGGTGCGCCACCGTTACTAAAATGACGGCGTGTGCAGTACCAGTATACCACGAGTGAAACGAACACCCACAATTGCTACTTTCCCCTTTCTCCCTCTCTTCCTCAGTGTGTTACAGACACAGCATAAGGCAGTCTTCATCTGTACCTTCCATCCTGCCTCTGAGGGTTTGTACAAGTTCTATAAAGGCAACTGCAAGCACACACATGTCAGGCACATGCTTTGAAAGTGAGCAGTCTGGGCTGAAATGCAAATCTTAAAATGCAGAGAGACAAAGAGGAAACAGCACGTGTTCCTTCATGCTGGTGTGGAGGCCATGTTCGTGTTGAAAACACGAGCTCTTTCATCTCCCGAAAGTGATTACATTTTGCGTTGAGTTTCAAAGTGATAAGTCAGTTTTTTCTTTAAAGAAACACTGATTGTAAATCAGCAAGAGCTGCCTGTCAATACGGCTTAAGGAATGCCTCAACTATAAAACACCCTTTAATTTGTTGACAATAAAATGATCTTCGCATGTAGAATTGAAAAGAACGCTACAAATGAAAAACTCCTTAACTGAGCTTTTCCCTTTTTTTTGTGGAAAATACATCCTTTTTGTTAAAGTTCATGTATTAGCACAATTGTGTCAGTGATCTGCTGATTGTAATGCCAAATAACAACAATCATTTATTGATGCTGTAATATTATGGAATCAAATCTCTGAACTTTAGCACTCAACTTTTATAATTGCCATCACTCCTGTGGACTAAAATTGAAACTTCACAAATGTGCAAACGGAGAGATCATGGAAAGAAAGCATGAGTGTTTCTATTTGGTCAAGAAAGTGTTGTCTGCTGTCTTCAAAAGTCACAGTCAATATTGCACGTTCGTCTTCCGGCTCCTTGTTTTCAATAGATTGGTCCAGCTGCAGGAGAATGAGTACAAAGGCACACAGCACATTCATCTGTGTTGCAGGGGTTTGCGGTCAACTGTAGCAGTTCTTCCTCGAAAAAGCCCTACCTTGGGTGGATAGCTCAGGGGCAACGTGCTCGCCTTAGAATCAAGGCGACGCGGTGCAACCCAGGTTCGATCCCCTCTGGGTATTAAGTACTTTATGCGCATGATAAATAACCTATCATATCATACCTGTCAGGGACGTCATTTCACAAAAATGCCAGGGGTAGCTGAAGTGACATCACACAACCCGTGACCTCTGAGGACATCACAGGAAGTGATGTAATTTGACCTTACCCTGAAGTGATATCAAGGTAAGTGATGGAACATGACCTTTCACCCCTTGACAAAAGAGGAAGTAGCATCTCATGATATGATTTGGCATTCATAACGTGCCTATAGACAAGTTTGTTTTATTCACTTATAATGCGCACCAAACCCGAAGGTAATAGGGTGCAGCAGTAAAGAAAATGTGCAGCTTGGGTTACAAAGTTACAGATAATGGGCCTCATTACGACCCAGGCGGTAATCTTCCGTCATTACCACCATGGCGTAATGAGCGTTTACGCCGTGGGCCGATGGCGTAAAGAGCGCCACATTACGACCCATTGCGCACGAGCATTACGCCATGGCGGTAATGCAATTAACGCCATGGCGGAAAAGGCCCCTACCGGCATCGTAAAGCGAGCAAGGTGCACTTCCGCCACCGTAAGTAGCGGCCACCGTAATTAGCGGCCACCGTAATTAGCGGCCACCGTAATTTGCGGTGGCCGTAAAAAGCAGGACCGGAAATAGCGTCATCGCGCCGGAACGGGAAACAGCACGTCGGCCATCTTTAAAAACACAATCCATTGCCATCCTACCGAACAACACCAGATCCAACCCTGACACCTGTCCCAACCAATCACCCACCCATCCAAGTACCCGAAAATGCCTAAAGTTGTAAAGAAGGCATGTGACCGCCAGCGCCAGGAGAGATTCAGCCGGGAGGAACTCTGCATGCTTGCGGAGACCCTGCAAGACAACGCAGGTGTCGTTTTCTCCCCGGAAATGACCAGGACAGCGATAGCGAAGAAGAAGGCCATCTGGGCCCTGGTGGCCGAGCGCGTCAGCGCGGTGGGGACCGTACCACGCACCCAACAGCAGTGCAGGAAGCGCTGGGATGACCTACGCATACGGGTCAGAGCCGTCATCTCTGCAAACTGCAACCTTGCCCTGGGTACCGGTGAAGGGTCGGAATCCCCACTAAAACTCCAACCGTGGGAGGAGATCTGTGCAACCACGATTGGCATGGAATCCATTGAAGGCGTCGGAGGGATGGAAAGGGGAGCTCCGACATCAGGCGATGAAGGTAGGTGCCTCAAACAAGACATGCCATAGTCACTGCAGTCCATTCATGTGTAGCACAAGGTTGCCCTACAGTGTAAATGCAACACATTTCAACACTGCCCATAGCCACATGCGAGCACCACCCTGTATACACTGCTGGCACCCGCATACCTGCATCCACATTCCACACTAAAAGGAGACAACCTGCATGGCCCTGCCTGAAATCTGCCTCATCTACTGACCAGAATAATGTCAATCATTGTCATTCCAAAGTCCGCAGACCCATCAATAACGCCCTCCCTCCTTTGCTCCACCACAGGCACAGATTCACACCCCGAGGACCAGGACACCCCTGCGACGAAGGGAGCCAAGAAGGCCATCAATACCGTCCCCGCACCCTCAACCTCAGCTGCAGTGAGGCAGACCCCACAACAAGCAGGACCCACTGCGAGCATACCGGACGTCCCACCGGCAAGCACCCCTGTAGGCAGCAGGCCAGCAGCAGCTGCTCCACCTCTACCAACATTGCCTGCCACAGAAGGCACTGCGTCAGCGGCCAGCAGCAACATCGGTGAGACAGCTGCAATAGCTGCATGTTCAGACTCAGACATGGAGCACGAGGTCAGAAGCCCCACTGACCTCCTACATTCCCCCTGTTTCTCAGACGCCAGCCCCCATGAGGATCACACACAGGGGCACACAGAGGTAGAGGAGTGGCCTTCCACCCCATGCCCAGCCCTCACTCCACAGGAGGGGAGCAGCCCCTCCATCACACCACCAGCAATGGCCATGGGCCAGCAGGGGCAGCAATCCCTCGAGGACATCACAGAACGGCAGCAACAACTGTCCACGATGCTGACTGAGCATGCCGCGGAATGTGTGGGGACTAGGGCAACCATTGAACAGGCCACGGAGACCCTAAGGGCCAAAGTAGCGCAGAGCACTGCCACCCTGAGGGATGCCATGCAGGCCATGTCCAGGGACATCTGTGCTGAACTTGCCGGCTTGCGTCGTGCGCTCACTGAGCTCACCCACACCCTACAGGACGTGCATGCACGGGGGCAGGCAGGGACATCCTCCACTGCCAGTTCTGCACAGAGCAGCCCCGTGCGACGTTCCGGACGTAACCTGCGCTCCATAGCCAGGGGTGCCCCGGGGGCTGGGAGAGGGGGCTTGTAACAGCCTGTGGCCACTGTCACAGGCATCTGTTGACACCTACATGGGGTGTGTTGGGGTGTGCAGGGGGGAAATGGGGGGGTGTTGGGGTGTGCAGGGGGGAGGTGGGACGGGGTGTGTTGGGGTGTGCAGGGGGGAGGTGGGAGGGGGTGTGTTGGGGTGTGCAGGGGGAGGTGGGGGGTGTGTTGGGGTGTGCAGGGGGAGTTGGGAAGGGGTGTGTTGGGGTGTGCAGGGGGGAGGTGGGAGGGGGTGTGTCACGACGTTTCATAGTTTGAATACACTTTTTTCTTTCCGAAAAAGAAAGGTGTGGACATTTTCATTGCGTATGTGTGCTTTATTGGTGTACAGTCCACAGTGTGCATGTCCCAGAGCCACACAGTGCCCCAAGTGCAGTCACCATGTGATACACAGCAGCCGTGTGTGCTAGAAGCAGTGGTCGATGATACTTTGGCGCATTGCACGCCCCTCCTGTGCATTGCCTCCTCCATGGGGTGCCGCCCCATCTGCACCCTCCTCATCCTCATCGTCAGGTGGTTGCAGTTCTGCGTCAGGGGGCAGGGGCACATTCCGTCTGACGCACATATTGTGTAGCATGACACATGCCATGACGATCTTTGCCACCTTCTCATGGCCATACAGGAGTGCCCCACCAGACCTGCTGAGGCTTCGGAACCGTGCCTTCAATAGGCCGAATGTCTGCTCTATGACCACACGAGTATGTGTATGTGCACAGTTGAAGTCCTCCTCGTGCTGGTTCTGCGGGTTCCAGACTGGTGTAAGGAGCCACCTCTTCAGGGGATAGCCTGCATCACCTGTATGTAGGCGAGAATGTATGTGTCAGTCATGTTGTCTGATCAAGAACATGATGTTCCACCATGGCTTGCATCCAACTGTTACTTTGGCTCACTTCTACATGCACTAATTGATTCACACAATGGAACCAGTATATGCTCATAGCTCCCATGGCCTGTTTTGCATGCCATCACCCAATGTATGCAGAGGGGTTGTGTGCATTGTGAGTGCCCATCCTCTGTCTCCGTTCTCTGTGTTACTCACAGCCAGGTGGCGTATGCATCCCCCCCCCCTTTCAGCCAGGTGGAGTATGCATCATCCCCCCCCCTTCAGCCAGGAGCCAGGTGGAGTATGCATCATCCCCCCCCTTTCAGCCAGGTGGAGTATGCATCCCCCCCCTTTCAGCCAGGTGGAGTATGCATCACCCCCCCCCCCTTTCAGCCAGGTGGAGTATGCATCGGTACGTCATTCACCTGCCCACTTCCATGACATTAGACTCACCGAGTAGCCAGGATCTTGGCCCTGCATGTCGCTCCATGTAGCGTGGTATTGTGGAGTTCCTCAGGACCATAGAATCATGGGTTGATCCGGGGAATCGGGCACAACAATGTGTGATGATCTTGTTGGAGTCACAGACCATTTGCACGTTGATTGAGTGGAACTGTTTCCGGTTGCGGTACGGTACCTCCATGGCACGTGGAACCACCAATTCCACATGGGTGCAGTCGATGGCACCAATGCAACCGGGTATGCCGGCTAGTGCATGGAAACCCACTTTGGTGTTTGCAATCTCCTGGCCAGTCGTGGTAATGAGAAGTGGTCGTCTGTGTGCTTGAGGAGGGCATTGAGCACTTGGATGAGTTTTTGTGAGAATAATGGTTGTGAAATGCCATGCAGGTGCCCCACTGTGTGCTGGTAGGTGCCTGTGGCCAGGAAGTGGAGTACAGACACTACCTTCAGTAGGGGGGGGGTGGCGGTTGGAGTTTCTATCATGCTGACGATGTCGTTGTGTGTCATGTCTACGATGGCGGTGATGGTGTCCCGGTCCAAACGGTACAGGGTGTGGATCTGCTCAGCAGTGAGGTTGAATGGATTGGCTCTGATGCGTGGGATTGGGGGCTGCCTGCGTGGTGGCACTGGCTGTGCTGGTGGGGCTTGCTGGGCCTGTCTTGCCCTCCTTCTCCTCCTGCGTCTCCTCTGTGCTGCCTGTTGTTGTTGTTGCTGTTGTAGCACATGCATTGCTATCAGGTCCTCCAGCCCCAACATTGCTAGTCGTATCATTGTGGAGTGTGACTGGGTGTGGGAAGTGGTGGGGTGTGCTCTTTTTGTACTTCCTGAGTCTGTATTGCCTTCACCTGTGCTGTTTCTGTGCACCTGTGGCAGCTGCATTCACTTAACATGGCCCTTTACGGTTGGTTCGCGATGGCGTTATTAGCACCATGGCGGTAAGGTACTTAACGGGCTGGGTGATGGCGTTAGGTGCATGTCCGCTTGGGTCGGCATTTGCGTACCTTTCCGCCATGGCGCTAAGTACGGTGTGGGCGGTCGCGTGCGTGCACCCTTAGCGCAGTTAGCGGCAGCGTTAACTACGATGCCGCTAATGGCATCGTAGTTAACGGTCACAGGTCATGATCGGACCTGGCGGAAAACGATGGCGGTAACCATTTACCGCCATCGTTTTTCACTTAGCGCCAGGGTCGTAATGAGGCCCAATGAGCGTAATCTACAGGCAGTGGCATTAATGCAGAAAATAGAATACAAAGAGTATTATACATAATTACAGATAATATAGAGGCAGTGTAATTAATCCGGGCAATGGGATACAGAACAATAATAAATATACAGGCCATCGCTGTAGTATGAATACACAGGGGTGAACGAGAATGGGAGTGTAGATGATGCTATACATAATCACAGATACTTAACAGCTGGTAATGTTAATGCAGGTAATCGTATACAGATAAAGATGTTCAGGTCCTAGCCACAGGTAAACTGGAGTGGGAGTGTATAGATACTGGGTGAGGGGTATGTATACGCAGGGGAAGAGGGGAGCTGGGAAGCATTGGCTAGTTGCTCGATTGCTTCAGCTGGTTGATCTAACTGGATCTAAATTTAATCTATGATTTTTCAGCGCGTATAGGGTGTGGCAAGGAGTTCCATACTTTGGCCACCCGGACAGGGAAGCTCGCACCTACGGCCTTGGTCAGTTTGAATCTTGGAATGATAAGTTTATTGGCATTGGAGGTTCTTGAGGCTCTAGATGAGCTTCTCTCTATAAATCTATTAGTGAGATAAGGGGGAACCAAGTTATTCAGGGCTTTATGCGTGAGGGATGCAACTTTAAGGAGGATCTTGTCTTGGGTTGACAGCCAGTTGTTATTTTGCCTTGTCTTGGATATATGTGATCTTCTAGAAATCCCAAGAGCTGCTCTGAAGGCATTGTTTTGTAGAATTTGTATTCTCTGTGGGATGTATTTATTGGCCCCAATGTATAAGGCATTGCAGTAATCGAGCCTGGAAAAGATGAGAGCTCTAGCTAAAATAATGCAGTTGTCGTCTGAGATAAAGGGCCTCATTACACGGTAGGTGGTAAGGGATTACCGGCACTGGTAAAGTCACTGGTGCCGGTAATCCCTTAGCGCCCTACTACGAGGTCCCTCAGCGGGTCCCGTCCTTAACACCTGGTCTGACCAGGTGTTAAGGACGGGACCCGCTAAGGGACTTCAGAGCTAATAACGGTACCGCAAATTGCGCTACCGTTATTAGCTCCTTCCCCATTCCCATTGAGCCCTATGGGGGCTAAATGGGAATGGGGAATGGTTTTCAGAATGGGGATTTACCGAGTCCTCCAAGGTTGGAATGACCTAGTAAATCCCCATACCGCCTACCCGGACCCAGTATGCGGTAAAGGAGTAGCCATGCCACTAATAGCGGTATGGTTACCTCCTAGCGTGTAATGAGGCCCAAAGTGTTTACCCGCTCTGATGCGGGTACAATTAAGATCCCTTAAATTGCTTGATCTCTGATATGCAAACTACTGACTAGATACATCCATGTATAAGACAACGTGAGGACTCACCATAACGCGTTGCACTCGATTTTTTGCAGAGTACAACAAAGCCAACTAATGAGACTTTCAATCCCGTATAGGGATGAATACGGCAGACAGGTTAGTGACCAATACAAGGCGAAAGCAGTGCACTGGACTATGACAAGTCACTGTACTAACATTTACAGTTTGGAATCATTTAGTACGGATATGTGAGCACTTAAGCACAGTAATGCAGCGCTTTATAACATAAAGAGAAACACTGATAATAAGTTGTTTAAACACTAATAATAACGACTTTTTTCTAATAAATGGTGTCACCCTAAATATCTGGAGCTTACCAAATAGCATTATGCACACGTGAATGTCATTCAGTAAATAGCACATTGTTGACCGCCACAGGTCAATGAGTTGTTGAACTATGGTGAAATCTAAGAGCAAATGAGTTTATTATGCTTTCTTTTTCTCTTTCTCTGTGTTAAATATCTGATTTTACCTGTGGGTGCCCTGTTTATTTGAAAGATTGTCTTCTTGAATTATGCTTTTGAATTATCTTTTGGAATTGAACATTGAATGATACTGTGCCAATTGAAATGTATTGGCACAACATATTACTACAGTATTAGTATTGCATCTATAACCCGGCTCTGAAGAAGGAATTGTTCCGGAGTGCATTAGCCATAGGGTTATTGTTTGCCCTAATTTCAGCACTAACCTAATTGGTGAAGTAGAAACAATTACTATGATATTTTTAAGCAAATATATATCTTTTGGATGAATAAAGGAATTTGAAACACATTATAATTTGTTCAGAATCAATATACAGATGCAAGAAAACTGTTTAACCCGAAGTGGGTATTAAGGGTGTGAGGCCCACACCGAAGGCTAATTAGCCTAGGTCTCTTTTTTATATCAGTTAACTTTAGTGCCCTACATGGTGGCACTTAATAGTGGGCTGCACCCTACTAATTATCAGCAAAATTAAGCCATAAAAAGGTTACACCGCATACGAAAACAATCCAAATAAGCTGTGCACTCTCGCCAACTCATTTTTGCCAGTTCTGTTTTGTCATCATTCAGGCATAGACCGTGAGTTGCCATCCATGCCTGGATGATGAGATACACCCTATTCACAAAGGCCCAATCCTTATTGTAATCCCCTGAAAGTGGGAGGAGAATTTGGGTATCATTTGCATAGTTAGTGTAGGTGATACCAAGAAGGTCCAGATCATCAAAAAGGGGCTTACTAAAAATGTTGTATAGAGTCGGGGATAAACCAGAGCCCTGGGGGATGAAGCACAAGCTGGCAATTGGGTCTGCCACATCTATGGGGAAAACACCCTCATGGTCCCTTCACTAAGGAAGGATTCAACCCATGTTATAGCTTCTTTAGAGAAGTGTGCAGCGGAGTCCAGGTGGCTACAGAGGACTTTATGATCTACAAGGTTGAATGCAGCTGAGAGATCTTGAAGTAGGAGGAAGGCGTTTGACCTTTGTCCCTTAACTCATCTATTTGAGCCTTCAAATCGATGAGGGCAGTCTGGGTCCCATGTTGTGGACGGAAGCCCGATTGCCTTACTCCCAGGATCGTGTGGTGTTCCAGGAAGTTTTGGATTTGGGTATATGCAATCTTGTCCAAGATTTTTAACAGGAAGGGGACTGTCGTTATGGGGCGTGAGTTAGTAGGGATGAGGGGGTCTAAGGCTTGTTTTTTTAGCAGAGGCAGTACCCATGATTGTTTCAGGTTGGACGGCACAGTGCCTGATGCGAATGAGGCGTTAACAAGATTGGATATGAAAGGGGAAAGTTCTCTGGCGGCATCTTTTATAAGTTGTGCCGGGCACAAGTCGCCTTGACAGTTGGAGGGCTTAAGAGAGTTTTGTTCCTTAGAGGGTGGGTTGGTATTGGTGAGTGGTGGTTTGTTAAGTGCTGCTTTCTTAGCAGCTATTTTCTTTTGGAGCATGGTACTTTGTTGGCCAGTGCTTGTTGTATCTCTGTGCACCAGACTTTGTCTTTTGTGCATGTATCAGGAACGGGTGTGGGCGACTCTAATTCCTTTAGGATGGAGAATAGCTCTCTCATACTTGAGTTGGCCGTAGAGATGTGCTTATATGAATTGCGCTTGGCCAGGAGGATTTCCTTCTTGTAGCGAGATAAGATTTCTATGAGTTTGTTTTTGCAGTCTTCTGATGGGGTGAGTCTCCAAGAGGATTCACAGCTCCTTTTGAGTTGTCAGAGATCCTTTAGTTCTGGGGTGAACCATTTATTGAGGTGGGCTTTAGGTTTACTTGGTGTAAGTTTTAGAGGGTCTATGCTGTCAAGAGTGGTTTGTATAATTTTGTTGTATTCTTCAACGAGCATCTCTGGGTCTAGGTGTTCATCAAGTTGATTTAGAGTGGGTAGGATAGCAGGAATCACTTTATCCTTCGTGATACTTTTTTTGTTCCTGGTTGAGCATGAAGGGGCCATATTGGCTGCCGACGGGAGTGGTCTGGTGGTGGGTAAGTCAAAGGTTTTCAAATAGTGGTTGGTCCATATTTGTGGGGTGATTTAGGTAATGGTGGCGGAGCAATTATGGTTTGCTAGCCAATCGAAAGTTCTCCCTTTACTATGGGTAGGTTCCAGAATTGTTTAGGTTAATCCTAATTCAGTGAGGGTATTGGCCACAGTGGTGGCATGTTTATCTGAAGTGTCATTATAGCCTAGATTAAGGTCGCCAAGGATGAGCAGTTGTGTGGAGGTTTTGAGATTAGCGGGCAGTAGACTGTTAATATCTTCCTCGAATGTACCCACCGGGCCGGGGGGCCTATAGATGAGGTAGATAGTCAGAGTTTGGGAACTGTGGAGTGGAAGTTTGATGGCGCACACTTCGCAAGAGTTGGCGTCTAGAGTGGTGGTAGTTCTCATGTTAAAACTGATTTTAGCAATGATGGCAGTGCCACCACCTTGCATGTTATTTCTATCTTGTTTCAGAATGGTATAGCCATCTGGGATAGCTAGAGATAATAAAGGTCCTGCTGCTTCATGTAGCCAGGTCTCTGTGACGGTGAGGAAGTCCAGCTTATTGGACATTATAAATTCACATATGTCAGTGGCATGCACCGTCAGGGATCTGGCATTTATTAGTCCGCCTTTATGCGGATGGGCCGCTACGATAGGTTTAGTTTGTTTGGTTTTGATAAAAGAGGTTTGAGGTGTCTGGGTTTTGTTATTAGCAGTGTTAGCTTGTTGGATAAAGTTTCTTTTGTTAGTGGCAGGGAGGGATCTTGTCAGAGGCTCATGTAATCTCTGCTCTGAGTGTGGAGTTTCTCGTGGGTAGGCTACATGGTCTACTCTGAAATTCGCTTGTAGTTTTGCTTAAGGGCCCACTAGTGGGGTAATGTTGCTCCATGGTGGTGAAGAAGGAGGCAGAAATGCAAGATAGGTTGTGTTGGAGAATCTTAGTAGTATCTGATGTTAGGCAAGTCGAAAGCAGTAGGTAAAGGATGAAGAATCGGAGGCAATGTATTATGATGCTCATGGTGTGACACCGTTAGGGTTGTGGATTTTATACTAGGTACCACAAAAGCGTAAATTCAGTCTGGGTCTATCTTAGTTACATGGGCTAACTGCAGCAGATTGGGTCACTTTCAAACCAGTGGCATATTCGAATTAAATGTCGAGGAATAAAGTCAAAGAGAGGCCTAGTGAATCACATATGCTGTGAGTGGTTGAGCATATTAACATGCAGCTTAATTGTATATGCACCTTGCGGGTAACAGATAAACAAAGCAAGGTGTAGTGTTGTTTAGGCACAGTGAGTAGACCAGCTATAGCGAGTGTCAGTGCCTAACGGCTAGTGGCAGATCAGTAGTACAATCATATGGGCCGGTTCACATATATGCAGAAAGTGCAGGGCTAAAGTTAGGGCTTCAGACATCACAAAAATGCAACAATGACAGAATCTGGTACGAGTATGATTAGGTGGTTATGTCACGTAGCAGTATAGCTAGGCGATGTAACTCTGGTACAGGTGCTTACTTAACAAGATATCAGCACAGATTTACAAAGGCAATATTGCAAATAGTGGCTTAAGTGCAAGTCTCTTGGTCACAATATTAAGAGCGGGCAAGAATGGTAACTAGCGGGGACGGGAGGGTGCACCGGTCATCAGCGTTGGTGCAGTGAATATAAGAGGGGGAGGTCATGGGGGCACATGAGTAGGTGCAGTGATTAAACCATTAAAACAAGATATGGCCAATAAATGGTGTACTTACAATATGTCCATGCGGAGGGATAAGCGTAAAACCATGACTAGGCAATGGTCGGAGTCCATAACTTCAGTACAGTACTAAAATGGGGCAGCGAGCAGCGGCACACCAAGGCAAACAGGGCAAACAGGAAGGGCCTTGCTCTTGCGGGCCTTCCTAGAGCGGGCCGGCTTCTGCCTACTGGCGGACTTCAGGTCAGTAAACAAAGACGTTGCTAGGCAATGCAGTTAGCATCTTGCCCGTCGGCCATTTTGTCAGGCATCTCTCACGCAGTTTGCGTCTACGACGATCTTCGCAATGGGGGCACAGTGTCTAGCGGAGCTGTGACGAGCTGCATGTGGGAGACTCAACAGTATCTCTGGGAGTGCTCCTGCCTTACGGGGGAGAAGGTAGGGAACGGCTGCTCCTGCAGATCCGACCCATGCTGAAGAGGGACTTATGAGGTCGTAGCAGGAGATCTCTCAGGGGGGCTTGCCAGGAGAAGGACCCTGCCCTCTCAAGTGCTGGGGGTGTTGAGTCTCAAGGCACGAAACATGTGGCATTTGAATGCATTGCTCCTAAGTACACTATGAAAAATATGGTTACAATATCACTATAATGTGATATTCATTTCATACAAGAATGGATCGCTATATGTATCATTAGGATCAGTGTGTATTAGGCCCATATTACCAAATTACAGTGATATCCATGATCAAATGATCAAGATTTGTTATTATATTTACCACTTACACATAAGCTCTTTATATAGAAAAAGAATACATACAATATCAGCCAACCTGTGTTGGCACTCATTTATCGACCTCAGAAGGATGAATGGCTGAGTTGAGGTGTTTAAGAAAAGACAAAATCAGTGACTCGCCCCCTGAAGTGTGCCTGCAATTAATGAGTCTAGCAATTATTATAAAGAATTCCCGAAAGCCCAATTTTGTTGTATTCCTAGATTTTCTTATTTAGGGTCACTGATAAAAGTTTTTAATTTTTGTTAAGAGGCCTGAACAAGAAAGCCAGCTACTCCAGAAGCAAAGAACCTGATGGCGCTGGCCACAGCCCAGGAGCTTGCATAAAAAAAGACACTTTTTAAAAATAGTTTTAAAGGGAGACCTCATGGGTCGCAGTTGCGACCCCTGGTGGCCCCTAAATGACATCCCTGATACTTGTGTTCTCTGGAAGAAATGCTACACTACAATGTATCTATGTGTCCCCACAGACTATTGTGATCCAGATTGAATAATAATTGCTAATATTTAAATGAGAGCTACCGGGAAAGAAGACCAATTTTGGAATTGCTTTTTGGTAAATATTGTCACGTGCCTCTGTTGTAAATTACAGGCAACATGGTTTTCTGCTTGCATCATATATTAGCAGATAATGTTTCTCTTGGCTGTAATCAAAAAGGATGGAACTACAGCATCAATCCAGAGACACTCTTGCACTTTATTTTAAACAGGCCGGGCAATGATCCGCTCAGCAAATTAAGAGACTCAACTTGCACTCTCATTCAGGCTTTCCTGGCAATAACCAAATAAGCAGATGATGAGACTCTATTAGAGCTTCATTTAAGCTTTACTGGCAATAACCAAGTAGGAATATGAGCAGACTCTCTTACACCTTCATTTCATTTCGGCTTTCCTGGCAATAACCACCTCAGCAGATGAGGAACTCTCTAACACATTCCCTTAAGATTTCCTGGCAATAACCATCTAAGTAGATGAGGAGACTCTCTAACGCTTTCATTTAAGTGTTCCATGCAATAACCACCTAAGCAGATGAGGAGACTCTCCAACACCTTCATTTAAGCTTTCCTGGTAATAACCACCTTGGAAGATGAGGAGAATCCCTTACACCTTCCTTTAAGATGTCCTGGCAGTAACCACCTAAGCAGATGAGGAGACTCTCTAACACTTTAATTTAAGCTTTCCTGGCAATAACCACCTTAGCAGATGAGGAGACTGTTTAACGCCTTCATTTAAGCTTTCCTGGCAATAACCACCTAAGCAGATGAGAAGACTCTCTAACACCTTAATTTAAGCTTTCCTGGCAAAACCACCTAGGCAGATGAGGAGACTCTCTAACACCTTCATTTACGCTTTTGTGTCAAAAACCACCTGAGCAGATGAGGAAACTATCCTACACCTTTATTTAAGCTTTCCTGGCAATAACCACCTAGGAAGAGACTCTTTTGCACTTTCTTTTAAGCTGTCCGTCAATATCCACCAAAGCAGATTAAGACACAAATTTACACTTTATTGTACACTGGCTTGGCAATAACTACATAAACAGATGAAGACATTGGTCCTGACAAAGCTTTTTTCAATGGGATTGTGCCATTGAAATGGACATTTGCAAATCAGACACTTTATTTTAAGCTGGTCAGGCAATATCTATGTAAGAAGATGTTGAGACTCTCCAGCACTTTATTTAAGCTGTCCGTATAAAAAACACCTCTGGAGATGTAGTGACTATGTTGCACTTTCTTTTAAGATGCCCAGGTAATAACCGCCTAAGCAGATGAATAGACCCTCTTCTATTTCCTTTTAATATATCTTGCAGTTTTGTTTAAGCTGAAATGCAATAACCAACTAAGCAGATGAATACATTCTCCTGCACTTTATTTTAAGCTGGTCAGGTAATAAGCATCAAAGCAGATGAAGAGACTCTCCTGCACTTTCTTTTAAGATGGTCAGGTAATAACCAACTAAGCAGATGTATAGACTCTCCTGCACTTTCTTTTAAGCTGGTCAGGTAATAACTATCTAAACAGATGAAGAGACTCTCTTGCACTTTATTTTAAGTAGGACTGGCAAGAACTATTAATGCTGATGAATAGACTATTTTGCACTTTCTTTGAAGCTGTCTGGTTAATAACCAGCTAAGCAGATGAAGAAACTCTCTTGCACTTTCCTTTAAGCTGGTTGGGTTATAACCATCTTAGCAGAGGAGGAGACCCGCTGCCGCTTTCTCATAAGCTGTCTGGGCAAAAAACACTTATGGAGATGAAGAGACTCTCTTGCACTTTCTTTTAAGATGTCTGGGTAATAACCACCTAAGCAGATGAAAAGACATCTTGCACATTCTTTTAGGTTAGGCAGGCAATCACCACTTGAGTAGTTGAAGAGACACTCAGGCACTTTTTTGAGCTTTCTGGGCAAAAACCATCTACGTAGATAAAGACATTGGTCCAGATTGACAAAGCATTCTTCATTTAGAATGCACCATTGAAAATAACTTTTGAAAATCAGGCTAACTCTCTGCACTTTATTTTAAGGTGATCGCACAAGAACCATCTTAGAAGATGAAGAGGCTCGCTACACTTTCTTTTAAGCTTTATGGGCAAAAACACTTATGGAGTTGGAGAGACTGTGTTTGCGTTTTTTGTTAAGCTGCCCAGGCAATAACCACCTAAGGAGAAAAATAGACTCTCTTGCACTTTCTTTTAAGATGTTTATCAGTATCCACCCCACCACATGAAGACACCCCGTTGCACTTTCTTTTAGACTGGCTGGGCAATAATCATCTAAGCAGATGAAGAGACTCTTCTGCACTTTTTTTATTTAAGATGAAGACACTGGTCCTGATTGACAAAGCATTTTTAAATGGGATTCTGCTATTGAAAATGACATTTGCAAATCAGGCTCACACTTTGCACTTTTAAGATGGGCAAGCAATAACCATCTAAAAATATGAAGAAACCCTCTTACACTTTCTTTTAAGTTGTCTGGGCAAAAACCACTTATGGAGATAATGAGACTCCGTTGCATTTTCTGTTAAGATGCCCAGGCAATAACCACCTAACCAGATGAAGAGACTCTCTTGCACTTTCCTTTAAGCTGTCCATGCAATAACCACGTAAGGAGGCAGAGAGGCCATCTTTCAGTTTCATTTAAGCTGAAAGGCAATAACCAACTAAGCAGATGAATAGACTCTCCTGCACTTTCGTTTAAGCTTTCTGAGCAAAAAAACACCTAAGGAGATGAAGAAATTATTTTGCACTTTTTTTTTAAGATGTCTGAGCAATAACCGACTAAGAAGATCAAGAAACTCTCTTGCACATTATGTTATGCTTGTCAGGCAATAACCACCTAAGCAGACTAGAGACTCTATTGCACTTTTTTTTTTAAACTCTCCAGTCAATAACCACCAGTTGGGGTAAGGGGTCAGTGATTTACCTTCAGCTACAAGCTACAGGTAATGTTACACTGAACTGCCCCCAAGTCCCACTGGGACCCTAGAGACTAGTTAGGTCAATATTGCTCCTGTTTTCAGCACAATATTATTTTTGTGCAGTGCGTTTCCTATCACAATGGGAACTAAGCTCGGAGTGGTACTTTCTCCAGTCTGTTTTATCTTCTCTGTACATTCCTTTGGGTTGGGTTTTTGTACAGTGACCTCTTTTTCATTCTACTTGCAGGTGGTGTGTTCTATTACAATGGTGTATATTTGTATAGAACCTTGATTGGGCATTCCCTGTATTGCGCACTGTTATACTGTGTTGTTAGGGTCACTACTGATTCATCATAGTCTTCCCCCGGCCTTTATTAAAACAAAAGGCAAATGAGGTATATCTCTTGATAGTCCATATTTACCTTTAATATTGCATTGTGTTTTGGTTTGTAGAAGTGGGAGGGCTGGGTGTGCCATTTTACCCATACTAATCCTTGTACTCCTGCCAATTCTTCACAGTATGAGTCTTTAATTTTAACATCAATCCATTTTAAAAGCAATACGTAGGCAAGAAAGCCATTCCAGCCGCCTTCAGGGGACCTATCCCTGCTCCTGGCTGGTGTGGACTTTGCCCTGTTGATCTTACACTCATAGTGCTTTGCTCCAGAGGAAGTAGAGGAGACTGGAAAGGGAAAGAGAAACAAGATGGTGGAAGATTTCTTCCAACATCCATAGCAATCCTGCATCCTACTCCAGCCCCCTTCCTCTTCTACTGATAACAAAGACCTTTAGACATGCATGGGTGTGATTATCTGATACCTAGGGCACAGGACAGCTTTCTGGTGTGTGGCTGTCTCTGGAGGAGGTGGTTACATGCCCTCACAAAGGGAATCAAGGAAAGGCTGGGTCATCTGAGTTTCTGTCCTGCCGTATGGCAGTATCAGCCCACCTGATCCAAATACACACTGATTCACAGGAGCGGACACATGTGCAATATCAATTGGGATGTGGTGACCATGATCATAAGCATTGCCATGGACTATGCTTAAACACAGGCATAACTTTTTCTTAGAGATTTCCCTGCCACCAGCATAGGGTACTCATGATCAGCGTAGTTTGGGCATATGGGGCATATCTTAAATGCTGCACCCTGTTCTGCAGTGACATTGCTGTCGCTGTGGCAGTCGAGTGGGTATCTTCTGACTTTTGAACCTTCTCTGTGCAATGAGCTGGGCAGGTGCTGCTGCATGTCTGAATGTTTCCTGGAATTCTGACAACAATCTGAGCGTAATTTGTAAAATATGTGGATGTTTCTCACGAATTGTGATTTATTGCTGCACGCCGGAGGATATGCTCAATCATAAATGTGACATATTTGCATAAGCAGAACATCTGAAGGAGGCCACTATCAACGTGGCGGTCCAGGCAAATGGTCATGGTGCTAGGCCTGGATACCCATTTGCAGCACTGATGATTATGACAATTGAAAGACAGCAACATCTTTTGCATCCAACAAAATAGTGACTAAGGTAGTTTGTCACATTAGTTTGATTCTCGGATACGTCTACATTTATGAGTAGTATTTTTATAATATCAATCTACAAGTGAGAGTCAATTAAATGGTCTTCTATAAAATGGAGCACAGTGGCTAAGTAGAAAAGACGGTCAGTCCTGGGACAGATGCGTAAGATCTTTCCTACCATATAGTTATGTCTGGCGAATGTGAAATGCCATTTGACTCAGAAAGTGTCTCAGAAGTAGGATATCACCTCTTCCTCGTTAAAGTTTTATTTGAACAAGCAGCTTGTTCTGGATTATTGTGCTTCTTTAAGAATAAATGCTTATGGCTGTTGAAAAGTATGTGACATATTCCAGAAAAGAGGGAGATCTAGTAATGTTTGAGAAGAAGAGATCAAGTACAAAAAAGGTCAAGGTGTATGATACTCTTGTGCGAGTTGACTGGCATGGATGATTTATTTAGGTATTTAGAATCCTGCTGAAACAATGTGAACAGGAGATCACTTACACATGGTTGTTGTGCCATCTTGCTCTGTTTAGCAGACCATCACACTGTTATCATTGTAGAAACGATATCTCTGCATTTAATAGAAGAGCTGTACAAGAGATCCTCTGCAGAGAGATTTAAGTACTGTTATTATTCCAGACTGCACAAAATTAGCATAGTGTCATAACCATAACTGAATTAGAGGCTATGTTAATTTTTAAGCATACGCTCACCACATAATGTATGCATAAGCCTTTGTTGAACGCTTTACAAACCAAGGTCAAGTTAATTAGGTTTGAACAATATGTGAAATCATTACTACTGAATTTGTCACACATTTTTGATTCAACCCCAAGACCAAAGTGAATTCTTTACTACTGAGTTTGCCACATTGTTTAACTGCAACACAATGAAACACACATGTGGCCTTTAATTACTATTGGTGTAACACAAACATTAGTGGTGAAGCACTGCACATAAACATATTGAGCACATTTGATGACGTTTAAAAACATGCCAGCTGCAAAAGAAGCATCGATAAGCACTGCTATTGACAGAACTATCTTTATTTCAATATTCTTGTTTTTAATTACAAGCTTTACTGACGGCACACAATGACCTAAGATGTTTTATTTGCAAATCGATCCAGCCTTTACAAATAATAATGTTTAAACACAATGCGCTGTTTTTGTGCTCATATAAATCCACTCTCTGGTCTGTATATTCCAAAACGTTGTCTGCATTTTATTATCGAAAGTGTAGACAGAATCAAAACAAGGAAAAGCTCTATTTTTGAAATATAATTTGTTATTTTACAAATCATTAATATCTTTCTGCAGCTCTGTTTATGGTCCTTGGAAGAATGTGTTCTTGGAAAATTGATAGCTCATTTAAAATAAGCTAGACACCCCCATTATTTCAAGACTTTATCAAAGGATGAAAAAACGGTGTGCGTGTTTTACTCCTCATATAGTTAAATTACTTAATCATAAATGGATAAAATGCATTCTCTCATTTTGACCTCATTTGCTACAGGCTAGAGGGCCTCCTGTGGTTTTCACAACCTAAATTATTTTGTAGTAATGTAGTTTGTGTACATTAGTTCTAATGACTTCAAAACGTAGCTATTTGTGGGTTAAGGAGTAACAGGGGGGGTGGGGAGGGCTTTGGAGCACGGGTGGCAGTGGTAGTTAAAGGGAAGGGGGCAATCAAAGTAAAATTCGAAATAATGTTCATGTAGTAATTTACAAGGAGCTACTTTTTTTGCTTTTGAAATGACAAGAGAGAACTGTACATCATATCCACTGTAATAATTGTTTAATGATAGAATCTTTATCTGATCGTTGTGTTTAATGCTCCCAGATGAGTGATCTAAGGTAGCAATATTTCCATAGGTTTTCCTTCTGCCAATGTATAACAAATACAGAGCAATTTTGGCACTGCATCTGGAGTGGAAATAAAAAATCTCTAATTTTGGCAATCCCTCTCACAGTACTGCTGGAATTTTGAAACCCCTTCATCCTTTTTTTTTTTCTTAATGTGAATATGATGAATATTGAACCATTTTTAATTGTTTCTCTTTTACTTGTTCTATGAAGTGTCATTGGCTGTACAACTGTTTGTATTATATAAGTGAAAGGTATAATTTTAACTTTTGCACTAAATAAATAAATTAAAACAAACATTGTACAACTTCATTTTACTCTTGTTTTCTATGCACAAATGTCACTCTTATGAAGCAGAAACTGATTAGCTGTAATGTGTGTGAGAGAATCTTGTGACATTTGGCTGAGATATATAGAGTCATGTTCGCAAAAACAAAGTAAGTCTATGAGAAATGTAATTCTGACTAGATCCAATTTTTCAAATGAGATGTTCAACACGTTCAGTGTGAAGGTTCTCACCAACAGGGCTTACCTCTTTGATCAGAGAATCACAAATCACTTGTACCTCACATTCAGGCTGGTCACTTAACAAGATAGGTTGTTGAGGATGATGTTGTTGAACAAGAAAGGAACCCGGAATGAAGGGTTTAAACAAAGAAACGTGAATAAACACATTAATTCTATGCCTGGAGTAGGGCAAATTCAGGTGAAAGGTGAAAGTCTCTAGGATTAATCCTTTTGGTAATAATTGATGGGCCAAAATACTTAGAAGCCAATCTGGTAGGATAAAATGGCTGGGAAAGTATCTGGCTGACAACCAGACCCAATCCACATTTGCTGCCTTCTTGGTGGCTAGGTTGGCGTGTTTAAAAAATGTAAGGGCAACTTGATTACTGTGAACATGCTGGTCCAAGAGAGAGGGACTGTGGTTGAAGGAGGACTGGAAGTAAGAAACATCAAAGGATGGTTGCCATAAGTGAAGTGAAAAGGGCTAATTTGAATGGCTGAATGATAACCATTGTTATAGGCAAATTATGGCCAGGAAAGAACCTGGAACCAATTGTCCTTGGTGGCAGAAACGAAGCAGATTAGGTCATGTTTGATGCTTCGAATCAAGCATTCAGTGGATCCATTAGTCTATGGGTGGTAAGCCAAAAATAGAAGATGCTGACCACCCAAGAGCTTACCAAGTGCTGACCAAAAGCGGGAAGTATACTCAGAAGCACGATCAGAAATAATCCCATCCTGAAGACCTTGCAAGTGATAGATATCCTTAAGAAAGGCTAGAGCCATGGCTTCCGTTGTTGGGTACTTGGGAAAAGGAGTGATATGAGCCAGTTTGGTATACCGGTCCAAAGAAACCATGATGGCCGTGTGTCACTTCAAAAGCAGTAGGTCCACAATAAAATTGATAGACGACTGGTGCCAAAGAGTTGAAGGAAGCGGAGGGGAGCACAATTCACCAACTGGAATGCATTTTGTGCTGGAAACATTTGAAACAGGCACTAACGTACTGTTGAGAATCCAAACGTCAAGAAGTCCACACTAAAGTAGCAGCAGAGAAGATCACCAATACCATGTACCCCCTTATGCCCAGTGACAGGGGTGGTATGAACAAGCACCAAAATCATCTGTTAAATACAAAATAAAGGTAGATCAAGGCGCTGGTTATGGAACAATAGCCCTTTATGTAGATGCACAGAATGGCTGGCTTCCTGAGGCAGTGATTTGGTCTGGTTGTATTTTGCTTGTTCCAGGAATCGGGAGACTTGCAGGATGAATCTTTTGCCTTCAAGAATTGTATCGGGTATGGTATTAAAGAAGAAGGCAGATCATGGCTGGCAAGAGCGTCAGCAATGGTGCTCACAGTTCCAGGAATGGATGCAATAGAAAAATCGTATTGGTCAAAGAAATAGGCCCATCTGGCCTACATTTTGCTTTGACCCACTGCCTGCTGAAGAACGTATAAGTTTATATGGTCAGGACGGATCACCCACTGGATGTCTAGCTCCCAAGAGAAACTGATGGCATTCCTTACATGCAAATATTATGGCTTAATGTTCTTTTTCAATGACAGAATAGTGCCGCTCAGATTTTGTAAATTTTCAATATTAATATGCAAGGGGCTGCTCTAATGTGTCCTTTTGCCCCGGTTTTATTACTGCTCTGTGTGCGAATTCAGAAGCATCTGCTTTGTCAACTAACAGTCTGTGTGGGTCAAGTTGGCAGAGAACAGGAGCAGTCAGAAACGCCTTCTTCAGTTCCGAAAAGGCTTGCTGAGCCTTGAGAGTCCAGGGAACTTCTTTAGAAGGTTTTAATAAATCTGTCAAAGACAAAAGAAGCCAAGATAAATGGGCTATGAACTTTTGATAAAAACTGGCCAGGCCAATGAAATGTTGGAGATCTTTAATGCAAGCAGGAATAGGCCAGGAATGGACTGCATCACCCGTTCTATAGTCCATGGAGATGACTTCTCAGGAAAACCAGTATCCCAGGTAAAGCACATTGAACTAACATTTTTCAGGTTTAGCAAGAAGGTAATTATCCTGAAGTCTTTGTAGGACCTTGATGACATGATGAGTATGTGGCATAGAATCCTTAGGAAAAATCTAAATGTCATCTAGGTAGAACATGTATTTATTTATCGTGCAATTGTAAGGTGCTTATACAACAAGGAATTGTGTTTCAAAGTGCCTACAGGACAAGAGGGAGGGAACATGGGAATGAAACACATATATAAGAACAATGGCGATAAAAAATCAGAGGTGGTCCTATTAGGCTTGTTGAGCATTCAGAACATGCACGTGCAGAGAGAGAGAGAAGGGAGGACGTAGGAGGGTAAGTGTGATATGGGCTAGTAGATTTGAAAAAAATGTGGTCCATGAAATGTTAAAACAATGCAGGCGCATTGGTCAGACCAAAGAGCATGACACAGTATTCATAATGTCCATACAGTGTGCGAAATGCTGTCTTCCATTCATCGCCTTTGTGCATTCTCATGAGATGGTGTGCTCCTCTACGATCCAGTTTTGTAAGAATCACTGCTAGGTGTACAGCAGTGAGAATGTCTTGCATGAGGGGAAGCAGATACTTGTCCTTGATTGTGATTTTATCAGGGCCTCTATAGTCCAGGCAGGGGTGTCATTTCTCTGTGTCTTTCTTAGGCAAAAAAATAAAGTAGTGACCCCCGGTGACTTACCTTCAGTAATAAGTCCACTCCAAAATTATTTGCTAAAAAAGCCTTCAGAGACAGCTTCTCATTTTCTGCAAAAGTACATGGATTAGAAGACACTTCTATCAGATCTATGGTGCCATCCTCATTCCGGTGAGGAGGAACCACTCTTACAGGACTGTCCTCAAATAGCTTAATGAAGCTGCACACTTAGGTTGTATAAGCAAAACGGAACAAATGGCTGCTGAAGAGCCAACTGAAGGCAAGTTCCAGGGCATGGAAGAGGGCTCATTGGTCAGAGAACAACCTGGCATACATTTTTCAGGGCCTAAAATGGGTCTTGGTGGTCCAATTGACGTAAGGGTTGTAAAAACAAGGAAATATCGAGGCTGAGTACCACAAAAGGAAATACACCAAATATGGGCTATACAGATTCACAGATCTTTATTCTACTGTACAGTTTACAAAGAACATAGAAACAGATAGCTATCTGGCTCTCAACACCCCGCAATGAGTACTAGCCTGTCAGAGAGAGGAGAGAGAGTGCTGGACACCTGAACATTCATACTTTTATACATGTCTAACAATATTGGCCAGCCCCTCTACACGTTAATAATCTGCGGTCTAGAGTTTCTGCCGAGTTTGCATACAGCTTATACAATAATATGCATATGGATTACATGAGTTTATATTTCTGCGGTGATACAATGACAACTTATGCTCTCAAATCGTATTTGTGGATTAGTCTTGCGAGCAGAGACAATGCTGGGACAACAGTTCATACTCAGTACAAGGCCTCATTACCTAGTCCAAACAGTCGGCTCTTGGTCAGCCTAAACATTAACAGATCTCAAAGGTCAACAGGTTTGGTTGCAAATTGAAAACACAGTCCACCATTTTAGAACACAGAATATACAAACAGAAATCAAAATGGTGGATGATTCTAAAATGGCGGCAAAGTCGATCCAAAATCAGAACTTTGCAACGTGGTTTTCTTCACAGTTTAACAAACCCTCCTTTTGGCTTAAGCCAAGCGCCAAACTACAACTAGTCATTATACAAGTAACTCCACGTCTCAATAGCCATACAACCTGAACCACATTCATCAGATATGTCAATCGCCATAAGATCTGCAACAGAAATTTCCTTCAACACAAATTTGTTGGTCATTCTTTCTGGTGCGTGTACCTTTGGTCCTAACGTTCCCACAGTCTGTGCACAACATCCCCCTAACATTGAACATATGGCAGGAAGACATTGTATACAGCAACAACAGAATACCCAGAATAATCAATAAGACCAAAAGAAGCTTCCATCCCCAAGATCGTAAGAAGTCCCAGAACCAAGCACTAAGATCCCAATTTCCCTTGGGAACATGCACTTCTGAATTTAGGAAATGCAGATTTTGTATTGCCTTAAAGATATTTGGGGAGGAATCCAGTTTGAAAACGCAACAAGTGGACCCCACTAATTTGCATACTCCACCACGCTCAGCCAGGATGACGTCTAATACCATCCGGTTTTGTAGCGCCACTAATCTGATTGCTTTTTGCTCTAGAGTCATGTTGTAGAGTATATCAGTGGTCCGGTTGATGGTTTACTCCAGTACTCTCACTCACTGATATCCTCAGAATTCATAATTTGCCGCCAAAAAGGTACAAAAGATTTTGCTACGTCACCCAGAATTTGTGGAGGGGTATCACCACTCTCGTCCCACCTTGGATGAGCCCTAGTGATTTCTGTGGTACTAGCTATAAATACCCCTGGCAGTAGAATTCCTAAATAACAAGTTCCCTGCCAATCCCTAGGTAGCCATGGGAAAGCTTCATTCCCGCAAACAAAGTAAACAGGTTCACCTACATACAAAGGTCTGTCCTCACTGGTCAAGTTTGCAACACTAATACAACCCTTGATATTTCCCATTGACTGAGTACCATTCCTTTCGTTTGTATGCAGAAAGAAACAGAGTTGGGGCTATGATTAACAGTATAGGAAGGTGGCGTGGCATCCCTATTGCCTATAGGAGCCATCTTAAAAGAGATCAAAGATTGGAATGGTCAGGACAATCTATCAGAAGGCCTACTAGAAGCAACATTACGCTTGCTCCTATTTGCGAAGAGTGAGCATCCCAGAGGGGTTAGAACTCGCCTTTCAAACTCGTCCAAATTTGTTCCATCAAAGTTCCCCCGAGATGCTATCATTCCATCGGCCAAAGAGTAGTGCCCGCAGAGAAGCATAACATGCAGTAGTTAGAGGCAAAGGATGAATATACCACCCCAACCCTTTTTCCCCACTTTGCGGTAAATGAGAGCAAACCCAACAGTCTGTCTTATTCAAAATGGTTGTGTTCTTTATAAGCAGTGATGTATTGTTGTGATTACTCTGTCTATGTTGAGAGTCTCTAGGGGACAGAGTGTGCAGGTGCACAAAAGGTGTAGATACAGTAGGAACATTCTCAGTATGCAAGAATGTTTCAGGCAGATTTACTTCTTCCATGTACCAAAATCCTAAAGCAACTACTATTGTGAAACCGGTTAACATAATTACAAGAAAACAATACGCCTTGAAAGACCATGTATTTGATCGTCCATTGTTATTGTTGGCCACACAGTCACTTGTTTGTTCCGTACTAGTAGGGGCGAAAACAGTCATTTGTTCCTTTGAAACAAAAACTCTGTAGTCCGTTTGCTGGTGATCTCCTGATCACGCGTTTTCTTAGTCTTTCTCTATCACCAGCCACCTACTTTCCTTCAGATGCAAAAGATGGGGTCAGAGCCACGCCATATGATAATTTTCCTGTGGGCACAGCTGAACCGTGCATTAAGTCTAGCTCCGTGGACGCAGATTGTACCTTGTGACTCCTGGTACAGTGTGATCTGCGACCAGTGCGTTGTTGTTTCCTGATGGAAGTGATGAATTTGCAGCAGAACCAGAAAAGGATGCAAAAGGATCTGCAGGAGAGTGTGGAGATGAAGCAGCAGTTTCCCCAGGCCCTGCAGGCTCAGGCAGTGTCTCTGAAGCACTCTCTGTACTGCTCAATGCTGAATGATCGCTGGGAGCAGAACAAGTACGTTTCTCCTTATCTTCTTCATCGCGGGGCAAAGGGAAAGGTATCCTCTTGACATGCAAAGTATGGATCCGGTGTTTCTTGCCGGCTACTCGTACTGCCGTCTGTGTGGTCAGGAGGACATGGTGGGGCCCTCTCCAACTCAGTGTGAGACAGGATGCTCTCTCAAACTATTTAGTAAGCACCCAGTCGCCAGGTCGGATGCTATGACCTGGCCCCTCATATTCTGCCGGGAGGGCTTCTCGCACCTGTTGATGAATCTAATACAGATGTTTAGTTAACCACTCACAATACTCAGAAAGAAGTACATGCTCAATATCCCTCAATGCCCTAGTTCTTGGAAGATTCCAAATGTTAGCCGGTCTACCCATTACCACCTCATATGGGGAGAGCCCAGTCCTAGTCTGTCGGTGCACATCGAGAGTAACACTATCGTAAGGCATCCGGCCATTTCAAATTGGCGCCGGCACACGTTTTAGCGAGCTTGTTCTTCAAAATTCCATTGTGTCTTTCTACCAACCCAGCACTCTGAGCATGACTGGCCGAATGGAACCGTTTATCGATCTATAATCCCGCACATATCTGTAGAATTACAGCAGCGATAAAATGGGGACCATTGTCCGACCAGATGACCCTTGGCAAACCAAACCTAGGAAAATATTCCTTAAGCATGGTTTTCGCCATTGTCATTGCTGTGGCATCTTTTACAGGAAAGGCTTCGACCCATTTACTAAAGGCGCAAATAACAACTAAGACATATTTCAAATTATTACAACGCTCCAATTCAATAAAATCAAAGTGGATCACCTCGAAGGGACAGAAGATGGACCAAAACTACCCCTTGGTGTCGATGTGTCCATCACCATATTGTGCTGTAGACAGACGATGCAACTCTGGACAAAACGCTGAGCAGTTTTCGGGATGTTGACATTTACCCAAACATTTACCAACATTTTACAAATCTTCCTAGCGGAGATATGAATGGGATCATGAGCCATTGAAACCATCATAGTGATGTATGCATCTGGCAGAATCCATTTTCCCTCTAGGTTATCCACCAACACCCATTATCATCCAACCTCGCCGGAACCTTCAGCCCATTGCTTAGTTTCTTCTAGAGTGGCACCAGCTTGGATATTCTTTATAGACTCAATTCCTTCATCTATGTTCCAGACATTTGTGGCTTCCCTTGTAGTGTACATATCTGAATAGAGATCAGTAGCAGTCTGTTTCGCTATCTGGATCAGCGAAAGCGTTCCCTTTTCCTACATCCTTTATAATTTTCTGATGTGCCACGCATTTCATAATTCCTAGCTGAGTGGGAAGTGCAAGCGCTAAAAGTAACCAAACTATCAAAGTGCCATATTGAATCTTCGTTCCATGTGAGGTCAAGAAACCTTGTTCTGCCCAAAGTCTACCGAAGTTGTGAACCACCCCAAAAGCATACTGACTATCAGAACATATGTTTACTCTAAGCTCTTCGGAAAGTTCACAAGCTCGAGTCAATGCAATAATCTCTGTGGCCTGCGCAGAGTTATGCGAAATTCTTTTGGTTTCCACAATCATGCTTAGTATAGTGATGGCATAAGCAGCAGTGGATGTACCATCCGGAAGTTTGAAACAGGAGCCATCGCAAAACAGCTCCCCTTGTGGATTGTTCAAAGTTGTATCTTTCAAATCAATCCTGCTTTTAGTTACTTGTTCTGTGGTATAAAGGCAGTCATGTGACATTTTCTCACTGCAAGCAGTATCTTGCGGGAGAGGTAGTAATTCAGCTGGATTCAATACAGAACACTTCTGAATTTTTTTATGCAGTGCAAACAAGATCAATTCATATCGAAAAGAGATCACATCAACCAAGCCAGGAAGACAGCACACTGGCTCCCTGTCAAGGACCGTACCTCCTTCAAAATTCTCACAACCACGCATAAATGCATCAACCGCTCAGCACCCTCCTATCTATCTGACATATTATGTAAAACTCAATCCACCAGACCGACCAGATCGCAATACAATAATCAACTAACCATACCATGCATCAATAGAACTAAGGCAGGAAGCATAGTCTTTCCCTTCCTCGCACCCAAGCTCTGGAACCCTCTGCCCACTGACCTCAGAGTAGAAACATCTCTCTTCTCCTTCTGCAAAAAACTCAAAACCGCCCATTTCAACTAACATTGTTCACCTGGTTCTCCTTCTGCTCAAATGCATGTTTGTAATTCATTAATTCATGAACAATATTGTCCAATGTAACACCACGGACATGAACTGTATGTAACTAAGTAAAAGCAACACTGTAACAAGTGCCACAATGTCTTCGGTCTGCTGTGCGCTCAACAAATGTGAATAAATAAATAAATAAATAAATAAATAAATAAATATCTCGTTAATCTTGCAGAGGTGGGATGTTGTGTTTGGGTTCTATTTAATAGAACATCTACAGAGTGAGGTACCAACAAGGTTAAAGCATGGCCTAGGACCATACCCTCGCTCTGTTTTACAGACCCAGCAGCAGCAGCAACAGCTCTCAGATATCTCGGCAAAGCGCATGCAACAGAATCAAGGGTGGAGGAAAAGTAGCCACACGGAATATTCTTCCCCCCATGTTCCTGTGTCAACACAGACTGGTGCTGAACACAGTGCAGTCTTGAGCAAATCAAAAGCTTTCTGGTGTTCCAAGTTCCATGGCAATGGCAACAAAATGCCCTTCATTGTCAAAGTCAACATTGGTTTGATCACTAGTGAGAAGCTCGGGATCCACTGCCTACAGTAAGAAGCCATTCCTATCAAGGCTCTGACTTCCTTCTGGGTATTTGCGACAGACATGCCAGAAATGATTTTAATCCGTTCAGGCGTCAATCTTCTTCCCTCCTTTGACAGTACCTCCTGTGGACAATATTGAAACTTTTTCAGTGAAGCTTTATGTCCATGCTTTGCTAGGTGAATAAGCAACAGCACGGTGCCCTCCTTCCAGGCACTTTCTGAATCTGCAGCTGAAAGACGATTGTCGACATACTGGAGCAATGTACAAGTGACAGGCAACTCAAGTGTATCAAGCTGTTCTTTCAAAGCCCTGCTGTAAATGCTCGGACTTTCCGTGTACCCTTGTGGACTTGGACTATTGCACACACTACCTACAATTTCTTCAATTACCCCACGATGTACAAAATCGGAAATTATACACTTCAAAGCTTGCTCACCATCAACCGAAATCTTATGCTGAGGAATACGTGGCAACTTAACGCCAGGTTTCAAGAGAATTTTAACAGGCTCAATTTGTAAGACACCAATATCATTGTCGTCAATTGCCCATAAACACTCCGGAACATCACTAAATTCTGAAGGCAAAGGTCTAGACAGAAATTGTGAGGCAGAAAATTGCTGTGGTCAAATCGTCAAATGCACTCCATCCGAAAAACAATAAATTAACACATTTAATTCCTTCAACAGATTCAACCCCAACAAATTCTCACCACAGTTCAATGTCAAAAGAAATGGAAAATGATCCGTGAATGGACCCAGTAAAATTGGTACCGGCAGAGAAACCGGACTAACCACCGGCGTACCAGAAAACCCTACAGAAACATTAGTTTGCCCTGACAATGAAATGTCTTGAACCCGTGAATGGTCAATGGAACACTTCTGTGCTCCTGTATCTATCAAAAATAGATGTTTCCTATTTCCCACTATCATCTCAACGTAGGGACCTTTTCTGATTAATGGGAATAGGTATAGGTTCCAAACCCTGCTTTGGACAATCCTAGCAAAACAATATATTATCAAAGGGAAGGTCTTCAGAGAGATAAGCGGTAGAAGGATGATAAAAAATGTTTCTATTATCCACACTCGGTGACTGATTGTCTTGCACAAAAGACTGTGCATTCTGTGAAAACTGGCTTCTACCAGGTCCCCCTGACCCAGGGTAGCCACTGGATCATCTACCCTTGATACCAAATGTGTTATTCGACCTCTGCTGGAGGATCGGGCATTGTGCTCGCCAATGACCCTCTTGTCTGCAATAAGCACATTGGTTCGTGTGTACAGGACCCAACGGCATATTACCTTGTGGAACATATTGTCCATTAAACTGTGTACTACCCCCTCTGGGACTTTTAACAATCTGGTGTAACAATACCGTAGTTTTCAGGTCTCCCTTTTTCTTTTCAATCCTTTCTTTCTCATTGTTGACTCGGTTTTCATAATACTGAGCCATATGCAACACTTCAGACTGAGACTTAGCTTGCCAGGTGCTCTCAGAAGTCATAATTTGCGACTGGATGTCAGGCAACAATCCAAGCACAAATTTGCCTACAAATAATCATTTTCCAGACTCTGTGCTTAAATCTTACCCACTGAAATCTGAAAATACTTGTTCAACCTATCTTCCGATATAAGGTAATCACTGCTCAGATGACTGTAATGAATACTACAATTTAACTATTTTCTTTCACCTGTGAGTTGTTTGGTTCAACAATGTAGTTTTGTAAGTATATATGTATCTTTTGTCTGTATATACCTTTAACTAAAAACCTATTGTATGATTTTGAATTTGTGTCATATGTCTTTGGTTGTTGTTTAGATGTTTTCATTTCTAAATTCAAATATACTAAAACTTTAACTCTACCAGAGTGTACCATTACTTTGTTGTTTTCCTTAGTGACCCTTTGGGCACAGATTCAAATCCTTCTCCATAAATTAATTACTTTCTTTGTAAATCAATGACAATGAAATGAATATTGCTCTACATGTGGATTTCTTTTTTGTTTGCTAAATAGTAGTTCATACCCTCCTATCCACATTAGCATCAGGGGTACAACTATCTTTGTACTTCAGTGAAATCCATCTAATTGCATCTCTTGTGCAAATTCGTGCTTCCTGACTCATCGACTTACAAAGAGGAAGGATCCTTTTCTGTACAAACATAGCGTCCAAACTATCACCATCTATTTCATCATTCTGTAACCTTTCTAACTCCCTTCTATACTCAAAAAACCTCTCGACGTGCTCAAATACTTTCTCTGCAGTATCTCTTGATTATGCTAAAACATACAGATCCCTCAACCCTTGCGGGAGATCTACATCATTCAGTCTGTTCCACATTACAGATAAATACATTCCCAGTCCTTCAATAAAAAACATTTTTCTCAGGAAAACTTTCTAGAATAGAGAGTGTAGCAAAAACATCAGATTGTTCACCTTTCTCCATGCACTGTCTAGCCCATGCATTCAGATTTCACTTTCTTTTTTTATTAACTGTATTACGAGTTACAATCTTCGATTCTGCTCCTTTATCAACTACAAGCGGAACAGAATCACTTGGAAGAAAAAGAGTAGACAAATCTTGTACATTTGGTAACAAAGATGCCAACACTGGTGCAGAAGACACATCTACCAAACCTATATCAGCAGGTAAAGGTGGAAGTACAGGTGGAGGAGCAATAACTGGAGGAAGAGCAGCAATAGGAGGAACGATAGGAGCAGGAATTGCTATGGGAGGAGGAACAACAGCAGGAAGAGGTAAAGCAACAATAATAGGTTCATACGGAGGTGGAGCAGTGGCACCAGGCCTTCGTTCAATTAAAAGCTTGTCAATTAATTCATCAGACGCATGAAAATCTTTAGACGGATATATTTTCTGAATGCCAAGTTGAAAAGCCCTATCCATATTTCTAACTGACTCTGACTGTTTCTGTTGATTGTATAATAACGCTTTCTCGGCGTTCGACATATGTCGGCGCACATGTTTCTCTCTACTTTTAAACTGCTGCATAGCTTCTTTTTTCCAATTTTGCAATACATCAAATGCTGCAGGTCTAGCTTTTTTCTTTAACAATATAGTTTCTAAATATTCTATACGAGAAATCTCAAAACTACCATTGATTGGCCACTGAAGTTCAGAAGCATGTCTGTTTTGTCTGTGCCAAATATCGTTAAAAACTATACTACTAATGCTGTACTTACAGTAAATAATACACGCCGGCGACCCCTCCTGTGGTGCCGGATGGCCAAATTCCAAATATTGTCTGTCTCTGCAGAATAATGCCCTGAAACAGGCAGACAATTTCTCAGGCATATCATATTACTGGTGTTACCTGGTCAATAATTGTACTTGCGATGACAATGCGCCAAATCAAATATAAGGATACTTAGGAATCGGGGCACGACTCACCTGATCAAAGAACTAAGGGAGGTCCGATCGGATAACTAAGGACAACAAAGGACCCTCGTGGTTGGTGATTTTGGCAAAACTGCCCGCCTCGATATATGGACCCTCGTCAAGATGCCATCTCGGATCATGTGTTCACCATCCAGGGATTGGGTTGTGCAGTATTGTTGAGGTATCGCGTCTCATCCAAGAAGGAGCCCCATTTCTCACCATTCGATCCCGGTCCGATAGCCGTGTCAACACTTCAACGAGATGGCATCAATCCTGAGGGTCCCTATTCGGGCACCATCTCTAAAAACAAGGAAATATCAGGGCTGAGTACCACAAAAGGAAATACACCAACCACGGGCTATAAAGATTCACAGATCTTTATTCTACTGTACAGTTTACAAAGAAACATAGAAACAGATAGCTATCTGGCTCTCAACACCCCGCAATGGGTACCAGCCCATCAGAGAGAGGAGAGAGTGTGCTGGACTCCTGAAGAGTCATACTTTTATACATTTCTAACAATATTGTCCAGCCCTCTACACGTTAATAATCTGCGGTCTAGAGTTTGTGCCGAGTTCACATACAGCTCATACAATAACATGCATATGGATTACATGAGTTTATATTTCCGCAGTGATATAATGATAAACGTATGCTCTCAAATCCTACAACAAGCATCTATTATAACTATGTTATAATTGAGTTTGGCCTGTGTCCATGCTTGGCGTTTACTCTGCATTGTCCCACACGTGTATTCGTGGATTAGTCTTGCGATCACAAACAATGCTGGGACAACAGTTCATACACAGAACACAGCCTCATTACCTAGTCCAAACAGTCGGCTCTTGGTCAGCCCAAACATTAACAGAACTCAAAGGTCGACAGAGCTTGGTTGCAAGTTGAAAACACAATCCACCATTTTAGAACAAAGAATATATGAACAGAATTCAAAATGACGGATGATTCTAAAATGGCGGCAAAGTCGATCCAAAATCGGAACTTTGGAACTCGGTTTTCTTCGCAGAGCGACTAGGCTTAGGCCAATATATATCAAAAGGAGACATAATACGATTTCCCATCTAACAGGGTTATGATATTTGAGCCAGGGAAAAACCCAATATCACTGGACAGTGAACAGTAGTTATCAGGACAAAAGAAAGCATTTCTTGGTTAGCAGCAGCTTTTAATTTTTTCACTATTGTTTTGTTTTTATTATACACCTTTTCATTAGGTAGATTAATACAACTGTTTTTTTAAAGACATTCACATACATCAAAACATAACTAAATAACCATAAAAAAGCAAAAAAGCAAATAGCAACCAAGTCACAAAAAAGAAAAGAAAACAATTACTTAAATAGTATTGTGTCAATCTTAGACACCTCTAAAAAAACATCTCCAATTATATTGTGATTGGTGATGCCATGGCTGACCCCATTATTGTACCTATAGGGGTCCCACTAGGCCCCTGTCTCTCACTCACTCTGCACACCATGTACACTAAACCACTATTCAATCTGCTCGATTCCCTCG
This sequence comes from Ambystoma mexicanum, assembly GCF_040938575.1. Classification (NCBI taxonomy): domain Eukaryota; kingdom Metazoa; phylum Chordata; class Amphibia; order Caudata; family Ambystomatidae; genus Ambystoma; species Ambystoma mexicanum. Next base: position 100,229,142 of record NC_090930.1, read on the forward strand.
ACATAAGGTACACTAACTTTGCTGATAATGTACAAATTCTCATCCCCATCTCTGGAAACCACTCCAAAAACATGATCAAAATGAACAGAGTCTGCAGCATCACTCAACATTGGATGGCACTTCACAACCTTTGTCTTAGAGATGATGACATCAAACTACTAATTCTAGGATCCACACATCGCTACAAAGGTCTAGAACAGGCTTTCTCATCCTTCCTCATGGACGGCACCACCACAACTGTCTCGAAACAGGTAAAAATGTTAGGGGTTCACCTAGATGCAGAAATTACCATGGACAACCATAACAATGCCCTCGCCTCCTCTACAACCTACACAGCCAAACTCATCACAATGAGCAGGAAATTCCTCTCCACAGAAAATTGACTCACACTTGCCAGAGCTATTATCATAAGCAAGCAGGATTATTGCAACACCCTTTGCATGGGCACTTCCTCTGAAAATCTTGATAAACTACAACTTCTACAAAACAAAGCCCTCTGTTTGGCCTTGGGTCTATGAAAAACGATCATATATCAGCAGCCAGACACAATCACTACCCATCAAAACCTGCATCAAATTTAAGATACTAACGCTTGTGTAAAGTTCATCTACAAGAAGCCCCCACCTACCTAAACAACTGCATTGTCCCAAAAACACTAAATTGTGGCTGCTACATTTCTCACCCTGCCTCTCACTGTCCATCCCCTGATTCTACAGCAAAAAACTGAACACTCAAGCTTCCTGGTATCATCCCCCTCACTCTGGAAAATGCTTCCTCTTAAATAACTCAGAGGCAATATGCTCGACTTGAAGCAAGATGACACTGAGCAACACAGGTTCGCCCCCGGGTCCGCGCTTAGAAACCTCTGGGTATTAAGCGCATTATAAATAACCTATCATATCATAACATCAGAAATGAAAAGGCACACCCGGAATTTACAAAAATTGATCAAAACCTGGATGTTCAATTAACATGACTAAATCCCCTGAACCTTGCCCTGTTGAGTGCCCTCTGACTGCTCTACTTGTCCCATACCTAATATGACCGTGCTGTTATCTAATGCTTACCAGTACAAACCCTGTGATACCGCCGGATTTGGGTGTCTTACACAATTATTAAATAAAACAAAAGAAATATTGGGACATTCTGCATTTGAAACACGTCTTAGATCACCATTATAGATGCAGCGGTTTGCTACATTATCACCCCTCATTACATCAGCCCAAAGGGCATGATCACGTTTTGAAGTCCGTAAAAAATTGAAAATGATGATACTTTAGCAGCGATGTTGCTTCACAGAAGAAAATCAGATGTTTGATGTTCTTTATACCATTAGGCTTCTTACATAATCTGCATGTTCTGTTCTGCTCCTCTATTCCTAATCTCTGTCCCATAGTTTCTAGGGTCAAAAGTAGGTTCAGTCTAAATCTCTTGTAGACTGAACGTGCTCTATAACAGAGATATATGTTTCACAAGGTGCTTCTATTCCTCTGAAAGTGACCATACTCCTTGAACTAAGAACAGGCATCCAATCGATCTACAGTGAGTGTATCTGGAGTTTATTCTACATCAGCATCTTCTAGCCTTAACAACTGAAGTATCAATTTCATACCACGCTCAAAGGAATTTAAGGAACACATTTGCTTTTCATTAAGCAGAGCGTGTAGAGACTCAAAAAGAGAGCTAGGAGGGGGAATTAGCATCCTATGCTATAGGCCCAATTTAGACCAAGATACTCTAGATGCAAAAAATACGAGACCAAACTCATGGGGATTTACACAGTTTGGAAAACAGAGGGGGGGGGGTCTAACCCTCTCTTCCAAATGGAACCCTCGGTAGAATTAAAAAATGTACCATGATCATATAAGGTGTATTTCAATCCATAAATCAGGCATGGGACCACTTTGGCCAAATAGTACTTGCGAAGCTGAAGCAAAGAGAAGCTAAATTGCACATTGTAATGCACAGTCTGTTAATCCCAGATAGCTCATTGAACTTGTTGAGGTCAGGCGAGCATTGCCCATTCCCCATCCCATCACTTTAGATTATTATTATTTTTTTTTTAAAATGCCTATTCTTGACTTTGGCATTGATGGTAAGATTATTCTCTACTGCTTCTTTGTTAAAGGTTGCCAATTTATGTTGAAGCCCTACAAGAGTCAAGTCGAGAATAACAAAGTGTCAGCAAAGGCCAAACAATTTAGTTTTAAAGATCCTAATCTGATTGCAGGGGAGTTTATAGATTTTTATTTATTTATTTTTTATTTATTTATTTATTTATTTATTTATTTGTTACACGCCCAGACCCTCGGGTGTCACGGCGAGGTTATAAGACAGCTTAGAAATTAGTCACATTCAAACATTACATTAGTTGCATTACATGATATAGGTTACAGCATATTCACAACAATATACAGTGGCCTAAGTATTCACAACAGTATCCGATGGAAGGGGTCCTATCTTTGGGTGTCAATATTGGTTGAATAACCAGGTTTTTAGCTGTTTCTTAAAGATCGTGAAGGAGGATGCTTTTTTGATGATGATGGGTATGGCGTTCCAGTGTTTGGGGGCTAAAGTGGTGAAGCTGCTGCCCCCTGCTCTTGTGGTTTTGAAGCGGGGGGGTCCAGGAGGAGTTTGTCGTTGGATCTCAGTAATCTTATGTTAGTTTTAGGATGCAGAGTGTTATTGAGGTAGATAGGTCCTTTTTTGTAATGCATTTGTGGGTGATGCATAATGTTTTGAAAATGATGCGGGCTTTGATGGGGAGCCAGTGGGCATCTTTCCTGGTCTTGGATATATGGTCTGATTTTTTTATGCCTAGCGCTGCCCTCAGGACTTTGTTTTGCAAAAGTTGCATTTTGGCTAGGTTGGTGTTGGAGGTGCCCAGTAGTAATACATTACAGTAGTCCGATTTCGATAGGACCAGTGCTCTGGCCAGGGTGAGGCAGTTTGCTGGGGTCAGAAATTGTCGGCTGAGTGCGATTAATTTGGAAGTGTAGGCCGTGGAGGAGGAAAGAACATTGATCTGTTTAGTCATGGTCAGGCTAGCATCGAAGTACACTCCCAGTGTTTTTACTTGTTTAGACACTGGAATATCGGTGCCGTCGATGTTGATGGTTGAATATTCTGGCTGAAGGGTTGCTAATTTGGCTGGAGCTTCTACGATGAGGACTTCCGTCTTCTCATCGTTAAGACATAGGCTGTTTAATGCCATCCAGTTTTGTATGATGACGTAAATTTTATTGATTGCTGAAGTGTCCTGGTCGTAGTTGCCTGTAAGAGGTATAAGGATCTGGGTGTCATCCGCAAAATTTGTGTATATGACACCCATATCGTCAAGTGCTGAGAACAGGAGCTTGGTATATGCGTTATACAGCGTGGGAGAAAGGCAAGAGCCTTGGGGCACTCCTATGGGGACTGTGATGGGGTTGGCTGCTTCTTTGCCTATGGACACTCTGGAGGTGCGGTCAGTTAAGAATTATTTCACCCAAGCAGTGGCTGCCCCAGAGAAATTGAATTCACGGGCAAGTGAGTTGCAGAGTTTGTCGTGGTCCACCAAGTCGAATGCAGCTGAGAGGTCCAACAGCAGGAGAATGCAAAGTTTCCCTAAGTCTCTAATGGCATCCATCTGGATTTTGAGGTCCAAGAGAGCTGTTTCAGTGCTGTGGTTGGGCCTGAAGCCTGATTGTCTGGTGCCGAGGAGCTGGTTAGATTCTAAATGGGTTTGAATTTGGTTGTAGGCTAGTTTGTCGATGATTTTGAGTAAGAATGGGACCTTGGTTATGGGGCGATAGTTAGTTGGAATGGTGGGGTCTAGATTTCTTTTTTTAGAAGTGGTGTAACCCAGGCTTCTTTAATGCAAGTCGGAACTGTATTGGAGTTGAATGAGGCATTGACAAATTTAGTGATGAGGGGGGTCAGGGTGGGTGCACAGGCTTTGACTAGTTTGGCTGTGACAGTATCTCCTTTGCAGTTGGATGCTTTTAGTTTGGAGATAGTATCGAGTACGATATTGTGGGTGACTGGTGTGAATTGGAAGGGGGGTTGGAGTTGTCACTGGAAAGGGTACAGGGATTAAGGAAGGGGGGGGGTTTTGTAGCTAGGAGTAATTTTTTGGAGTTGATTTTGTTTTGTAACATAGTGATTTTGGAGGCAAGAGCATCTTGTATGGTGGTACACCATTCTTTGCTTGTGTTTATGGGTGTGTCGGTCGGAAGTGGATTTTCAAGTTCTCTAAGGATAGAGAAGAGCTCTTTGGAGTCGGATGCTGCATTGCTAATGCGAGCATTGTAGGCGTTAGCTTTATGTGAGATGATAGCTGATTTGTAGAGGGTGTTTGCGTCTTTGAATGCTTTAGCTGAGTCCGGGGAGGGATGTTTATTATGGGCATGCTCAAGAGAGCGTTTTTTTCCTTCTAAGGGCGATTAATTCCTCGTTGAACCAGAAGTTGGATTTTTTGTTGAGGCGCCTTAGTTTGGAGGTTACAGGTGCTATGGTGTTAATCGCTGTGGAGAGGCATTTGTGGTAGTACTCAGCGATAGTAGTTGGGTCATTGCTGAGGATTGAGTGGGTATCTAGCAATAGATTATAGTGGGTATCCAATAGATTATCTATATCTGATGTGTGTATATTGAAAAGAAAAGGGGCGAGAAGGCATCGCTATTTGAAATACAGTGTGGTGTTAAATGAAGAGACAAACAGCCCTTTTGCAACAACGTAATTTTCACAGATGTATCTTGATTGAGTAGGAATATTACTATTATCAATGAAAAGGGGCACTCGCCTCTTTATCCAATTATGCCATATGATATGTTCTGTTCACTGTGTCAAAGGCACTGGAGCGATCTAATGAGGACATATAGGCAATGCCAATAGAACCATCCATCACGGAGGCCCGAAAATCGGAAAGAATAGTCCCATTCAAAGTACTTCCCACTTTACTGCGGAAGCCAATTTGACTAGGAACTAGAATATTGAGTTTGTTTGCCCAAAGCTGTTGCTCCTTTAGGACAACAGCCACAAATATTTTAGTTGTGGCATCTAAAAGGGTGATTGCTCTATAGTTGAACGGATTAGACATATTGGCCTTTTATTTTAAATAAATCGGAAGTGTATATGCTATGCTCCATGTGAGGGCATCACCATAATTTTCTTAAACAAATTGACCAGGATGGGATCAGAATCATGCTTTAAAGTGATCAGAGCTGAACATTTGAGTCCCAGTGCCCGTGATCCTTTGCTTTTTATTCATGAACGTCGATGTCAGACTTAGGGGTCAAAATCTGTCCATGAGATGGCCTGCGATATATCGCTAGTTAATTCGGTCATTGTATACCTCCCTGGTCCCTAAAAGATGGTAGCATAATAGCATCTCCATGGATCTTCACGTATTATGGAGACTTCCTACAACAGCTCTTTCTCAACACATTTGCTAGTGAGTTTCCAGAATTGTGTTACTTCTGTTTAAGTAGATGTTAAACTGCCAATTTCCCACCTTTAATGCACAGATTGAGCTTCATTCTTTGGTCAAAGTTCCTGTGTCACTGCTTAATTTTCCTTTGTTCCTCATCCACCTCTTCCTCTGACAAGTTGCTGTGGTGAAGATTACGAAACTGGTGATTTTTAGTTTTTTTGGCTTTTGCGTGTCTGTCGTTATACTTATGTACATGGTTTTTCCGGTTAAAGATTGTTCTCCCTGGGATTAGTCGAACCAGACACTTTGCCACTGTAGTCTGAATACTCTTGCAGGCTGGAAAAGTAGTCCCACCTATTAGGCCTTGCTGCAACCTTGCTTATTGTGATGTAAATTTAATAGAGAGTTGTTCCATTTCACCCGTAGACCATTATTACTGGTTTCCAGGAAGGGACACCAGGGACAGACTTCTAGTTTTTTCAAAGCTAGAGCCAGCTTAATGCATGTGGGTTCGTGGGCACTAGAGTGAATTTCTAATATAGATAATGGTGAGCACTGAGACGTCAATGTCGCAGACACAAATATATGATCTTTCCATGAAGTATATGCTCCTCGTGTCCATGTATACAACAATTTGCCTAGTTCCTCAACCTTAGGCACCACCAAAGAGAGTTCCCAAATCTCAAACAAATCACACCAGGACTCCCCCCTTTGCGTAATCACTTTACCCGTTTTTCCCATCACTTCGCCTTCCAAATCATCAGGTTGCACTGCACACTCGAAATTAATATGTCCTCCTGCTAACATATTTGGAGCGTGGTCCAATCCCAGCCAAGATTCTAGTATACATGCCAGTTCTGCTTGGAACTTGTAAGCTCCATTTTGTCCCGATTACAATGCAGATTTAAAAGCAACATATCTATGTTGGTCTTGGTTATTTTAACCCCTATGGCCAAAATCTCAGGAGTGATATCACTAAATAGGAAGGCGTCTAAGCCCATACTTATATCGATGAAGGTAGTTGAACCCCCACTTGGTCTACCCTGGGTGGATTTATTAGCTGTTTGGTAAAAAGCCTGAACACCATTAAGGTAGATTTGTAAGCATTCCATCATCGCCTGAAACATATAGAAATCATAAATGTATATCAATGACCTTAGATTACACAATTCGAGTAAATTGTTAAATCTGCAACAATCCAAGTCAAACTGCATACAGGGTGACGGTTAAAGATTAGACTGGGTTCCTTTGGGTTTAATGATCTCACAAATGGGCTCCAATAACCAAGACCAATCTCCCATTGTACTATTTACCTGGTTGATGCCTCCACCCAATGATGCAAGTGAAGTGACCGGCCCAGCCCCCAAATTCAAGGCCCCAGCAACACTTTTACATGCATGATGTTTCAAGTTGCCTTCTAGCAAAAACCTGTCAATCTGTGCTTGATTCTGGAAGTGGATTACATCAAATACCTTTGATCTTAAAGTGTCAGCCTGGTCCCACACCAGCTTTGTGTCCATATCTCGAGTAGAAATGCACTGTTAATCTATTCAGACCCAAAGGTGGGATTGCAATAAAGACAACATCTCCCGAATGCATGGACCTTAAAGCTGGGATTTCTGCAAAAATAGACAAAAGTGTGGCTCGGTTTAGGTGCACCTGCCAATTGATTTGAAGTATATTCTGCGTCCCAGAACACGAGAGTCATAGTGCGACATATTTTTGTTATTGGGGAGCCCCCTCTTTTTCATTCACCACATCAGTCATCCTTCTGTGACATTCGTCTGAGGAATGAAGCATATTCGATAATTCTGTCCTGGCCTATGGCGCATTGCTATGTTCTTCTCCATTGGTGGTATAAATGATGGTCGGAACTGTTTCCTTTTGGGATTCCTCAGACGTGGGAAGAAAATCTGTGCTTTTTTGTTGTAGAGACCGAATTGCTTTCTTTCTTCATTATTTTCTTTGCCTTTTCAATACAGTTTTTGCTGTCCCTTCTATTGTCAGTATATTGTTCAGTACATCCCGGTCGATATCTTCCATGTTTGCCGGGTCTCTTGTTAATGATCTCAGGAATTTTCTTGAAGATTATCTCCTTGAGCCTCTGTTTTTGGGTAGGTTTTTGGTATTGGGTTTTTGAACTGAGCACAATTTGTTTCCTTGACAGCAATCACTGGTTGCAAATCAATAATCACTGCTGGGCTTTCCCTTATTTCTCGATGACCAACATATTGTTGGAGCTCCTCCTTTTGAGGCTCAGAAATCTCTGAGGAGGCACTTAATCATGATATATTAAGTTGGAAGATAGATTTAAAAGGTCAACTTCTGTTGCCTCAAGATCCAACACTTGGGCTGGTGATGTCTGTCTCTTACATATATCGCCGTTTTGCTTTGCTCCAACCTATCCCAAATTCTTTTTACAAAATGTGTATTGAGGGAGACAGATTCAATGATATTATCGTTTTGTCTGATAATAGATTTCAGTACCAAATTGTAGCGTTGCCACCAAGGAGGGCCCAGAGGTATTCACTTTAGATAATCTCTCCATATTCCTGGGTTGCCTAATTCCTGGCAGAGGTGAATAAGGCCCTCGATATCCTGACTCATGCTGTACAGCATTGGGAATGTTGACATGTGTCGCAGTTTCTCTTCCCTGGATAGTGCCCCAATTCCTAATATCACACAACATTTGATTCTCACACATTTCCTGGCAAAGGCGAAGAAACAAAGCATCTAGTACGATGGAATCAGATAGATCGACATAAAGATCATTGGATAACCTTTCTGACGTAGTAGATACTTTCTCAGAACTCTCATTCATGATCACTTTGGGCAAGCAAAAGTCTATAATTTGTCCTTGTTTGATTTTCAGTTTGGGCTTAGATGCAAATCTGCATTTGTTTAAAGAGGCTTCAGGAGTAGAAACTAGTGCTCAGCTTTCACTCCCACCTGTAATACCTTGCACAGACATGGGTGGTAGCTCAACCTCTAGGTTGTTGGAATTGGGGGGCGACAGTGCACCATGTAGATTGAAGTGGCACATGGCCATAGGCCCGTTTGCTAATGGGAAAAACAGACTGCTTATCAGCTCTCTGGAGTCAGCACCAAACACTGAGCTGCAAAGATAGATAGAACTAGACACCCAATTATCAAGGTTTCAGACTCAAGCCTCAGACTCTGGCCAGACTCATAGATGAACTGCAGGCTCATGCCAGACTCAATCAGCCTATCCAACTAATTGCTGGAGCGCTGGATATTGAAGATCCTACCAGGCCAATGCTTCCTTGGATACCCCAATCATTGGTTGTTCGTACCTGTCCCAAAAGTCACTCCAAAAGTGTCTCCACTGCATGCCCCTGCATGGGTGAGTCAGCGAGCAACCTGTGATTTTTCACAAACTATGTACTGTGAGCAGGCTAGAGGAAGGCACCTAGCACCATCCTAGAATGTACTGCTGTGAACGTCAAGCCGTAGTACATTTTGCTGTAATAGCAACAGGAGCTGCTTCCGACAAGCAGAGCCTTCACTGAGAGCCTTCAGCAACTTTCATATAAAAAGGTTTGGTGTGATGGGTGACAGGTCCTGAAAGGGGACATCCATCAACCCCATCCAACAAGGAGATCATGCCCAGTTGATATACATGAATATTCCAGCCACGCCTGAATCAATCAGGGTTGGTACATTCCAGCATTTAGATCCAGACAGAAGAGAATGGTCCACTATGAGAACCAGAAGTCTGTTGTCCTCAGAACTAGCTTGTGCCAGTGTAGGAAAAACAGGAACGGTTACAGTAAGCCACTCCGCAGTTCCTTATAGGAGTTGGCACTGTCATTTCCTGCCCGACGTGGAGGTGCAATAGGACAACTGCAAATTCAATTCCCCGAAAAGGCATGATACATGCAAACGTCAAGATTGGTCAAGTCAAGATATTGTTCATATGGAACCCAATATTTCATGGACAAATAGTTGAGAAGTTGGTTGTTGTTCGGGCAGGTTAACAGAAAGTTTGTACCAGTCAAGTCATTTTTGTTTAATGGAAGTGGAACTTATGTTTAAACTTTTAAGTTTATTGCCATCTCTAATTCACCGATGTCAAAAACGGTAGGTTTTCACATGACCAAACCATGAGATATTTGATATTCCACTTTGGCTATGAAGATCCTCTCAGACAAATGTGTAAACTGATCAGAACGGGCCAGAGTGCAACTTGAGCCAATCTCAATCTCAATGTTATTATTGTTTTTGTTTAGAATTTTAGAAATTTAAAATGTATTTTGTATGGCTTTTATATTAAGTTGGTTGTAATTTCTTTTCTTTGACTTGTGAAAAAGCAAAATGTGGTTATATCACAATAAAAATATACATATATATTATTTTTGTTTTACCCACAGTGACAGGCAAAGACAAATTAAAGGTGAGTCGAAATAGCAAAGTCTTAGGAAAGCGGCAAGCAGCAAAAATAACGATTGTGTAACGATTGTGTAATGCAGTACAGAGTTGAACAAAACAATCGTGTTCAAGGATACATGGACATAGCGAAGATGTAAACACATTTTACAACTCCCTCTCCATCTTAGACACTACTCACTGTGGAAATGTTTCTGGACAAATGCATGCTTCTCGGTTTTGAAGGTCTCCATCTTTAACTTCTTCAGCTGTTCTCGCTTCAGATGTAGAAAGGCGACTGATCCACTGCTTTTATGACCCCCAAATATATGTCTCTGTATTTTCCAAAACGGGATGGAGGACCCTGTTGGCTTTACAAAAAAATAAAGAAGAATTCAAAAATAGCTACACGCAGCGTATTATAGGTCAATATAGCGTTGCCTCTCTGGTTTTTCCTCTCTCTGTCTCTGACTTTTCCTGTAGTTGAAAGTTGCGTTGTCATGTCTGTGTTGTTTATTTCTACCCCAGTCAATGTGACTGCAGAACAAACATAGGGGCATACACAGCCGTCTCTCAGGGATTTCTTTTAGGTTACATGTAGAAGGGGAGCAGCAGCCACGTTCCCAAGGTGAGGGCCATCGTAATCTTTAGAGACATACATTGTCATTGTGTCTGTCCACCAGGATTGTCACCCTCACACTGAGGGTGCATTTTCCATATGGGTAATGCAAGGGGGGGAATTGATAGGCAATGCCTGGGGTGCCTTCAATACCACAACCAACCAATCAGTGGCCAGCATACAAAATGCAGCATTGACGAGTTCACTAAAGAAACACATCATTGGTTTTAATCTGAAGCTTTCCAAGAAGGTTGTGCATTTTGAGAAGGAAACATTATTTAATGAATCTAAAATTATGATCAAGCTCTTTTTAAATGTGCAGTGTTAATTTCTAAATATCACTTCCATTATGTAATAGAGTGATGCTACCCCTGTTACGTTTGTCTTACTGAGTAAAGCACATTATCAAAATACAGAATAACCATATTCATTATTTTCTGATAGAAGGCCGTCAGCCTGGTACATGCCTATTTTCCTCTTTCAAAGCACCCTTATATGAAAAGGTAAGAAGACACGTGTAACCAAGGAGGGTCACTTGCAGCGTTGCATTCATTCAAAGAGCAGTTTGACAACATAGGAATGACCACAGCTCTCTGCATTCAACCAATATGCCTGTGATAACAGGGTGTTATTCCTGAATCTCTAATTGCATACTGGCCATGGTGTTTATTTCACGTTTTAATCACTTACCTTAACATCAAAGTGCATAAATTGTGTGTATGCATGACACAGACATGCTTGATGAAGATAATCGGCCTCATTACAAGGGTGGCGGCCACAATATGAACGGTGCCGGTAAGATAACGGCACTGTTCATACCGGGCCGCCACATTACGAGTTCTGCTCGCAAGTCCCTGTCAGCCCACCAGGTCTTACCTGGCGAGCTGTGCGACACTCGTGAGCAGAACTCGTGATTGCACCGGCACAGTTATCAACGGTCCCGGTGCAACCATGCTCCCTGCCCCCATTCTGTCCTATGGGACCTAATGGGGATCGGGAGCCCGGCATTACCGCCACTCGAGAATGGGCAATTACCGGCCCACTCATCTCGTAATGGGCCGGTTATTGCCCAATAGTGGGTGGCAGTGCTGGGAGCGAGCATGGCGGTAGCCGTGCCTGCTATACAGGCACGGCTACCGCCATGCTCGTAATGAGGCCCAATGTTTCCTCTTCCATGTTCGGAGATCCTCATTGAGAGTCTCAGAGAATTTTGAGAGAGAACGGTCTGAGTCTCAGAGTAAGACAATATATGTGTGGCGAGATGTGCCCCTCCCTCCCTATTAAGTATTACACATACAAGATGTTACACATAGGAAGGGCAGGTACAATGGGCCTCATTCCGACCCTGGCGTTAACCAAGGTGCTATTAGCGCCTTGGTGACGCCGGTATTTTTCCAACTCCGCCATGGTGAATGGCGTAATTACCGCCCCATTCCATGGTTGGCGGCGGCGGTAATTCCCCATTCACCATGGGCTCTTCCCCATTCCCATTTTTGGCCCATAGGGCTCAATGGGAATGGGGAAGGCGCCAGTTATGGCACCGTAAATTACGGTGCCGTAATTAGCTCCTAGGTCCCTTTGCGGGTTGGTTTTTTAACGCCTGCAAAAAGCAGGCTTTAAGTACCAACCCGCAAAGGGAACTCGGAATAGGGCGGTAAGGGTTTAACGGGACCGGTCTCGTTACCGGTGACCGTTAACCCTTACCGCCCTACTCGGAATGACCCCCACTGTGTACTTACAGTCAAATCTCTACAACCCCCTCGCCCAAGCTCACACAGTAGCATTGGATTTTACAAAACGGTCCATACATTTCACCATTACACACTTGAGACACGCATCATGCATCATGAATCATGAGAGTAGCTGATTGGCACCTGTATCCCACTAAATATTGATACAAGAGCTCTGTCATAGAGGTAAGGTGCCCTCTATAGACACCTAAAAAAAAGACACTGACCGGTCTACAGCAGTAATGCAAAGGAAGGGAACAAACAGGGCTGAAAACTAAAGAGGATGTGAGCAACTACAGCCTGTGGGAAAGTGAGCAGAAGAGATGTGTCTGCCAGTATTTCTGACACTTTACCTTGACGTGGTCTCTTTAATACTCTCTTTGACAATTCTCCTCTTTCTTTCCATCTCTCTCTAAGATGATCCATTTTGTTGATTATTACATTACTTCACCAATCTATTTCTTTACCTATCCCTTTTCTCATCTCTCTCTACATCTCTACTGCCAGCTCTCTGTAACAGTGACCGCACTGACCCTGTCACACTGAATCACTGTCTCTTCAAACACAATCCAACTTATGCGACTGCAACCAGCTTCTTGGCTCCCCTGTGCCTCTCTGCCAACTCGTTAGCACATAACTGAGCACGGTTCAACACCCGCATGGCAGAGCGAATGAAGGGACTTTTACTTACATTTGCTGTTTGTCACACAGCTGATCCCCTCCGGGAAAAGAATATCACAGACACAGCCACTACTAGGCGGAGGGGCTGCAATAATGTGAATAACATGCCCTCAAGGCAGGTGTGCTTATTCTGTACCACAGAGGCACATTCACAGACCGACAACGGTTTCTAATGCGGCAAGTGGAAGATTCCAACTTTCTGTGAAGTTACCTAAGTGACCTTTCCATAGAAATGACAGAAGAAAGGGAGCGGTCACAGAACATTCTGTGCTAGATTGATAAGCAGGGATTTACACTGGGTAACATGGATTATTACTTCTTTGTCCCAATCCGCCAATATCTCATTTTACTGGCACATGTGTATCCTTTCATGATATTATTGATTTGCTTTATTGAAGCCTTAAAACGGAATGCATTGCTTTTGGAATGTGGATATCCCTAATTTGTAAATAAATAAATAAATACATGACATAATTTCTGAGAATTAAATGCCTCCCCCACACACAGTGGGGACAGTTTAAACCTTCAGTGGTTGATCAAACTGCAATTCAATTATTTGCCAACACATATGTTTTGTCATGCACCATATCATGCCTTGAGGCCTCCTCAGATCTTTGATAAACAGGTTTAAGGTACAGGGCACAGAGGACCCTGAATGATTCAAGATTCCATGAACAATTGCCAGGAGTGAGGATTTCCTCGGGAGGATGGTCACCATTTACCTCCTGCATCATTCTAAATGTCCTAGCGTGTGTGTATCTTATGACAAGGATTTGGCCTTGGTGAATAGAGTATTCCTCATCATCCAGGCATGGATTGCCATCTATGGTCTGTGCCTGAATGATGACAAAACTGAGCTCATCATCCTGGGAAGCACCTGTAACCTCAATAAGCATGGCCACAAACACACCACATTTAATATCGATGGCAACACCATCAAAGTTGCCAAAGAGGTAGAAACCTAAGGTTTTTATCTAGACACCACCCTCAGCTTTACCAAACAGGTCGACTCCATGACCTCCACCACTGCATACACATGCAAGCTAATCAGAGTTGGCAAACCATTCCTATCCAAGAACAGCTGCACCATTTTGGCCAGATCTCTTATTCTGTCCAAATTGGACTATTGTAGCTCCGTATACATTGGTGCCAATAAGTACATCATTAGAAAAATTCAGATTCTCCAAAACAACACCCTTAGAGCAGCTTTGGGTATAGCAAAAAAAGAACACTTATCGGAGATAAGGGGACAGAATAATTGGCTCATCACTTGGTATAAAATCTTGCTAAAAACTGCCTTGTTAACACACAAGTGTCTAAGGAACGCTGCTTCACGCTATCTTATAGAGAGATTCAATAGAAAATCCTCCAATTAGCTAACAAGAACTGCCAACTCAAATGGCCTGATTGTACCAAGGTTTAAACTCACCAAAGCTGGAGGGTGTAGGTTTTCAGTCAAAGCTGCACAGCTTTGGAACTCCCTACCCCCCTTTCTGAGGGCGGACCAAACCGACCCGCACTTTCAACATAACATCATCAATTTGATTAAAAAAAATGACCACTAATACAACCCAGGGCGTCCATCCGGCTGTCTCAAGCCCGTACCTTGCACTGTATATCGTTATGCTATTGTAATGTCTTTGCCTATTTGCTTGTATATAATATCCTGACCGTATCCTTGCTGTATATATCTGTCTGCCTCTCTTCCTACAAAGCTGTGTACCCTTAAGCTGAAAGTAGTCTTGTTTCTTCTGCACCATGATATCCTCGGGTTAGTTCGCATTACAAATAAATCAAACAAACAAACAAACAAATGGAATAATGAGTGAGGAGCAGTTTGTTGGGATACTACAATTTCAATGCATTTTAAAACACCTGTGTCTAAACACCTCTATTGAACTTGGGCAAGTCCATATGCAGTCTTTTCTTTTGGCAGTGGGCACTGCAAGGGATGAAACACTGAACTTGAAGAGATATACCCTCCAATGTTATGTATCTTAGAGGGCTGATAACCTGAGGCTTCTCAATAGGAAATGTGTTTGAAAGATATTATTCCAAAGGTATTCCAGTGACCCTATTCCATTATTTATGGTTCAAGGATTTCCCATGAAACCCATCTGTCTAAGTACTCCGGCATTATAGTACTCTTTCACATCAGGGTCGAGCCCCGCCCCATTGAAGCGAGCTTTGGTTACACCTCTTCTGAAAAAAAAACTATTAGACTCCTCGGTAGCAAGCAACTATCGGCCAATATCTTTATTACCTGCTGTTATGAAAGGTATGGAGATCATAATCATACCATCCTTTTCTTGGTTTTTGGAAGCCAATGGCTGCTTTCATCCTTACCAATTAGGCATTTGTCCTATGATGGGTACTGTATCTGTGGGTCGGAACATTGATTCTCCTTGACCTCTCTGCAGCATTTGATACGGTGGACCATGCTATCTTCCTTAGCTGCCTTGAACACGCATTGTCGCTGATCCTTTCTAAATGATATGTACGTCTGCTGGCTGATCTTATTTCTAAGTTTGGAGTGCACTTCTATACTTATGCGGATGACACCCAATTGGTGTTCTGCCTTAACTCACCGGTGACTGAGCCCCCCTGTAAACTGAAAAATGGTTTGTCAGCAATTGGTATTTGGATGGAAACTCAATTGGGGGAAAAAAACAAATTGCTGGTGTACGGTCCCCCGAGGCTCATGCCACCGGGCGCCAATAATTCTGTCCTGACTTTCTGGGCCTTTGTCGCACACCTAGTGCCTCTGTTAAAAGTCTTGGTGTTAAGAATCTTCCTTCCTTCTCGTGAAGCTCAGATTTCATAATTCTGTAACTCCGCTTTTATCAAACTCAAAGTATTATGGAAGATGCTTCCTTTTCTTCCTACAGAATACAGTATTAAAGTGGTTACTTCAGCAATTTAAACACTTGTGTATAGGCGCATTATAAATGCCATATCATATAATACATATCATATCATAGAAATAATGAGATCATTGGATTATTGTAACAGGGTCTATTTGTGTCAACCACACGATCGGTTACAGCGGCTGTAAGTACTGCAGAATGTGGCGGCTAGCTGCCCTTAGAAGCCCCTTCTGTAAGTATGTTGCATCATCTTCACTGGTTGCCTGTAAAGGCCATAGTGGAGTTTAAGGCCTTGTGTATCACTCATTGGGCCCTGCACAACACTCGGTCAATTTATTTGAAAAATAAGCTGGTACCTTACCATTCTCTTAGGTGCCCCTGCTCTTTTTCCCCAATGCTGAGAGTGCTACGTTATCATAACGTCTGCTTGAGTGGCCGTTCTTTTTCGGTTTCTGCCCCTACCCTGTGGAACAAGCTTCCAGTTCAACTGCGTGATATTGGAGATATTCTCCAATTCCGGAGATTATTGAAAACATATCTTTTTAAACTATTTTGTATAGTGGAAGTGCTTCTCTGTAATACCTTTCATTCGTTCAGTGCCTACATTCTATTGAGTCTTAGTTCACACTTTACAAGGTTAGCACAATACAGTACAATACAGGGTGCGCCCAGCCATGGCCTTGTAGTCCACACGTATCATCTTAAAGTGTGAATTTGAGCACTGTACATTTGTAGCTGCTATTTTTGTGATGAACTGTACACAAAAGACATTGCAATGCTCTAGGAGAAATAATTACACCAAAATAAGTAAATCAATGTTTTTGTTGATGTGAAAGGGACTAAAGAGTTGTCTTAACAATCTGAAATGAAGAACATCATTGTTTACAAAGGACTATATTGGCAAGTTGAAGGTTATTCCAAGGTTACCTAATTTATCAACTGTTTTTTTGCAGTGGGACCGGCAGTCAGACCGATATAATCAAATTCAGAGAGACAGTGAGCAAGACATCAGCTTCCTGAAAATTTGATCAGCACCGGTTCTGTATCAATCAGAGACCAACATGTGAATTGCGCCTTTGATTCTAGTGATCCCCTTTGATTTGTTGTGTAGTTTGAGGTGAAAGTGCATAACCTTGAGATACATATGGTAATTGAAATCATAGGACATAAAGGATCCCTTCAAAAGTTGAGCTGACCTTTGAAGTGCATCACAGGGATGGAGGGTGGATCTGGTGCAGCAGTTCCCCGCCTTTGTTTGATAGGTTTGATTGTTAATGAAAGCCATTAAGAATGTCATGTTTTGTGTTGCCAGCAGGATGTGCTGAATTGCTTGGACAGTAATATTAAATTGTTTTATTTAGGGTGGCAAACACCCACATTTATTGGTACAGCGATTCTACCTTTTTCCTGAAGAAGGCACTTAAGCATAATCTTGCAGGCTTAAACATGTAAGCAGATTCAATTCAACACTACAGCTAAGTCAATGCCTAGTCTGGGAGACTGAATGGAAACCCTTATTGATATATCTTTATGTCCAGTTCATGAGTTCTGGATGACTACCCCTACATAACACCCCTCTCTTAGAATCCCCCTGACCCCACTGAGCCAAGAAGGAGTTTTGTTTTGCAAGTTTAAAAGGTTTATTTGAGAAATAAAACAAAATATAGATACCACGCTTTTATAATAAATTAATAATCGATATCGCCCTTATAAATATAATGTTAATCAACAATGGGTAATCTGACACTAGCACACTTCTTTACAATCAATGAGGAGTTAGTATAGGATGGATAAAGTAGCAAAGTACTTTTATGATTTCAAGGGAAAAGCAATGAGGAATAAAATGCAGTACAGAAATACTTGATATGATTTTAGCAAAAGACAATATAATCACTTTTACTCTGGCAATTCACCCCCCTGCCCTATGCAATGTAAGACATGGAAGTAGATGGAAAGAGGAGCACACAGTTCTCAGGAATGCAATCAAATACAATACGAAATTCAGTTCCCCCCCAGCAAGCTTAGAGAAAACTGGTATGAGTTTTAAAACACAGGCCCAAGTGCTTTGAATGTGGTGGCAATGAAGTGAGAAATATGCTGAAAATGCTTTTAATTCCCTTTAGGAGGTTCAGGTTGAGTGAGAGATACTTGGGATGAGTTCAGGCTCACTTTAGCAATGATTCAGAGATGGTGATTAAGAGGCAAACAAATTTCTAGCAAGGAAAAAAAATGGCTGCTGATGGTTACACGTGGCTGGATTTTTAACCAAATCGCAAATCGCGGTAAAAATAGGGAGTAGGTTCTAGGTTCGTTGGAAAGCCTAGATTCTAAGCTTTCAGAGGAAAGTTAAATTTCGTTCCTAACCCAAACGGTTCCTGAGATACGGACGATTAAATAAAGGTAGTTTTTCGGATTTAAAGTAAAACTCAAAATGACAGGTAACAGCTTGCAGCTGCGGAATTGACAGGTGAGAGTTGCGCAGCTTTACAAATGACAGATGACACGATTTCTAGGCGGCTGTTCTACTTCGGTTTAAATAGTTTGGATTAGATTATTTTAACTAAGAGATTGGTTCTGCACAGTTCTGCTAGGTACTCACAATATAAATTTGAAATAGGCCTCGCCACGGATCTGGTCAGGTTTTGGACTGCACTCCGGTTCTGGTCTCGGCACTTCACAGTGATCTGGGTCAGCTCTCTGGTTCTGCTCACAGCGGTCTGGGTCACTCTGGATCTCTGGTCTGGTCTGTCCGGATACAGCGGTCTCTGCACGGCTCCTGGATCTCTGCACTGGTCCTGGCAAAAGTTCTTGGCAAGGGATTCAAGCAGCTCGCCCAGCTGTGAGTAGCTTGCAATGATTTGAGGCCTGCTGCAGAGAACTCAGCTTGTGGTTTTAGGCCTCTGATTTAGGTTCTAAAGTATAAGTTCTACGTTCTGGAGTATGTAGCTGGAGTCAGTCTGGAACTGGTATCTTCTGGATGTTGTGTGGTCCGGCAAAACGCTCCGCAGCAACTGGATTTGAATGTCTCTACCTGTCCCAGCAGTCTCTTTTTATGTGTTTTGAAAATGGGTGTGTGCCTGGGCCTAGCTACGCCTGCCCCTCTCTACTTGTCATTGGCCCAATTCTCCCCTCTCCCATGATTGGGGGAAGGAAATGTGAGTCAGAGTGATGCTGTAGGTTTTATGGTCAGAGGAACCTCCCCTGGTCAGTTTCCAACCAAATCTATATTTGACCCAAATACATATTGCACAGATATACAATTTGTCGAAATTACATGTGCACATTATATATTCCTTATGGTCCATGCTTGTCTGCCTCTGATCTTCCTGGGGGCTTGCATTAAAACATGACAACATTTTGCGCTTTTTAACTGGTTTTGCAATATCGGACATTTACCCAAATTTACACACATGTGCGCAAGGAGTATGGACATTAATTGATGAAGTGTCAGATTTTTAACATGCAGACATTTGGTGTGAGACCCTATTTTCCGCTAGCAACCTCCCAGAATACACCACATGGTCCTAACGCATCTCAAAATGTTCACAGAAAAATCACAAAAAATAATGATATTACTTATATAATTCTGACAAGTCCGCACTATGAGTTATCTATCTTTTTAAAATTATGCTCTGGCCCAGATGTGTGTGGTTTAGGTTCCAAAGCACATGGGGGAAGCTTCTGCCTGTCCCCGCCTCCAGCTCGGGTGGCTCCCAGAGGCACTTCTCCTCCCACTTCTCCCAAGAGGAAGCCACTTTTACGATGCCCCCAATATAACATTTGCCTGAGTCCAGGACAGGCCTTTGTTCACCTCCCTGTAGTCCCCAGCTGCTCCACCCCTAATCTAATCAGAGAGGTGACAACTCCTTTTGGCAAGGGGAAGAGTGGCTGAGCAGGTTTTAACTCCTGTGGGGGTAGATGTCAGGCAGAATTCAGTTTCATTAAGCCAGGTTTCAGCTAACTGTCACTTTTCGTTCCCAGTTTAAGTCAATACAATTTTTACATATGCAGCTAGAATGCTGATTCTAAGTTCAAAACTATGACATTTTAACAGTTACAAACTATGTGACACTCAAAAGTAGGTCACTCAGTTAATTTAAACATTTCGATTTTGGTGGTTTTAATCCAATTTCAGTTAGGCTGCTGACATGCATAGCTCAGCCAGTTTTGTTATGAACATTGTTTTGGGCTCTTCATCTTCCCAGATTTTGTATGCACACATACTTCATTCTGCCAGATGTCCGCTGGTGTTCAGTGAGATTTTTGGATGTGTTGCAATGTTTGCAAATAGGCATTTTGAGCTGGCATTCAGAGAAACCAAAGGTAATTTTAAAGCGTTTTTGAGCTAACAGGCGCTGCTGTTTTGCCTTTGGCACCCATTCCACTCATGGCACCCTGGCCCATCATGCTTGCACTGGTGGGTGGTAAGTTGGCAGCCATTTTGGTGTACGCACAAACTGCGTGGTTCTCCTGGATTCTGGCGCATATGTGGGCTTTTTGGCCATCTTGGATTTTCTAAGCCCACAGCACCAAATGTTGCAGCATGATAGCTCAAACGTGGGTCAGGACACCCAACAAACATACATGTCCACCAGGTTATCTACATGAGGACATTGTTGCACACATCGAAATCATACCAATGCCAATAGGAGAATGTTGTTAATTTATCATCAAATTGCTGCTGATTTGGAACGGGGCAGTTCAATGGATATAGTAAATGTATGTTTCATAAATGTATGCATTGTTTGTATTTCAACGAACATCTATAAACATTAATAGTTATACATCTGTAATGTATAATGATTTGTTTTGTGTGAATGTTGAATGTCTACAAATGGCATTATCTTTTGAATATGTTAAAGATAAGTCCTGCTTTTACTTGGAAAGCGTGAATATTAAGTCTTTGTCAAAAATGCGTTAATGTATTCATATGTGTGATATTTGTGACGTCACCTTTGATGTCCTTGGTCTTAGCCGTAGCAGTGTATGGTGGTGGCATGAGTTATGGTTGCTTAGCTTACCATAACTGGCGATTTTCTGGGGTTTTTCGGTTTTAATTGTAACCTTTACCGTCCCTTTAACAAAGTTTATTGAATGAAAAACCTTCGGGTCATTTTTGACTCCACACTCTCCTTCTCCCCTCACATCTCAGATGTCTCTAAGAAATCCCACTACCAGCTGCACCTCCTCAGAGGTATTCTTCCTTTCCTCTCCTTCCTCCAGAAGCTCACTGTCTCCAGAGCCCTGGTTCTCTCTAAGCTGGACTATTGAAACAGTCTCTATCTTAATCTGCCTGCTCTACTCTCCACCCTCTGCAACGTATCCAAAACAGGCCTGCAAGACTTGTCCTTGGCCTCAAGCCCGTGGATCATATCTCTCCAGGACTGACATCTCTGCACTGGCTCCCAGTGGCTGCAAGGATTAAGGTAACAACCCACTGCATTGTCCACAAGGCCTGCTGGGGCCTGGGGACGGAATACCTTCAACTCTCTCTTCCCAAATACCTTCCTTCTCAGGCTCTTCGCTCATCTGCCTACAACTCCCTCAGGGTCCGTCGCTTCTCCAAGCAACCAGTGGGTGGTCGAGCTCTCTCTTCAGCAGGGGCCTCCCTCTGGAACAGCCTTCCTGCCTCCCTGAAACTTGAGGAGAACCATCTTCGGTTCCGGAAACACCTCAAAACCTTCCTCTTTCCTTCTGCTTTCTCTGCCTCTCTCCCCTGCTGATATTCCTGGCTGAAACTGCACTGGTTACCTGCCCACCCTTTCTGATCTTGGGTCCAGGCCAGGCCCCACTTTTTGAACACTTGCCCTGCCCCCCTGGCAACCCATCGCACCTGGGGACTGTTTTCTGTATCCCTACAGTCCCCTACCAGCACTTATTCTGCTCTTACCCTGCACTCGCCACCATCTGGCCGCTTTTATTATCTTATTTATTCTTCAATCCCTTGCACTGCACTTACCCCCTCTTCCTTCCCCCAGGCACTTGCCCTTTTTCCCTACCAATGCACTTGCGCGATCTGAATGACGCCTGGCCTAGTCGGATCGTTGTCTGTTTCCCACTGTTTCCCCTCCCTTGCCTCGTCGCACCCTGAAACACTTGTGTATGGGCGCGTTATAAATGCCATATCATATCATATCATAGTGCAACATTGTAGGAGAATTAAAGAGCGCAAGACTGAAACACTTCAGAGGCGACAGGCAGAGGAAGCAAAACTGGTGACTGTGGTGGGATTGGGACTGATGCCAACACAGATAGAGGAAGGAGGATACACCCCTAGCTTTACCTATGCCAGAATAGCTGCAGTGTGGGCTGAAGGTTGACAAGGTTTGTTAGGCGGAAGCCCGCAATTCTCTCGGCCACAGTGGCAAAGAAGACAGCAGTGAGGATGAGGTGAGTTCAGAAGATCAGGAGGAGGGAGGCTCGGGGGAATTACAATGCGGACCGAGAGGTGGAGCGATGGGGCAATGTTGGAACTATGGGAGGTAGGGGCACTTCTTGAGGGAGTGCAGGAGTAGAGAAGGTGTAGGATATAGCTATGGACAGCAGAGTTGTGGCCCACTACCCCAAGGGCCCCCCAAAAGGACCGACACCAAGAATGACCTCAATACCATGTGAAATACAGCAAGTTTACACTCAGTTACCCCCACAAATCCCAGGCCCTTCCCTCTGCGACACCTTCAACAGGCAATGCAACATTGACAGTCTCTTCACCAGGCGTTTTGCACAGGTGAGTGCTTGTGTCCACGACCTTCCTGGGCCTTAATATTTCCATAGATATCCCCTGTTGAGCCCTTCTGGGCCCAGCGTCCTCACTTGTGTATCCCTGTTTCCTTCTGCCTTCAATCTCCCTTCTTTCCCTGCTCCCAGTAGGCCACCTACTGTGATAGGCTCCTTATCCATTCCGTTCTGTGGCCTGCCTCCGGCACCTCGAGGTAAAGTGACTTCACCAGGCATTTTGCACAGGTGAGTGTTGGTGTCCACAAAACTCCTGGCCCATGATTTTTCCATAGATATCCCCTGTTGAGCTCCTCTGGGCCCATGTCCTCACTTGTTCATCCCTGTTTCCTTCCGCCTTCCATCTCCATTCACTCCCTCCTCCCACCTCCCAGCCGCCCATCTCCCATGATAGGCTCCTTATACATTCCGTTCTGTGGCCTAGCCTCAGGCACCTCGAGGTAACGCCACTTCACCAGGTATTTTGCACAGTTCAGTGCTTGTGTCCGCGACCCTCCTGGGCCTTGATTTTTCCATTGATATCCCCTTGTTGAGCCCCTCTGGACGGTGTCCTCACTTGTGCATCCCCATTTCCTTCTACCTTCCATCTCCCTTTCCGCCCTCCTCCCAGACCGCCCACCTTCGTGATAGGCTCTATCACTGGTCTTCCAGGGCAGCCCTCTGCACGGCAGCCCCTGCGGCTAAGGGCCCCTAGGGAAAGGGCCGCTCCTACCGAGGCAGCTCCATATCATATCTTGCCGCTTCCACCTCTACAATAGCTGCAAAATCCGTCCCTTGCTAACCTTTCATGCTACAAAACTTTTAATCTCCTCCCTCATCATCTCCAGACTCTTCTACTACTCCTCTCTTCTCTTTGGACTCCCTTCCTCTCACCTTTCTCCCCTCAAATCCATCTATCACTCTGCCATCCGCTCCCTCTGCCTCCTCTCTCCTCGCGACTCCAACTCGTCTTCACTTAACACACTAGGTTGTCCCTCCTTTCACTCTCAGCTCAAATTTAATTTTGTCTGTCTTGTCTTCAAAGCCCTCTATAGTCTTGCTCCTTCCTACCTATCCTCCCATATTACTTCCCATACTCCTTCTCATTCTCTCCGCTCTGCTGATCTCTTCTTTCTTTCTCCTCCTCCTCCAACGTGTGCCCCCTCCTGCTTCCGCTCCTTCGAACTTCTTGCTCCCTTCCATTGGAATTGCCATCCCCTCCCCGTCCACTCTATCACCTCCTACCCTTCATTTAACACTTCTCTTAAATCATATCTCTTTCATTCACCCTCCTAACTTCTCTTTCTTCTTCTTCCTTGACTGAATCTATCTCTACTTACCCCTCACACCCCGTCTCGTACTACTGTTCCTGCCATTAGTGTTTAACCACCTCAATTTTGTAAATTGTTCTTTGTACTGTTTTCTGGTTTGATTCAATTGTCATGTATTGCTTGTTGTAATTGATTGTACCTCTTGTAAAGTGCTTTGGATTAAAGCGCTATATAAATAAAAATAAATACAAATAAATAAATATAAATAAAGGTGTCAGCAGGGGAAGCCAGTGGCTAGCCATCAACCATCAGCATACAGTAAGGTAGGAATAGCCCGGGTGAGGTGTAGAGCCTCTCTCTACCCTGGATACCCTGCCACATAGTAACCTTACACACACTAGAATACTACTGTGATTATTAGCCTATGGCACACTGAGACAACACTATGATCATTGGCTTTATTTAAACTTCAGTGTGTTACCTACGCCTTTCTCCCACTTTACAGGTCTCTCAGACCTAGGTGGGTTCAATTTAATTGCATTGTGAAAGTAATGTTGTCTTTCTTTTGCCCTCTTAGATGTGTTCTTCCAGAAAGCTGTTCTACTACTGTCTTAGCCCTTTTCGTTTGGATAAATTGTCTTCTATTGTCTTGTCTATCCTTGTCTCGTCTGCTTGCACCCCTCCCTTTGTCCTGCCCCTAACGCCCCTTCCTCTTGTCTTCTCTCTCCATCTACTCTATGGTGCTCCCTGTCTCCCTGTCTCTCCTATCTTTTCTAAATACTTTTCTTTCGACTATCCTGCTCTCTTCTCTAAATCTGGTAGGAAGAAGTTTAAAAAGGACATCCTGGCCTCCCTAACGCTGACATCTATACCAGTCCCTCCTCCATGCAATCCCTCACTGACATCCGCTTTGTCGTTCCCTCGCCAGACTTATGGACTCTTCATTTGGGCTCTGTGCTTTCTCCTTTCTCTTCTACTCCCATTAATGTTGTCATCCAGTTGGAAGCCCTCCTGGCCTCCTTCCATTCCTCTAAGGTCATCATTAATGTTTGACTGAATGGTACCGTCTTGGTCAAAGGCCCTCAGGCCAACCTTCTCCTCTTTGATAGGTGCTTCCCGTGCCGCATCAATTTCACTTCTTCTCCTGTTGTCCTCTCTTTTCCCTCCATGGCTTCCTCGCCTCTCCCGGCTGTCTCCTCCTTGGCTATCTTGCCCTTTCCCCCTTCCTCTTCTGCCCCCTCTCGAGCACCATAGAGTGGATGGAGAGAGGAGAGAAGAGGAAGGGGGGCTAGGGGTGGAAGGAAGATTAGGGAAGGATAAAAGGAGGGGTGCAAGCAGGCGAGACAAGGAGAGATGAGAAAATAGAAGACAATTGAACAAAACGACAAGGGCTAAGAAAGTAGTGGAACAGCTTTCTGGAAGAACACTTGTACACCTCTGCAGGGCGTACCTCTGATTTGTACCCCTCCCCAGAAGTCTTTCAATGACGGGAACCTTCTCCATATTGCCAATCTCAAATCTCGCTCACCTGTCAAACAATCCACTGACATCTGCTGCCTCCATGAAAAACTTGACCACGATGTCCTCGGTCTCACTGAGACATGGTTCATGGCAAGCTCACTCACAAGCTTTGACACTCTCCTACCCGATGGCCATAAGATCCTCTTTGTGCTTAGGTCCAATTGGTCCGGAAGGGGTGCAGCCCTGTCATTCCTATGCAGGCGTACTCTTATCTCGAATACCTCGCCTGCAGGCTCTCCTAGCCATTCCCTTACTGTGGCTACCATCTATCGACCACCTGGTCAGAACTCCACTTTCCTCTCTGAGTGGGCGGACCTCTTCTCTTCCCTCCTGGTCACGACCATTCAACTCCTCCTTCTTGGTGACTTAAACATACACCTGAATGCTTCCTGTCCTTCCTCTGGACTCTTTTGTGACCTCTGCGACTCTCACTCTCTATCTTCCCCTCTGGCCCGACTCAATCTGCAGGGCACACTCTGGATGCTCTGATCTCCACTGATCTTCCCCTGTCTATCCTTCTTGCCACTCCTCTCTCCTGGAGTGATCACTTTCTCCTTTCCTCCCAGCTCACTCTCGCAACCCCTCAGGCCAAGCCAACTCCATCACTGCAACCTATGTTATCGGTTATCTGACACATGAAATGATTATCAGCTGAGGCTTTCGCCGCCATCCCCTTCTGGCTGACTCACACCCTGACACAGCTCTTGCTATGCTCCACTCTGCTATGTCTGATACTCTTGATGTTCTTGTCCCTGTCATGAGGATCCCCTGAAGCCCAATCCAAGTGCAATTCCAGGTACGACTCAGACCTGGTCACCCTTAAACGCAAGTGCAGGGTGGCTGAGAGGAAATGGTGCTCTTCCTGTACATCCTCTGACAAACTGGCCTGCTGCCTGCTCCAAAGGCAATACTGGCTCTGTGTCCACACCAAGAAGATAGCCCACATCCAAGCCCGCATCTCTGCGGCATCCAACAACTCGGCTGAACTCTTTAAAATCTGCAAGGAGCTGGCCAATCCTGCTGCAGTCTCTACCTCTCCTGTCCCCACCCAGGTCCTCTGCACGGCACTGGCTTCTCATTTCATCTCTAAAACTCAAGACATCCTATCCTCTCTCTCTTCCTCTCCTCCTCCTGCCTCTACTCCCTGCTCTTCCTCTGGCCCTTCTGTGCTTCTGTGCTCAGCCCCCCCCATCCTTCTCTGCATTTCCCCTGTTCTCCCCAGATGAGGTATCTAGACAAGTCTGATCTATGAAAGTCTTGTCAAAACTGGTTCTCCCCTGTTCCTTTAAAACCATCAAGGACCAGATTGACACCATGGCTCCTGCTTTGGCTGACTTCTGCAACCACTCCTTCACCACTGGAGTCTTCCCTTCCCCCCTGAAACACTCCCTTGGGCACCCTCTTCTTAAGAAACCCTCATCCGACCCCTCCTACCCTGCTAACTACCGCCCAATCTCCATCACTGCTTTTCTGGGCAAACTCAGGGAAAAGCTGGCTATCTCCCAGCTTAATCTTCACACTGAATCTCTTGGTTGTCTCCATGACAATCTGTCTGGCTTCAGAGCTGCCAGAAGCACGGAAACTGCTCTCTTGAACATCCGCGAAGACCTGCTCTCAAACCTTGACTCCAACATCCTGTGTCCTCATCTTACTTGATCTCTCTTCTACCTTTGACACGGTCAACCATGCCATCCTGCTCAACTGTCTCTGTGATAAACTGGATATCACTGATCAGGCCCTGGCCTGGTTCACCTCTTTCCTTTCCGGTCAGCCCTCCCTGGTCCATCTTGGGTACTTCCTCTCCTCTATCTCTATCTCTACCTGTGGTGTTCCCCAGGAGTCTAACCTCTCTACCTAGCTGTTCAACAAATAACTGGCAGTTCTTGCCCACTGCATTGCCGCTCTCTGCCCCAAACTTTCAGTGCAATGCGGAAAACACTCAGCTCATTTTCAGACTCCCGTCCACCAGCTCTTCACCTTCTCTCATCTCTGACTATTTTTCCACTATCCAGGAGTGGTGTGCCGCTAATGATCTCTGCCTTAATGCCAGTGAGATTCTCCTCATCGGCACACCAGTTCCCTCCTTTCCTATCGTTCTCTAGCTGGCCTCTCTGGGATCTCTTCCTTCTCCCACCACTGAGGCTAAAAACCTCGGGGTCATCTTCGACTTCACACTATCCTTCCCTCCTCACATCTCTGACATCTCTATGAAGTCAAACTACCAGCTTCACCTCCTCAGAGGTAGTTTCCCTGTCCTCTCCTTCCCCCAGAAGCTCACTGTCTCCAGAGATCGGGTTCTTTCTAGGCTGGACTACTGCAACAGCCTCTGTATAAATCTGCCTGCTTTTACTCTCCGTCCTCTGCAATTCATCCAGAACAGGACTGCAAGACTTGTCCTTGGCCTCAAGCCCGAGGATCGTATCTCTCCAGGATTGGAATCTCTCCACTGGCACCGAGTGGCAGCGCGAATTAAGTTCAAAACCCTCTGCATTGTCGACAAGGCCTTCTGGGGCCTGGTGCTGCAATACCTTCAACTCTCTCTTCCCAAATGTCTTCCTTCTCAAGCTCTTTGCTCATCTGCCCCAACTCCCTCAAGGTCAGTCACTTCTCCAAGCAATGAGTTGGTGGTAGATCTCTTTCTTCGGCTGGGGCCTCCCTCTGGTATAGCCTCCCTGCCTCCCTGAAACCATCTCTGGGTCAGGAAGCTGCTGAAGACCCCCCTCTTTGCTTCTGCTTTCCCTCCTCCTCTGCCCTGCTGAACTCCTAACTGATACTGCACTGGTCACCTGGCTACACTCTGATCTCGGGCCCAGGTCCCCTCCCCAGCCAGCTGCACACCCGCACTGCCTCCCTGAACTTGGGGGCTTTTTCTGTATCCCTACGGTCCCCACCACCTGTTGAACTTAATGCCTGCACTTACCCCTGCACTTGCCACTGGCTGGCCTTAATTTTTACTTATTATTTTTATTTATTGTATTTATTTACTACTGTTGATCCTATGTACTGCGCTGCCATATCTCCCCCCCACACATGTCCTTTCCCCCTCCCCCTGCACTTGCACAATCTCATTGTCACCTGGCATTGTAAGATCTTTGTCTTGGTTCTCCCGCTGTTCCCCCTTGCCTCATTGTGCCTTGAAACACTTGTCTATAGGCACTTTATAAATGCCATATCATATAATAACATGCAACAATCAGGATAGGGGAACACCTTTGGTGGCCTTCACAATGGTACAGTAGCCCCCTTTCAAGGCACTACAGTGGTGGAGGAAAACCTTTTCTCATTCCCAGGAACAGAGACCTATCCTGACTAAGACAGCCAACTGAGAGCAATTGTGTGTCCAGTTCTGTTGATGACCCTAAGCCCAGAACTGGAACCCTTGGTGGGGGCAGAGAAAGGAAACAAACAATGCATCTTTATGGTAGATTCTGGAGCTGAGAAAGCGTGCATCAGTGAAGGTAACTTCCAGCTATCTAGCAAAACTCTCGACACACAGGGATTCTTTGGGGCTGTTTTAACGGTTCCATATACAAAAGATTTAGATCTATTTAGTACGTGCTCCCCTACTGTATTCCGGGAGCTCTCCTGTCAACCTGCTCGGCAGGTATTTACTTAGCAAGTTGAACATGATGATCTCATTCACGGACAACAGCATTGTCTGTGCCATGCCAGGTATGTGCCCAATGAGGGTGATGCTCATAATAAATGACACGGCACGTGATGTAGTGGTGCAAGACATCCCTGTTGACCCAGACATGTTTATTTACTGCATAACAGCGCTCTTGCAAGCAGTGCCGAAAATCACCAAAGCCTGTCGGAATGTGTCAACTAATTTCATCTTCCACCCTGTAGTGTCGCCAGAATTAGTAGCAGTGCCATACTGTGCCTGGATCTGCTGCAGCTATCTGACAAAAGAATTGTGGTCCTTGGCACAGACACCCAAGGGTGCCAGTGGCAAACAGTACTGTGCATTGTTCCCACTGTACCTGTCAAGGAATTGACAGATGCATAACTCTTTGAGGATAATGACGATGATGGGGAAATCATACTTGAGATTTGCATCCCCTGTGATATCATGATGCAGTATAGGAGAGCGCAGAGCCCCCTAATGTCCATTGTCGCACTGCCCCCTTCATCCAGGGCAACTTACAGCATGTGCTGACACAGTTATGGAAAACTAAGTCACACGATGTAGGGCTACTTAAAGAACTGACCCCAGTGTAAATCACACTACAGAATGGAGCAGTACTACCCCAAGTGAAACAATACCCACTATCAAGGGAGGCAGAAAAGGGGATAAAGGACACAATACAGGGTGTATTGCACCAAGTGATTATACTGCCTTCTAGCTCACCATGCAACACAGCCAAAAAACCTGTCAAAAAGGCAACTGGGTGTAATTGGAGAATGATACAGGACCTCTGCCCCCTGAATGATGTAGCAAGCCATCTAAAAGTGCGGCAGGCCTGAATAAAAGCACACATCTCCTTATACCCATCCTGAATGAAAGCACACCTCTCAATATAACCAAACTGCTAAACACAACTGTGTGTATGCACAATACGTTCCCAAAAAGTAACAACAGTACCCAAATGAGTGTGGGCATGAGTAAAATGTATGAAATAATACGTCCCACGATTAAAAACCTTCTTTGGAGCTCAAACAGTATCAGTAGTACCAAAGGTAGCAGTAGTATATGACCAAGGAGGTATATATTATTCCAGGCTAGAATGAAACGACAAGCGCGTAGGCCCAAATACGATAAATACTATTGCCTAGACTTGGATGCTATCAAAGATATTCATCATCCCAAGCACTCAAAAAAGTGGGTATTCCGACATGAGTGCAGTGAGAAGATGAACAACCAATAGAAGTTGCTATGTATGCTCATTGACACCACACACATCAGGGGCGGCCACGGTTATAATACCACAAGAAGTCCCAATTGTGAAGGCACAATGCCTGATTCATCTTGTGCTATGTTCGCTGGCCACGCTACACTCAGTGTTACAAGTAGTCCCAGAAGAACACCTGAAAGGGGGCCGATGCCTGACAATGCACCAACACGGTCCCCAGCAGTCAAAGAACAAAACACACTGCCACCACCAGAATTTTGCATCCTCCCCAAGAAGAGCAAATATGACAAACTGCGATGAAAGAAATGAACCTCGATCTAGATATCCAGTGACTCATCTGCACTGCTCAAAGTGATTCCCAAAGAATACAAGTTGTTTAGCTCAGCTGAGACTTTATTTTTATCACTATTGCTACCCCGCATACAAGCACGAGCCAATGCAAATGGGAGTTGGCCCAATTGGCAAATGACACTGAGCAGGGGTTTAACGTCATGAAGGTCGAGCTGCGAACCCTGAGACTGAGTACGCTGCATATCTGCTACGTCTTGGATATGCTGACGGTGATGGAAGGAGGCGTGTGCAAAAAGACTAGGAGTTCATGTTGCACGTGCCTTCTTAAGATGCAGAAAAATAGTCCCTATAACACGTCAGAGCTGCAGTGCATGACGTGGGGAACAAAATGAAAGAATAAACAGCCATTCAAGAGGAGGACTGGTTTACAACGGCATTCAGCTGGGCCCCATCCTGGCTGGGAGCAATGGTGAAGATGCTGGTACATGTCATCGTGTGCATCCTGGCTCATTTTTGCACCAGCCAACTGGGTCTCCGATGTTGTGTCAAAGCATTGCCTAATAGCGCAATGATGATGGTTTCAATTGGTGTTTCAAAAGTACCTCATAGCACAAAGGAGATAGAAATACAAACTGACAGCCCCATCCCCCGCATGGAGATGAAGTAGACAGACTCTACCACATGATCATTGTCCCACCCTAGACCCTGAAAATTATAAGGAAGTAGGGGTAGATTTAGCAAGGGATGGGGGATGTTTATATAGGACGTGTACTCCCGAAGAATATGCAAGTGGGAGAGAGCCTGCAAAATGTATGTCGGGAGTGGAGGCCAATAAAGGGCGGAGTGAAAATGGTCTTGTAATAGTAACTCAGTAAAAGCAACGTGTGAAGCATCTGACCTTTGATCCGTGGAGAGATGAGCCCAGCTCACCCCATGTGAGAGAAGACAGACGGGCGAGATTGGAACAAATCGCAGCCTGGAATCCCCTATGAAGCAGACCCATGTGTTGGGTCTCACCAACCAGCCACATGGATGTTTACCATATAGCAATGATGCAGTGATGCCTTATAAGCTTATATTTGTACCATTGGAGGCCAGAAAGTTCTCGAGCAGCAGAGTATTTTGCTTGCACCTTTACTTTTCATACGATTTAAGCTTGTTATCCTTGCAAGAAATATCTCACCCTAGTGGGTTCCATTTTTTCTGGTGTGAGCATACAGGGGCGTGCCTTCATCGCGCTGGTTGCGCATTCATTCTTTCATACTTTTCTCCTCGCCTTCTTCTTCTTCAAACATTTTACATAGTGTCAGAATACTCAATCTATTCAGTAATTGTTTCTCCTTATTGGTGGCATGTAAATATGTGCATATTTGTTGCATCACCATTTTTGAATGAACGCCATCTTGGGGCCATGGCAGAAACATTTTGCCTACCATATTTTAACCCACTCTACGTGGTACTTGAGACATTCAGTTTTATATCTGGGAAGTAGCTTACATAAATGAACAGTAGGGGTATCTGCCATGCTGACAACATGAAACACAACTTACCAATGATCAATAAGTACTGCTTCAACCCTTGCTCACCTTCTTTCTGTTCCTTTTCAGACACCCTCCTCACAATAGCTTCCCCCAAGTATCCACGCCCTGTCTCTCAATAACCCAAAATCCTTCTATTGAGCAGCACCACAAATGGGACACTTGCTCTGGGCCCCTTTACGTGGTCCACAACACCAATTCACTTCTCCTACCAAGACAAAGAAAAAACACTTCTGCAATTCTATATAACCCCACAGCATAAAGTTGGCAACAGCAAACATTAATACAAATCAAAACATGTCTGTCTTCCCTTATATTAATGAGGGATTCATCCTTTTATCTCTGCCCCATAAAGAGGCTTATCGTGTGATCTTCCTCAACCATTGCCAAAAGGTATTCTGTCCATAAATATTTTTATTTCTCATAAATCACCAACACACAACCCCCCCAGTTTTAACGTGCACCATTCATACTCACATGCATGCATCCTCTGAGAGTCTCTGCCGTCGAGCCTTCTCTATCTGCCCGCTCTCCTCCCCGCCCAGTGAGGTGGCCTGTGGGGACCGGTATGGGCAATTCCATCAACAGGGTGCCTGCCGACCCTTCTTCTCAGATTGACTTTATCTCTGCTCTCCACAGACCTCCCTTGCTGTTCGAGGGGCTACAGTGAGAGGCCCTCAGGTGTCCAGAAAGGTTTAGACAGCAGTCCTCTGTTGCACTTGTTGAGGAAATGCCGAGGACCACACAATCAAACGCGAAAATTACTCAATGATGAAGGACTCAGGTGCATGTCAAAACCCAGTTTTATTCAGACAACAAATATAAGCCGGGACATCACACAAGCATTTTGTCTTGTAGCCCTCATACCGCAAACAATTACATTCTTGTTTTGTTACAAAATTATGCCAGAAATGATGTCACATTGCACTTATCATTTTACAAACCCTAGGAGGGAATGGGGCTGACTAGTGAATCTGGCTACCTCTAGATTACAAAAGGGTTAAACAGTTCTTTGGACTACTTCTATCTGATGGCTCCACTTGGATCCACTGTGGGATGATTCAGCCCACTTGTTGCTCTGCCATGCGGCATCACTGTGTTCTGATGGTGCCAGAAAAATCAAAATGGCCGCAAAACCCTTGTGCGCGTCAAAACCTCTGAAAATCGCGCGTTGCAAAGCACAAAAGCATGGCTGCCCAATCTGCCATGCAGGTTGTCAGTGGTGGAACAGAGATCTCACTCCTGAAACATGCCGCTGGGCTCCACAACAAGTAAAAATGGAGTACAGAAGGAAAAGCAGTGCTCTGCTAAAGGAAACCCCAAAATCTTGCTTTACATCCTTATTATTGGTTGCTGAAACTGCAGAATGCTGGTACAAAACACCCCCAAACATCCACAATTCTTGCTGGGTGCTAAAATTCACTTAGTTCAAGAAATCATTGTGAACTTAAAATGTCCTGAAAAGCTGAAAGTATCAAAGAAACATCCGCAGCAAAAGTTGCCTGCCTGTGGAATCTGTCAAAATCTGGACGCAGTACCCTCAGCCGCCTGAATGACAGCTGCCAGAAGCCTGCATGATACATTTTAAAACATATACAAACTGAAATCAAATGGTTGCAATCAAGGTGGCCTGTTACTGAGAGTAACGTATGTTGTAATTCTTTGAGCCAATGGTTTAAAATCTGGAATAAGTGTGCTAGCTGCTAGTTTGAAATCACAAGTTTGTTTTAAGCTAAGGGAAAATGCAACAAAATTAACATTTAAATTTAAGCCTGGCTAAAAGCCACCCAAACTCGAATAACAGCTTTGCTCACAGAGGCAAGGCCTCTCCCTCCAGCTCTCTCCACCAGGAAATCAAACCTATGTGATGATTATAGGGTGGGGGAAGAATTTGGTCTGCAGTGGGGAAGGAGACAATGTACATCCTTCAGCTAAAGGAAATGCAAGGTGTCAAGGGTCGTAAATGGCCTCTGCCCAGGAGAAACAGGGAGGAGATGCTCATGGGTCCCAGGGAGAGACCAAAGGGGTGCAGCTAAACAACCATTTGTTGCTTAACAAGGACAAAAGACACATTTTAAAAAGACTGATAAAATACTATGTAAAATTGTGCAAAATATAGAAATAACAGCATTGTTAAAGGAACGGTTTGCCCAAAAATTTTTATTTAAAAAATAGATAGGCAATATTAAAAAAAAAAGCGATTGGCATTTTTTTTTTTCGAAGTCCCTATGTAAAATTTTGAGCAATTCAAGCTCAAAGATAGCACATGGGGGCATCAATTTTGTGAAATGGATGCCACCCGCTGTGCTCGTTTTGGCTTTTGCTGCACTAATGAAGGAAAAGCCAGCCAGCTGTAGTAAACAAAAGCTACCCCTGGGTGGCTTTTCCTTCATTGGTGCTGTATGCGGAGGACGGGGCCTGGAGACTATAGCAGAAAAGCTGCAGCTGCATCTCGGTAAGTGCTATTTTTAAAAAAAAAAATAAACACTAGCTGTGGTTTTTTTTCTAAGTTTTCCGGGCTGGAGGTGCTTTTGAAGCGGCCGCAAACATAAATACAACGTTATTGTGTTTGAAAACGCTGTGGTTTTTCTTTCTAAGTTTCTCAGGCTCCTCCGAGCCTGAGAAACTTAGAAAGAAAAAAACGCAGCATTTTCAAACACAACCGCGTTGTGTTTCTGCCTAAATCTGCTTTCCCATTTGGGGCTTTAGGGCTCCCCACGGGAGCCCTAGAGCCCCAAATGGGAAAGCAGATTTAGGCAGAAACACTGCAGCATTTAGCATTGCGGAAAACAACCGTGTAGTGGGGAGCCCGAGAGCCCCAAATGGGAAATCAGCTGTAGGCAGAAACACTGCGGCATGTAAACACAACCGTGTTGTGTTTCTGCCTGCCTTGGCTTTCACTTTGGGTCTCCAGTGGTAAAAAAAAAAAAAATAGCACTTACCGAGATGCAGCTGCAGCTTTTCTACCTGTAGTCTTCCGGTCCGCGTCCTCCGAGTCCTGACACCAATGAAGGAAAAGCCACCCAGTGGTAGCTTTTGTTTACTACAGCGGGCTGGCTTTTCCTTCATTAGTGCCGCAAACGCAATAGCCAGCACAGACGGTCATCCATTTCACAAAATGGATGCGCCCATGTGCTTGCTTTTGCAAATTTTGAGCTTGAATTGCTCAAAATTTTACATAGGGACTTCGAAAAAAAAAATGCCAATCGTTTTTTTAAATATTGCCTATCTATTTTTGAAATAAAAAATGTTGGGTGAACCATTCCTTTAATGTAATTTCTGGATGCATGGGTGAAAAGGCACCAGAACTCTGTGGCATGTTCTGGGAAGAAACAGTGGAAAATGTGATATTACAAAAAATGTATTTCTGATAGAAGTATGAAACTTTATACACGTATGCCGTTGTTCAACGTGCACATTTGTAGAAATGTGTTCCTAAATTGGACATTGTGTTCTGAATGAAAAGGGCAAAATTCTGTGAAAAGCAGACACAAGATCCCACAGTGAAGCTGCTTGGAGGAGTATCTGCTACGCAAAGTATGTAATCTGTACATATGATTGTTACAAAGGTTGCACATGTGGAAATATGTATGATTTTGTGTTCAAGAGGCTAGGGGTGGACTCTATGCCTCATAAACACACACCATAAAGGTGACACCCTGTTTATCTCCTCCTATCAAGGCAGAGAGGAGACCTACACCAATCCCTGTCAAAGGGGCATGCTTAGGCTAAACCAGCCCACACACCCCCTTTATCATTAGCATAAATAGAGACAGCAGAGGGCAGAAAAAAGGATAGATAGATTCACCCACTATCCTGATTCTGGTGGAGCACCCTGCTGCAGAATTATCCATCTTACTTGCTCCAGACTCCAGAAACTTGGTAAAGCAGAAAGGCCCATTGCATAGCTGAACCATTTTCAGCTAGGCCTTAAATTTCCAGAACCAGAACCAACCCCAGAAACCTAAGGGGAACCAAAAGACAGCCGGGCTGTGCTTTACTGCTTGCCTGCTGAAATAATTATCATCAGAACCAAAAGATCCAAATCCAGTCCTGTGCTGTGACCAGAACCATTGCAGATCCGATCCAGTCCTGAGCCGTGCTCTGAACAGACCCAGTCCAATCCGATGTGCCCAGCTGTCTATCCCAGAACCAGATTCCCTTCTCTGACCAGAAATCTTGACGGACCAGAATCCTGACGGTTCCGTGTAAAAACATATCTAGTGAGTATCTATAGATAGAATTGTGTCACTAGCATATGTACCCTGCTTAGTTAATCCCTGTCTTAAACCCATCCTATCTTGTCTTCAGAACCTGATATTGTTAGGAGTATGTTTGAATTGTCAGAGCTTTTCTTAAGCTGAGTTTCTCTTATTTCTACTCTAAAATCATAGGACATTAATGTTGTGAGTAACAAAAGTGTAATTCCCGTTTTCCATTCCTGTGCCTATCTGAAAAAAAACGTCCATAACTCCCTCAATTTTGGTGCTAGAGTAATACTTTCAATGTCTGCTTATAGCTAACATCCACAGCCTTAATTTGCATCTAAAACTAATCCCAAATCCATACGGTTCTCCCGTAATCGGGATAGCGCGCGCTGAAAAGTTTGCCGCAAATTCGTTTTAGGGAAATTCTGACATGTGTAAACAACAGCTTTTGATTGCTTCCGACCTTAATTTTAAGATTGCACATTGTTTCATAGTATCAAATAATTGCTAGTATATGTGTGCAACTATCCAAAGCGGCTCCATATTTAGTGTTTTTACCCAGTCCATTCTCAAGATAACTTTAAAACCATTCGGACCGCTTGTCAATCAATTCTGTTTTTCTCTTGTGTTGCTGGGGGGAAATTGGGATTGATATTTTGTTTGAATTCTGCCATTCCTAAATACATGCTCTCTCCTCTTATCTCTTTGCATTGTCTATTGGGGGGTTGGGGGGTGTGCAGGGGGAACTAGTAACCACACTGCTAATTGATCTGAACACACACACAAAAGTATTATTTCAGTACTGAATTGTTTTGCTCACTATTACTCTGTGTGTATTAAAAAGATTATTTAGTGTTACATCACCCCATTGGTGATCATTGGGTACCCATTAAAACATAGTATGATTAAATTGTGAATACATAAATAAATATTTTAACTTTACAAATCAGCCTGATTCCTGGTTCAGTGTGACTGGGAATGTCCAAGGAGAGAGGCATGATATGAGTGGTACATTGTTCAGAATAAAAGAACTTTTAGACACAAATAAATAAGGATTTAAGTTGTACATTACACTGTCAAAATAGAAAGTATATTGTGCCTCCTATTGTAATAAATATATTAATATTGGCCTACGCCAAGCTGCTCGAAAGTCGCTAGCAAAAGAAATCTGTGTTGCAAGGTCCTGACCTTAAATCCATGTAAGACGCCATTTTAGGTCAAACTGCCATTTTAGGATTTGTTGTGTAAAAGTCACTCTGTGAGCTAAAATGGTGGACGATGCCATTGCAGAATACACCCTGGCCGTCTTGACCTCTGTACATAGCTAATGTGTAATTTGCCTGCAGGCCACTTGTTGAGGTCGTGAACTGAGACCTTGTCCTTCGTTGACCTATGTGTAGAGGATTACTCGTTCAATGAAACTAATCCATGAGCATATGTTGAGACAATGTATTCAAATACTGAACGAAGAACATCTGTTTAACTACATTGTATTAATGTTTAAGAAGGCCTGCATGGAAAACTTTGGAATACACAGTTATTGCATACGCTTGTTGATACATGTATTAAAGGCAAACCAGTGTATGCGGTTATTTGAGACTTGGCACGAACCCTAGATCGGTGATGTATTAAAAGGAATATTAACCCGAAGTGGGGCTGAACATCACGCCCACCAAAAGTATAAAAAGCAAATGCATTCTAATGTACAGGGTCTCTCACTGAACACACTGAACCACACTGGAGTTCGTTGTGTTGTACTGAGGGCCGATAGCTATCTGATTTTGCTCTGTTTTTATAACTGGATTCAGTATAAAATAAAGTACATTGTATGTTCCTTTGTAATCCGTGTTCGGTGTATTTCCTTTTGGGGTACTCAGCCTCAATGTTTTATTTCTGTTTTCACAGTTGGCGCCCGAATAGGGACCCTCAAGATTGATGCCGGATTGTTGAAGGTTGACGCACGCTATCGGCCCGGGATCGGACAGTGTGACATAAGGGGCCCCCTGAACGAGACGCGACACCTCAGCAGCACTGCACGACCCGATCCTTGGATGATAAGCATGTGGCCCGAGACGGCATCTTGACGAGGTTCCACTTAACGAGGCGGGCAGATTTGCCAAAATCACCATACACGAGGTAAGCTTAGTTAGGTAAGATTCTTAGAAGTACCGATCGGTCCTCCTTAGGTTTGGTCAGGTGAGTCGTGACCCGATTCTTAATTTAACCCTGACAATTTGAATTTTGGCCCATTGTATCTGCAGACACAATTAATGACCAGGTAACACCAAGAATTTGAGATATGCCTGGGAAATTGTCTACCTGCTTCAGGGCATTATTCCGCAGTTATAGACAATCTTTGGAATTTAGAAGTCACGCACCACAGGAGGGGTCGCCGGCATGTACTATGTACTGTAAGCATGGCATTGCATAGTATTTAATGATATTTGGCACAGACAAACCAGACATGCCTCCGAACTTCAGTGGCCAATCAACGGTAGTTTTGAGATCCCTCGTATTGAATATTTGGAGTCAGTCTTGTTAAAGAAAAAGCATTAGATGTTTTGCAGAATTGGAAAAAAGAAGTGTTGCAACAATTTAAAGGTAGAGAGAAACATGCACGTCGTCATAAAACGAACGCTGAAAAACCGTTGTTATATGACCAAGACAAACAGTCTGAGGCGACTAAAAATATGGATAGGGCTTTCTCACTTGGAATTCAGAAAATCTATCCTTCTAAAGATCTTCATATTTCTGATGAGTTTATTCACAAAATATTAAATGAACGAAGGCCTGGTGCCTCTGTGCCACCTCCGTATGTTCCTCTTCACACTGCTGTACCTCTTCCTGCTGTTATTCCTGCTCTTCCTGCTCAACCTGCTGTTCCTATTCCTCCGGTTTTTGTCCCTCCACCTGCTCCTCTGCCTCTTTTTATCGCACCAGTTACAGTACCTCCATTGAATGTGCCTGCTCCCTCTCTTCCAAGTGGTCCTGAGCTGCTTGTAATCGATCAAGGTACAGGAACAAAAGTTGTCACTCGCAATACTGTACCGCCGGAGAAGAAACGTGAGTTAATTGCATGGGCTAAGCATTGTATGGAGAAGGATGATCAACCTAGTGTTTTTGGCACACTTTGTAATACGGATAATTTTCCAGAGAAAAATGTTTTTATTGAAGGTTTAGGGATTCAGTTATGTATAATGTGGGGAAGATTAAATAATGTGGATGTTCCGCAAGGGTTAAGGGATCTAAATACTCTAGCGCTTTCTAGAGACACTGTGGAAAAGGTAAATGAGCATGTCAAGAGGTTATTTGGGTATAGAAAGGAGTTAGAAAAGTTACAGAATGAGGATGATGAAGAGGAAAATATGTATGTACAGAAACGGTTCCTTCCGTGTCGTAAACCGATATCGGAGGAAAGGCAAATTTGTAAAAAAGAAGCGATTAGATGGATTTCAGACATATCGATAACTCCAGTTGAGGTATATGACACATATAGTCAGTGTACGTTAGAAATGCAGAGGAAAGTGATACAGGTAATGGTAGAATACCTGCAGGATGAATGTGTAAAAAGGAAGATTAGTTGTCCCACATAGTTATTGAGCATTTATAAGAGAGCTTTTTCACTTGACAATTCTTCGACTGCTTTAGCGCTCGACTTGGCTCTGTGGCTTAGTAAGCGTTCGGAGTCACCTATTTTTCAGTTGCCTATGAGAGAGGTTTCTCTGAGCTTTGTCCCAAAGGTTGAGGTTGCGGCCGATGCTGTAAATAACATAGTCGCTGTGAACATTCCTGCACATTATGTATCGCAGTTTGTTCACGTCCCGCTCTCAAGACAAGAAGTAAATACTATTATGCAATCTATTCCTGATATTAGGAAAAATCCGACAGGGTTCTATAAAGAGATAGAATCCGTTTTGCAGTCCTCAGTGTTCACCTTCGGTGACATTGATTTGTTGTTTCCTGTACTCCTGCCCGTATATTTATGGAAACAAGTTAGAACTATTGATGATGTACCCGGGTTGGGAGATACATGGGCGAATATAACCAGACTCGATGGGGAAAGGCCAGCTGGTGAAAGACCGCAACAGGTGATATTAACTCTGCCTGATAGAATCATTGCTAAATTAAAAACCATAATTCCCGAAAAGAGAATTATTTGGGACAAGCTTACGGACTGTGTCCAAGGGAAGTCTGAAGGTGCTACCGAGTTCTTTAATCGGTTCAAACAGATATTCTCGGATTTCAGTGGACAAGACTTAGGCACAGAATCCAGGAAAAGATTATTTGTGGACAAATTTGTACATGGATTGCTACCTGACATCCAGTCACAAATTATGTCTTCTGAGAGTGCTTGGCAGGCAAAATCACAATCAGAAGTACTGCATATGGCTCAGTACTATGAGAACCGTGTCAATAATGAAAAAGATAGGATTTAAAAACGAAAAGGCGATTTTAAAACTAAAATGCTATAGCAGCAAATTGTTAGGGGCCCCAAAGAGGGTAGTTCTCAGGTTAGAGGTCAGTATGTCCCGTAAGGGAATGTGCCCTTGGGTCCTGTGAACATTAACCAGTGTGCTTATTGTCGTTGAGAGGGTCATTGGCGAGCACATTGCCCCGTCCTTCAACAAAGGTCGAATAATACATTTGGTAATATGGGTAGGCGATCCAGAGGTCGCCCGGGCGTAGGGGGCCCTGGTAGAGGTCAGTTTACACAGGACAATCAGCAACCTTTTTCGCAGGACAATCAGACTCCGAGTGTGGACACCAGGAATACATTTGATCATCCTTCTGCTGCATATTTATCTGAAGAGCTTCCTTTTGATGATATTCTGTTTTGTTAGGATTGCCCGAAGCAGGGTTTGGAACCTACACCTATTCCCGTCAATCAGAAAGGTCCCTACGTTGAAATGGTGGTGGGAAATAGGAAACATCAGTTTTTGATAGACACTGTAGCACAGAAGTGTTCCATTGATAATTCGCGGGTTCCAAACATTACACTGTCAGGGCAAACCAATGTTTCTGTAGGGTTTTCTGGTAAACCAGTTATTTGTCCCGTTTCTATGCCGGTACCTATTTCTTTGGGTACCTTTACGGACCAGTGTCCATTTCTGTTGACTTTGGATTGCAGAGAGAACTTGCTGGGGTTGAATTTGTTAAAAGAATTGAATGCAGTGATTTATTGTTCTTCTGTTGGAGTGCGCTTGGCGATTTCACCACAGCAATTTTCTGCTTCGCAATTCTTGACTAGACCTTTGCCTCCAGAACTCATTAATGTACCAGAGAGCTTGTGGGCTGTCGACGACAATGATGTCGATGTTTTACAGATTGAGCCTGTCAAAATAGTTTTGAAACATGGAATTGAGCTGCCACGCATTCCCCAGTATAAGATTTCGGTTGAGGGAGAGCAAGCTTTGAAATGTATTGTTTTTGATTTTGTGCATCGCAGGGTGATTGAAGAAATTTCAGGAAGTTTGTGTAATAGTCCGATTTTACCCGTGTACAAGAAAGGCGATAATGTAATTCCATTCCGTTTTATAATTGATTTGCGTGCCATTAATAAAGTTGTGGCAACACAATTTCCAATTGTGCCTGATGTAACGACAATCCTAACCATGATTCCAGCTACAGCTACTTACTTTAGTGTTGTGGACTTAAAGAATGCGTTCTTTAGTATTCCTATACACAAGGATAGTAGATATTTGTTTGCGTTCACCTTAGGGGGACGCTCATTTACATTTACTCATGCACCTCAAGGGTACACAGAGAGTCATTGTATTTATAGTAGGGCTTTGAAAGAACAACTTGATACCCTTGAATTGCCCTCTACCTGTACTTTGCTTCAGTACGTTGATGATTTGCTTCTAGCTGCTGACTCTGAGAGTGCCTGTAAGGAGGGCACTGTGTTATTACTTATTCATCTAGCTAAGCATGGTCACAAAGCTTTGCTTAAAAAATTTCAATATTGTTGTCAGGAGGTCGCCTATTTAGGCTATCTCCTATCAAAGGAGGGAAGAAGATTGACACCTGAAAGAATAAAACACATTTCTGCCATGTCTGTCCCAAATACACAGAAGTAAGTTAGGGCCTTGATAGGTATGGCTTCTTACTGTAGGTTGTGGATCCCAAATGTTTCACTAGTGATCAAGCCGATGTTGGCTTTGACGAAGAAAGGCATTTCTTCACCATTGCCATGGAACGCAGTACACCAGCAGTCGTTTGACTTGCTTAAGACTGCATTATGCTCTGCACCAGTTTTGGGCACACCAAACTATGAAAAGGCCTTTGTGTTGTTTGTGCACAAATGTGATGGATGTGCTTTGGCTGTATTAACGCAGGAACATGGAGGGAAGAATAGGCCGTGTGGTTACTATTCTTCCGCCCTTGATCCTGTAGCATGCGCTTTGCCAAGATGTTTGTGCGCTGTCGCTGCTGCTGCCGCGTCTATAAAACAGATTGAGGGAATGGTCCTAGGCCATGATCTAACCCTGATGGTGCCTCACTCTGTAGATGTTCTATTGAACCGAACTCAAACGCAACACCTCATTTCTGCATGGTTGACAAGATATGAATTGATCTTGTTTGCTCCTCACGTAGTGTCCTTAATCCGGCTGAACTCCTACCTTTTCCACAAGATACTACTTGCGGCGAAGAAGTACCCCATGATTGTTTGTATACGACCAAACAAGAAACAAAGGGTAGAATTGATTTGAAAGATACTCCTTTTGATAATCCGCAAGGAGAGCTGTTTTGTGACGGATCCTGCTTTAAGCTTCCGGATGGTACATCCACAGCTGCTTATGCGATCACTACATTGAGCACGGTTATGGAAACTAAGAGAATCACGCATAATTCTGCGCAGGCCACAGAGATTATAGCATTGACCTGAGATTGTGAACTTTCTGATGGGCTTGCAGTAAATATATATACTGATAGTCAGTATGCCTTTGGGGTGGTTCACAACTTTGGGAGACTTTGGTCAGAGAGAGGGTTCCTAACTTCGCATGGCACCAAGATTCAACATGGCCCCCTAATAGTACAACTACTCTCAGTGCTTGCGCTCCCTACTCAGTTAGCAGTTATGAAATGTGCAGCACATTGAAAGATTGTAGATGATATTGGAAAAGGGAATGCTTTCGCTGATCAGATAGCTAGACAAACTGCCACAGATCTCTTCACGGAGATGTATGTTTCAAGGGAGACTGTAGATGCCTATGTAATGGATGAGGGTGTTGGGTCTGTATGTGATATCCAAGCTGATGCCACAATGGCAGAGTCTAAGAGGTGGGCTGAAGGCTTGGGGAAACTTGATGATGATGGGTGTTGGGTGGATATGTTCGAAGAGAAATGGCTGCTACCTGACGCCTATGTCATGATGATGGTTGTCATGGCACACGGTCCTACACATGTTTGTGCCCAGCAGGTTACGAAAATGTTAGAAAAAGTTTGGGCAAATGACAAGATTTCGAGAATTGCCCAGCGCTATGTGCAGAACTGCATG
Source organism: Ambystoma mexicanum (assembly GCF_040938575.1). Classification (NCBI taxonomy): domain Eukaryota; kingdom Metazoa; phylum Chordata; class Amphibia; order Caudata; family Ambystomatidae; genus Ambystoma; species Ambystoma mexicanum. The sequence continues at coordinate 100,272,735 of NC_090930.1, forward strand.
ATTTGCCTACAACACAATGTGGGAAAGGGGAAATCAGCTCTGAGGGGAAGTTTTGGGACACCTTCTGTCCCCTTCGAAGTTATTCACTTTGATTTCATTGAAATGGAACGATGCAACAATCTAAAGTATGTGCTCGTGGTCATTTGTGCCTTTAGTAAATGGGTTGAGGCTTTCCCTGTTAAAGATGCTACAGCCATGACCACTGCGAAAAACCATGTTAAAAGAATAATTCCCTCGGTTCGGTTTGCGAGAGTTATCTGGTCGGACAATGGTCCACATTTTTTCGCTGCTGTAATTCTACATATATGTACAGCATTGAGAATTGACAAACGGTTCCATTCGGCCAGACATCCTCAGAGCGCCGGACTACTAGAAAGACACAACAGTATCATCAAGAACAAGCTCGCTAAGACGTGTGCCAGCACCAAACTAAAATAGCCGGACGCCTTACCGATCGTGTTACTAACCATGCGTACAACCCCTCAAACTAAGACTGGGCTCTCTCCATTTGAGGTGGTAATGGGGAGACCTGCCAATATCTGGAACCTTCCAAAATGTCGAACTTTAAAGAATGTTGAAAATGTACTACTTTCAGATTATTGTAGCCAATTGACTAAAAACCTGTATTTGATTTATCACCAGGTACGAGAAGCTTTACCTGTGCGATACGAGGGCCCGTTCCACGGCATACTTCCTGGGATTTGGGTGCTCGTCAAATCATTTGAGCTCACCTCCTGCCTCGCGCCTCACTGGCGTGGGCCATTCCAAGTCCTGTTGGTCACCCAGACAGCGGTGCGGGCCGCTGGATGAAAGAACTGGATCCACGCGTCGCACATCAAAAAACTTCCTCACCCTGTGCCACACGCTACAGAAGAAACAGAACCCCTCACTGATACTGCAACCAATGATCCCAAAGCAGTAAGCAGCACTGAGAGTGTGTCGGAGAATATCTCTGAGCCCGGGAGGCTTGGGGAAGCTGCCATTTTGTCTCAACACTCTCCACAAATTTTGCACCCCGAAACGGCTGTTTCAAATTCAGCCCCTTCACATGCCTCCGACACGTTGCTTCCAGCAGGAAGTGATGACATATTGTTTCCGGATCAATCAGTACCAGGAAAAGTGCGATATAACCTACTACCACGAAGATAGACTTACGGCACGGTTTTGCTGTGCATCTGATAGACTTACAGCACGGTTTGGCTGTGCATTCGGAGAGTCATCGAGGGCTTGCTTTTTGCCCAAATTTGAGAAAGGGGATTCTGTTGGCTGGGGTGGTGGAAGGACTAAGAAGTCGCTCGACTTGGAGGTCGCCAGCAACAAACTTTGGAGTGTTTGCTTCAAGATTATGATGCCCGCCACCGCTACCGCTCATATGGGACTTGTAAATAAGGGGGTGACCAACCGGGACAATGGACAAAATGCCTGGGCCCCAAAAACGTATTGCTGTATTCTTATAATGATGTTTGGTTTTTTAATAGTTGTTGCCTTAGGATTATGGTACCTCGAGGAAACTCACTCTTTAGAACTTTTGTTTCCTACTGAAAGTACACCCATTGTTCCTACTCCCTTTGTACATTTGCATACTTTATCCCCTCGGGATTCCCAGCACAGACAAAGATACCACAATAACACTCTACTACTTATCATGAATGCTACACATGCCATTTTTAATAAATCTAACTGATGGGTCTGCTCACATTTACTGCAACACGGGGATAAGGGGCTAGGTTGGTATATTCATCCTTTATCTTTGACAACTGCCTGCTATGCTTCTCTTAGAGCACTGCTGTTCTTTGTCCGATGGAATGATAGCATCTCAGGGAACTTTGATGGCACCAATTTGAATAGTTTTGAAAAACGTTTTTTGACTGCCCTGGGATGCTCGCTGTTTGCAAATAGAAGTAAACCGAATGTTGCTTCTATTAGGCCTTCTGATAAACTGTCTCGTCCTTTCCAATTTTTGATTTCCTTTAAAATGGCTCCGATAGGCAATAAGAATGCCATGCCTCCTTCTTACACTGTTAACCATAGCCCCGATTCAGTTTCTTTTTGCATACAGAGGAATGGAACTCAGTCAATGGGAAATTTTCTAGGTTGTGCCAACGTTGCAAATTTGACTGGGGAGAACAGACCTTTGTATGTAGGCGAACCTGTCTACTTTGTCTGCGGTAATGTAGCATTCCCATGGTTGCCCATGGATTGGCAGGGAATCTGTTATTTAGGGATCTTGTTACCTGTGTGTTTATAGCTAGTACAAAAGAAGTTTCGAAGGCTCGTCCACGGCGGGATCGGAATGGCGACACCCCAGCACAAGTCTTGGGAGATATAGCTAAATCAGTTGTGCCATTTTGGGGGCAGATAGCAAATTCAGAAGATATCAGAAGACTTGCAAGAGTACTGGAGAGAACCATCAACCGGACCACGGACATATTCTATAATATGACGTTAGAACAAAAGGCGATAAGATTAGTAGCACTTCAAAATCGAATGGCATTAGATGTCATTCTAGCTGAGTGTGGTGGAGTATGCAAATTAGTGGGGTCCGCTTGCAGTGTTTTCGTTCCAGATTCCTCCCCAACTATCTTCAAGGCAATACAGAATCTGCACGTCCTTAGTTCTGAAGTGCATGTTCCCGAGGGAAACTGGGATCTGAGCGCTTGGTTCTGGGACTTCTTGGGATCTTGGGTTTGGAAGGTACTTTCGGTCTTATTAATTATTTTGGGAATCCTGTTTCTTTGTTGCTGTATTCAGTGTCTGCCTGGTATGTGTTCGATGCTAGGGGGATGTTGCACACAAGCGATAAGTTCGATAGGACATAAAGTGTATGCCCCAGATGAGACTTCCAAAGAATATGGCTTGAAGGATATTTTAGCAAAAGACCTAATGGCAGTAGATATTTCCGATAGTCATTCAGGGTGCATGGACAATGATGAATGGAGTTATTTGCAAGGAGATCCAAAGTAGTTTTTAGCACTTGGCATAGGCCAAAAGGAAGGTTTGTCCAAATAGAAAGTATATCGTGCCTCCTATTGTAATAAATATATTAATATTGGCCTATGCCAAGCTGCTCGAAAGTCACTTGCGAAAGAAATCTGTGTTGCAAGGTCCTGACCTTAAATCCATATAAGCCGCCATTTTAGGTCAAACCGCCATTTCAGGATTCGTTGTGTAAAAGTCATCTTGTGAGCTAAAATGGTGGACAATGCCATTCCAGAATACAACATGGCCGTCTTGACCTCTGTACATAGCTAATGTGTAATTTGCCTGCAGGCCACTTGTTGAGGTCGTGAACTGAGACCTTGTCCTTCGTTGACCTATGTGTAGAAGGATTACTCGTGCAATGAAACTAATCCACAAGCATATGTTGAGACAATGTATTCAAATACTGAACAAAGAACATCTGTTTAACTACATTGTATTAATGTTTAAGAAGGCCTGCATGGAAAACTTTAGAATACATAGTTATTGCATACGCTTGTTGATACATGTATTAAAGGCAAACCAGGTATATGTGGTTATTTGAGACTTGGCACGAACCCTAGATTGATGATGTATTAAAAGGAATATTAACCCGAAGTGGGGCTGGACATCGCACCCACCAAAAGTATAAAAAGTGAATGCATTCTAATATACAGGGTCTCTCACTGAACACACTGAACCACGCTGGAGTTCGTTGTGTTGTACTGAGGGCCGATAGCTATCTGATTTTGCTCTGGTATTGTAACTGGATTCAGTATAAAATAAAGTGCTTTGTATGTTCCTTTGTAACCGTGTTCGGTGTATTTCCTTTTGGGGTACTCTACCTCAATATTTTATTTCTTTTTTCACAACACGCTAGGCGTTGGCTTAGGTGTGTGCCGGATTGAAATCACTTACACCACCTCTATATTGATCAAGGTTATAATGCATCATCTGTACAACAAGTGGTCGGTTGGCATGATGCTTCATGGGCAGCATGATACCTGGGACTTCTATTTTTTGGCCCTTTGCTAACCAACCTTGGACCGTTGACAGGTTATCATGATATGAGCCAGGCATAGAGTAGGGGGAGAGAGGGCCAAATAGTGCTCTTCTATCTTCCTTCTCTTCTCTCTTGCCTGATTATTCCCCTATTTCCACACCTCTGCTCTTTTACCATTTACTATTATTGCCCTCGCACCAGAAGCTGAAGCTGTGCAATGTTTTACTTACATATTTTCTTGTACTTAATGTAATCCCTTTAATTGTACCTTGAAGTTGCAATGGCTCACGTTGCCTGAGTAAAATCTATTTCACACCTATTTTGCCCTCCCCTGCTTCTCTTCCTTCCCTCTCCCCACTCCATTTTTTTTATAGCATTTGCATGACCGTAATTGCCTCACAGCCGAGTATGGAAGTTTTTTGTCTGTCCTTCATCCCTCTCCCTTCCTGAATGTTTTAGCACTTGCGCGTTCCAAATTGTCTCACAAACTACTAGGATCACTTTTTTTTCTGTTTTATCCCCATACCCATTGCTGCGATTCCCCTCCTACCCCACACCCGCCCCCTTCCTTTAGTACTTACACATTCCAAATGTGTTGGACCTTTTAAGAAATTGTATTTTTGTTTTTTACCTCTTTCTCATCCCGATTCCTCCCTCCTTGTCGTGATGTACCTTAAAACACAGTTTTGGATGTATAGTGTGCATTACAAATAACCAATAAATGAAATCAAATAGATAAAAGTTATCATTCTGATTCACAGGGCATGAGATCAGGTGATCCCTTTATACTTGGCCTTGTGTGTCTATTTGTGTCTATGTGTGATTTTAGGGAATAATTCAGGTGCCCTATCTGTGTTTGAGTTTAATGAATGGCCAGTGTTCTCCATGTCTGGGTCATGTGATAAGAGACTGTGTGTGAAATTGAATTACCTTCTATTTACTGAGGGTCCAGCTGATATGAATGTGCATGTGATGTTTTCTCTTGCCACAGGGGATACTCTTGGGTTATTCTTCATGGTACGACGTCCTTTCATCACAGGATTTTTTTTCCACTCGGTTTTTTACCGCACTTTATTTTTACGAAAAACCCCATCTACTTTTTTACGGGGGATAGAACATTATATATATGGGGTGTGGGTGTTTAGGAATACATAAAACATTAAAGGGAATATGGGGGTTAGTGGGGGAACCCCCCAAAAAATAAAAATGTGATGGGGTTTCCGTAAAAATAATTGCAATTAAAAAAACCATGAAAAAACATCCTGCGATGAAATGACATGCAGCCTTCTTCGTGGAGTCTTTTGGTTTTACTGCTCTACTGCACCTGGCTATCAAAGGGTGTTTGTACCTTTCTGAAACGTTAATTAATCTGGGAGTATGCAGCTTGCATCATGGGAACCATTATCTCGTGCCTTTGTTCTGCCATCCCAATCCTCCCTTATTTCCTACTGTCTGGGCTCTGCACAAATGTATGTTTCTGTCGATTCAGCCTTTTCAATCTTCTGAGGCCAAGAGGACTGTTCTCATTCTGAGACATACTACAGCTTCCATCTTTGGGAAGATGGCTGCCCAATTATACTCTCGCTTCCATGTTAGCGAGGTATATTTATGTGTCGTTCATGTTGCATTTACTTAATACATTGGTCATGTTACTTTTCTTCTTGTCTTATGGATGCTATATTAGTTTCTTCATGTCTAAATGCATATGTACTTCATGTCTAGGTGTGAATATTCTTCACGTCTATTTGATCTTCATGTCTATAGTTACTTCCTATATATGTGTGTAGCCATCTAATTATTCCCTATATCTACATGCATGTATATACTAACATCTACCTTGTAGTCTACTGGTCACACTATCAAACCGACATCTTCATAATCTTAGTTATTTTCGCCTTCACCCCACACTCTTGGGGCTTCAGGGCTGTCTCAGCAGGTATAGTTTCTACACCTGCACTTTACTGACAAAGGGCAGGGTTTAGAATCAGAACTTGCATACTCATCTGAATAGGGGTAATGGGTAATACCTGTGAATTCATTTACTCCATTACAACATTCATAAAGTAAATGTTTTAAGGTTTCAACAACACTATTGTTTCTGTTTTTTCAGCAAAGCACATGTTACCTCCCCAAATAAATTCTTCAGAGTGACATTTTTAATCAATACACAAACATTATGTCAACCGAAATATTGTCAGTAGAAATGTAACTAATGTAATACATGCTCTCTCTCTCTCTCTCTCTCTCTCTCTTTCTCTCTCTCTCTCTCTCTCTGTCTTTCTCTCTCTCTTTCTCTCTCTCTCTCGCTCTCTCTCTCTCTCTCTCTCTCTCTCTCTCTCTCTCTCTCTCTCTATTTATATATTGCATGGATAAAATTAGACTGAGAGCATCAGCAGCAGAGATGGGACCAGACATGGTATTGATATTGTATTGGTTTTGTAAATTTCCAATTTCTATGTGCATGTCCTGCAGGATTGTCAGCATCACACTGAGGGGCCAATTCATAGGTAAAGCTCTAAATCAGGGCTAACGACTGCTCGAGAAAGAACATTACACATACAAAACGATTAGCGCAGGTAGCCGAATCATAGAAATGAAAAGCGCAAAGTAACCTGCAGCGCAAAGAATACGCCTTCAAACATCCATTGCACCCGGCAAATGTCAAACACTGGCAAAACTGTGCCTCTTCCTCCATAAATCAAAGCAGTACCCCAGTGAATCATCGTCTCTTCCCCATAACTCAAGGCAGCACCCCAGCAAAACTGCACCTCACTCCCCCTTCCACAAAGCAGCACCCCAGCAAATGTGCAACCCTTACCCATTAACTCAAAGCAGAAGCCCGGTAAAACTGCTGTCCATACAGCCTTACTCAAAGCAGAACCCTGGTGAAACTGTGACCTGCCCCCACTAACGCAAAGCAGAACCCCAGCAACACTGTGGCCCTTGCCTCGTAACTCAAAGCATCACTGACACACTGAAAGGTAATGCATTCACATACCCTAAATCAGCCCCCTCAGTCCTTCCTCCTCCCACTACCCCCACTTCCCCATCTGCCCAATCCCAGGCAGCACCCTCAAGTCTGCCCTCCTCCCACTATGCCCACTTATCTCTGCCATGACCCAGCGAGGCCCCTCAAGTCTACCCTTCTCCCACCACCACCACAGTCCTCTACCCCGAACCCAGACAGACCCCACCAGTCCACCCTCCTCCCACTACCCCCACTGCCCAAACCTCCCAGATCACAGGACAACTCTTCTATTCTGCCCTCCTGCCACTAACCTGACATCCCTTCGACCCAATAGCATGCAGTACCTGCTAGTCCGCCCTCCTTCCACTACTGCCACTGTCCCAACCCCCTGACCACAGAATGCCCCTGCTTGTCTGCCCTACTCCCACTTCCCCCACTGCCCTCCGCACTGGCCCCAGGCAGCCCCCTCAAGTCCATCCTCCTCATACCACCCTACTGACTGCTGCCCTGACCCCAGACAGCCCACTCTACTCTGCCCTCCTCTCACTACCCCACTACCCCAAACCCCTGACCCTAGGCAGACCCTGCTAGTCTGCCCTCCTCCCATTCCCCCCACTAACCCAACCCGACTTACCCTAGGCAGCCCACACTAGTCCGTGCACCTCCCACCAACCGCTTTGGCTTCTGCCCAGACCATAGGCAGCCCCTGCTAATCTGCCCTCCTCTTGCTACATCCACTTCCCTCTGCTCTGACCCCAGGCAGCCCCTGTTACTCCACCCTCCCCCCAGTATCCCCACTGCCACAACCCACCAACCCCAGGCTATCCCTGCTAGACAGCCTTCCTCCCCCTAACACCACTGCCACAACACCCCTACCCCAAGCAGCACGCTAAAGTCTGATCTCCTCACACCACTCACACTGCTGCAACTCCCTGGCCCGCAGGCAGCCCCTGCTAGTCCACCCTCCTCCAACCACATCTACTTTGCTCCTCCCAACCCCAGCCAACTCCCACTAGTCTGCCCTCCTCACACTACCCCACTGACCTCCAACCCGTCCACAGGCTGCCCTTGCAAGTCTGCCCCTAATTTCTTGCCCATGATGGAAGTGTTTTATGGAAACCAACCACAAAAGAATAATTGGATAGGGGCAAACACTCATTTTACCCACCTTGAAATATAATAGTAATGCTAATAATAATACTAATAATAATAATAATAATAATAATAATAATAATAATAATAATAATAATAATAATAATGATGTTGATGATGATCATGATAATAATAAAGTCCCTTCTGCAAGACATCACAAAATGTCCCAAGCTGACTGATGATAAGTGCAATCGTTCCTTTAGTCCAGTCCGCCACCTCTGCTGGCAGCCTAAAAGTCTGAAATGGGGCATATTTATCATTGTGACTCTCGTGATTTGACTCAGCTTCACTTCCCAAACACTCTTATTGTACACTCTGTAGCACACCAAAAAATGGAAGTGATCAAAGACTGACTTCCATGAGAGGAGAAACCTGAAAAAGCGGACAAACACTCTTACAAGTGGAAGCTGCTTCTCAAAACTCCATTTGCTTTCCACCCGTTCATGAAGGCGATGACAGGGAGCTTCACAAGAGGCTTGCAAGAGGTGCCTGATGGCGGGGAGAAGGCCTCCCTGCTTCCAATGCACATTCTCCATACAGGGCTATAGATGGATCACCCTATAGGATTCCTGTGTCTGGCTAAAGTGCCCTGACTCTTCAACCTCTAGATGCAAACACACCTTATGTGTGTACTCCTATTGGGGTGGAACATCCATGGAGTCCTTTAAGCATTGCCAATAGGGCTTTAGAGAGCATTTACTACTAAGGCTGGGGGGAGGGGTGGCAGTATGATTTCACCCTCTTGCACTTAACTTCCTCTAGTACTTGGTCCTTCACAAATGTCGACACTAAGGTCACCTTGAAGGGAGTGATACTCTCTTGTATTTCCCTGACCCTTCACCTGATTATTTTTCTTGATTGGTATTGCCCCCCTAATATTCACCTCTCCCCACTAATCAATTGTTTCTGCATGTGTCACAGAACAATCCCCCAAAAAGCACAAATGAGCATAGTTGGGGAATCGGGCAACTATGAGAACATCTTTCCACTTCTCACTGAGGATGTATGGGTGTTGATCTAAATAAAGAGTTCCTCCTGCTCATAGACACACAGGAAAGGATTAATTGATACAAAGGCCAGCATGCCTTGCTTGTCTTTTGATGTACATCAATGGATCTACATGTCAAAAGAGAGACAGCAAAAGGTTGACCCGATACAAAAGTCAAAATGTCGACTTTTAAATGACAAATGTGTTAAATTCCAATAGTGGAACACGATCAGGTTAAACAATGTACATGGTTGCATATGTAGGGCCTTGCCCACACATACACTGCTTGCCTGCCACTTCCAGACCTTTTCCCATAAAACCCTAGTTAAACTGAAAGTGCTCATATATGAAATTATATATAATGTTTTGACTTTCATTCAGAATATCTTCTTTTCATAACAGGGAGAAGTTTATCTCCCATACCCCCCTTCATGCTAATTCACACCGGTCCTCATTTCTCATCTCTCTAAGAAACATATACACCTCGATCCTGAACTGCCTTTATTTCGACCCAATTTATTGCACGCAAACCAAAACAAAATATTTTTGTATTTCTACCTTATTACTCCATTCCTCAGTGAGGAATGTAAACTAAAACCCCTGAGCTTCTCACCCCATTAAACTCAGTAAATGTTGAAACCTCACTCACCCCCCTACAACCTCATCACTCATTAAACTTCGTAGCAACCAGGTTGCATGGGAAGGGAGGGCAGACTCTAAAGTGTGGACAAGTGCGAACAAGAACTGCTCCCTCAACAGAGAAGATATAATTAGAAGAGGCATTCGTGCCCGAATCACTGGCAAAATGGAAGAAATACAAGCAGACATAAACACACAGGTGAACCTTTTCCTAGAATGCTCAGAGTCCTGCCTTCTACCAACTCACTACCAGCTGTTTAATGTCCCTACTTGAACTGTGCATTGTTCTGGAGAAGTTAACCTTGTTTTTTTTTGTTTTTTTTGTTTTTTTCCAGATGTCTGAGAATTGACATGATTTCTCACTGTTGACTGTTGCTGGCTAGGGCCCATTGGAGTTTTAGTCTAAAACATCTTGAGAGCCAAAGGCTGCAGACCTCTGCTCTAGCAATTCGTGTGCTTAGGTTTTTCCAAGTGCAACATATATTCAGAAATCATTCCTTTTTCCTAATGATTGTGCCTATCTGTCTGATTGCTGATTTACTGCAACCCCGTGTCTTCCATGTTACCTTCAGGAAAACATCATGCCCAAAATAGAAACACACATTAATCAAAACAGTATCCGAATGGACTTCACTGCATGTCATTTCAAATACAAGCTTTCACGTGACACCTGCCCTATGCTGCCAAATCTAGGCAATTATCTCTCGGGTAGAAGCCTGCAAATTGGTCTAATGACAAACACAGAATATATGATCATGGGGACTAATAAGCAGACTGTAAGGCTAGCATGTTTTGTATCATTATGTCTGCAGTTTTCAGCAACCGGTCAATAGCGGAAACCGCATCAGCATTATCCGTGGCTGTGGAGCACACCGCACAGCCTGCCGGGGTGGCGGTTTCTCAAGATGATGGAAAAGTCGAATTTGCCAATGAAATCTATCCCTGACGTCTGAAGGTTACCAGTTTGATGTGTGTCTGAATGAAATAGGAATTGTAGTTAATCTAGGGCAGGAGAAAGTGCAATGAAGGTGTGGGTGTATTGAGATGGAAGGCGGAACCTGGGTCGGCATTTGTTATACACACTGCACTCCAGACATCTCAAAAGCTTCCAAATACAAAGGTAATGTATGCATGTCTGTGTGTGGTGTCAGGCACCAGGGGTATCTCGTGGCTGAGAAAGTGATCATTCTGCACATTTTTCCAGGCATATTTGGTGTTCCATCTCTAAAGTGAACTTTCTCTCTGTCCAACACTAGTAATTGAAACACTTGTGTATAGGCGCGTTATAAATGCCATATGTTAATGTTATGTTTATGTTTATTGAATTTTAAGCCAAAGCGCATATCATATCATACTCTAGAAAGAGACTCACTCTGTAAAAGGTTTTAATTGCATTCGATAGACTTCCACGTGTGTGCTGTTGGGTCTCTTGCTTGCACTTGTAAACCTCCACAAAGGTAAATACTAAAAACAGGAGGAATTGCCTTTACTCTTTGCTTTTGTTCTCAGTTTTGAACACATTTAAATTCTGTCTACAAATTGTGCAATTCAGTCTACATGTGCATTGGTCAACCAATAAATGATATACTCCTTGGTTGTGGGAGGCTTTCAAAAAGGAGACAAAGGACACACAATGTGGGTTTGTATGTCGCTTTGTTACATCTGTTCAGCCCCTCTGAGCTGTATACATTCAAACAGAAATGTAAAGCATACATCCCATTTCAAAATGCAGTTGTATCAATAGTATATGGTTTGAGACAGAAATCAAGGGTTACTGATAGGGAGGATTTGTTTGGATAGAGAGACAATAACATTACCACATTAGTTATATGCTTGTAATTCCATTATTGTTCTCCATTCATCAGTTATTGGGCTTCAAATATTGTTCACATTTTATAAAGAAATCCTCATGTTAACTAATTGTTATCCTTGATCATTTGAATCCCCTTAGTATTCATGTGTCCTTTCACCTTATGTCGCTATTTTCCACATAACACCATATTTACACAGTTATTTTTCCGTTTATTCAGATTTCCTCCTGTCATTTTTGTTTACTTTATCACTGCGCTCCGACTCACCCATTGTATTTCTCCTCGTATCATTAACTCTTTAGTTTCTATGAGCTCTCTGTCCTCCCCTCTAAAATTCTTGGGATAATCCCTTGCAAAACATGTTCGGCCTCTCAATATCCTATACAGGGTCATTTATAACAGTTGTTTCGAAAACGTGTTCTTTCAAAGAAACCAAGACACTGATCCCTTCATGAGCAGTACATCTTAGCTTGTGTTCTAAAAGTATTCTAGCGTCGGCGTCCGCGTCAGTTTTTTCGACACTGGTACCATTTTGAATTTTTAAGTCATCACTGTGGCAATCGTGATGTCCTACGCTTCTACGCTATGTCATCACGTTCATGCGGCCATATTTTGGGACAATGATTGGGCTATTTAACTATGGGGTTTGTTCGTATTAATCTATTTCTCAACAATATTATGGTGCACACATAGTGTAAAGTCAACATCTGTGTCTATAATCCATCTTAGGCATCAGATACTGGGCCTGATTCACAGAACGTTTTCCTATGGGATTGTACCATTATGAAAGACTTCCATGAATCAGGCCTTCAATGTTTTGGCTGTTACATTGACATCCATAATGTCATGCACTTATGCATTGCATAGATACATTGTGGCAGTAATGTTTTTAAATCAAATGTATGTTTGGCCTGTTGTCATGGTTATTTTCATGACACACGTTGTCTACGTCGGGTAACCATGTTGCCACATTCATACTTATGGATCGTACTTCCCCTGGTTGTTGCACCTTTGTTTGTTTAAATTCTGTTATTCTTACCCCTCCTAATTATATTTGTTATAGACCAACCAGTGTCATGAGAAACAAGGATTCAAATATATTAGTGTATCTGATTCCACCCTTTGTGTAGATATGTGGTTGTACTTATTGTGAATACATCCAACATAACTTGTGAACACAGCTGTCACTATTACAGCTTTTATCATCATACATAGTGCTAACATTCTTCATATGAATAAAGCCATCTCTTTATCTGTATTCAGGCCAAATTCTGTTGCCCACTATTTACATATAATTCTAGCTTCCATTTGCTTTAGTGCTCTTTCTTTATCAGCTCCCTTCTTTACCAGGGCGATCAAACCAATGAATCGTATGTCGTTCTTGTTCTCTAATTGGTGGGCAGATTGCCAGTCATATGCCAATGGGAATTTAGGATCCTGCCTTCCAGTGAAAGTACAAAGAGCTATCAAAATGGCCTGCATCAAACCTTGAGTCAAGGATACAATGGGTGATGTGGAAGACCTCTCAAACTACAGACCAATTTCTAACATCCCTTTCCCTGCAAAAATACTAGACCTATGTCTAGAAACAACTACTGGAGCACGTTGAAAACAACCAACTACTGGATCAGCCAACTATTGGATCAGGTGCATATCGGGTTCAGACCCCAGAGAGGAAATGAAACAGCACTAGTCTCAATTTGAGTTGACCTAACGAAAAACACAGATTGCAACACCAAATCAACACTGATATTACTCGATCTGTCAGCTGCCTTCGACACAGTGAACCACAACATCCTAATAAAAAGAATGGAATAAATAGGGCTCACAGACAGAGCACTGCTCTGGATCAAATAATTCATTGTCTAGAGGACAGAAACAATCTGGTCTGCTACAAATCTGCCCTGAGGCGAGTGCCGGTTCACCAAATGTTTTTGTTTCCTGCTAAGCTTAGAATCCTACACAATGACAAACCCTTGGTTTTTGACTCACCAGAGGAAATAGGGCTTTGCATGCAACAACAAGCGATGGAGTACCACCCACATGATGGCTCAGAAGTAAACCCTGAGGAAGGGCCCAGGAAGCAAGACAAAAGGTTTTGAATGTTAAATATGCTATCTGGGAGTGACAGTGAGCCTGTATGGGATATGAGCACTGCAAACCTGAGGGACACATGTGGTAAGGTGAACAGACTCACAACTGTACCCTTGATTACTGTCTCTGGAACCTCCTACACATAGAAGTATCCTTTGGTAATTATTGGATGTGCCGGTGGAGTTGCCGGGAGTCTGAGGTGGTGATGGACTTGGCTAGAGGATTACTGAAGGCACAGATACATAATGCAGTCAGAGCAAGGATGTTCAGGAGCTGTAGTCAGAAACATGTATTCATGTTTTCACTTTTCTTTTTTCCTTTATCTTTCATGTTTTTTGGAATTGTCCATGGCCCTTGGGCAATTTACATTTCCCCTGATGTCTTCGCCATTGCGGGTTTAACAGCTGTGTGGTGCTTTATCTAGCTGAACATTCCATCCAGATTTGACTTGATATGATATGATAGGTTATTTGTAACGTGCTTAATACCCAGAAGTTTCTAGGCACGGTCCCGGTGATCAAACCGGTGGTGCTCCTTGTTATCTTACTTCCAAGGTGAACACGTTGCCCCTGAGCCATCCTCCTGAGACAAGCAGATTTTGCACTTGAGCAGCTTAGCTCAGGGCCCTTTGGATGGCTTGTCACTGTCGAGAACAGTGTGTTTTGTTTGTGGTTTTAAAGTTTGGGTTATGGTTCTAGGCACTGGTGCAGGGGTTTCATGGGGAAAATGCAGAGGGTGGGCATATGGTTTAATTGTGTGCTTAAATCTGTGGTTCTCTGCTGGTACAATCTCATCTATTGCTGGTGTTCACTTGCCTAATCATTGGTATATGAAACCCTCCTCTGCATAGCAGTTGGGGATGGACCTTGAACAGCGCACACACAGATATGTCAATGCCAATTAAGTGTATGTCATGGAATGTGACTGGTATGAATACATTTGCAAAATGATGCCAAATCTGAACCTTCCTGAAGAAATTGGGAATAGATATAGCCTTCCAAGAGACGCATCTCTTCTCAGAAAAGCTTAGTGGCTGGCTCAAAAAATGGGGATGAGAGGGGTATGGATCTTCTTATTCTGCGGACGCTGGGGGTGTGCTGGTTTGGAAAGAGGGATCTGTCCCATTATTGGTGCAAACTGTGCTTTCTGATTCTGAAAGGGGATAAGTGATTGTACAGGGTATGTTGGAAAGCCGGGAAGTATGCCATATAAATACATATGCTTCAAATGTGGACACATTTGAGTTCTTTCCCAAAGTATTGACTAAATGGCTGTGGTCAAATACCTTGATCGCCTTCCATGATGTTTTGGGTAACTTGGGCTAAGAGGATGCATGGCGGGCAAGGAATTGATATTGCTATATCTTCTCTTATTATTCAAATCAACACGATGTATGCACAAGAATTGACCACTTCTTTGTGAGTGAGAAACATCTAAACATGTGAGGTGGGATAACCTGTCTGGGTTAGGATGTTGTAAGATCACGTGTCTATGCTGATGGGGGTACTAATGAATATTGTTATAGCATGGATTCTATTGTGGAGGCTTTGTTCTGAAAAGCTGAAAGATGGTGCGTATAGAGATATGTTGGAGACATAAACAGAACAATATTTTGAGGTCAATCATGGTTAAACCGGTGATAGAGGTGTGGAATGGGAAGCCTTTGAAGTTGTGATTAGAGGGTGTGCTTGTCTGACACATACAGAGTATAGGTTTCCTTCAAAATTTCGCTGGAGAAAACCTAGAAGGAGATAGCCCTAATTGAGAATGGCGTGGGTGGCACTTTCGGCACGCAACAGAATTGAACAACCTAAAGGTGAAGTGCAAGGAAGACTGGCAAGTGCTGGGGAAGCATGACTGCAGTGTCTACACGAGCAACTTGAATCGGGATGGGGCTAAATCAGGCAGATCTTTTGGCCTGGCGTATTAAGAATGAGCATCCACGTTCTATAATCATGGCAGTGCACAATCAGGAGGGGCTCGAGTTTTGTACCCAGATGGACCATTATATAACCTTTGCAGCACAGATGGCAGTGTTGGATGAGCCTCTGACGTTGCTCTAAATTGAGAACATTATTAGGAGTCTCCCACAGGTGAAGCCACTAGGCCCGATGTGGTGCCATCAGAATGTTTATAACTTAGAGAACTATGCAAGGGAGTAAGCAATTGGCTGTATTTCAACATGCATTTGACTCTGGCCTCCTTCCTCGGTCAATGAGGAAAGCATTGATAGTCATTGTTCTCAAACAGGCCAAAGAACAGCACAACATAGGCTATAATCACCCTCTTTCCATGCTGAACACGGATGTGAAGTTTCTAATCACCCTGATAGTCATATCGATTGCAAAGGGTTGTAACACACTTTGTACATCTGAATGGGGCTGGATCTATGCCGCACAGGAATACTTCACACAATGTTCGGTGCGTATTGCATGTTTTGCACACACGCAGTCCCTTTCTCTCTATTGTGTAGTAATGCCCCTAAATGCTGAGGAAGCAATCGATTCTGTGAAGTGGGAGTGGATGTGTGCCACTTTGAAGAGATTCAACCTGGGCACGGCGAGCACACGCTCTATGCAATAGTTATATACCTCTGAGAAGGCTAGGGTTAAAACGGGGAAACTGGATATGGATAGGTGCGTAGGCCTAAGCTACTTCTCACTGATGATGCACAATGAGGCCGAAATATGTCCGGGGGTGCTTGTGGTCTCGTGCAGAAGGGATGTGACTTAGCAGTTCGGACTGGACTGCCCCTTTTGGTGTGGGATCAAGCCTGATTTGCATATGGTCTTCCCCTTCTGTAATGGCTTGACAGTCTGAAGAACAATGGTTTGGATGGTTGCCCACAGCAATGGCAGAAGTTAAGATGAATTCCAAACCTTCCGGCCATCACCTCCTTTGTTTTGTCTAGGGGAATGAGACAGGGTTGCCATTGGCTCTGATTCTATTTACCTTGGACTTGGAGCCATTGGCATGTATGCTTCATAGCAATATGGGTGAAGCAGGGATATTGGTTGATGGAGAATCTTATATAATTTCCCTATACAAGGACAATATACTTATATATGTTCACAACTCAAGAATGAATGTGTCAATATTGATGGAGGTGCAGGGAAACAATGGGTATTTGTCTGGAATTAGGATAAATATAGAGACGTCCTGCATATTTCTATTGGCATCCATGGCACAAGTGCCCATGAAAGGCTTTGATGTGCCCCCAGTTATGTCATTACTCAGCACCTTCACGTATCTCAGCATCAAAAGAAGGACACATTTCTATGATACACATTGTGATAACACCCTTGCTGCCTTTTCAGAGATTGAAAAGTCGATGCGATGTTGAAGGAAGCTGCCTTTGTCCTAAATGGGCAGAATCATGTTGAATAAAATGGAGATCCTTTGTAGACTTTTGTATTACTTCACTAATGTACAGTATGATATTCCAATCAGAGTTTTTGTAAAAATTCCATACTTTGGTTCAAGATGTACTTTGAGTGAGGGGCCAGAGACGGGTGGCATTGACTATGGTACAGGACCCCTACTGGCTCCCAGGTCTCCCGGTGCCAGCTTTTGAGCTCTAAATTACAATGCGTTGCTTAATGGCTATCTGGTGACGAAACACCTCAGTGAAGGCTATTGTCGGGATCAATGCAACCTTATGCTATGAAGGAGGTGCTATGCTGGCATGGGGCAGATGTAAGGGAAACGTATTTGATAACTTTGTGGAAACAAGTGTGGAAACAGGCCAATAGGTGCACTGGATGCATGAATCTGCCCTCGCGGAACATCCCGCAGAGCATGGACACTGACCACCCGGGGAAAACGGGTATAAGACACCTGGCAGAGTGGGAAATGAAAGGTTAGTGGCTTGGGGAGCCATTGTTGAAGACAGCCAATTCTGACCCTTTGCCAACTTTTGTAATGACTTTGAGATCGTTAAGGGTCAATTCCTTTTCTATGCTGACCTAACAAGCAGGGCACGTACGTCTTGGCATATACTACAAGAGGAACCCCCTGGAAACCTGTTACTGTGTGCTCTTGGGAACTGTGTTCGCCCGATCGCTATGATCTATAGAATTATACTCAAGAAATAGACTGGAAGGGACCAGTGTCAAAGGCCAGGGAGGCCTGGGAATAGGGACTGCGGCTTGTGTTTGAAAATGCCTGTTTCAGACGCATCCAATATAACATCCTACATATGACTCATTTAACACCACAAATAATTCATAAAATGAACTCACTGAGATCAGATATCTGTCCACGATGTCGACTGGCAGTAGCACCGTTTCTCCACATGCTGTGGCATTGTGCCAAACGTCAGGGCCATTTTAAGCACATTTGGAGACCTAGGCACTGACATCTTTGGGCCCCCCCCTCCTCCAAACCAAAGGAATTAAGTGATCAAGAATATCAGCTCCAACCCCTCCATCCCCCCACCCGCCACAATCACAACCCATAGGTTGATATGCTTCCTCACAGCATTAAAAATAAGCATGTTTACTCCCTTTAAGTCCCCTTACCCTCTTCATTCTAGCTCTAATCAGACTGATAAACAAGTACCATTTGAAGGCCAACATAATCAGTCTACGAAGAGGTTACTTCTGTTCTAGCATCGATACATGACATTGTTTATCAATAGAATCCAGGAAGGTATGCAGCCTGTAGTATTAATGTAGGACTGTATGTAAAAGGTATATGTAACCCAGAATAGACAGATAACTCACATTTGCTGTCTCACAGAATGCAAACGTGCTCAAGCATGGATAGAGTAGACCAATTGGGAGAAGGAGAAAGCTACACATGCCATAGCATGGATACTGGATGCAGATTAGAAGCTACCAGGAAGGTGTTAGTATGCAGACAGAGATTTTAAGTGGGACCTGGTTTTCAAATAGTGTTGCCATTAGAGATCAGTGCCCGTGGTGTGCAATATGTGAATGGTCACTATTATAGGAGAAGCAACACTATAGTTAGTGAAATCCTGAGTGAGGCTGTTTTGAAGATCATACCCTGAGAAGGAAATCACTCTGAAGGACTGACAATTTTGAAAGGTTTAGGGACTGCCAATTTCGAGAGGCTAGGCAATACACAATTAAATTAGACTGTTTAAGGGGTGAATCTGGCATTTGTACCAACTCTGCAATGTCTGCATTTGAACACTTTCATTACCAGTGCTTACCATGAACTAAAATAATCTCATTTTATACACCAATCACATTACCAAACATGACAATTTGGAAAATCAAAATATTATTGAAGGGTGTAACACAGAATGATTCTAGATTCATTCTCTCCATCATCAAGAGAAGTACATATAAGTGCCAGCATTCAGTGTGATTTAACAGATTTAATATGGGTTGCTCTTTTGTATTTTAAAGCTTTACATACTTCCAAAACACTGGCTTGTCAAATTGTCATTTATAAACATGCAGAAAAACCTTTCACTTTTACAAAAACACAAAGCGCTTTTTTTGTGTCAAACGAGCAGAGTTTAAAATATGCTTGCATGAGTCCATCACCATCTGGTCAGCTCCCTTCTGTCTACCACCCCTTCCAGTCCTATGGCCCACATAAGAACAAAGCTCAAGTAATGGGCTAAACGATGCCCCCCCAGCATGTGAGGAAGCAAACTTCACAGGAGACAGTACAATAATGTACGAGATATAAAATGATTGATCAGGATCACTGTATTGTCTGCTGGCAAAGCTGGGATACAAGCATGAATGCTTTGGTTCCAAATTCTGATAATTGTTAATCTCTTGGACTAACAGTTTATGCTCATTGTTGGAGGCGATTGCCTAAGTTTTACAAAACCCCATCTGAACAAACCCATTTCTAGACCTTCACCCTAAGGATGGCATGTTCGTTTTTATAGCAACCCCTGTCTGGTGTAGGTATATTGCTGGTAATAGCACCTGGTGTGCTGCAAGACCAAGTACATATGCAGGCAGGTTTATAAACTTCAGACATAGGAAAGGCTCAGGAATGTGCTATTCTAATCTTGCATAGGAACACATCTCACTGCAATGAGTGCTTAACACACTGAGGTAACTTTTGAACCATTGTGACACTCAATTTACCAGTATTCATTTCAAATTTGGCTATTGCACATGATCAACATAATTCCCACAGGAAGGAAAGAATGCCACAGGAGTTGTGCCGCAAGGAACACACATAATATATATACCACAGTGAGCACAGAAAGCATTACATGATGAATTGATTGAGGCGGAATGTACTTGCCAAAACAGACATGTAATAGGTTTAGAGCCTCATCACCATGCAATACAATATCCTGATGTGTGCTATTTAAGTCTGGTGAACAAAGGAAACTTACTTCTTTAGAGCAGGCAGCCTTGTGGGGCCCCCTCCAAGTTGGGGGTCCTGAACAAGTGCCCCTTTTGCCCTCCCATAAAAACGTCTCTGCCAAATGTATTGATTTCTGGGGAGGAGTGGTTGATAGACTCGCTGACATGGAAGCTACTTGGATAACTGAGAAATATATGGTTTGTTTACTAAGCCCTGGTACTGGCTAAGAGGTACTGGCTAAGAGGCATATTGCTATGTCCTGGTACTTTCCCAATGGGCCCAGAGTAATGGATGCGTTTAGAGACTCTATTAGGTGGGTAAATGCTGAACTGGCATCCCTGATCATGACTGAATCCAGGTATGCACATTTGTCTGTCATATAGATTGGATTGGCTATCACTGTTGGATGGTGTACTTTACCCATCAGATGTTAGACCCCCATGAGGCAACGACATATAAAGTGAAGTGTTGAGCATTAAATCACATTGTGGCTTGGGGCATAAAATAGACTGAAATTGTGGTAGATGATGTAATCTTTTTTGAAGCACAAGACCTGACATGCGTGTGAAGTGGGAGGTTTTGTTGAAGACGGTGGGGAGGGACGGAGGGCTTTAATTTCTAGAGCTGTTGTAGCTCAATCTCACTTTGGATTTCTCCACTGTAATTGTTTTTCATGTCAATATTGTGGATGCTATGTTAAAACCTCTAAAAATAAGTTTTTTTTTAATAATAATAGTGTGCAGCATTTTTATTGTGAGTGATTACCATGACATTGACTGATGTCGAGTTTAGTGGCCTGCCCAGTTGATACTGCAAATCAGGATAAAAAGAGTTAGGGCACATAACCATAGAAGATTTTCAGGTCGATTCATGGAATTAATGTGCGCTGAAATTTTCGGCGCAAGCGTGAGAAACCGTGCGAATCGCAGCGCAAGTGCGAAAATTGCAGCGAAACCCGCGCACAGCGATTCATGGAAGTCCGTGCGCGTGTAAATCCCTGGATGTGCGCTAAAATTCTATGTGGTGCACGCTGGCGCACACGTCTCCAAACAGCATGCGCTAAGCGCACAGCGAAAGCGCACATAGCGCAGCGCACACAGCAAAAGTATGCAGAACAGGGGGCGTAACACGTGGAATGTGGAACAACTCTTGAAAATGTGGGTGTCACGGGGGAAGTACAGGAGGCAAATGCGTGGAACGCCCACACACGCGTCTACAACACGTATTCATGGAATCGAACGGGGCTAATGCGTGCGCCAAAAAAGATGCGCTAATCCGGAAACACGTACGCCAGCAGGAAGCAAGCGTACGTGGACCCGCGCAGCATAAAAGTGCGCGCAAACAACAAACAATCTCAGACGCCAAGATGAATATACCGTTCCTAGCAGCAGTGGTCATGGGATACTGCAGGAGGAGGAGGAGGATAGTCAGGCCAAGAATTTTTACACCCAGAACCAGCCTTTTTGGGATGCCTGATGACCAGGTGTATGGAAGGTACAGGTTTCCACCTCACATAATACTCGACCTGGTGAGTGAGTGGGAGGATGACCTCACATCACCCACCCTGTGCTCCCAAGCACTCAGCCCCCTGGAGAAGGTTCTCAATGTACTGCACTTCTTGGCCACTGGATCATTTCAGCGGACAAATGCTATAGTGGGGGGGTGTCACAGGCCATGCAGTCACGCTGCCTACACCAGGTGTTGGCCATCCTGACTGCACGCCCAACAGTCTGCAGGCATATATACCTGCCCAGAACACCTGCAGAAAGGCAGGCTGCCGTCCAGGATTTTTACGGGGTGGCACAATTCCCCAAAGTGCTAGGTGCCATTGATTGCACCCATGTGGCTCTACGTCCCCCCAGGGCATCTAAGCACATCTATAGAAACTGCAAGCACTGGCATTCCATCAACGTGCAGGTAGTATGTGATGCTAAGGGAATCATCACCTCAGTATATGCCAACTATCCAGGGTCCACCCACGACAGTTTCATTTACAGAATGTCAACCCTAAACCGGGACCTAGAAGCTGGTCGGCATGGCGATACATGGCTGCTTGGTGAGTATAAATGCCACTGCACATGCATGCATGTCAGCTACTGAGTAATGTCACAACCTCACTAATGATACCCATCACCACCTCCCCAGGGGACAGTGCCTACCCTCTGAGCACCCACATGATGAAGCCAATTCGGAACCCCACCACACCACCCGAGGTAAGATACAACACAGCCCATATTGCAACCCGGGGCATAGTGGAACAAACTTGACCGTTCTGGTGGGCAACTGTTATACGCTCCCCCAGTAGTGTACAGGATCATAGTGGCAGCATGTGTCCTGCACAACGTTGCAACACGCCAGGGCCTGCCGGTGGACATGGTGGTGCCTCCACTTTCCCAACCACATGCACGCCCACTGCACATGGGAGGGGAAAGGGCACGTGGTGAGGCAGCCTGTACGCAGCTGGTGAATTACTTCACATAAAATCACACCCCTGTGGAGTAGACACAGCCCTGGCACATACCAGCTGACAATCAATGATGATGACATAAGGGACAGTCAACTGTCACAACCATACCAGCCTGAGATTGGTCACCTGGAAGTATTACATTGTGTGCATCCCTACTTACCCAAACACCACCAATGCTGTGTCATCAAAAGACATACATCTATGCTGCTAAATTCATTACCCCCTTGCTAAATACAACATGAGAACAGCGCCATGTCACCCAACCCCTCCCCAGCTCCACCACCAAACACACCATGGCATGTCATGCAATGTGAAAGCAAACAATGCACAAGACCTGACATAAGTGTCACAAAGTACACTGTCCCTAATGGAAACTGCCCACACACAATATGCTCCCAGTAATGTATAACTAACAGCACACATTACCAAATACTTACCACCAACAAAATGCTGCAACACACTATGGAAAAATGCAAAAACATGACAGTACTAAGTTCAAGTAGTGGTAGTCTTACAACCTGAATATGCCAGCACATCAACCCCTTCCAACTGTAGAGTGTTGCTGCCATGCAAATGTCTCAGTGTACTGCATACAACATGAAATGCATCTGCAAAGTAGACAGACTTGTGAAGACATGAGGAAGGTACTTGCAAATTAGGACGAAGACATGGATGTGTAAGCACATATCAATACACCATGCAGTGTACAATACAACAACAATATCCACTAGGGATGTCTACACAGTATTGACTACAGACTGCCCACACAGCTCATGGGAGCCCAATGTCACTGTGTAATTCACTGTCACTTGGTCACACCCTTTGCAAGCCCATGGAAATGGGAAGCAGGAGGGGTGTGTGTCTCACAAACCCAAGCATCTAAGCCATCTAAACTCAGGACAAGCCTGCATGTGCCCAGCCAGAATACAGTGGATGCCCACGGGAGCCACACAAAGCAACACACTGTAAAAAAAAATCATAAATCAAAAATAGCCATGTGAGGGCCAGGGGGTGGGGTAGGCCACCCAGGAGGTTCGAGGACAGGGTGCACACCAACACCCACATGCGTGGATGTTGCGAAAAAAGCAAAATACCTCCTTGGGCTCATGGCCTGCACGGCTATGCCATTGTGGGAGAACTGCTGTCGCTCAGCTCACTCTCTGCTGCTGCATCAGGAGGTGGTGGCACTATGGGAGGCAGCCTGCACAAAGCCCTGGTATGGTCCTCCATGGCAGCAAGCATGCGGGTCTGGAAGGTCTGATTCTGGAGGATTAAAGTACAGAGATCCCCATGCAGCACGTCACAGGTTGCCTGCATTTCTGCACGCATGGCCTCGCATGATGCCCGAATCTCCTCACGTGTTGCATGCAGCTCAGCTGAGAGCGAACGTGTGAGCTGCTCCAGCTGCTGTTCTGCCCTTAAATTACTGGAAGCCTCAAGTTCAACCAGAGTCTGCCTGAGGTTATGTAGATCTACCCTCAGGGCTTCCCTGTGGCCCCGGGACTCTATTGATATGGATTCGCACAGAGTCTCCAGTGCCGCCCGTCGGTCCCTGTTAGATGCCAACATGTCTTCCCTGTCTGATTGGCAAATGGAGTCTGTTGCCTGCTGTTTTTGCTCCATCTGCCTTTCAGGGGGGATAATGGAAGTGGCCACCCTCTTCATTGCCTGAGCCATCATTTCTACTGATGCTGCCTGTTGGATTGCCATACTGTACATGGAGTTTTCCCATACAGTATTGCCTGGTGGCGCATGGCCACTACATTGGCGGGCACCACACCTGTTTGGGGAAAGGCGATCTGCACCTTGCTGTGCTGGCACTGCCTGAGGATGCAGGACTGCATTCCCCCTCTGATCTGCTGGCCCAGGAACAGGATCAGATGCTGTGGAGTGTGACCCTGCATCCGTAACCGCCAAAGGCAGACCTATCAACACTGGCATCCCCATAGAGGGTTCTACCGTTGTTGGAGGTGGGTTGGAAAGAACAGAATCCCAGCCAGAAACACTTACCTGCGACGGCACATCAGGCTCATCATCCGATTCAGCACATGAATAGAGGTCTGGGGAGGTGCACCCAGAGACACCCCTGGACAGTATGGTCTGCAGTAACATTGGGTTTTCACCCACCACCACACCACGTCACACCACTTCCCCCGGTCGGGCCTGAGATTCCTCCTGGGTCTGCACCATCTCCTCAACCTCAACAGCATCAAGTGCGTCATCACCTGCAAAAACATGAAAGACAACAAATGGAAACAGGCATGAGCACCATAGCACACACATAGGCCGTGACAAGCCAGAGATCCAGTACATGATTTACACATGTCCCACACGACTATAACCCTGCCATGCATGCACTGTCAAAGAGTAGGAAGTGTCAAAAAGGCAGACACTGGGGAGAGCAAGATGGAAAAGCAACACATTTGCATCATGTTGGCTAGCACTGGCATCACACATCAGGCTGAGAGTGGCATGTCCAATACACATACATGACACATGCCACCACACAGATGTCATGTTGCATACCCACGGTAAATTACAAAACTACAGCAATATGTCAGTGAATGAGTACTGTCACACATCCATGTCACATCGACATGATGCAAAGATTAATGCTGAATAGTGTTGCTAAATATGCATGTGCCACACACTGAAACACATCCTGTGTCCAATAATACAGTCATTGTGGGCTGATCAATGGTTGGTCACTTTAAAATTGTTCCACATGCAAACAGGCCCTAATAAAAAATGTCTGCAGCCCAATACTCCATCGGCCTGAATGGTGTAATCATTAACATAACCAGGTAAAAATAGTGGCCCAGTGTGGGCTGTAAACAATGACCGAAGCATATGTTGCAATAGGGCCGAAAAATGCATAGTAAAAATGGGATAGTGGAAACAATCAACCTGAATGAACACTTACAAAATCTGACCAATGTCGTTGCAAGATGACAGTTCAAGGTAAAGTGCACTAGTGTGGGCCTAATTGGCAACTGTGGGCAGAAGGGATACAGTCATACCCAAATCCAAGGCACGTGAATGTATGGGAGGAAGCAAATGGGTGACCCATAACACTCAGGAGTACACAACCTCACCTGGCACTCAATCAGAACCCGTCACCCAAACAACATACACATGGATTACACACACAGAGACATGGGCACTCACCGGACAATGCATCGTAATCAGGTAGATCTCCCACACCTTGGATCTGTTCCTCTGTGACGAAGGTCCCAGCAACAGACTCATGTTCAGTGAGTTTGTTGTCCTCTTGTGGAGACCCACCACCAGTCACCAGAGTAGCGGCATGATTTGAGGCCAACTTGTTCTTTGCTCTGCGTTTCAGGTCATTCTTCGCTTGTAGCAATCATCAGCTGTGCGCCTCACAAATCCAAGGGCACTTATGTGGTCCGCGATGGTAGGCCAATGTGCCCTAGGATGACCAGGTGTGGTCTTGCACCCTGCAGTCACCAACATTTTGCGGCTATGTGCCGACACATAGGTCACAAGTGCATCACGTTCTGGGTATTTAAAGCTAGGCTTCTTTGATGTGCCGGACTGTGTATCTGTGTCTGGGGTCTCAGCCTGTAGTGGCAGAGCACCCTTCTTCCTCTTCTTCAAAGGTGGAGCAGAGCCTGAGTGGCTTGCGCCGCTCTGGTCAGTAGAGTCAGAAGCGCAGGTGGACTGGGTACTGGGATGTGCGAATGCACAATGACCATAGGTCTTGGTGCAGGCATTGGCTGAAGTGTGATGTTGGCAGGGGCAACGTCAGTTTGATGGACCAGGACCGACACTGTCCCGGCTGGGAGACTCAGAGCTGGGGTGGATAGAGCTGCAGCTGCCCTTGCAGCCTCCCCACCCTGCCTACTTGGGGCAGCAGATGACATCGCTGCCCCAGATCCACGTGGCCTGGTGACACCAACTTGAACTGGCACATGTGGCTTAGACTTGCTGACCTGGAAGTCAGCCTGGGAGTCATCCTGTGCCGGGTCAGGTGCCACAATGGGCTGGTCCAACAAGGGCTGAGCTGGGATGGTGTCAGCCACGTTTCCCTCAACCATGGGGGGCATGGGTGTCCCTGATTGGTCCTCCACACATGGGGGTCTAGGGGTACCCTGCAAATCATGGCCACGTCCCCTACCGCGCCCACCACGCACCCTTTTGGAGGTCGGCCACCTTTGCCTCCCTTACCGCTTGGTCGCCTCCCAACCATGGCACTGATGTTGTTGTGCATATGGGACTTGCAGTAAACAATTGTCCTGGGCAATTGGAGGTGAAAGGGGTAGGGTACTAGATGGAATTCGTACCCTAGTGCTCTAGCAAGGCTGTCTGCAACCCCTGGGGGAAGATGATGGGTCACGCAACGCACAGGCACCCCAAAAACAAAAAGTAACGTGTACGCAACCCCTCGTAGACCACGGGCGTGAAAAAATGAACCTGCACTATGCTGCGGCACCCAGAAACACAAAAACAAGCGTACGCGTGTTACACACAGCCTACAATGACCTCTGAAGGGGTACGCGACACACGGGGCAAGCACAGTTGATAAATGCGTGCGCGACTCACCGTCTGCCTGGAAAAAGAACGTAAAAAAAACGCGCGTGTGCCCGTAGGCAACACCCCCGCCAAAAGAAGAACTGTACGCTGTCTGAGGAGAAAGGACAAAAGAAGAAGTGAACACTGTTTGAGGAAACAGGCCCAAAAAAAATAAAGAACGCTGTCAGAGGTAACAGTGAGTACGAACTTGAAACGCTGTGAAGTAATTGCGTGTGAACCGACAAGAAGTACAGAATTCACCCACTCGCTCTCCACGAAAAGCACATACAGGGGAATGGGGTCCTACACGTACCTTTTAAAGTGGCCCACATGTACAGCGTCATTTACGCGTGTACGCGCTAAGGCCCTTTCCTCCAATTAAACGAGCTGACACTCGGACGTGCAGTTTTTGGACGTGTACTATGAACAGGCACCTGTGTTGATGGAAAGGCCGCGCGCGTCACATCACTTACGCAGGTAGGCCCTTTCCTCGGATTACACGCATTCACACGCGGACGTGCAGTTTTTTCATGCGCGCTGAACCACTATGTCCACGTCACGAGGGAAACGCCCGCGCGAGTCACCTCACAGAAGTTCTTACGCGGTAAGGGCCTTTGGTCCAATGAAACCGCATACGTGTGCTGACGCGCTTACGCGCGAAGGGCCTTTCCTCGAATTACACGCTGACGTGCAAGATTTTCACATGCCAAATCACTCCGTATCAAGCTGGCCATGCAAAAACACACGGAAGACCACGCTCCTGCCCAGAAGGCCGAATTACTGCCCCCCAGAGCCCCGAGCATGCTCCCACCTGTCATCTGCTGCTGCCTGACTGCCTGCTGCCCACGTGTCCGGCTATTTGTTGCCTGCACGTCAGCCAGGGGTGCAGTTGCTGTGACCACCCCTGCTGGAACTGAAGACTCCCGACTGGGATACCATTGCTCCACAGCCCAGTCCCAGGACCCAGTTGCCCACCCACTCCTGCCTCTGGGGTTGCAATGTCGGGCACAACTCCATCTGGCACCACTGGCAACCCCCAGCCAGAGAGGCAGAGGGCCACCAGCTTCAGTGCCAGGGAAGTTGGTGTCCTGGTGGAGCAAGTCCTGGGGCAGTATGATGCCCTCTTTGGAAGTTCGCACCCTGACAATAAAGGACGGACCAGGATCTGGATGGACATTGTGACTGCCATCAACGCGGAGGGGGTGGCAGTCTGCGACTTACAACATGTCAAGAAGCGCTGGGAGGACTTCAGGTCCAGCACCCTCAACAAGGCCCGGCACCTCTTGAAGGCAGCAGATGCCAAGGGGCGCTGGGGCCACCTGTCCACTACTAAATGAGGGTCCTGGAACACATATGCCCAGCGCTCCACGTCCAGGTCCTTGAGAGGCAGACCCGTCTGGAGTCGAGCGGTAACTGTACATGCATACTGATTGGACGCTGTGCGTGTGGTGGTGTGCCAGTAGTGTGCAGGTTGCACATGTGTTTTCATAGGGCCATGTAGGGATGTCTATGAACAGGGGTGTGAGGCTGCCACATGTGAGTCCTCTTAGGTGTGAGACACATCGATGGTGTTTGTGTTGGTAAGCATGCTGTGCAAATGCAGGTGTGGGAACACACATGTTTGAATTTCTGTGTATGTACGTTGGCATGGTTGTGGTGTCACACATGGATGGTGGTTCCTGCTGCATGTATCTGCACCGTGTACATGTGCATGTGTGTGTATTTGACAAGTGTGCAACTGTGCAACTATGTAGAAGGCTGAATGCCTGATGTGACATGTATGGCGATCACATCACTGCAACAGTTGGAGGAGATGTAGACATTCATGTAAGTGTGGTGGCATGTGTGCATGTCTAGGGCACTCCCTGTGTTTCATGTGATGTCAGGCTCACCTTCGGCTGTTCATGCTGTTGTATGTGTATGGATGTTGCTGCCTGGTGCAATATTGCTGTGGAAATGCTCATGTGTGTGAGTTGAAATGACATGTGTGTCGTGGAGTGTGATGCCATGTCTGAAGTTTGACACTGCCACTCATGTGCAACTGTCATGTGTGTATCAGTCCATTGTACAGTGCACTGATGTCTGTGTTTTATCTCTCCCTGTCTGCAGCGTCAACTGATGAAGAGGGCGGAGAGGGTGCTGTGGAGCACAGCGGCAGGGATTGCAACACCAGCCGGAGACGCAAGGCCCGGCTCTCCTCCCAGATTGTCATCTCGTCGGGGAGTAAGGAGTCTGGTGCCCCATCCCAGGCCGCAGCTGCCGAGGTTAGGTCCAAGAGGCGGAGGTTGGAGGTGCATTCCTCGGCAGCAGAAGGGGCAGCTGAGACCGCACAGGGTCCAATGGAGGAAGATGGCACAGAGTCATCCAGGTTGGTGGGGGTTTGGTGGAGGAGGAGGCCGCTGAAGGGACACACATGGGGTCTGGTGGTGGGGATTCCACTGGTGCTAGTGGTGCAGTGCAGGGGCAGGGACAGGAGGCAGCACAGGAGGGGCCTGTGTGCAATCCTGTCCCTGATCCTGTCACTGCATCATCTGGCACCAGCAGGGATGCCTACGTCCAGACCCGTTTTCAGGGAGGGGATGAGCACACAACAACTGGCCTTCCTCTCCCTGCAGACATGGCTATCCGGGACCGTGTTGAGCCTGTCCTGACCGGGATAGCGTTGCATCAACGGGGCATGCGAGGTGACCTGCGGTCTTTTCGTGAAGAGATTGCACATCATCTCGGATGCCTCTTTGACCACGTTGACCTGCTGGGGCGGGTCACCGGTGCTGGATTCCTCCGTGTGCTGGACCTTCTTGTGACCCCCTCCTCACCTGAACCCCCTCTGCGCCAGTCGTCCTCCATGCCATCTTCCCACCCATGTATCACCTGGGTACCCTGTGGAGCTGCCTCTGACCCAGCGGCCAGGCTGGTGGAGGACACATCCCTGCCACAGTCAGGAGTCAGACGTCCAGCAGGGGTGGCCACCACGACAACTGCACCCCAGCCGGAGGAGGACGTGCAGGCAGCAAGAGCCAGGGCGCAGGCACAGGCACAGCAGCAGCAGCAACATGGTGGGAGCAATGATGGCTCGCGGCCTTCAACATCGGAGGGGCAGGCATCGCCAGAGGGCAGGAGGACCCAGGATTCCAAGTGTCTTCCATGTGGCAGTGGTTGGGCCACGCCATAGATGCGGAGCGGCAGCGGGCGGAAGAGGCGCGGCTCACATTGGTCAAGGCGGAGAACTCCATGCGGAGGGCACTGAGGCGGGCCGAGTGCCTCGAGGCGATTCGTAGGGAGTTGGAGGTGAGCATGTCGTTGTCCCTGCGAACCCTTGGGGCCATGGAAGAGGACAGTCTCCAGGACATTGAGCTGGAGTTCGATGATGCCCTGGCCCGGGACATCAAAAAGTGAGCTGTCGGACTAGCCCACTGCCATTGTAAATTGTTAGATAGTGTTATGTTTCCTTTCTGTTTTTGTTTATTTTGGGCCGCTTGGACAATGCACCACATTTTTGTATATAGTTCTTTATTAGGTAGTGTTTTTTGTAGGTTTCATTTCATTTGTTGGGCTCATGGACCATGGATTGGAGATTTGTACATAGTTGAACAGTGGATGTTTCTCTTTTTTTCTTTTAATTTCACCATGGCGCAATGGATTTCTGATATTTTTTTTCCCTTGGATTTGCTTTGTTGTACTGAGACTTTGGACACATTTTCATTTGGATTTCTTTGGATTCTGATTTCATATTTTTTATTCTTTTTTATTTCTTATTCCCATTATTGAGTGTTTTTTTTTTTCATTACATTGATGTTGTGTTCAATACATGTTTGTTTCATACTTCGATGTGTGGTATTCTCTCATTGGTTTCATGCATGTCATGATATGGGTTTTCACATTCACTTGCACCCATTGTGTGTGTGTTCATGTACATACTTGCCATTCGGGTTGTATCATGTAATGGCCATTTCTCTGTGCTGTGGGTGGATGCAATACTTGGTTGGGTCTTTGGGCTGGGGTGGCGTGGAGTGTGATGTGAGTGGCCTTGAGGCCCATGATTGAGGATCGTCATGGTGTGGGTGCTGGGGGAAATGAGTGGGGGCCTGCTGGCAGGTGCCCCTCACTGCTGGGGGGTGGGGTGCTGGGGGACATAAGTGAAGGCCTGCTGGCAGGTGCCCCGGACTGCTGGGGGGTGGGGGTGCTGGGGGACATGAGTGGAGGCCTGCTGGCAGGTGCCCCTGACTGCTGGGGGTGGGGGTGCTGGGGGACATGTGTGGGACATGAGTGGAGGCCTGCTGGAAGGTGCCCCTGACTGCTGGGGGGTGGGGGTGCTGGGGGAGATGAGTGGGGGCCTGCTGGCAGATGCCCCTCACTGCTGGGGGTTGGAGGTGCTGGGGGACATGAGTGGGAGCCTGCTGGCAGGTGCCCCTCACTGCTGGGGGGTGGGGGTGCTGGGGGACATGAGTGGAGGCCTGCTGGAACACATGGGAGGACCCACACTGCCAATTCACATGTAGGACTCCCGCGCACCGCCGAAATTCACGTACCCCGCTCTGATAGAAAAATCGCATGTGAAACTTCCCACAAAGCCCAGTTATTCACGTACCCCACTCGCACAGGGCCAATCGCATGTGAAACTTCCCGCGCACCCCAGGAATACACAAACCCCACTCGCACAGGGCATTTCACGTGTGAAACTTCCCGCAAACCCCAGTTATACACGTACCCCACTCGCACAGGGCCAATTGTGTGTGAAACTTCCCGCGCACCCCAGGAATACACATACCCCACTCGCACAGGGCCTATTGCGTGTGAAACTTCCCGTTCACCCCAGGAATACACGTACCCCACTCGCACAGGGAATTTCTCATGTTAAACTTCCCGCGCATAATGAAATACACGTTCCCCTCTGCAATCGCATGTGAAACTTCCCGCGCACCCCAGGAATACACGTACCCCACTCGTACAGGGCATTTCGCGTGTGAAACTTCCCGCGAACCCCAGTTATACACGTACCCCACTCGCACAGGGCATTTTGCATGTGAAACTTCCCGCGCAACCCAGGAATACACATACCCCACTCGCAAAGGGCCTATCGCGTGTGAAAATTCCCACGCACCCCAGGAATACACGTACCCCACTCGCACAGGGAATTTCGCATGTGAAACTTCCCGCGCATAATGAAATACACGTTCCCCTCTGCAATCGCATGTGAAACTTCCCGCGCACCCCAGGAATACACGTACCCCACTCGCACAGGGCATTTCGCGTGTGAAACTTCCCGCGCACCCCAGGAATACACGTACCCCACTCGCAGAGGGCCTATCGCGTGTGAAAATTCCCACGCACCCCAGGAATACACGTACCCCACTCGCACAGGGAATTTCGCATGTGAAACTTCCCGCGCATAATGAAATACACTTTCCCCTCTGCAATCGCGTGTGAAACTTCCCGCGCACCCCAGGAATACACGTACCCCACTCGCACAGGGCATTTCGTGTGCGAAACTTCCCGCGAACCTCTGTTATACACGTACCCCGCTCCAATTGCATGTGACACTCCCCATGCAGCGGGGTACGTGTATTCAGAGGGGTGCGCAGGGAGTTTTACAGGTGTTTTCATGGTTGGGGCCTGTGCGCCAGGTACGGGATTTGTGCGCTGTGCATGGCGCACAGGGAGTGGTTGGGGGCGTAGCTGGCACTGCTGCAGGGTCGCTGCGCCACTCTGTGCCACGGCTGGTTTTGGAAGCTAAAATCCATGAATACGCTGTGCGCGGAAATAGATTTTAGCGCACGCGGCTGGCACAGAAATTTGCACGTGCACACTGTGCTTCAAAATTATGCATCATTTGAAGTCTGTAATATTGATCTGAAAAATCATTGAGATTCATGGTAAAGTTAATAGAAGAATTAGAGGAGGTAAAGATTTTTGTAGGAATAGCAAAATGTTGTTATATGTACTTGGTCACATGGCAGACATTCCTACCAGAAATTATGTACTTATGATACAGTACAGATAGCAGAGTCAGTCCTTAGGTCGGGGCCTTTACAGAATTTAATTATTATATAGAGTCAGAAGGTGAAAGGCTAAGAGAAACACACATTAAAAGGGGACATTTCAAAACAAGGTACATATAAATATAAACAATACGTGGTCTTGGGACATTGCTTCCACTGCTGCTAAATTGCTATATCAATTGTTCACATCGGGGTAGAACAAGCATTGCAGTGTACTGTGGAGTGAATCTATGGGGCAAAATGTTGCTTGAGACTTATAATGAATAGTTCAGTGGATTGGATTCCTATGAGGTATGGATGGAGAGCATCCCTGTAGAGTAGGGCCAATAGTTCAAAGAGGTGGAGGTGGCAGAGTGGGCAAAGGGGACAGCTACATTTTTGAAAGTGGAGGAGTAAAATTCAGAAGAGGGTGAGTATAAAGTGGAACAGTCAGAAAGGTATTGGGACATTATCATTAATTAATTTGTAGAAGAGCAGTAGAAACTTGAATAGGGGGTGATTTTGCTGTGAAAGCCATCTAGCGGGATGCAGAGATGTCAAGGTAAGACAGAGAAAGGTTAGATTGTAATGGGTGTATATAACAAAGTCATATTGTTGAGGTGTGTTGGTTGGGGCAAAAATGGATAAGGGAAAGCCAAGGAATAGGCTAGAGAAGTAGTCAGTTTTGCTGTGCACCAGAGCAGAGTTTTGGAAAACTGTAAGCGAGGAGGAGACTGATTATGTTTGCAGTGGCAGTGGTTATATTATTGAGTTTGAGTTTGTCCAAGGGTTTGGACATCGGTCCTTGTAGCGATGGGGTGAGGAGATCAGGTGAAAAGAAGATGGTTCTGGAAGAGAGTGATTTGCATTGGACAATGGAAACAAGATGATTTTAGTCTTGGAGAAGTTAAGCATTTGGCAGCATATGGCCATTCAGTAACGGATGGCAGAGATGCATTTTGTAATGCACTCTGAGATGCCTGGGATGAGGGAAGGAGAGGAAAGGATGATCTGAGTGTCACTGGCAAGGTGGTGGTTGTAGAATCCAAATTATAAACTGTGTTTGTACAGGGATTAGATTTAGAAGGTGAAGAGGACTGGACTGAGGATTGATACAGGTGTCACACCAATTATAAAGGGTGTGTGATTTCCAGTGACTGGAAAAGGTGAGGGTCAGAGAACTTTAAGGTCACAAGTTCAAGTAGAGTGACTCTGATGCATAGTGAGGTAATGATCTGGGTAGTGGTTTGGAGAATGGAGGGGTGATTTACCCGAAAATAAGACATCTTGGAGGTGAAACTGAAGGAGTTTGAAGAAGAGGTGAGAGTAGTGGGCATCGAGGAGAAACATGGAGAAATTAGTGAGAGCAGCCTTAGTGGAGTATCTGCTGTGAATAACGAGTTTTGGGAGGGTTGGATAATGAGCATTCCTCATTCTATTTCATTCTAAAGAATTGTTATATAGAACCAGCACACCCACGGGCCTCAGGGCACTCACTCACTCACAACAAGAAACACAAAAAGGAAGTATGAGGCAGTGTGGAGGGATGAGAGAGAGGGGAAAGGGGGAGAATCATAAACTCCTCCTCCATTAAACAGATATGTCTTCAGGGCTTTCTTGAATTAGGCAATTGACGACAACTGTTTTAGATATTGCGGAAGATCATTCCAGATCCTCAGTGCCCAAGGATTAAAACACAGGCCTCCAAAACTCTTTAGGGGGAGTCTAGGCTGCATCAACAGGTACTTTTTTTTTGAGCACACGATGCACCGGTGCGGCACCTTTTTAATTTGTGATCTGAGGTAGCCAGGGGCATCACCTACTAAAACTTTGTAGACTAGACATGATGCCTTAAAGGAAATCCTCTGTTGAACAGGGGGCCAGTGTAGCTTCCTGCGGGCAGCAGTGACATGATTTCTGCACGTCAGGCCACATACAGCTCTGACTGCACCATTTTGAATGGTCAGTAATCTCTTCACATTTGCCAACCAGTAGCCCATTACAGTAATCAAACCTGGCATTTATTGTAGCTGTTGCCATCAGAGCCCTGTTATCTTCAGAGAGATACAGGTGTATCTGCCAGAGTAGCTGCATCATATAAGCGCAGCAGGAGCTCAAGTAAGATACATGTTTGCTCAAATTTAAGTTGCGATCAAAAAGGACTCCTAGGGTTTCCACATGGTTGGAGACCCATATTTTAGTGCCTCCTATTATGAAGGCTTAATACTGAGTATCACGTTGTTTCAACGTCGCAGGACTCCCAAGAACCAAGATCTTTGTTTTCTTATGATTAAGAGCAAGACAGTTCTCTACCAACCATGCTTTAACAGCATTGAAAACCGTGCTGACTTACAGTATGCCTACTTCATAGGATCCAGAGAGCTCCAGAAAAATCTGCGTATCATCCACGTAGTTAGCAAACTTAACTCCCAGACTATCGAGGAGATCAACTAAATGCAACAGATGTTATAGATCAGAGGCAAAACACAGGCCACCCTGTGGCCCTCCACAAGTAAGGAGATATTGTTACTGAGAGTCCCCCCTAACCACCCTGGCCTTCCGTGGCCCAAGAAAAGATCTGAAGCATTTCACTGCTAACTTAGAGCAGTTATCATCCTTAGGCAGCCTGTCCGCCATCATATCATGATTTACTAAATCAAAGGTGGTGGACAGGTCTAGCTCATGGTAGTCTACAATGTAGTTGAAAGGAACTATCTGAAAGGTTTTGGAGTGGTGTAGCAGAAGAGACCCAGATCTAAATCCAGGAATATCTTGATACTAACAACCTATTAGGGCTCAGACAATCCGGCTTCCGTCCCAGACACGGCACAGAGACTGTCCTGATTGATCCGAAAACCCAACCCGAGGACCTGAAAGACAAGGGCAAACAAGCACTTTTGCTCCACCTAGATCTTTCAGCAGCCTTTGATTTGGCTGATCATCAAATCCCCTGTCATCATCTCAAGATTGCTGCTTACTTCTCTGACGCAGCGATATCCTGGATCAGCTCTTTCCTGACAAACAGATCCATGAGGGTCTTCTCCCCCCTAGCGGCAGCTGACCCGGCACATGTCCCATGTGGAGTCCCTCAAGGCTCTTGCGTATCACCTACTCTTTATAACGTGTTTACTAAAACGCTTTTTGATATATTGTACTATCTGGGTGTCTCCTAAACCAATTATGCGGATGACACCCAGATACTCATCCCTATCACTGGCGATTATGTAACTGATGTCAAAGCACTAAATGCAGTCTTTACCGTCATCCAGGCCTGGATGGCTCATCATGGGCTCTGCCTTAATGATGAAAAAACTGAGTTACTCATCCTAGGGTCTCAGTCCAAACTTGCTAAACTAGACTCCAAATACAAATCTTTCATTATCTAGGGCAACATTATCAAAGTCACTAATGTCACAAAAACACTTGGTATTTACCTAGACTCCACTTTTTCTCTCAACAGACAGACCAATTCAGTTACCTAAGTGTCTGCCTATAGTTTTAAACTGATCACAGCGTGCTGTCCCTTCTTGACAGCGGGCAACTGTTTAATCCTTGCTAGAACCCTCATCATGTCCAAAGTCGACTATTGCAATGCCCTCTTCCTAGGGACTAGTCAGAGAAATCTTGATAAACTTCTGGTCACTCAGAACAATGCCATAAGGACAGCTCTCAATGTCCCCAGGTGCTCCCACATTTCATCCAACAGATGCAACATGCATTGGCTACCCATTACTCACTGCATCTCCCTCAAAGCACTCACCCTAACTCACAAAGCCCAGAATAACGCAGCACCTGCCTACTTATCCACGCGCTTTACACAACACACTGCAACCCGACCCTTGTGCTCGGCACAGACTCACACTCTAACTATTCCCAGTTTCAAGATGCAGACAGCCAAGGGCTCGAGCTTCCCAGTCCTTGTGGCCAAGCTGTGGAACGCTCTACCTAATGCTCTCAGAAATGTTCCTGCCTTCCAATCCTTCAAAAATAAAACCAAACTGTGGCTTCATGAACAGGATGCCCTTGCCACCCCACTGTAATCTAGGCAACTGTTAGCAGTAATCTGGCTGCACACTGTATATACTGTACACGCTGGTCTGTTCTGCTTTCCATTGCATTGTTTTATCATCGCTGTAGATATCTATAAAATGTAATGTAACTATTACTGTAACCTGCAACTGCCTTCTAAACATGCACCCAGATGCCCCTGGGCAGGGTGTGCACTATAAATAAACTAAATACAAATATGTTAAAGAGGGAATGATAGGGTCAGCAGTAAGATTTTCTTTTAAAATAGGTATACCCATGGGTCCTGGATAGCAGGGTGGGATGATACTACTTGATAAGGATAGATTACAGAGGTAGGAGGGGTGAAAGCAGGTGACAAGTAAAATGTATTTTGTAGTCTATGGTTCACAGTAAGCATTAGGTGTGTAGAATAGGTTAAGAGTGAAAAATCAAAATCAGCTCAGAGGAGTCAGTGGGAGTGAAAGGTAGTACAGAGGAGAGAGTAGGGCTGGGGAGAAGAGGACAATATAGAAAGTTGAGGGAAGAATTTGGGACTCTACACAGTTTCACATATATTGGTTATTTTTGAGAAGTAGAATCATTGGGAGGGAGGTTGCGGATAGGGAGTGTGGAGTGGAGTGTGTGAGCGAGGAGGGACAAGCATGGCCTGCAGGATCAGAGACAGCTTGCATGAGTGTTTGAGCAGATAGATGGATGGTGTCAGATATAAGTACAGGATTTGGAATCAGTTGTAGCATTTTAGGCATGTGGAGATTATTTTGTATGCAATAAGGAGAGAAAGCTAAAGAGTTTAGCGCAATCAGGGTACATAAAGACATACGGTTGTGGTAGCTGTTTGATGGCTGGGAAGAGCCAAGATTAAGGGCAGGAACAAGAATGCATGAAAGAGGACACATGAGCGTGTACTTCAAAAGAGGTAGCCAATGCAGTCAAGAACTCCATAAATATAAGTTGAATAGGCAAAGGCCAATATTTAAGGCCATGCACAATGTCCCCTGTCTGTAGCTGTCCGAGCATGGAGGGGCTCCCTGCCCTCCTCACAGTGACTGGCAACCACAAGAGTTTGAATCCAGCCTCTCTAGAAAAATTGGAAATAGTGCAGATCCGCCTGGCAGGTAAAAGTGTCTACTGCCAGCTATCCTTAGTCCTCATCACCATTTCTACCCACTGACCACACCCATTCTCTGCCTCATTGCCTTGCTCCCACCTGCAATGATTGCAGACACCTTCCTTACCACCATCACTGCTGCCTGCATGTTCCTGCCGGGGCATGCCGCTGACTGTGCTTTCTCGCACAGCCCTTTAATCGAGGCGAATGCAAATTTTACTTTCTATTCTATCCCCATTATTACTATGTTCTAAACTGTACCGCTAAGGCTGACATAACTGAGGTGGTCCCTGCATTCCAGATACAGCTTAGCAATTATTTCCTGTCTTCAATCCTGACTTACACAACTGGAGCTCTAACCAGTGCTTGATTGCTTGTCCGTGCCTTGATATAAATCCTTAAATTGGGTTGACATGATGCATTTTGCCTTGCCGACCTCAAACCATTCCATATCCCCCTGTGACCTACTGCTCCCACACTCGCTCATACGCAGACCATGCCTAACACCCATTCAGTTTCTTGGGGACTGTCATGCTGAATCGTGTCTCTGTAACTGTAGCATTTGAATCATTGGCCCTGCGCTGTATCTGTAACTTATCCTGTAGGTAACTTCTGAATTCAACTACTTTTTAAGCCCTATGCTGCAACCCAACTAATTTGAAATGGTTTCCCTGTGATGAAAGTGTAAATATACTCATCATGATACTATTGTTCCCTGTGCCTGCTGGGTACTCTTGAACACCACTGCACCCTGACATGGACCAGTAGGCATGGGCTGTCTAATTTTGTCCATTTGCGTATCTGTATACCTGATGTAGCCCTCCGTACCATGAGGCCTGGCTTTGCCAGACTGTGCAACTATTCTAATGTTGTCCTTTTGCGTATCTGTATACCTGATGTACTCCCCCGGTACAATGACACATGGCTTTACCAGACTGTGTACCTACTCTTAGTCTGTCATGTTGCATACCTGGATACCTGATGTAGCCCTACATACCATGAGGCATGGCTTTGTCAGACTTTGCACCTACTCTAATTGTGTCTTTCATGCTTTTCTGTACACAATGCAGTTGCCCCGTACCATGAGGCTTAGATCTGCCAGATTATGCTTTCAAGACCCACCCGTATGTTGTAACTTTTACAGGTGGTCTTGCTCTTGTAGAATATCACTTTGCACTTAGTGTAACTAGCGCCTCAATGTCTGTGGGTTTTGCGCCCTGCTATGAATGTTAAATGTTAATGTTAAATGTTAAAGGTATTTATACCGCGCACCGTCACCAACGGAATTGGTCCCCAGGCGCTCAGGCGGATCTGCAAACGATAAAGGTGGGATGGGTTAGTAGGTTGAAGAAGGGAGTAGGATAGTGAGAGAAGTGGTGTGCTGTTGGCAGCTTCAACTCAGTATACACCGGGTGCTGAGCTTTGGTGAAGGTATCAGATTGGAGTCAGTTCACGTGTGCTGTTGTTCCGGTTTATGTGTTGTTGCAGTGTTGTGAAGTGCGTGCGGTTTGTTGTGCGAGAGATGGTTGTGTGAGTTTTTGAGTGAGATAAGTATGCAGAGTTTGAGTTTATTGGTTAGTGGGTTACCTGACCTTTACCAATGCTAGTACTCGCGGTTCTGGGGAGAGTGGCACTTGTTGGCCCTCGCATTCCCATCTAGGCGCGGCGCAGGCCATTGATTGGGGCTCCATACTGGTGTGGTCATGCCAACATTCACACTTTTATCTGGTCGCGGAGCAGGCTAGTGTTTAGAGATCGGACCAGGAGTGGGCAAGCTAGCGTTCACAACTCCATCCGAACGCCACGCAGGTTGCTGTTCACGGCATTGATTGTGGCATAAGCTAGCATTCACGTTTCCTAGGCGCGGGCGTGTTATCCTTCGAACAGTCCTATCCACATGCGACACAGGCCAACGTCTATCTAGATGCGTCTGCCAGTCTAGCTGTGTTTGTCCGGTGCGTAAGAGCGGGAGAGTGTAGGTCTAGGTTTCGTCTGGGTCTCGTTAGGTGGTCAGTCTCTGTAGCCTTCCTTTGCGGCTGTCTTCCATGATGTCTTATGCTCTGTCGAGTGATTGGTTCTTTGGCTTGAGCATTTGTTCAATTTGAGAGTGGCCGAAGTTGGGGTTATTTTCATCATTGTTTTAGTGTATGGGCATTCCGGTGCGTCTCTGTGGTGGTTACGCTTTGAAGAGACATGATTTGAGGAGTTTCCTGAATAGTAGGTGGTTTGTTGTATTCCGTATATTCTTAGGTAGGTCGTTCCAAGTTTTGGGTGCCTGGTGAGAGAAAGACGATCCTCCGAATTTTTCAGGCGTATGTCTGTGCTTGATCTTAGTGTTCTTGTCGGTTGATGTAGGCGCAGTTTTGCGCTTAGGAATTCTGCGCCTTGTTTGTGTATTGCTCTGTGCGTGATGCACATGCCTTTGAACTTTATTCGCTGTTTCAGCGGTAGCCAGTGTAGTATTTTTAGCGCGGGTGTGATGTGTTCTCTTCTGGGTAGCTTGAGGAGAAGTCTGGCTGCTGCATTTTGTATGCGTTGCAGTTTTTTTTAGAAGTCGTTCGGGCATGCCCATGTATAAGCTATTGGCATAGTCTACTCTGGACATGATCAGAGCGATGATGGTAATGCAAAATAAAATTAATAAAAAGGACTAATCAAGCATTTGAAGAAAGAGAGTGAGTTCTTGATGCATTCAGCTAGTGGAGAAACAGCGTCTCACACAGAGTTGGTGAATCAGATGAGTGAGTAGTCGGATTATGCCACTTCAACATATAGAGAAGGACAGTAATAGAGGTCAAGTGAGTTGCATTGACATTGAGTAGTTGGGTTCTGAAGACTAAGCGGAGTGTGTTCAGAGAGAAAAGAGACTTGCTCTATTTCATACGTAGTGGGAGGTTTTTATATTTTGAGATCCCCCATGCTTATAGTAGGAATAGCAACTGGGAGAGTATCAAGTCAAAGGGCTCGATCAGAAAAAGAATATGTTGATGGAGCCAGTTGGATGGCAGAAGAGAACAATACGTAGAGGTGTGGGAGGCAAACTTTGAAGAGTGATGTGGTCGTAAGAGTGTTTTAGACTGATGGCCGGATGATAAAAAACAAGTGGCATCCTTCTACATGGCTTCAGCTAGCCTACAGAATAGTAAATAGCCAGTCAAGCTTTGAACATGGCAATCACAAAGGCACATAATGCATGCAGTAACCAAGAAGTACACCACCACCCCAAATGGAACTATAAAGAATAATGACCATTTTCTAAGGTAACACAATGCAATATGAATGCAATTTGAAGGAAGGGAACATCTTTGCTATTAAGAGAGAATTATGGTCAATACACATGTCTGCAAAGTGATAAGCTAGGATTCACAATGAAAACAATTTTAATGGACATGGCCTGCGACCCGTAAAATGACTGCTTAACTGCAGAGCTCCCACCCCTTAGCACCTTCCCTTACGCAATTACAACATCATGACCCTCTATCTGTGTAGGACAACGAGATGCCGAACTCCTAAACATCGGAAGATCAAGCTGGTGTTGGCCGCGGGATCTGGAGAGGGCTAGATCACTACAAATGCAAAGCAACAACGGCCCATGCAAGCACAGGCTGTGGGACACAAAATGGCAGATGTCATGATCCCAAGGATGGGGTAAGCAGTGAGGCAGTAGGAGAGCAAGCGTGGCACCTTCACTGGAGAAATGAGCTGTGGCCGCTGAAGAGAGCAGCTGTGAGCA
Source organism: Ambystoma mexicanum (assembly GCF_040938575.1). Classification (NCBI taxonomy): domain Eukaryota; kingdom Metazoa; phylum Chordata; class Amphibia; order Caudata; family Ambystomatidae; genus Ambystoma; species Ambystoma mexicanum. The sequence continues at coordinate 100,314,508 of NC_090930.1, forward strand.
TAAGATCGGGAGGCAGGGCTGCGGGGCGACTGGCCTGTGCACTCTAGCTGTGGCAGCCAGAGTCGGCATAGTGGAGGAGTCTGCCGTGGAGCAGCAGAGGTGTCCTAGTAGCGCAGGGACAGAGCATCACACAGGGTAGCCGAGTCTCAAGCAAGGTCCTGCTTACCCAGCAAGGATGTGAGGAGAACACCGATAAGGCTGGGGCGCTTCATCACGCAGCCTTGCAACGTGGTGAGGAGGAGACCGGCAGGGTGCTTGATGCAAGGCAAGATGGCTCCTTCCTACCATTCTGTCCTCCAGCGATTAACCGAAGAATAGAGGCTGGAACTGAAGAGAGAGTTGGGGCACATGGCTGACAGTGATGCAATACACAGGGTCTGAAATCACCCCAGGAAGCCGGGGCACGAGGTTAGAGAGCCCGTAACAGAAAGGAGGTATTTGATCCCCGGGGAGTGCAGCATCAAAAGTAGACTTTACTTGAAAATTGGAAAATACCATTCAGGCACCCATATTAGAGTGCGGCAAGCAAGTTACAGCGTACAAATGATACCTGGCCGCAGGGGCATTGCTATGTCTGGAAAACACCCGGGGCTACGCTACAGTCGGAACTGGCGGGACTGGGGGCTAGCTAGCCTTTTGGTTGTTGCTCCTGAGATTCTATCCTGGGCTACAACCAAAAAACCAGGGGCTATAGCCCCCTTAGGCCCCTCCCCAGCAACGCCTCTGCCAGGCCACAAGGATTTCCCTTTCTAGATGCGAGATGATCTAAAGGGGACATGCACTACAATGTACGTGATGGGAGGCTGGATCTGCCTCCTCTTACCATCCTCTCCCCGTAAAGCAGATGTAAAGACGGAGGACAATGTAGGCTAAGGCCACCTCTTTGGAAAAACAGGCGACCCAAGGTCATAAATCAGTCCCAAACCTACTGAGGGGGAGTAGTGGCATCCTGTGGCATCCCGTGTAGAGACACTGCAGGCGTAACAAAAGCAAAGGGCAAGGAGTGTACCCTGGGGAGGAGGAGGAAGGAGTAGAGAGGAACGTTGCTGCAGTCTGGCCGTTGATAGCGAGGAAACACGCAGAAGAGGAACCCCCTGTTGGCTTGGAAGCCCAGAATCCAATGCTGAGGCATGCTGAGGCACTCAGAGGGAGCAGGAGACTGACAGAGGGACTAGCTTTGGAAGGAGACCCTGTGACATGGATACCATCAGCCCTGAAGCTGTAGCTGACCAGAGATCCAGAGAGCCCACAGGGTCAGGCCCCTCATCGCATTCCTCCTGAGATATCCACAAGTGCAGCAGATCTTGACGCTGGCCAAGAAATAATCCCCAGGATCTGGGAATGCCATAAAATCTACATATCAACAAATAATTCCAGGGAGACAATGGAGACTATGATTCCTGGTGCTGTGGTGGTATTCTCACTCCTACTCCATGTGGAGCCTCATCTCAGGTGGCTAGGGGAAGGCCATCACTATTGAATCCGAACCTTGGGGTGCACAAGTAAAAGAGGATCACCTGGGTGGAGGGTCCTCTGGATAGGGAGTCGGGTACCCACAGGTGACACACAGTAACCCCCTTTCCCTACTTATGATGAATCTGCCCTTACCCCTCCCATAACCTCCTTAGACTACTGTGAGACCTCTCCCTTAATTCTTCCATATGTAACATCTGATATTACTAGTGCGAGGAAGAGGCGACTAAGAGTAGTGAACACTATGCACTAATTTTACCACTTTGGTGCTGGGACGAAGAAGATGCATGTAGGGAACTGTAATGATCAGGCATGTCCCTCTAATTATCTGCGGCAGATCAATTGGGTGTTCACACCTACAGCCAGTCGAGGGGCTGCAGTTGTATATAAAGAAAGAGAAAGAGTGAGAATAGTGGTTGGAGACAACAGCTGAAGTTGCTGAGGAAGCAAGGTTGTTTGCTGGTGGGAACTGCAGGAGACAGTTGGGTTACACAGAGTGCGCAGAGACGCTAAACCCTATCCTACCAGAGTTCTCTCCTGTGAGTGGCACTTGAACAGTAGCTCCGTTATATTGAGTCAGTGCACCAAGAGGCGGTATTCTTGAAAGCCATTCCCAATATTCCCCCAACAACTGTTTGTTCTCCCAAGGTGTTGCTGGAAAACCGCAGTGTCAAAGAGGCAGACTGAATAGCCTGGATGACAGAAGGGGCCTGGCAGTGAAGCTGAAGCACATCAAGTAGTCTTCTTTGAGAGAAGGAGGAGCCGGGCTCAGAGAGGCAAGCCGACAAACACGATTGGCACATTTGCAGTGGGACATAAGCCTGTGGGAGCCCACAGAGTTGTACAGTGGGACGGAGAAACCAAGGAGAGGGTTTTTCCTAAGAGACTGTCATGGGTCCTGAGCAGAGTCATATGCAAGAGGACGTCCCTGATGGCTAAAGTGTTTGATAGCGGCTTGGAAGCAAGGAAAGTTCTCCCTCTTCCCGGTGCCAGCGAGCGACACCGAAAACTGCCTTTGGATCAAAAGGGACAGGAAAACCGAACAATAAGGAATCTGAAAAGGGAGACAGCAACGCCACGAGAAGGAGAGAGCAACCTACCCGGTAAGTTCCTGATATGCAGATATGGCCCTGGGATGCTCTCCTCTCAACTGCGTGAAAAGGCAAGTCGGCGCCCTGTGTTAAAGGATTTGCAGTGATGATAAATAAGGGAACAGGCACTTTTGATTTTCCCTCTTTGTGTTGAACATGAAATCACATGCTCAAAAAGTTTACGGAGCAGTAGGAAATTCCAAAGTGAATCAAAGTTCTTAGTTAAAACAATGTGAATACTGAATTGAAGCAAAGCTGCTAGTAGAAGCATATTGAATGCTAATTGAAGCATATTGATGCTGAAGTGAATCAAAAATGCTTGGTAAAGTGTATTGGATTCCAAACAAACTCTTGAAAGTTAAACAGGCATGATGAATGGCAAATTGTGTGTGAACAATGCTGAGAGCAAAACAAAAGCTCTTGACAATACAGCAGCATTTGTGAGCAAACAGAAAGCATATGAAGACTTGAACAAGCTTATGTTCTGCGTGAGACAAGAACTATATGGGCATGGCAAAGCAAGAGATTTATGCACAATAGTGTTTTTTTTTACAAAAGGGAATACAAATGTGTAATACAAGACTCTGAGGCAAGCAAGGCTGGACATGTCAAATCAAGCTGAGGAAACTCCTGGCTGCGTGTCCTGTAATGGGCGGGTCGTGTGGTATGAGAACTGTGCCTAGACCAGTGAGTGCTCCATTATGAAGACCACAAAGATCCCAAGTCATGTCACGCTGGACAAGGGTACTGGTTGTGCAACCAGTAGTGGGTGGGCCGTGTGGCCTGTCAACTGCACCTAGACCAGGAAACCCCAACATTGATAATACATTACTAAAGCAGTTTTTGAATCATCAGTATTTGCAGCTTCAGGAAGGGACCCCTAAGTTTCTTTAATACCATTGTTTTGTGCAGCTTGGAGAAGGGACTCCCAGAGCTCCTTTGTGTTGTGAGCTAATGCTTGAAGTTTGGGAAAGGAAACCCTGAGCATCTTGGGAACATTACCTTTGGACCGTTGTTTTATGAATCTGTGCCTGAAGCTTCGGGAAGAGACCCCCAAACTCCTTTAGAACATAGTTTTTTTTTTGTGAATCTGTATCTGCTGCCGGGGGAAGAGCCCTGAGCTCCTTTGGAACATTGTATTGTGAATCCGTGCTTGAAGCTTGGGGAAGGGAACCCCAAGCTCCTTTAGAACATTGTTTTTTGGTGAATCTGTACCTGTTGCTTGAGGAAGAGCCCTGAGCTCCTTTGGAACATTGTATTGTGAATCAGGGCTTCAAGCTTGGAGAAGGGAAGCCTGAGCTTATTGAGAACATTGTCTTTTGAACTGTATCGTGAGCTTGGAAAGGGGGCTAAAGACTGCCCCAGACCTTTTACTTTGAACACTATCATAAGTTAGAATAACCCTACACTACATTTAGATATTAGATGTGAGGGGAAGCATGTTTTTTGACACTAACAGGCTTTTGTTTTGGAATTTTGAACATCGACATTACAGAGTTTTAGGTAGGACAATCCCCACCATAGTTATAGGGCAAGTTAGGCGTTTCACCCATCCTGACAATCTTAATACATGTTTTCTAAACTTGTACTTCTGTTCTCTGTGTCATCTCTTGATACCATGCCTGTTTTACAGTGCTCACACCACAACTGGAAAAGCTGGACACAAGGTACGGACTGCTAGACCCCACTACAATGCTGATAACAAAGAGCCAGAACATGTAGGAATTCAGGGAGACGGTGGCGCTTTAGGACTTTATCCAGGAGCAGATGCCAACGATGGACAAGTCTCAAACCAAAAGCAGAGGGGAAGAAAAGAGCAACATGACCTACTGCGGGAAACTACGAGAAGGGAGGAAACGGGGGGCTATAGACAGGTTGCCAGCCTGCAGGAAGAAGTTACCGGCGGAGAGGCCCAGAGCGCAAGGCGACGAGAGAGGCCAAGGGAGAAACCCAGATCACCAACAAAATAGTGTCCTTGAACAGACTTAAGGTGGAGGAGTAAAATGATGGGGTGTTCGAAACAGGTAAAGGAAGGACAGGTAATAAAGACTGGGAAGGCATATGCAAGTATGGATTTGGGGCTGGTGGAGAGGAAGGGGTAATTGGCCAGGGGGTAAAGTTTCAAGAGAAGGCCCATGACGTCACCACGGATTGGAGGGGAGGAGGGAAGGAGCAGTATAATGCGTGCCTCATGTTGTTGTTGGTTTACTATTTATGGTTACTTGCGAAGTGGGCCTGCTCCAATGTCAACATAAGCCCTCACCAGGGGGCCTGGCCCAGTGACGGTGCAACAGCCAAGAGTGGGTTAAAGTGTGACTCTGTGGTTAGCAAGAGTGCATCCTATATATATATGAGCAGTGGCGCCAGTGAGCACACATGGGGACGATGCAATGATGAATAAAGACCTATGGGTAATTTTGCTGAATGTCAATGGCCTCAACCATTATGTTAAACACAAAAGTGCTACAATGCTTAAACTCGAAGGGAACAAATGTGGTGCTATTGCACGAGACACATTTGTTGAAGGCAGAGGCAGAAAAGCTACATCGGGTGTGGGTGGGGAAGACGTTATACAGTTGCAGGGAGAAGGGGAAGAAATGCAAAAGTTGCTACTGGCCAGAATCTGTAAGGTATCAGCGGACGGGTGAGGGGGGGGGCGTTGATTGATAGCAATCATGATGCAGGTGGAGAGCTACACTATAGTGGTCAGATCTATCTTTGCATCTATGGCAGACACATAGGCCTTTTCATTATTTATTTATTTGCATTTAAAAAGTGCACAACAGCCCTCAGGCATCGCACCTCTGTTACAGAAAGCTTACTTTCTTACAGTGCTTGCAAAAACATACATACATACTTAGCCCTATGTTGCAAGGTGGCTTAGTTGCATAAGTGCTTTCAAAGACATGCAAATTGCATAACCCCATGTTGCAGGGTGGAAGCAGCATACAATGCAGAGTCAATTTGGGCGGCACAAACATGCTGCCCAGGCCCATGCTGTAAGGCGGCAGCAGCATGCAATGCAGAGTCAGTCTTCGTGCACAAAACATGCTGACCAGCCCCATGTTGCAAGGCAGCAGCAGCATACGAATGCATAATATGTCAGTATGGGTGGCACAAACATGCTGCACAACCCCATGTTACAGGGCGGCAGCAGCATACTGTTGCAGAAAGTCTGTTTAAGAGGGTGTGGCTTGGAGGAGAGGGAAAAGGGGAGGGGAAGAACAAGGGGGGCTCACACAGCATCACAGGCGACCAAGGGGGCTTTGGGGGGGACACCACATCACAGGTGACCAAGGGGGTGGGTGGAGGGCACACAGCTTCACAGGTGACCAAGGGAAATGGGGTTGGGGGCACACAGCATCACAAGCAACCAAGGGGAGAGTGGGGGCATACAGCATCAGAGGCGACCAAAGGGGGCTTTGGGGGGGACACAGCATCACAGGTGACCGAGGGGGTGGGTGGAGGGCACACAGCTTCGCAGGTGACAAAGGGGAAGGGGGTGGGGGCACACAGCATCACAGGCAACCAAGGGGGTGGGGTGGGTGACACATAGCATCACAGGTGACCAAGGGGCGGGGTGGGGGCACACAGCATCACAGGCGACCAACGGGGGGCACATAGCATCACAGGAAACCAAGGGGGTGGGATGGGGGCACACAGCATCACAGGCAACCTTGGCATACCTGTTGCGGATATGTAGCTGACAGGGGCCTTAGGAGTGGGCCTTTGGTGGGAGGGCTGGCCAAGTCTGCCGGATCTCCAATAGGCCAGATGAATGACGCTCCGGCCAATCAGGTTGCAGCATAGCATGGCCCCAATCACTCCAGTGCACAAGGCACGGGCAGCCATCTTTCAATGGTCAGCCCAAAACAAATAACAATGCTAGAAGATGTGCTGCCTCCAGGCATCACAAGGAGGAGGCAGAGCAATTGTAATACAGCTTGATCGTGCCATGTCTATGAGAAGTCCCCAGGGCTTCCCTTCACTCCGGATGGTGATGTGTGCACAGGCAGTCTCCCGATGGCAGGGAGAGAGGCACAGATAAAGCAGCTACATGCTGCATCGAGGAAGAAGGCATATGGAAAGGACACTGGATGAGATATGCAAATTCAGCCTAGTTCTGGGGTGGGGACTGGAATCTGACTATGCAACCCATCCTAGATAAATCAGAGAGACACATAGATGGGTTGAGGAGGGAAAGGAACATCTTAAAGCAAATAATGCTAGAATATCGTCTGGTAGATGCGTGGAAGTTAATGAATCTGTAAGCCAGGGAGTACACCTGCACCTTCTGTGCCCATGGCATGCAGTGCATTATAGACTTCTTCCAAGTATCGAGGAGAGTGGTACCCCAGCTGATGCACAGGGATATATTTCCAGGAAGAATATCAGATCAGATCAGGACCCAGTTCTGATAGCCTTAGATACAGCGCTGAAGGGCCAATGCTCCAGAAGGTAGTGGATAGTGTTAGGTTGCCGAAGAACACGAGCGATAAGAAGAAGGTAATGGACATGATAGAGGGCTTTGACAGGCTCGATGAGGCTCAGTGGAGTTGGCGGGCACTCTATGGGATGCAGGGAAGGCGCATTTTCAGGGGGTACATTTGCAGGAAGGAGCTTGAAAGAAAAGGGAGGATATGGATAAGGAACTGGTGGGGCTGGAGAAACAGGTGAATGGCCTCTGGCAACCATATAAGAAGGACTACAGGTCTGAAGTTTTGCTGGCACTTAGGAGGGCAAAATATGAGATGAATAAACATTACACGAAGAAAGCAGAATAGGCTCTCTACGGAATACAGGCCTCTCATTACAAACAGGGTGAAAAGGCAGGATGTTTGCTGGCAGCCCAGCCCAAGAAGAGGGAGGAACAAGGGGGTATCATCATGATACAAAACAAGGACAGGGGGAAGCAGGTGACGCAGGCCAATGATATCTTGCAGGAGTTTTGCGTTTTCCACGGAGCTCTGTATACTGCAGACCCGACAACGGAGCAGTGATTCCTTGGCTCTTTCCCCATTCTGTGTCTATACAAAAATGAGCAGTCGGTACTGGGGAGCCTGATGCGAGCTGAGAAGGTATGGGAAAGCATCGCCAGTATGAATAGTGGGAGATCAGCAGGGGTAGACAGTCTACTGATAGAATGTATACAGGTGGGGGGATCAGATTGGCACTGAAACTGGTGCAGTTAATTAACGAGGCAGTAGCATTGGGGCAGCTCCAGGCAGCGTTTAACAAAGCTTTAATATTTGGGATCCCAAAGCCATTCAGGGACCCTCTCATCTGCAGTAACTAGAGGCAAATCCCGCTGATCAATGCATATATCAAAAGCTTTGTAAAAGTCTTGGCTGCGAGGCTGCGGACAGTCATCCCAAAATGGATCCATGAGACACAGGTGGGGTTTGTTTCCGGACAGGTCAGCGAGGGATAATATTAGGCTTTTGGTGCACTTGCTGTGTGTGACAGATGCAGGAATAGCACTCTGGCTCGACACTAAAGCGTTTGATAGGGTAGAGTGGGAGTACCTATTCAGGTTGATGAAATGCTTTGGGCTAGGGCAGGTGTTCTCCGTAATGGTTCGACTACTGTACGAAAGCCCCAGCACCAGAGTTAAGGGGAATAGCTTAGAGTCATATTTTACATAAAGAGGGGAACGAGACAAGGGTGCCTGCTCTCCCACCTACAATTTATCTTGGCGATAAAGCCACTATCCATGGCAATACGATTAAAACAGATCATCAAGGGCATAATAACTCTGGTGGGAGAACAAAAGGCAGTATTATATGCTGACGATATTATGCTAGCGCTGGCGGAACCGGGTACCTTGGTGAAGGAGTTGATGAGGGTGATCAGTGTTTTCTCACACTTCGCTGGTTACAAAATCAACTGGGAAAAATGCAAAGCCTTGCCTCTGGATAGTAGCATCTCTAATAGTTGTTTAGGGGAAACTCAGTTGTGGTGGGTGAGTGAGCAGCTCAAATACCTAGGGGTGTACTTAAACAAGGGCCTGGCGAATATGGTAAGGGAAAATGTAGAGCCTGCATGGGGGAAGGCGCAAGCAGAATTTGAAAGGTGGGCACCGCTGAACTTGTCCATCTGATGACGGAGTCAAGTAGCAAAGATGGTAAAAGCAGCTCGGCTGAATTAGCTATTCGGCATGCGACCCCTGAAAGTGCCACCCGTTCTGATGAAGAAGATAATGCAGGGTACCAAACCATTGGTTTGGGGGAGCCTGCGACCATGTCTGAAGGGGGAAACGTGTTATGCTGTACCGAGGGCAGTGGGACTCAGGCTGCCTCATATGAATGTGTATTATGTTTCCCAGCAATTTTCCAAAAAGGCGGTTTACTTTCAGGAAGAGGCACAAATACCGGACTAGGCATTATGGGAGCAGAGAACTGCACTGAAGGAAGGTCATTGGAGGGGAAGGAAAAATGCATTTGATACTTGGTACAAATGACCACGCATGGGAAAGAGTCCACACCTGGACAAAGGTGGACAGCCTCTGGCATCTAGAAGCCCCAATCTGGCATAACACGAGGATTAAGATAGGGGGAGGTCATGTTCACTGGAGGAAATGGACGGATGCTGGAATGAGGCAGGTGCGAGACATTCTGAAGGAGGGCGACTGCATCTTGTTTCGGGATCTCTGGGACTACCAGGGGGAGTCTTACATACAACATTGCTACGGAAGTGGACCTGTGGCTGGTGGGCAGGCTATAGACACAAGCCACACAAGGGAGGCAGGAGATGTTGGGGAACAGTTCTCAGAGGATACAATCCACAGCATATTCCAGAACTTTGAGAGGGGGGTGTCTCAGAGGCAAGGCTAAAATTAATGCAATACAATAAACTGCATGGATGGTATTGGACACCTGACAGCCTTAGGTCTGCCAGGCTCGCACAGGATGATAGTTGTTGGAGGTGTGGGAGTGACCTAGGGCATATTCTGTGGTACTGCTCAAAGGTACAGGGGTACTGGTCAGGAGTATGGGAAGAGATACAGAACACCTTGGGTGTTACACCTACAAGAACCCACAACTCTGCATCTTGCAAGATATGTCACTATTTCCACACTTAGCCTGGGAGGATGTGAAATGGCTGAACATCGCGCTGATGGTGGCAAAGCAAATGATCTTGAGACTTTGGACGTCTGACTCAGCTCCTGCACTGAACGCTTTGGAACAGGTCAAGGTAGTATCGTACGAGCGGCTGATATATAGGGCACGAGACAGAGAGGTGGTCTTCCAGGTAATTTGGGGAAAAGGTTTGTGGGACACGTGAGTAGTCTCGAAGGGGCACTTGGTGAAAGGTATGATCTAGGGGAGCGCAAACCGCCTTCAGAGGTGCGGCAGGAAGAAATCATTAGTAATTTGCAGAGGGACCAGTCTTCTGCGCGAGGTTAGGGGTTTTGGTTTTGGTTGCATGTTTGTTTGTTTTTCTTTAGCTTGATGTCTGAGGGGGGATTGATATTCAACACAGCATTCTTTAAAAAGATCAGGGTTCACAGCAGAGTGCAATGCAGCTCCAGGAAGGGCTTCAGGGTGCACACTGATGCCTACCAGAGGAGGCAATATCTGCTGGGGTGTTTCAGGGGAGCTGAATCAACAGAGGGTGTCAGCCCGGGACGGAAATATGTGAAGAGCGTAGACAGGGAGGGCACCTGGTATTCCCCATGTGGAGCCCAGGAGAACGGTGGGTGAGGACGCATAAATGCTTACAGGACAAAGGTATTTGGCAACGAGGCATGCAGTGGCATAACACCATGGCAGCCCTGAGTGTACAAGCAAGGGGACCAAAGGGGGGGGGTGACCTGGGCGCGCACTGTACCATTGTTTTTTCTTGCCAAAATGCTTACGAACTAGGCCAGAACAACATGAGCAGAATGAACTGAAATAAACTGCAATCAATTATTTTAGCTCAGCCTGGTTCAAATTGATTAAATGACATTGAGAATTCATCAATCTAAGCCTTAGGGGATGTTGTGACTTTTCGCAATGAACTACAACACAGAGTTAACACAAGGTTGGGTAGTAGATGGGCCATAGGGATGGTCTATGAGGGTGAGTAGGAGGGAGCCTAATGCACTGTGAGGGGTCTGTGATTTCCATAATTATTCTGTGATTATTATAACTGTGTTGTCATGAATGCATTGCAATTAACTACTTGTTATATGTATTATGCATTAATTCAATAAAAACTATAATTATTAAAAGAGAAAATAACTTTAATGTAAGAATCGAATTTTGCCACCTTTGACAAAAAATAGAATCTGATTATAAATAAAGTAAACAATTTACATAGATACTTAATCATGCAGTATGATAAATGTTTGTTGGCAAGCAAAGGTGCTCTCAGAAACCATTGGAAAATAATCATGGGTCATTGGCATAATTGGCATATTTTATTGTATTGTATTAATCATTTATTTTGGCCTCAATGCGCTTTGTGGTTAAAACGCCCCCGTGACCAAATTCCATGTGTATAGATTCTAAGAGTTAACTTTAAGATGCGTGTGTGCATTTTGCCAAGTTAGGACTTAGGTGGGGTGGCTAGGGTCTAGTAAGCAGCTGTTGGTGGTTTAGGATAGAGTGCTAGTACTGGAGACTCCATGTGTGTCCAACTAGACCAACATTTTGCATAGGTTGTCGCTTTATACGAATGGCAGAGGTGTTGAGGTATGTCAGAAGTTTCAGTGTGGATGGCTGTGTGAGCTGCTAGACCGGATTTGCATAGGCATAGCTATAGCTGCATTCTATAGTGCATAGCTTGGTGGCCGTGTCTGTGTCCACAGACGTGGTGCAAGTTGTTCATGCCTTAAACTCAGATGCAGTTCATCTTCAATGTCGTTTTCCTATGTCCAATGCAATTGGCTGGTCTCGGCAGCTGTGGTCTCCCTAGATTGAGAGCCTGAGCAGTGGGAGAAGGGCCCAGAGGGACGGGGAAGTGATGTACAATCATCTGGGCGTGAGTGGAGGTGAGTTTATCACGGTGTGCCGCTGCCAACGCTGCTGGCATCTGTGAAGGTTTGGGTGAATGGGTGTGTTTTCGGATTTGGGCTAGTACTACTTTGCACCTTTCAACAGAATAGAATGTGAAAAGGTGTCAAGAGGAGGAAGAAAAGAGACAGGTTGTGAGGGCCTTTCTGAATGCCAAGTGATTATCAATGTTGCAGATGTGGAGGGGCAGAGAGTCCCAAATAATCAGAGCTTGGACGGAGAAGGAGGATCCACCCAGTCCGGGTCAGTTGTAATGTGGGACAACTAGGAGAAATGTTGTGTCAGATTGAGTGTCCTCGAGGGGTAGTAGTGAATGAGTTTGTCTTGGAGGATTTATGGGCCAGTGTTATTGATGGCACAGTGAGTGATGTACATGGCTTTAACAGTAGTTCATCGACCAATAGGGAGCCAGTAGAGGACTTTTAGTGTAGAGCTGATGTGTTGCACAGGCGGGCAGCAGCTTTTTGGATTCTTTGCAGTTTCCTTAGCTTGAACGCCGGTGTGCCTAAGTAAAGGCAGTGTGCATACTCTAAGCGGGAGAGGATTACGGAGATGATGGCAGGGAAACGTTGAGGATAGGTGAGGTAAGGGAAGATACGCCTGAGGATGCAGGATACAGAGTTGATGTATTGGGAGAAGAATACATCTGTATCGAGTGTGCATCCAAGGTTTTCACTGATCAAGAGGTTTCCGGGGTGGTGGGGATTTAGGGCGTAAGGCTAGGGAATAGGTTAGGGAAGAGCGCTGTTTAGCTGCTGACTAGGATTTCTGTTTTCCCAGGATTGATGATGAGGAGGTTGGTCACATCCAGTAGTCAATATTCTAAAGGCATGATTACAGATCTGGGTGGTAGGAGCCTGCCAATTTGGGGATTTTAAGGATGATCCAGTTATCGTCTACATAGTTGTAGCAGCTGAGATTGTGGGAGCGGATGAGTAAGGGGAGTGGGTTCAGATAGATGTTGAAGAGGAGGGGAGATAGGGATGTTCTCTGTGGGACCCCTTTCGGTACTGATTGGGATGTAGTGGTGAAAGTGTGACGGAGCACGATTCTGCGAGCGACTTAGATATGGAAGAGGAGAAACAAGTGAGGGCAGTGTCTTTGATTCCTAAAGAGTGTAGCCTGTCTAGGAGAAAAGTGTGGTCAATGTTATTGAAGGCAGCAGAGAGGTCAAGGAGAATGAGTACAGGACATTCTTCCATGTCCGCAGTTCTTTTTAGGTCGTTCCAAATGAACACTACGGAGGAATCCGTTCGTCTAAGGGGTCTGAAGCCATATGAGGCAGGGTCAAGGAGGTTGTTGACTTCAGTGAATTGGCCGAGGTCCTTGTATGTTGTGCGGTCGAAGCATTTGGCCATGAAGTGGGTGTTGGAAATGGTCTGGTAGTTCTGGGGAAGGAGTGGGTGGAGCATACATTTTTTGAAAAAGAAGAATCAGGTTTGTGAGACAACCTGGACAACACATATTTACTACAGCAAGGCACAGAGTAACAGTCATTGGTGAACAGCTCAAACATTGGCCCTGGGAGGTGACATGAGCTAAACCATCTGGGGTTGGTGAACTACCAATAAAGTACAAGAATCTAGGTACAATGTCATCACTAAAATCATTGGAGTAAGTCAAACATCAATCAAAGGATGCCATATTTATGTTTCCCCTATGTCAGACTGCTGCTGCCTGGGGTATCACTTTAGGATGGCTGATAACCCAACTAATGAGACTTGTTAGACAACGTGTTCAAATTATTCAGGACCTGTTCTGCACACTGTGCATACCATGTACCTTTCTGAAATGTCTGTTTGAAATACAGGTTTTAGAAGTTATGTTACAGAGAATGGGTGTATAGGTAAAACAGCTACCACAGTTTTTCAACCTTACTTACATTCCTGTTCAGAAGAAAGTTGATAATAATACATACCCTCTTGCATATTACATTGTAACCTGTGCATGTGGTCATATACTTAAGGAGCCCTCCAGCTTCTTTTCCTTTGCAGATGGGGAGCAGGTGCAAGTGGATATAGGTCACCTGGCCTAAGCCCCGCCCACCTGGTACCTTCCTGCCTGCTGCTCTTTTTCACTACTTAGCAAGCCCCGCCCACCTGGTGCCTTTCTTCACCATCACTGTCTTGTGGCCAATGCTGGATTTGACATTTATGGACTTCATTCATTCACGGTGCGTCATTCTTTCTCAACTCTCATGCTGGACTTCCTTTGCATTTTGTACTCATGGTGGCCCTGAATCATGCTGTTCCCATCTTCATCTTGTATCCTGGCTTGCAACATTATGTGTTACTACTGACCTCTGCTGCAATTGTATTCGCTCTCCACTCTTGCTTCTCCACTGTTTTTTTGACTGCTTACTCTCTTTTCTCTCCTCCTTTCCCTTCTCCCTTTTCCTATCTCCTCCCCTTACTTTCTTCTATGCACTTACTCTATCAGAATTGTCCCTGGACCTAATATGATAGCAACCTTGTCTGTTTCCTCCACCCTCCCATTAATGTTTTTTTCCTCCCCACGACCCCTCCAGCACTATCTGAAATGTCGTCAGGCCTAGTATGATAGTCGCTTCTTTTGTTCCTCCCCTCCCTTTCTGCACCCCCCTCCCTCACCTTTTGTTTTTCTCCGGCTCTACCAGAAATGTCATCAGGCCTAGTATGGTAGTTGCATGTCTGTTTCCATTTCCTTCCCACTCTCCCCCTCCCTTCCCTATCTATTTCTTAGCTCTTGCACTATCTGAAATGTCGTCAGGCCCAGTACGATAGTTAATTTCACATCCTTACTGTTCATGGCCTGTAAGAATGTGGTTGTATTTTCCCTTGTTCCCTCCCTTGTCTTGAAGCGCTTTGAAACACATTTTGTATAGGCGCTATATAAATAAATGATCATATCATATCATATTTCCGTTACTTAAATGAGAGCTATTAACCTTATTGTATTATAGAAGTTTTATTACTACTAAGCGAAATAGATATCCAAGTCACCAAGTTACATTCTTGGCATCAACTGGTCCCACACCTCAAGGGGTGACGTAGTGTTCCCAGTAGACTATTTATCTCTCAGGTTGAGCCCAAGCCCTATGCATTGATTCAGTGCTCTTTGACATTGATCCTCCCTAACACGTTACACTGAGATACATCATCAACAACTCTCTCTACATCAATAGGCCTTGATAACTGGACAGTGACCAATGAAGTTGCAAAGGGTTTGAGGTTGTGTGTCCTGTCAGCAGTTAAAAGCAGTGATCACTGAGCAACATTTTAGCTAAAACTGCTACCTCTTGAGTTCAACACTTTTGTGATTCTGAGCTGTCTATTTGAATATCTTTAGACAGACCTACACGAAAGGCAATACAGAAATTCCAATGCACCTGGGAAACAGAGACTTGTGCACCCTCACTACGGAAAAGGCATGGTGAAAGGTTGTTGCTTTGATGGTGCTCTCACCATTCTCATCTGCAACCACACTATTCTTCACAAATGGCTTTGCTTCTAACATTGGCATGCCTCAATCACTGCCTGCCACTTCTCCTGTAAAGTATCACTGTGAATATGGTTTAGGGCAATGTTATTTGATACGCAACCATTGGAAGGTCACTGTGACCTCAATGTCACCTGGTCTAGTAAGATCGTTGTCTCTGTCTTCCCTATGTTCCCCCTCCCTTGTCTCATCGCGCCTTGAAACGTATGTGATAAATGCCCTCCGATTTATATAATTCTGTTACGCTGTCAGAGAAAGAGAGAGAGCGAGCGAGCGAGAGAGCGAGCGAGAGACAGAGAGAAGAGCAAAAGTGAGTTGTAGGTCATACATTACAAATACTGCAAATACATATTGTAAGTCTAATGTAAAGCACATATCATATCATATCATATCAATGCTTGAACATCTAGATACAGTTACACAGCTGTCTGTTGTTCACTCTGCATTGAAAAAGAATACTTAAACTATGGCCCCATTTCTCCTTCATAAAGATTGTGGAAATAATAATCAAGTGTCCAACACTATCAATGTTTAAGGTGGAAGGCTGAGGCTGTGCCATGGTTGTTTATATTATCAGGAACACTTATCTGATGCTAAGACTGCAAGGAAATGTGTGCAATGTCACAGCACCACGTACCAGATATCCTGGTAATGAGCATACTAAGGCTGATACATGTTTTGATATTTTTCCTCCGAGTCATGTTGTTGACATTGCAGAAATTTGAGCAAGACGATTCAGCAATTAAGGTTTCAGCACATCACCTTGACCAGTCTACTTCATCCGTTTTTATCTAGAATGATTTTTTTTCAATATTCTATTATCAGCTGCTGCTGCTAGAATTACCAATATGTCACTTCTTGAAGTGCACCACTACCAGGACACATCACAAAGACTGTCCTTCCTCTTCCTTTACTTAGCCTCTCTCTAATCTGAAGGTTTGGTGACTATGTGAATCCCATGCAGCGTGCCCAATTTCCCATACACAATTCAGGCTGTGGACTCCCACAACCTGCAATTTCTATATCACAACCAAAACTGGCAGGTTGGTACAATATCCTTTAAATAGATTTGGAGTTAAGGATGAAGGCCTAACATAAACTAATGAAAGAAAGCATCTCAGAACGAGTAAGAGAGGATCTATGTGCAAAAGTATAATTACTTGTTTATTACACACTTGGTTTGCTGCCATGTTTAAATAGGTTTCCTTGCAAAGTTTAAATAAAAGTAATATTAAAGATAAGGGCCACACATTTGGAGTGTTGCTATACAGCTGACCACAGAATGTGTATTGAAATCACCTAAGTGTCATGTACTAAGGCACAATCACCTGGAATATGTTATCAACCTAAGGACGAAGCCTGGGTCCCAAAACACTGAAGCAGAGTTTTTAACATGTCCTTATAATTTGGATACCATGTATCAAGAACATGTACTGGTATTTAAGATATATCACTTTCTTGTTAATGCTGAAATGCAATTGGATATTAAAACATGCACTGGGAATTCTGACCCAGCCATAGTTCTGTGGTTGTAAGGCTGGTTTCTAAGGAGGAAGCCCCATACCCCACGGCCAGATGTACTGTAATGGGTTTAGGCTTTGAGCTGCAAAAGTCCATGCCACCATCAATCACATTCAAGATCTCATATTGGCCAAAAGTAACAAAACTGATATTGAATTGTATACACAGCCAAAGAAACCTGACACATATTGATATCATGGGAAAGGAGCATGCATGAGATGTGCCAATGCATGTAAAACCCAAATATTAAATAATTAATATTAAAATAATCATAACTTTGTCATGCCAAGTGGGAACAACAAAAAACAAATTGCATTGATTAGATAGACATTACAACTACTAAACCATGTCACATTTTAGATGTTGTGCCTCCTAAAGGTTAGGGGGAAAATTGCAAAAATACATAACTCTTCCAAATGTTATCATAGCATGATCATTCGTACATCGGATTGTGTACACAGATTTAGAGATTTTAATGGTCTACTTGTTATGCAAGTCACACATGTAATTCCAAAGTTTCTCAATACAATAGAAATTGGCATGTATTCAATAGAGTTGGTTTCCCCCACGGTTTCTGGATTATGGGATTGGGAGAATCCCACCCTTGTAATGATTGGCAGGAGTTAAAACAATGGGCCTCATTACAACCCTGGCGGTACGGGGTTAGCGGCGCCGTAAAAGGTGCCGGTGCTGTTAACCCCGTACCGCCTCATTACGAGGTCCCCTCGCGGGACCCGGTAAGCATGCCTGGTTAAACCAGGCGTGCTTACCGGGTCCCGCGAGGGGAAGCACGAGCAAACAACGGGCCAACTCGTAATGGCCCATTGCTTGCTCCCTCTCCCATTCCCATTCAGCCCCTATGGGGGCTGAATGGGAATGGGGAAGGACTGGGTCCGGGTCCTTGGAGGGAGAAATTACTGGGCCTTCAGAACTCGGAATGGCCCGGTAATTCATCATTCTGTGGACCCGGAACCGGACGCGATTTTGGCGGCAATCGGAAAGCTGCTGTTTCTCCAAGGACTGACCCAGACAGGACCTGGGAAGGTGCCCGAGCTAAGAGGGACCATCGTTCACCAGCTGATCTTTGCCAAAGCTCCCTGGTAGACAGACCTACGACAGGCTGCCGACCAGAGAGAAGCGCCCGGACCGTTGTCCACCACTGTCGACGACCGCCATCGCTGACCGGAGCCGCCATGCTCCCGTTTGCCTAAAAACTTCATTTGATACAAGGACGCTCTCGTCTGTATCACCACCACTTTATCCTGCTGGAGAAGGCCCGCCGGTGGGTTTCCCGCCACCTAATGACCACAGAGACGCCGACGACTCGACGCCCTTGCTGGGCCACAGCTCTTCATCATCTCTTTGCGGTCCAGAACTATCATCACCAAGGTGCCCCGCACGCCTCTTCCTTGCAGGACGCCAACACTCTGTCGTCGATGAGCACCGCTAGGAACGAAACTGCCACTTCACTGCCGTAGTTCACCCTGTTCTCCGTCGGACGTTCGATGACCCGTGACTCCTGCCTTAAAGGGAGGGCACTCAAGAAGGGCTGTCGCTTTCCCGCCAACGAACGCTATAATTCCAGGTACAGGCTGTAGAACTATTGTAGAAGGAAATAAGACTCAACAATATATGGACTGGGCTTGCGCTATACCTTTATCTTACAGGTTGCCAAGGTGGGGGGATCTGCACACAGAATGGTGTCTAGTGGTACGGGGCCAGCATTCTGACAATTGTTCAACCATCTTGCTTTCCTTCCTCTCTCTACTGCTGGTTTCCTCTTTATTGATCTGTGTGAAATTTTGACAGTATAGTTGATGCAGTTTAATGAGATCTGATAATATTTGTGGTATCACTGTAGAACTGTATATATTTACCATTGTTGATTTTCTGAGCACAAAGTGAGTTATTGTGATAGTGTACATAACCGTGAATATTAATTATATAAAGACTGTGTTTTAACCAATACAGTGTGTGGACATTCCTTTGTGGGGGCTTGGGGACTACACTGTACTTAAGAACCAGCCTGTATCACTACCTGAGTAGCTAGGCATTGATTGCTCGACCATAGCTACAAAATAGAGAATCTTGGCTGGGGTCCTCTGTGCCACTCCTCTACCATATAGAGAGCAGAAGTACAGACATCCCCCTCCAGTCTTTACACATTTAAAAAAGAATATGTGGCTAAAGCCAGTGCAGAATCTTTTGGATCACAGTGTAGTGTAGTCATGACACGATTTTCTGAGAAATATGCATTAAAGCAGCCAGGGGAGACCACATCATAAATCAGTAGAAATAAGTGTAGGGAATTATTTATATTCAACATGGACTGTGAAAAGTGTTATACACCTGCAGTGCCTTATCTTTAAATGTTAAAACAGACTAATTTGTAATATGGCAGGCAGGAGAGTTTTAACAGTTCACGTTACTAGGGAATAGTATACCCCCAAAAATACATGGAGACTGAAAACTATACACAGGCCCATTAAAAGTAGTGTAAGAACACACCTGTGTGTTCAAAGCTGCACACACAGCTGTATTCAAAGTCATGCATGCATCAAGTGAAAGCTGTGCACACACACATGTGTATTTAAAGCTGCATGCATATCTGTATTTAAAGTCACACACACATATTGTTGGAAAGTAGCACACTTATGTTTAGTGAAACCCTGCACACACATTTATTTAGAACAGAGTTCAAGATAATTTGAAATGTACATTTTTATGGTTCAAATGCGCAGTAGCAGATGTATGCTGACCATTGTCTACATTAAAAGACGTACCCATTGCTAAATTATTGACAACCCACACTTATATGGGGGATACAAATGAAAGGAATATGTGTTTCAAATAGTATGTGGTCAAGTAATGTCTCTGATACCATACTGCCTTGATACTGGAGATAAACAAGTAAAAGTAGTTTGGCATTTTTCATTTATAAATGCATACTATTGTCTCATGTTTGCATGCTATCATTGAAGCATTTTGTTGTCTAGATAGAAGCAGCAGACATGTTTAAGAAGCTCTTAGAGTATAATATATGTAGAGAGATTTGAGAGTGAATGTGCCTGAATGATCACTATTAGTGAGATTCGTATTGGCAGGGAAATTTGTTTTGTTGATGAGTGTTTTCTTGATTCATCTAATAATGTGGTGATCTCTATGATGAACATCTGGAGAGTACATTGTTCTAAATTGAGTCAATTATTTTGAATACATTTCCAATTTTGAAATTCACAATGTCTGTTTCACACTCCATATAGAGTACCTGGTAAAGTACTTCTAGTCGTCTACACCCTTCACCTTCACGCTGGTAGATTGGGTTATGTCACCCTTTTTTTAAAGTTAATGTTCATTGATTCAAACTTTGAATACACTATGATAATGTTGTCATCCTTTCTGCAAAAAGGTGTAGCCCAAAGTGCCCCACCAAGGTTTTTTCTTCTAGAAAACTCAGTATGGCATAGAATCTACTCAAATGGGATGGGTGACAAGAATTTTTCATTTTCATAGTGGGCTCTCTTCCTTAAAATGCTGGCAATCATAGCATTTATTCCAAAGGATAATATGGAATCCACTTTTGTCATCTCGTGTCCTCGTAAATTCCTTTGGCAAATAGTGAAGTTCTTGCCATTTTCAAAAATTACTTTGAGGAATCCTGGATTGGAAAAATGTGTCAACTTGACAAACATATGAACCCTTGCTTCCCTCCTGAGATGTGGGATTGTCATGTGGCTACTCTTGCTTGTGACCATGACACACACAATACCATAGACGCCTGCCACAATGGCTTTGGGACACTATTTCAGGTTCATCTGAAAGTCCATCAATACACTTTTGCTTGTGAAAAACTATCAACACAAGGTATTTCAACAAATGATCTCTGGTGTGCATTCATGTAAAACAAATATAATGTACAGGGCTGCTGACATGAACCCCACTCCCACATTACCACACAATGCTTGTTCAATTTCTTACACTGTGTCACTGGACACTGTAATCTGCAGATATAGATTAAGCTTGTGTTTACCTTGCTGAACAAACTTTGAGTACAACTTGACAAGCCCAATAAATTACATCACTTCCTGGTGTAGGCATTTCCTGAATAGATTTCACTGGTGACTCTTTCAGTGTAACACCTTTACCACTGAATCAATTCCCCAGATATTCTTCTGATGTCTTCCTTAAGTGAAAATATTCCTTCCATAATGTGAGGCCATGTGTGCTTGTACCTGCCAAGCAATGATACTAGTTCCTAACCTGTTCCTTAAAGGATTCACCAAAAATCAAAACATCATCCTGGAAATGCCCTGCACAATTTGTATCACCAAACAACAAGTGCATAAGCCTCTGAAAAATGGGATACCAAACCAAATGGTATCCTCTAAATGGAAAATGTGCCATAGTGTGTTTCGAAATCTGTGATGTCTCTACAGTGAGACTGTAATTTTACCTGTCAACAGAGGACAGATTGACAATACTAAATAATTGTGCCCTCCCAGTGAAACTCATAATTTCCCCAATGTAGGTAAAGGGAATTCATCCATAATCACATTCCTCTGAGAACATCCATAGCATTATTTTACCTATAGATTGTCATACCAGCACCACCGCAGAAACCCATTCTGGGATCTCCACTGGATCTATAATGTCTTGTGCTTGGAGGTCCTTCAATTTTTAAGTGAGCTCTGCCCATAAAGTAATGACTATTAAGACATGTTTTTGAGGTGAACCGAAACATACCAGCGTGAGCATAATGCAATGCTGGAAATCCTTCAAGCAATCCATTCTTTTCATCATATACTACCAACAAGATAAAAGGGGCTCAATACGGGTCCAGCAAGCCCGCCTTACCATTACCAGGATATTACAGGTGCCAGAAACGACAATAAGTTCCCATTCCATGAAGCCCCATAAGATTACATGGAACAGATTTTCTGCAATTACCACCACTAGTAATACTGGTTCTGGTGATTGCAGAAATTATTTGCCGATAGGGGCCTGACCTGCTAGTGGAACAGAGCCCCTGCTGGAAAACTTGGAATGTGCCAGCCCGGTAAAAATGCCAGATTCGGTTATACCGGCATTATTTTCTGGCATTTTTACCAGACCGGGACACACATGTACTGAGCCCCAACAACTGTAATTGCAGTGAGACAAGGTCACATTTTGAAGGCGTGCAAAGGCTATAACCATGTATTGAGCCCTCAGCAGCCTCCATCCAACTGCATGCAGTGGAACTTTCATAGGATGATTACTTGTATATTCTGTGTTCTGTATTCTGTAATTATTTGTGTGACCTTATTGTATCTTCTAATGTACACTGCGCTGTGATGTAACCTTGTAAGTTTCACACTCTCTTGCCATTGCGCCCTGCTACCCCTGGGTCTGGCGTGCACAAAAAATGAATAAAACAAACAAACAAACAAACAATACTCAGTTCATTTTGGCATGGAAAAAATATAAAGAAGAATGTGAACAGGTGAATAGTATAACAAGTCCCATGTAATACAGTGATATTTGGCTGAAGCACCGTTTTGATAAGGATACAGGGAATATTCCCACTAGGTGGTATATGGGCAATCCGTGAAGGTGTGGGTGAATTAAATTGGTCCATGGGGTTCCCCATGGCTGCCTAATAAGAAACACATTTTCCTCCCAATTGTAATTTGACGGTGAATAGCCGGTATGCTAGCACTGTAATGTAAACGGCTCCCTGCCCCCAAATTTTCATCACTTGCACAGTGGAGTGCAAATATTCGGGACAAAAGGCAGCACACATGTGTGCACTCTGCCTTTTGACCTGCACGTTTGCACTTGGATGTGCAAAGTGAGAAAACCCAGCTGCATGCTCTCAAGCCAGACAGGGATCACCTTTAATTGTACACACTGCCTGCCATGCTTGCCTGGCAGCTAACGTGTACAATTATAATTAAATACTTCCCGACATGCAAGCATGTCAGACAGTGTTTAATTTGACTTGAAAATGCTGCTTGACATGAGAGCAAGTCGAATAGTGTTTTGTTGTAAATCTACACGCTACTCGCATGGCAGACACCCAGTACAATGGATCCCTGTGGAGATCGCCTGCTTCATGCTGTTACATAAATAGAACAGACCCCATAGGGATGTCCACCATTTGCCCTGGCATGAAAACCCATGCTGGCGCAAATGCTGGAGCATTTGTATGGTGGAGAGGAAGGAAGGTGTCGGAAACGCAAGTTGTGTGCCACCCCTCTTCTCTGGCTATACAAATGAGTGAGCATGTGGCGTGGAATGAATAGGTGTTAAAGCAGTATTCAAGGCTGTTTCTCCTTACATTAACGTTAAGCCACAATCAAAAATGTGCTCCTGTGAATGGTTTGATAACTTCAGCAAATAAATAAACTCAGTTTCATTGGGTATTGTGTGGTGGGTTCTGCAGTGATGGGACCACCAACTTTCTACGAAAAGGCCGCAAAAACCTAGGAAATATATTAATTTATACTGTTGCCAAATCTTGTTTTAAAAAAAAAAAAGATGTGAGTCATTGAAGAGGTGTCTTGCATTCATACAACATTTAGCTCACAATGGCTTCTTTTTCAAAATAGTTTGCATGCAACAGCCCAAATGATCTTATCAACAATCATACACGCATGTGCAGAATACATCACTGTACAGATGCACACCAAGAAGAACCTGACTAACACCAAACGGGTTCTAACATGAACAGACGGCTTTCCGGAGATTGCCGCAATAGCTGTTTCCCCCCAAAAATTGCCACAATCGATTAGAGGAATTTTTATGAAAATTGACAAAATGGAAAGAAAATGGATCCTTGAGGTTCCATCTCTTCATCAGAAACAAAGACGAGGGGGGCAACCTAGCTATACTCTCGTTATTAAAAATCATTTTAAAAAAAGCTGGTAAGATAGATAGCTCAGTGCGTTAAGTGCGTGCAGCTGCAATCTGTGTGTGATCTGCAGGTTGCATGTTTGAATCCTGGCAAGGCCAACTACGCCTTTCATCCTTACGAGGTCCATAAATGAGTGCCAACTTCGGTTGGGTAATTTTGTATGTATGTATGTTCAATGTAAAGCGCTTAGGCCGAAGCGCTACATAATCAACACATCATTATAATATGTTGATTCTCCATGGGCTTTCATCTTCAGACTTCATCCAAACTTGGGTCCGGGTACGGGTAGGCGGAATGGGCACCTATGCGAACCAGGTAAGTCCCCATGCCGCATACCATTCCCCATTCGAGCTCACATAGGGCTGAACGGGAATGGGGAAGGTGCTAAAAACTGACCAGACGTTTTCAGAAGCTCGCGTTAGGGAACCTCGGAATAGGGCGGTGTAAGAGGATTCAATTCAACACTACAGCTAAGTCAACGCCTAGTCTATAATACTGAATGAAAACCCTTATTGATATAACTTTATGTCCAGTTCATGCGTTCTGGATGACTACCCCTATATAACACCCCTCTCTTGGAATCCTCCTGACCCCACTGAGCCAAGAAGTAGTTCTGTTTTGCAAGTTAAAAGGTTTATTTGATAATTTAAACAATAGATATATATATCACACTTTATAATAAATTAATAATTGAATAGCACACTTAATCTGATATGATAAAGATTAACAACGGAGAATCTGGCACTAGCACACTTCTTGATAATCACTAAGGAGTTGACATGAAATGGATAAGGTAGCAACAATACTTTTATGGTTTCAAATGGATGCAATGTGGAATGAAATGCAGTACAGAAAATAACTTGATAGGATTTCAACAAAACAATGTAATCACTTTTCTCTGGCAATCCACTCCCCCCCTTTTATGCAATGCAAGGAAATGGAAGGAAGGCACACAATTCTCAGAAATGCAATTCAAATGTAATTCAGTTCACCCAGCAACTTAGACTACAGAAGTTGAAAACACAGGCCCAAATGCTTTGATATGTGCTGGCAATGGAGTGAAAATATGTTAAAATGCTTTTAATTCCCTCTAGAGGTTCAGGGTGAGTGGTATCTAGTTAATATTAGTCCAGGCTCACACTAGCAATGATTCAGGGATAATTAGCAGGTTAAACGAATTTCTGGCAAATGGAAGGCAAGCAGCAGCAGATTTTTACACGTGAAGAAATTTGCAAATCGCGGTAAATTCGCGAGTGCGTTTTTCACGATTGCGGCAAAATTATAGGGGGTAGGAATGCGGTTCTAGGTTCGTAGGAAAGCCACGATTCTAAGCTTTCTGAGGAAAGTTACTGCAAGTCTCTAGCACAAACGGTCACGGAGATATGAGCGATTAAATAAAGGTTGTTTTTCGGATTTGGAATGTTAAAGTTCAAAAAGACAAGTGCAGCTTGCAACTAGAAAATGACAGGTGACAGCTTTACAAATGACAGGTAACAGTTAGGAGGCAGTTCTACTTAGATTAAAATAGCTTGGATTATATTATCTTAACTAAGAGATTGGTTCTGCACAGTTATCTAGGTACTCACACTATATTCTTGAGTGAAATGGGCCTCGCCACGGATCTGGTCAGGTTTTAGACTGGACTCTGGTCTCTGCACTTCACAGTGATCTGGGTCAGCTCTCTCTGGTTCTGCTAACAGGTCAGCTCTACTCTGCTGGTCTGGTCTGGGTCTCTGAAGGTTGATGGAGGTAAAGTATGGATTTTCCCGGCAGAGCTTCCAGCTGCAAATGGATTTGAAGGTCCCTATCTGTCCTGTCTCTCTGCTTTTATGTGTTTTTAAAATGGGTGTGTGTGAGCAGCATCACTAGCCAGCCCCTCTCCACTTATCATTGGCTAAGCTTTCATTTCTCCCCTGATTGGGGGAGCTAAGTTGTGTCAGAGTGATGTCATTTTACAGCCTGCAGAAAGTCCACTCCTCCTGTCAACTTACACACAAATCTAGATTTGAACCAAATACATATTTGCAGAGGTACATATTGTTTTAAAATCATATGCACCCATCATGCATTACAGGAGGTATACCCTGTCCAAATCTGCTCTTCCTGAGAGCTTGCATTCAGAAATGGCAATATTTTGCACTTTTTAACTGGTTTGCAATACCGGACATTACCCCAAATTTACACACATGTGCGCAAGGAGTATGGACATTAGTTGATGAAGTGTCAGATTTTTCACATGCACACATTTTGAGTAATATCCTCTTTTCCGCTAAAACCCCCCTGAACATGCCACCGGTTCTAAAAACCTCTTAAAATGTGGGCAGAAAAATCACAAGAATTATGGTGTCATTTAAATAATTTTCACAAGTCCGTACTATGAGTTATTCATCTTTTTAGAGTTATGTTCTGGCCCCAAAGGGGTGTGGTTTTCCACCAGCACAAGGTTGAATTTCTGGTTTTTCCAGTTCTGCCAAGCCAGCTTGCTCTCACAGGCAGTGCCCCTCCCCTTTGCTTCAGGAGGAAGCTACTTTTACGACATCTGCAATAAACCATCTGCCTGGGTCAGGACAGGGCTCTGTTCAGAGCTCCTGTATTCTGTGGGGGCTCCCCTTAATTCAATTATCAGAGAGGTGGCATATCCTTAGTGTGGCCAGCAAAAGGCAGATAGGCCTGGGAACACAGCTGTGACTCAAGTTTCACTCCTGATGGGGGGTAGTTGCCAGGCAAAATTGGAATCTCTTTAAGCCAGTTTTTAGCTACATGTCATTTCTGTTCCCCAGTTTTCTGCATTCAAATAAAACTAAACATTTTTACATATGCAGCTAGAATGCTGATTCTAAGTTTAAAACTATGACATTTAAACAATTGCAACCTATGTGACACTCAAAGTAGGTCACTCATTCAATTTAAACATTTAGATTTTTTTAGTGTCTTTCAGTCCAAATTTACTTAAACTGCTGAAATCCACAGCTCAGCCAGTCTTGTTATAAACCTTCAAGTCACTTCAGAATATAACTTTACATTGGATCCACCTCTTAAAATGTCTTTCTTTGGCATGTTTTGGGTTCATTGATTCAGTTTTCTACAAAAAGTAAAATCTGGTGTTGTTTTAAAACGCCGGCTTTCTGATAGTGGTGAGTACTGGTACTGCACCCCTTTTTGGGATTTAAGAAAATGAATTCCCAACAGTTATGGGTTTGCTTTTGGCAATCAGCATTGCCATTCCCAATGGTTTCAGACTACTGTGTGGGTAGTCCACTGGTGGTTTTAGGCAGTGTCCTTCTGTGCCCATAACATCGGCAAAAATGAGTGGCAGCCTATTCTGCATGCGTTTCCCTGTGCATTTTCTGGGAAGCTCTGGCCATCATGATGTTTTCCATGTCAGTACTGCACAGTTTTGAGGTAGGGCTTGGATGCGTAGATAAATACATCCCACAAGCCCCCCTCTTGCGATGGCCATTCTATTTCACTAATGGGACTCGCAAGACCTGGGATGTTTCCTCATCTTCTTCCAATAGATGGCACAGTTCAGCATCTTTTTCTCCATCCGGTCGGATCGATCGGTTCTCCTCGCCGGTCCTGATGGGAATATTGGGCGGTATACTGGGCCCCTTGCGTCTCTGCTCCCGGTCTCCGGATCGTCCTCCTTGGCCCGTCTCCAGGTTTTCTTTCTCCTAGGACGACAAAGGAAGAGCGGCAATACCTATTCATAGACGTTTTTCCACCACTGTTGAGATAGTGGGGCAGCATATGCATTTCATCATAATGAAACATTACATTCTTATTTTGAAAAAAAAACAGTATAACTAAGAGACAGTTTCATGCAAATCACAATATTTTAGAGACTAGATGTGGTATGTTTTATGGTTGGAACTGAATTAGTCTGAGACAGTACCCGCTGGGATTCCAGAGGATTCCTCCAGTTGTTGCAGAGTGTGCCTGGGATGGCAACATTTCAACTGGTTCATGTGGACCCACTTGTCTTCCCCCGCTGCCAAAGGACCTTTGGGGATGTGGATTTTGTAGGCCACAGGGGAGATCTTGTCGATGATCTCAAAGGGTCCCTTCCATGTAGGCAAAAATTTGCGCTGCTTGGCCTGGTTCCTTTGGAAGTTGTATAGATAGACCCGGTCTCCCACCTGATATTCCTTCCTGGAAGTTTTCAGGTCATAATGGGTCTTCATGCTATCAGCCGATCTTTCTAGATTCCGCTGAGCATAAGCAAAAGCATGTTGAAGGTGTTTCCTTAAATTCTCCACATACTCATGAGTAGTGGAGGCATTTATCAGTGTCTGCTCTTGGGTCCTGTAGAGCAAATGCTGAGGAAGCACCATCTTGCGCCCAGTCATCAACTCAAATGGTGATATTTTGGTTGCAGATGAAGGGGTAGATCTGATGGCCATTAGGACCAGAGGTAATAGGATATCCCAACTTGGCCCAGAATCTGCCACAAACTTTTTTAAGATGCTCACAATGGTTCGGTTATATCTCTCTACTGCCCCAGAAGAAGCTGATCTATAAGCAATATGCAACTTCCTTTTGACCCCCAGTATCTCCCACATCTTTGTCATTACTTCACTGGTGAAGTGGCTACCTCTGTCTGACTCAATCCTTTGAGGTAGACCAAAACGGGAAAAGATGTGGTTAATCATCAAGGCAGCTGCAGTTTCTGCCTTGCAATTTGGGGCTGGGAGACATTCCACCCACTTGGTAAACAAGCATGTCACAGTCAACATGTACTTATTCCCCCTAGCAGAGCGAATCACGGGGCCTACAAAGTCGATTTGTAAATCTGACCATGGCAGTGTCATCCCCCTTTTTTGGAGAGGCGCACGGTGCGTGAGGGATGATGGCTGAAATTGTGCACACACAAGACACCCCTTCAAGTATTGGTCGAGGTCCTGCCCCATGTGTGGCCAGTATGCAACCTCTCTTAAGATTTCCAATGTTGTGTGAAACCCCCTATGACCGGCGGTGGCCGCATCATGGGCGTGACTTAACATCAGGCTTCGGAATGAGGTAGGAACCACCCACTGATCGTGGCCAGCTTTGGATTTCCTTACCAGCAAACCGTCTTGGATCCGGAACATTTTTGGACATTTCATCAACACCCTTAGGTCCTCTTTCCCAATGTAATCGGAATCCGTCAGGGGAAAGTTCTCAGGGTCCTCAAGGTGCTGGTAAAACTTACCAATAATTGGATCCCCCTTCTGAGCGGTAATCAAATCAGCAAATCAGCATCAGGGGTCTCCTTACTCCATTGTGCAATTGAAAGGTCGTTGTGAGCATTTGTCTGGGACCTAGTGATAGCAGTGACCTGGATTTCCCCCAACAGGGACTCAATCTCAATTAGATCCCCTTGGATGGCCCCGGTTTTGGCCAGCTGATCAGCTAAGTCATTTCCAGTTTTGTCTGGTCCCTCTACTTTGGAATGACCCTTGATCTTTTTCCAATAGATGGTCATCTCATTTGAGGTGACCAGATCATCAATGTTTTGGATCAACTTCCCATGTTTCAAGGGTTTGTTGTTAGCACATAACATGCCTCTGGTTTTCCAATTAACCAGGTGCTCCACGAACCCGTTCCGTACATAATCCGAATCTCTGATTATGACCAGTTCGCGGAGTTGATGCTGGACAGCAGTGAGGATGGCTTGATGCACAGCCATCAATTCTGCCACCTGACTACTTCGGGGACCAATTTTGTATCCAGCGGAGGGTTCTGGGGACTCATTCACCCATGCATTCCCTACGCCGGCCACCAGTTCTTTCTCCCCGTTGTTGTCAACATGGTAAGAGCATCCATCCACATAGACAGTGGGCATTCCCTCACACTTGTCTTCTTCAAAGACTTTGTGTGGGGAATTAAGGTATGCCTCCATGTTGTCCTTGATTTTTAGACTTTCGTCCTCGAGACAGTCTTCTCTGGCACAATCATGCAAGTCAGCCAGACCTTGCGCGAGGGGACTCTTCTTGTTTTGGCCATATCTGACCTCCACAGGAAAGCCTTGCATTGACAGAATCCAGGAAGTAATTCGGGAATTACTCACATTTCCGGCCCGGATTCTATCACTTTGGAGATATTGCAGAGGCTGGTGTGGAGTCTCCACTATAATGTGTTCCCCCTGGATAAACGGGCGGTAATTCTTCAATGCCCACACCGTTGCCAGGAGTGCCTTCTCACAATCGTTGAATTTTTCCTCCACAGAGGATAAAGTTTTGCTCGCATAGGATATTACTTTATTGACCTTGTCATGCTTTTGGTATAATACTGCCGTCAAGCACGTATTAGAGAACCCCGTCTCCAGGAAGAACTCCTTGTTTCTGACAGGGTAAGCTAGGCAAGGCGCTTGTGAGAGGCTTCTCTTGAGTTGTCTTACTGCCTCGGCTTGTTCTGGACCCCATTCCCACTTGACCCCCCCCTTCAGGAGATGAATCAGGGGTCTGGTGATCTCTGCGTAGCCCTCAATGAACTTTCTGCTGTAATTAGTCAGTCCAAGGAGGCTCCTTAGTTCCCGCAGAGTTGTGGGGTCTTTCAGTTTCTGAAGTGCTTCCACTTTCTTTTCCTGGGGACAGAGACCCTGAGGAGTAATCTCATGCCCCAAGAAATTAACACGGGTTCTACACCACTGTGCTTTCTGAAAGGAAAGTTTTGCTCCGGCGGCCCTCAACTGTGTCAGAACATAACGGATCTCCGCTATGTGTTCCTCCACAGATGAGCTTTTGATGAGGACATCATCTACATAAGCCAGGTTACCCCTTGCACCCAAGTCGGGCATGGCCTTGTGTAGAAAAATGTTGAATTCATTGCCGGAGTTGAGGTATCCGAAGGGAGTCCGGGTCCATGTGTACTGCTGGCCCCCAAAGGTAAAAGCCAGCTTGTATTGGTCCTCCCTACTGACAGGCACGGTCCAGTATCCATTGGTCAGGTCTATTGCAGTGAATACCTGTGACCCCTGGATCTGGGCCAGCCCTTGGTCAATGTAGGGCAGAGGCCATCGGGAAGTATGGACCCGTTTGTTGAGCTCCCTGAGGTCAGCGCAGAGTCTCCACTGGCCGTTTGGCTTCAATATTCCCAGCACCGGATTATTGAAGGTGCTGTGGACGGGACGGATTATTCCCCTGGACTCAAGGTTCTTAATTATTTTAGTGGATGCGAGAGGCAACCGTTATTGCTTCACAAACACTGGAGTCATGCCAGGGTCCGTGGGGATTGTTGTTGTGTGGATGTCAGTGCGACCACAGTCATATGAGTCTACCGCAAAGAGATCTTGGAAATCCAAGAAAACTTGTTTCAACTTTTGCTTTTGTTCCAGAGTCACACAGGCATCCGCTAGGTTGACTCTCTCTTCCTCTCTCTTACACCATCTGCCTGAAGCCTGGAAAGACTTCTGGTTTGGCTATCTCAGCGGCCTCCTCCAGCTGGGTGGAGAAGTCCCTGGTCAGAGTGCTGATTTGGACTGGAGGCTTCAGGTGGGAAAGGCAGCCCTCATGCACCTGGAAAATCACCTCATCCCTCCTGAAGTCACAAGTCACATCTTCCTTACCATAGGGGCAGGAAGTGTACACCAGGAAGTTCCCCCCATGCCGGGTAAAAATCCTGTCTGGTGTTGTATGGTCCTCACTGTCACTGTCAATGCAGTCCTTGGGGATTGGTCCTAACAGTTCATTTCCAAGATCAATGGAGAAATGTCGGTCATCAACCGCCATTCCAATAATGGTGCCTGCGGCTAGAGTAATACTCTTTAAGTCGCTGTTATCCACCTCTATTGGAATGGTGTCATGTTCTATGTTGACTAATGGAGTTGGGTTTACCCCCAACCCTTGCTGTTGGAGAGAAGCATTTAGATGTATGTAAGCATCAGGGTTTCGCAAATATTGTCCTCTTTTAACTTTCACTTCCAGGGAGAATTGTCGGGTCCTTTCTGGGAT
Organism: Ambystoma mexicanum; assembly: GCF_040938575.1. Taxonomy (NCBI): domain Eukaryota; kingdom Metazoa; phylum Chordata; class Amphibia; order Caudata; family Ambystomatidae; genus Ambystoma; species Ambystoma mexicanum. The sequence continues at coordinate 100,345,895 of NC_090930.1, forward strand.
GGTGACTTCCTCTTTAACCTGAATTTCAACTGCATAAGGTAGCAATTGAGCTGACCTAAATGCTTTTTCTGGATCATCAAAGCCCATGGGATTATCCGCTAATCGGGACCAAGCTTTGAAGTTTATTAGGTCCAAACTAATGGCAAAGCGATTGAGAATGTCACTGCCTAAGTAAAAGGCGGCAGTGACGTCTCGCACGACCCAACAATTGTGGACTATGCTCTTGTTGCCAATGGAGATTTTGAGCATACACCTGCTTGGCAGGAGATGTTTGGAATTAGGTGCTTCCAGGTTCATTTCCCATTTGTCTATCAGTTTGAATGTGGGAATGGCTGGATCTTTTGGGAGTTGGCGGAACATGGCTTCGCTGATGAAGCTCTTACCGTTGTTCACACACACTCGAGCGAGAACAGAGTCCTTCCAATCATTTAACTGAACAGGGATGAACAACTGCTCTCCAATTTGCTGAATATCAGCCAGGCTCTGAGCTGATTTCACATCTTTCTGGACTATAGGAGTGGGAGTTTCTGATTGTGGATTAGTATAGAATTTCAGAGTGTTTCCTTCCAGCGTGGAGTACCACTTTAGACTGGAAGGAAGGTTGATTTTCAGAAATAGAGAGGACCCTCCACCACCAGTCTCTTGTCCTACTGCTATTACTGTCACGTCTGGAATCTGGTTATTCTGGAAGTGGAATTCTACTTGGTCAGATTTTTGTTCAACCATGTGGCAGGTGCCGTTTAAACTAACATGGTTGACACTCTGTTTTAATTTTATTGGTCGGTTAGTCTGGGTCCAGAGGACCTTGTTTACGCAATCTATTAGGGGTGACAACCTTCTCAGGAGGTCATTCCCTAGTAAACAAGGGGTGCCCTCTGGGGTCACAACTATGACCGGGTGTTTCAACTTATGTCGCCCAATTTTTATGTCCAAATCTGCCGTCCCCTCGACGGGAATTTCCTTCCCGTCAAAGTTCTGCAGTTGTCCAGGAAGAGAGGTGAGAGGAATTTGGTAATTCCCTCCCCTTCCTGCATTCAGTTCGTCAAAGGCCCTTCTGGACAGAAGGGTAGCTTGAGATCCAGTGTCCACCAGTGCCAAAATTGTACCCTGCCCCTGTACTTGTACCGGGGCATAATATCTTCCCTCCTTCTCCTCAAGGGGGCACAGATAATGCACATTTTTGGACAACTGGTGGGCTAGCTTTCTGGTTTTGGACATCGCTAGCGAAGAGATTTGGGCGGAATTCTGTGGAGAGCCTTTGGGAATCTGAAAGAAAAATTTGGCAACTGGAGATCAGAGCCATTGTGGGTTCCCCTGGCTCCGGTTCCGGGCCGCCCCCCCCCTTTTTGGAGGCAGTCACCAGGATGGGTTTGAACCAGGGGATTTTCTTGCTGTTGGTTCTGGGATGAGATGGTGGGCGGCGGTAGCTCAGTCTCCACATCTCCCCAGTCTGGATTTGCATCCCTAGGGACCCATTTTTCTTTGGGAGGAGTTCCCCCCTCTCTGAAGGAGAAGATCCTTTTCCCAGGATCCTCTAAGGATCCCTCTCCCTCAAATTGGAAGATCTGTACCTCCTCCTCAAACTGAGTCTGTTTGGGTCTTTTGTTTCTCCTACCCCCACTCTGCTCCTTAGGAGGCAGACTTTCAGGGGCAAGAGATTTTGTTTCCGGTTCCTGGGTTTCCAGGGGCTGTTTACAAGTGAGGAAGGAAGCTTCCTCCAAGGCTTTACACCCCCCTTCCCCTTGTGCCTCCTCCCTGGGAACCGGAGTGTTATCGGGGTGCTGCCCCCGTCATTGTTCTGGAGCACCAGGTCCAGAGTTGGGTGCGTTCTGCGCCGACACGCCCATCTGAGGGTTCTGCTGAGCCCTCAGTATGTGACCCAGATCCCGCACCATGTTTTGAACCTGGCGCTCTAACTGGGAAACCCGCTCAGGCTGATATGGGGCCCTGTTTTCTCCCCTGGGCTGATCCCGGGAAGGGTAGCTGTCCCTTCTCTGGTAATACCCCGATTTGGGAAGATTTGGGTACCCCTCCACCCTTGGCCTCCCCTCTCCCGGATTAGGTTGTCTGGGCTCAGGGAATTGGGGAAAGAAGGATGGATGATTTTGGGGTTGGAAATTGGGTAGATACCTGGGGAAAAAGTTCTGCCCAGGATTTGGAGAATTCCTGCCCTCCTGTGGGAAATTGGGAGGGAAGTTCCCTGGGTTAGGTGCTTGGCTGGATCCCCCCCCTTGGGCTGGAGGAGTCCACACATAACCCAGGATGGGTCTGTTTCCCTTGTAACGGGGGCTTACATAATCAGGAGAGCGAGGGACCCCATTTGTGGGGCTGCCTCCCTGGCTCCCTGTCTGTGACTGGCCCGAGGACCTTCTGGGCCTAGCATTATTAGGTGCAGGTAGGTTTTTAGGACCCCCCATCTCCAACTCTAAAACGGGGGTGACCTTTACCTCTGCCACCTTGGCAGCAGCAGGGGTGCTGTTGGCTTTGGGGTTTTTCTGGGCATTACTTTTGCTATCTACCGGTTTCTGCACCTCATAGATCCGGGTAGCCTGTTCAATGACCCAGTCTAAAGATCTTTTCTCATGAAAATCCCTCACGAGCTGGGTCATTATGTATTTGGGCAAGGCATGAAAAAATGTATTAATGAATTCTCTACTGTCTGTGCGCACCCTTCTGGTGGTCTGCGCAAAAGCACGTTTCAGTTCTTGCACAAATTCTTGTGGGGCCTGATCCTCCCCACATTGCAAATTGTAGGCTGCCTTGCGAGCCTCTTGAGGATTTCTGTGAACAGAAAAATGTTTCAAGATGGCTGCCTTATAGGTGGACCATCTTAAATGATTTTGGTCCTCCAGCCCCGCAAAGAAACTGGAGTATTCCGGGGAGAAGGTCCACTTTACATATTGAATACAGCTTTGGCTGTCCTTCAAATGGAAAGTCTCCATCATTTGCTCAAACAACTCTAAGTGCTCCCAAACAGAATACTTAGCGTTCTTATGGTAAGGCGTGATGACGCTCCTGATCGCCTTAATCTGCTTTAAGGGGTCCTTAAGCAAGGCCTTTTTGCCTTATTGGCCTTTTTGGTTCGGGTAACCCTTGTCCATTCATCCTCTGACTCAGAGGCACTGCTCCCAGAGGTTCCTGTCTGCTCTTCCAGGTTTTCCCGGATTCTGCGAGCCTGGGAATGGCTGGCAGAATGTGGGGACCTGGTCTCCTGTGTCCTGCGCAGTTCAGAGGAGTCTTCAGATTCCTCCTTGCTGCCAGGATTTGATGGGTACCCCCTCCACTGACCTAACTGGGCAGAGGTTTTCAGGATGCCCTTAATGGGCCTACTCTCCTGGGGTTCCCCATTAAATTGCACTGTGCTGGGGTGCCCATACCCGGATGCCCGCCCCTCCATACCTGGGTGGTACTGGCCTATGAGCCCCATACTTTTGTCTGGATAGTAGTCTGCCATCCCTGTGGCCCGGTGCTCATGTGCGCCAGGGAATATGGGGGTGGCAGAGTCCAGTGACTGAGAGGTATGAGGGCCTCTGGTACTAGGGCTCCTGAGGTTATGCTCCGGAGCTTCCCTTTCCCAGCGAACCTCATCTCTATCCGCCCCTGCTCCCTGTTGCAATGCAAGAGCCTGCATTTGTGCCTTCAGTTCCTCAGTTAAGGCCTTACTAGACTCTATCAGTCTCTCCTGCATCGCTACCTGTTGCTGGAGCCTATCATTGTGCTGGCAGAGAGCCTCATTCTCTCTCTGTGTTTCCAGATTGGTCCTGGAGCACTGGGCCAGTCTTTGCTGCAGGAGGGTTACCTCCTGAGCTGTGTCCCTATTGGCCTGCTCCTTTCTTGCTAGAGCATCCCCCACCCTCCTGGTGTGCTCTAACAAGTTCTGGTGTTCTTTTTGGAGGTCACCCAGTCCCTGGTGGGCCAGGTGATTTTCTTCCATTTTTCTTTTTAAATGGCAGACTTCCTGGCCTAAGGCATCTCTTTCCTGACTAAGAGCCTGCATTTGTGCCGCCAGGTCGTCCCTCTGCCTTTGAAAGGCACCAGCTTTCTGGCGTTCTTCATCAAACTCTGCCTGGGTATCCAGGTCTTTCGAAATCAGCTTCTTGCTCTATACCTTCACTCTATCTAGATGACTTTGCAGGGTGGCTACCTGCTCCGTGCATGCCCTGTTAAAGTCTAATTGTTGCTCCAGCTTTTTCTGGCTCTGCAGTAAGGAGTCCAAACTGTCTCGGTGCTCCTTCTGCAGTGCCAGAAATCTAGTATCCTGGTCAGCCTTTTCCTGTTGCAGTATATCCATGTCCTCTTTTATTTTAATGATATACTGCCTACTGTCATTTTCTGACTCCTGGCTCCTGAGCAGCCTCTGCTCAGAAGAGTCAAGCTCAGATTGGGCCTTCTGTAATGCCAGCAGTTGCCTACTCGCCAGATCTTGGCCTTCAGCACATTTGTCCTGCATGGCTCCCATATGTAAATATAAATATGCCGCTACCCTGGCAATCTTGTTGTGCTCATCCTTGGCCTTAGAGGACATATATAGTTCACTCAGGGCCACATGTAAGGGACCCTGGTCTCTCCATATATCTGACCCTGTTTCCATGATTTGGGGTGTGATGGCCTGCAACCAGACTGTTTGGTCCTGGTGAGTCCACTCACCTCTCACAAATAACTTATGTAAGAAGTGCTCTCTGGCTATTTTCATGTCTACTAAGGTCGTCATTCTAGAGATTGGTCTCTGTCCTGACTTACAGAAGTTTGTATTTTATTTTTGCAAAACAGACCTTTTTCTTAGAGCGTTCCTTTGAGAAGTGCTTTACAGCGTAACACAGCGTGTGCTCCGACCGGATATGTGTATCTGGTCAGCTGGCATGCTGTATTAATCTGCACAAGTGATAGATCTAATCCAAACGTCCGGCACGAGCCCCCAATTTGTAAGAGGATTCAATTCAACACTACAGCTAAGTCAACGCCTAGTCTATAATACTGAATGAAAACCCTTATTGATATAACTTTATGTCCAGTTCATGCGTTCTGGATGACTACCCCTATATAACACCCCTCTCTTGGAATCCTCCTGACCCCACTGAGCCAAGAAGTAGTTCTGTTTTGCAAGTTAAAAGGTTTATTTGATAATTTAAACAATAGATATATATATCACACTTTATAATAAATTAATAATTGAATAGCACACTTAATCTGATATGATAAAGATTAACAACGGAGAATCTGGCACTAGCACACTTCTTGATAATCACTAAGGAGTTGACATGAAATGGATAAGGTAGCAACAATACTTTTATGGTTTCAAATGGATGCAATGTGGAATGAAATGCAGTACAGAAAATAACTTGATAGGATTTCAACAAAACAATGTAATCACTTTTCTCTGGCAATCCACTCCCCCCCTTTTATGCAATGCAAGGAAATGGAAGGAAGGCACACAATTCTCAGAAATGCAATTCAAATGTAATTCAGTTCACCCAGCAACTTAGACTACAGAAGTTGAAAACACAGGCCCAAATGCTTTGATATGTGCTGGCAATGGAGTGAAAATATGTTAAAATGCTTTTAATTCCCTCTAGAGGTTCAGGGTGAGTGGTATCTAGTTAATATTAGTCCAGGCTCACACTAGCAATGATTCAGGGATAATTAGCAGGTTAAACGAATTTCTGGCAAATGGAAGGCAAGCAGCAGCAGATTTTTACACGTGAAGAAATTTGCAAATCGCGGTAAATTCGCGAGTGCGTTTTTCACGATTGCGGCAAAACTATAGGGGGTAGGAATGCGGTTCTAGGTTCGTAGGAAAGCCACGATTCTAAGCTTTCTGAAGAAAGTTACTGCAAGTCTCTAGCACAAACGGTCACGGAGATATGAGCGATTAAATAAAGGTCATTTTTCGGATTTGGAATGTTAAAGTTCAAAAAGACAAGTGCAGCTTGCAACTAGAAAATGACAGGTGACAGCTTTAAAAATGACAGGTAACAGTTAGGAGGCAGTTCTACTTAGATTAAAATAGCTTGGATTATATTATCTTAACTAAGAGATTGGTTCTGCACAGTTATCTAGGTACTCACACTATGAGAATGATTCATGGAATTGTTTGCGCCGAAAAAATGGGATTTGTGCGCCATTCTGCCCGCAAATCCTGTTTAACAAATGGGGATTTGCAGGCAGAATGGCGCACAAATCCCCGTTTTTGGCGCAAATAATTCCATGAATCAGGCAGTGTATTCTTGAGTGAAATGGGCCTCGCCACGGATCTGGTCAGGTTTTAGACTGGACTCTGGTCTCTGCACTTCACAGTGATCTGGGTCAGCTCTCTCTGGTTCTGCTAACAGGTCAGCTCTACTCTGCTGGTCTGGGTCTCTGAAGGTTGATGGAGGTAAAGTATGGATTTTCCTGGCAGAGCTTCCAGCTGCAAATGGATTTGAAGGTCCCTATCTGTCCTGTCTCTCTGCTTTTATGTGTTTTTAAAATGGGTGTGTGTGAGCAGCATCACTAGCCAGCCCCTCTCCACTTATCATTGGCTAAGCTTTCATTTCTCCCCTGATTGGGGGAGCTAAGTTGTGTCAGAGTGATGTCATTTTACAGCCTGCAGAAAGTCCACTCCTCCTGTCAACTTACACACAAATCTAGATTTGAACCAAATACATATTTGCAGAGGTACATATTGTTTTAAAATCATATGCACCCATCATGCATTACAGGAGGTATACCCTGTCCAAATCTGCTCTTCCTGAGAGCTTGCATTCAGAAATGGCAATATTTTGCACTTTTTAACTGGTTTGCAATACCGGACATTACCCCAAATTTACACACATGTGCGCAAGGAGTATGGACATTAGTTGATGAAGTGTCAGATTTTTCACATGCACACATTTTGAGTAATATCCTCTTTTCCGCTAAAACCCCCCTGAACATGCCACCGGTTCTAAAAACCTCTTAAAATGTGGGCAGAAAAATCACAAGAATTATGGTGTCATTTAAATAATTTTCACAAGTCCGTACTATGAGTTATTCATCTTTTTAGAGTTATGTTCTGGCCCCAAACGGATGTGGTTTCCTTCCAGCACAAGGTTGAATTTCTGGTTTTTCCAGTTCTGCCAAGCCAGCTTGCTCTCACAGGCAGTGCCCCTCCCCTTTGCTTCAGGAGGAAGCTACTTTTACGACATCTGCAATAAACCATCTGCCTGGGTCAGGACAGGGCTCTGTTCAGAGCTCCTGTATTCTGTGGGGGCTCCCATTAATTCAATTATCAGAGAGATGGCATATCCTTAGTGTGGCCAGCAAAAGGCAGATACGCCTGGGAACACAGCTGTGACTCAAGTTTCACTCCTGATGGGGGGTAGTTGCCAGGCAAAATTGGAATCTCTTTAAGCCAGTTTTTAGCTACATGTCATTTCTGTTCCCCAGTTTTCTGCATTCAAATAAAACTAAACATTTTTACATATGCAGCTAGAATGCTGATTCTAAGTTTAAAACTATGACATTTAAACAATTGCAACCTATGTGACACCCAAAGTAGGTCACTCATTCAATTTAAACATTTAGATTTTTTAGTGTCTTTCAGTCCAAATTTACTTAAACTGCTGAAATCCACAGCTCAGCCAGTCTTGTTATAAACCTTCAAGTCACTTCAGAATATAACTTTACATTGGATCCACCTCTTAAAATGTCTTTCTTTGGCATGTTTTGGGTTCATTTATTCAGTTTTCTACAAAAAGTAAAATCTGGTGTTGTTTTAAAACGCCGGCTTTCTGATAGTGGTGAGTACTGGTACTGTACCCCTTTTTGGGATTTAAGAAAATGAATTCCCAACAGTTATGGGTTTGCTTTTGGCAATCAGCATTGCCATTCCCAATGGTTTCAGACTACTGTGTGGGTAGTCCACTGGTGGTTTTAGGCAGTGTCCTTCTGTGCCCATAACATCGGCAAAAATGAGTGGCAGCCTATTCTTCATGCATTTCCCTGTGCATTTTCTGGGAAGCTCTGGCCATCATGATGTTTTCCATGTCAGTACTGCACAGTTTTGAGGTAGGGCTTGGATGCGTGGATAAATACATCCCACAGCGGTAAGGGGTAACAGGATCGCCATCCTTACCAGTGCCGGTAACCCCTTACCGCCCACCACGGAATGACCCCCAAAGTGTCCTAGAGGAATTAAATGATCCTCAGAATCATCCAGTTGTTACTAGTGCCGGGAGAAGCCCCCACAAAGTGTATTGTTGTCTCCATTTGTTTTTTTTTTTTTTGTTGTAAATTAGTTGTATTTAAACTTTATACAATACAAAATAAAAAGAAGACAAAAAAAATCAATATTCATGTACAGACACATCACAATTAAGTAGTTTGCATACATGACTTCAATTAGTTACAATTCATAACATTCAATAAATTTGTCTAAAAGAACGTAATTCTATAATCTTAAAAGTGTCTCCATTTTCTTCTCTCCTTTCCACAATTGCTGCCTGTCTGCGCGCAATGCCTGGAAGCATGCTCAATTTCTCCACCCCGATGTGTCTAAAACTGAGATCCACTCCTTTCCTGCCTCTTCTGTACCCCCTGCAGCTCCTCCCATTCCTTCACCTTTTCCCCATCTGCTCTTTATGACTCTTCCTCTGCGCGCAATCTAGATGTAATCTTTCTTTCTTTCTTTCTTTCTTTCTTTCTTTCTTTCTTTCTTTCTTTCTTTCTTTCTTTCTTTCTTTCTTTCTTTCTTTCTTTCTTTCTTTCTTTCTTTCTTTCTTTCTTTCTTTCTTTCTTTCTTTCTTTCTTTCTTTCTTTCTTTCTTTCTTTCTTTCTTTCTTTCTTTCTTTCTTCCTTCCTGTCTTTCTCTGGACACCTTTCTTACATCTCTGATTCTTCTTATCACCCACTATTTAACATTTGCAAGACTCGTCCTTTTCTCCCCTTTTCAGCTGCAAAGATTCTCGACTTCTCTCGACTTCTCTCTTGTCCTCTCCCGTCTTCACTGTTGCTTTGCACTTCTCGCTGGTCTTCCTGCTTATTCCTGTTCTGCTCTATGTTCGATGACCAATTCTTCCATTCACCCCCTCTTTTGCCTCTCACCTCACACCCCCATGCCCTGTGCACTTCACCTCATCTATTGGCTCTCTTTCTGAATTGCCATCATTGCTGTCCTTCATCATGAACCTCGATTTCCCCTCATGTTCTCGCTGCTCCCAAAGTCATTTTCCCAAACCCCCTTGTGCTAATTCTTGCTTTCTATGATATGATATGATATGATATGATATGATATGATATGATATGATATGATGGTTTATTTATATAGCGCCTATACACAATGTGTTTCAAAGCGCTTCAAGGCAAGGGAGGGAACAAGGGAAAATACAATGTCATTCTTACAGGCCATGAACAGTAAGGATGTGAAATTAACTATCGACCTCGGCCTGATGAGATTTCAGATATTGCAAGAGCTAAGACATAGATAAGGAAGGGGGGGAGAGTGGGAAGGAAATTGAAACAGACAGGTTATCTTTTAGCCCCCAAGCTGACTGAGTCTCTCTACCCTTTCACATTGCATCTTTAAGGTACACTGTGCCCCTCTTGTTGCAAATAGTTGGAGCATTGACTGTCGCTAACCGCTATATCATTTGAATGGGCACGCAAACAAAAAATCCCCACCAAATTCCTCCAGGTACTTATAACGCACCACTCAGGTCACTGGACACTAGCCACAGACATTGCTGCACGCACACATCAGAATACAGCAAGGACTATGACAAAATGTGGGTGTGCTGTTCACATAACTCCCCACCTACTCACACCAGGCTACGCCTCAACACCTCTGATATGCAGCACAGACCTATGACAAATTCGGGCATGCAGGTCACATAGCGAGTCTGCAGGACTCATGTCATCTTCTGACTTCTGTCAGGAACACACACACATGCCCGATCGCAATGGGTTGCTCTCTGCCAGAGTCTGGCCAGCCCTGCATCCATCTTCTTATTTGGCCAAATGCACACACACATCCTAAGTTTACTCCTTGACCTTCAACACTACGGGTGTTCGGTCATCCGAAGGCATTCCCAATAACAGCGCATTGAGACTATAGTGATGGTAAATGGTGCTATATAATGACACGTGCAATACAATGCAATCTTCTTCCACCCTTTCTCTCTTTATCTTTCTTCCTCACCCATTGTATATTGCTATTGATGATCCATAGGTGTGTGCTGTCTTTCAAGGTAGAGCCCTTCTGGCGAAAGTGCTTCATAAATCAACACAATACAAATACAAGTGACCCTTGAATATTCTGGCGAGACCAATTCCAAGGTTCAGTGACCCACACATATTTGCTAAAATTCTTCTCGGGAGGGGTCAGCTACAATATTTGCCCCATAGTAATTCTGTGCCTCACCTCCTGTGCACTACAGGACTCACCACCAGCATCCCAAGAAAGTTCAAACAATTTATTTTTCCAGCTCAAGAGGGTTGGAAACACAACAGCAACAAAAAAAAAAGAAAACAACTAAAAGATATTGGCATTCCTAAGTGCCCTTCAGGGCCTGGCTCGACCCTTTTAGGAGAGTAATGTTTGTGATATCACCCAGCGGGCGTTAGCAGCAGCACCCTGTCCTGCTAGGCATAACTGTTGACCCCTGGATGAACTTCAAACTTTTCCAGACGAATGACTGGAAATTTCAGTTGCTCGAGTTTCCTCTTGTTGTAGCTGAATAGAATGGGGAATGTAGGCAACGGAGCCTGGAGAATGAAATGTGGAATGTAGGGCTGGGGACAGCTGCAAGGCAGTTAATATGAGACATTAAAAGAAGTAAGACCTAATCAATGCCTCAGCGTCATCTTTAATGTTATGGTAGATATGCATGAAATTAGGATCACAACAATTGGCGACGAGGAGATGACCGACCCACGCATCTGATAAAAAAAATAAAAACAATATGGCACAAAGAGCTGGACAATAAGAAACTAATGGTCAGCCATTGGAGGTGGCTGAAAGGACATTGATGAGCCCATGGAGATGGCTGGAAAAAAAAGGAAAAAAGGTTGCCCAAGGAAGGGCCAAAGAAGAAAAAAAAGGTTGCCCAAGGAAGGGTCAAAGGAAAAAAGGTTGCCCAAAGAAGGGCCAAAGGAAAAAAGTTTGCCACAAGGAAGGGCCAAAGGAAAAAAAGTTGCCTCAGGAAGGGCCAAAGGAAAAAAGGTTGCCCAAGGAAGGGCCAAAGAAGAAAACAGGAAAAAAGGTTGCACAAGGAAGGGCCAAAGGAAAAAATGTTGCCCAAAGAGAGGGCCAAAGGAAAAGAAAGATTGCCCAAGGACTGGGCCAAAAGAAATATTGCCCAAGGAAGAGGCCAGAGTGACCTGAGGAGGAGTTTGCCCAAAAAATATATATATACACAAGCAAACAAAATAAATAAATAAAGAAAAACAACAAGGAACAAGCAAAATACAGTTAACGTGCCAAAGTTGGAAGTGACATCAGTTGGGTTTAGAGAACTGCAGCAGTCATGGAGAAGGTAAGATGCGCTGTGCATTTAAGCCCATAGAGTAAACAAACCCAAAGGAGAAATTAACGTTATGCTGCAATGTATTAAGCTGGCTTTTATGACTTTATGCCGATGCAGCGTGTGTATGATTGTGATTAATAGTAAGCTGGTGTGTGGCCATTGAAACCTGCAATTTATTAAGTAACACAGTGTATGGTGCTGTATATTCATTAATGAAAAGAGCCGCTCCATCAGGAAAGCATTTTTTTTTTAATGAAAATTGACTATAAACAAACCTCACTGAGCGCGATAGGCAAGATTGCAGGACCAGTGTTTTCTTTTGCATTTGTTTTGCTTGAAAAGATAATGGTCGTAAGGAAGCATGGCCACGTTGAGTGAAGTCATAAAGGTTACATGGCAACCCAGAAAGTGCAAATACAAGCAATTTCCTAGCCGTATTATGAAATGAGATGAATGAAGTTAGAAACAAAATGCTATTGTAATCTGGAGTATACAACCCAAACAGTCAAATATTACAATATTATGATGAAAGATAACATTTCATGATAACATTGCAAGATTAAAGGAAACTGTAACGTGTCCCTGCCAACTTGAACATGTTAACATGAAGGAAGGGAAATAATGTTGGAAAACATGAGAGTCCACTGCACTCGATCATCTGGCAAATAAACAAAACTTGCCAAAGTGTTTTGAACATTAACATGTTATTTTTTGTTTACATTAATGCCAATACACCATTTTGAGTTATGTGTTGCCTAACTAAAAATTATAACTTTGACTCAAACCCTGCCATTGGGTGTAATCAGCATCAGGACTACCTGCTAAATAAAGAGAGGGTACAAATTCAAAACATAAGATTGCTGCAATGTGAAGATGCGGCACAGCTGGTAAACTGTTATGGACCCTGTACTGTAAAGGTTGTGCGTGCTTGGTGTTAGCTTGTTCAATCTATTAATGCAGTAATCTGAAAAGAAAACATAGCAAAGTAATTAAAGGCAAAAGGTCACCTGATTCAAAATACACATGAAAACGAAATGAAAGCAAATTCAATGGAAAAATACAAAATAAAGACAATAGTGGAGAATGAAATTAGAGGAAATAAATGACAAGGGAAATGAAAGTTTGGCCTAGCAATGCAGTGAGATAAAGGATGGAATAATGCACACCACATCAGAGCAGAAAAGAGGGAGGAACGAAGTGCGAAAGAGGATAAAAGAGAGGCACTTGCTCCTGAACAATAAAGAAGTCAATATAGCAGCACTGTTTCAATGCAGGGCAAAACTGCCAATTTGAAATGAGCAATAATGGGAAATTAATCGAATACAAAGGGTGCACATGTAAATGCTGTTGTGCAAAGAGAAGAGAATTATATCAAAGAGAGTCTGTCAAGGCAGTAAAGCCAAATGAAATAAGATCTAACCACAAAGAATTTTAAAAATGGGGGAGGGGCATGGAAAGAAGAGAGCTGCAGATCAATGTGAAAGGTGTTGGCGTACAACAGGGGATTCTTTGCTCTTCCATGCAATGTTCCATGATGAGTTGGAAGGAGAAATATCAAAAGAAGGAAGAAACAGTGATGAAATATAACAGATGGCATGCCACAGTCTAGGTCACTTTAATAATCTCAAATAATAATCTAATAGACACAGGCTGTGCAAAGACTGCAATATGAGAAGTGCCAGCCTTGAGAAGTTGACACCTTTCATGCCAAAGAAATCCTCTGCTAAAATACTGCACAAACACTGGAGTGCCTCATGTGTGTCCCATCCCCACTCAAAGACTTGGGGGAGAGGAGACAAGTTTGAATGCTGCCTTCCCTTCTCTGTGTCAACTTCTTTCTCGAACTTCTATGATACGTTTCCGAAATGTCAAATGTTGGTGGATGGAAAGCCAAATGACTCCATTTTCTCATCTCTGGAAGATGAACTTGTGTGTTATTGGCAATGTGCTTCTCAAATGGGCAACAGCCGTCTATATGCATGTTGGTATGTAATACAAGATGGATGTTCAGAATTTTGGAGATTGCTTCGAAGTTACCGCAATGACAGAGTAATTTGAAAGTCATGGAATACATTACAAAATAAAGCAAAGCAACAATGACAGCCTGCAAGAGCTCAACGAAGAAAGACTAAAACAAAAACAAAAAAAAGGAAAAAGAGAAGGAAAGGGGAGATATGATGAAGTGAAGGATGCAGTGGAAAGTGTGATGGGTGCAATAGGGAGGCTCCTGAAGTCAGCAGTAATTACTTTACAGTGACAGTACCTCTCACAGTACTGTATGGAGAGTAGGCAGTGATAAACTGTGACTGAATAACGATGCCAACACAACCCATTCCAGATACAATAACCCAGCTGAGTGGAGAACATGGAGGCAGATTAAGGAATAACTGAAAAGGAGAAATTCAGGCACAGACTACATAAAAAAAAAATGCAAACAGAACTGGAAATAAGGAAAAACACATTGTTTTTGCTGTACCATACAATTATCCCAAGTAAAAAGGGATGCCAAGGTAAAAGTGTACAGGTTGGGTATATTGTTAGTGGAAGCACGCTGGTTGACTGTCACAGCATTAACTTTACATTGCAATGTGCCTGGTGAGTAAGGAATCTTCATAAGAGAATAACAGAGGAGGTTCAGGGACACAGGAATGTGAGAGGCCTGGCTCTGATGGAGTATTTTATTTGCAGAACACAAATTGTGTATTATTGAACGGTCTATTAATGAACAGAAGTAGACTGTGAATTGTGGACACCTTGAACAGTTGGGTATGATGAATTCAGATGATAAGTAAGGGGGGGATGTTGTAGCTTAATAGAATGTGGAATGTAGGCAAGGGAGCCTGGAGAATGAAATGTGGAAGGTAGGGCTGGGGACAGCTGTAAAGCAGTTAATATGAGACATTAAAAGAAGTAAGACCTAATCCATGTCTCAGCGTCATCATTAATGTTATGGAAAATGTGCATGAAATCAGGATCACAGCACCTCCCAAACTAGTTCATGCAAGCCTGATTGGGACAAGCAACACATGTGTTTGTGTGTTTGCGATGGTGTGGGACTCCTACTGCTCATCCATACTCACGATAAAACAAGTGAGTGTTCCTTTCCTGCAAACTATAGATTTATTCTGGCTTCAAGTGAGAACAGAAACAAGGCAAAACTCAATTCATTGGTTCCTAGGAGGACCCGTAGTGCTGGTTTTCGCTTATAAAGATCTTGCAAATAATGTAAAAGACAAGAGGAATAAGGCATCAAAGCTTCAGTATACACATATGATATGATATGGTATTTATAACGCGCCTGTACAGAAGTGTGTCTAGGCGTGACAAGACAATGGGGGGGAAACAGAGGGAGGACACAAAAACGATCTTATTAGGCCTTGTGTCATTCAGATCGCGCAAGAGCAGGGAAGGGATGGGGAGAAGTGCCAAAAAAAGGGTGAGCAGGGAATGGAGAAGTGCAGGTAATAAAAAGTGCAGTCAGCAGGTGGCTCAGTGCAGGTAAATAGAAAGTGCATCAACCAGGTGGGTCTTAAGGGCAGAGAGGTGGGACTTTAGGTTTGAAGACACAGACCACAAGTGCTAGGGGAGCTAAGAGGCAATGTGGGGTGCACCTGGACAAGCAGGGAACTGGGTCCTGTGGGATGTATTTACCCATGCATCCGAGCCCTACCTCAAAACTGTGCAGTATTGGAAAACATCATGATGGCCAGAGCTTCCCAGAAAATGCACAGGGAAATGCATGAAGAATAGGCTGCCACTCATTTTTGCCGATGTTATGGGCACAGAAGGACACTGCCTAAAACCACCATTGGACTACCCACAAAGTAGCCTGAAACCATTGGGAATGGAAATGCTGATTGCCAAAAGCAAACCCATAACTGTTGGGAATTCATTTTCTTAAATCCCAAAAAGGGGTGCAGTACCAGTACTCACCACTATCCAAAAGCCGGCGTTTTAAAACAACACCAGATTTTACTTTTTGTAGAAAACTGAATCAATGAACCCAAAACATGCCAAAGAAAGACATTTTAAGAGGTGGATCCAATGTAAAGTTATATTCTGAAGTGACTTGAAGGTTTATAACAAGACTGGCTGAGCTGTGGATTTCAGCAGTTTAAGTAAATTTGGACTGAAAGACACTAAAAAAATCTAAATGTTTAAAAGAAATGAGTGACCTACTTTGAGTGTCACATAGGTTGCAATTGTTTAAATGTCATAGTTTTAAACTTAGAATCAGCATTCTAGCTGCATATGTAAAAATGTTTAGTTTTATTTGAATGCAGTAAACTGGGGAACAGAAATGACATGTAGCTAAAAACTGGCTTAAAGAGATTCCAATTTTGCCTGGCAACTACCCCCCATCAGGAGTGAAACTTGAGTCACAGCTGTGTTCCCAGGCCTATCTGCCTTTTGCTGGCCACACTAAGGATATGCCATCTCTCTGATAATTGAATTAAGGGGAGCCCCCACAGAATACAGGAGCGCTGAACAAAGCCCTGTCCTGACCCAGGCAGATGGTTTATTGCAGATGTCGTAAATGTAGCTTCCTCCTGGAAGGAAAAAGGAGGGGCACTGCCTGTGAGAGCAAGCTGGCTTGGCAGAACTGGAAAAACCAGAAATTCAACCTTGTGCTGGTGGAAAACCACACCCCTTTGGGGCCAGAACCTAACTCTAAAAAGATGGATAACTCATAGTACGGACATGTGAAAATGTTATAAATGACACCATAATTCTTGTGATTTTTCTGCCCACATTTTAAGAGGTTTTTAGAACCGGTGGTATGTTCAGGGGGTTTTAGCGGAAAAGAGGATATTACTCAAAATGTGTGCATGTGAAAAATCTGACACTTCATCAACTAATGTCCATACTCCTTGCGCACATGTGTGTAAATTTGGGGTAATGTCCGGTATTGCAAACCAGTTAAAAAGTGCAAAATATTGCCATTTCTGAATGCAAGCCCCCAGGAAGAGCAGAGTTTGGACAGGGTATACCTCCTGTGATATGTGATGGGTGCATGTAATTTCAAACCACTGTGTAGCTATGAAATATGTATTTGGTTCAAATCTAGATTTGTGTGCAAGTTGACAGGAGGAGTGGACTCTCTGCAGGCTGTAAAATGACATCACTCTGACACAACTTAGCTCCCCCAATCAGGGGAGAAATGAAAGCTTGGCCAATGATAAGTGGAGAGGGGCTGGCTAGTGATGCTGCTCACACACACCCATTTTCAAAACACATAAAAGCAGAGAGACAGGACAGATAGGGGCCTTCAAATCCATTTGCAGCTGGAAGCTCTGCCGGGAAAATCCATACTTTACCTCCATCAACCTTCAGAGACCCAGACCAGACCAGCAGAGTAGAGCTGACCTGTTAGCAGAACCAGAGAGAGCTGACCCAGATCACTGTGAAGTGCAGAGACCAGAGTCCAGTCCAAAACCTGACCAGATCCGTGGCGAGGCCCATTTCACTCAAGAATATAGTGTGAGTACCTAGAAAACTGTGCAGAACCAATCTCTTAGTTAAAATAATATAGTTCAAGCTATTTTAATCTGAGTAGAACTGCCTCCTAACTGTCACCTGTCATTTGTAAAGCTGTCACTTGTCATTTTCTAGTTGCAAGCTGCACTTGTCTTTTTGAACTTTAAAATTTCAAATCTGAAAAACGACCTTTAATTAATCGCTCATATCTCCGTAACCGTTTGTGCTAGAGACTTGCAGTAACTTTCATCTGGAAGCTGAGATCCTAGGCAACGATATTGCTAGCCCTTGTAGTTCCTCTGTAATCGCGCCCGGCGCATTCGCAAATTTTGCCGCGATTTGCAATTTCTTCACGTGTAAAAATCTGCTGCTGCTTGCCTTCCATTTGCCAGAAATTCGTTTAACCTGCTAATTATCCCTGAATCATTGCTAGTGTGAGCCTGGACTAATATTAACTAGATACCACTCACCCTAAACCTCTAGAGGGAATTAAAAGCATTTTAGCATATTTTTTTCTACATTGCCAGCACATTTAAAAGCATTTGGGCCTGTGTTTTCAACGTCTGTAGTCTAAGTTGCTGGGTGAACTGAATTACATTTAAATTGCATTTCTGAGAATTGTGTGCCTTCCTTCCATTTCCCTGCATTGCATAAAAGGGGGGGTAAATTGTCCAAGAAAGTGATTACATTGTCTTTTGCTGAAATCCTATCAAGTTATTTTCTGTACTGCATTTCATTCCACATTGCATCCATTTGAAACCATAAAAGTATTGTTGCTATCTTATCCATTTCATGTCAACTCCTTAGTGATTATCAAGAAGTGTGCTAGTGCCAGATTCTCCGTTGTTAATCTTTATCATATCAGATTAAGTGTGCTATTCAATTATTAATTTATTATAAAGTGTGATATATATATCTATTGTTTAAATTATCAATTAAACCTTTTAACTTGCAAAACAGAACTACTTCTTGGCTCAGTGGGGTCAGGAGGATTCTAAGAGAGGGGTGATATATAGGGGTAGTCATCCAGAACGCATGAACTGGACATAAAGTTATATCAATAAGGGTTTTCATTCAGTATTATAGACTAGGCGTTGACTTAGCTGTAGTGTTGAATTGAATCCTCTTACAAATTGGGGGCTCGTGCCGGACGTTTGGGTTAGATCTACCATTTGTGCAGATTAATACAGCGTGACAGCTGACCAGATACACATATCCGGTCGGATCACCACGCTGTGTTACGCTGTAAAGCACTCCTCAAAGGAACGCTCTTAGGAAAAGGTCTGTTTTGCAAAAATAAAATACAAACTTCTGTAAGTCAGGACAGAGACCAATCTCTAGAATGACGACCTTAGTAGACATGAAAATAGCCAGAGAGCACCTCTTACATAAACTATTTGTGAGAGGTGAATGGACTGAACAGGGCCAGGATGCCTGGTTGCAGGCCATCACGCGACAGGTCACTGAAACAGGGTCAGACCTATGGAGAGATCAGGGTCCCCTACATGTGGCCCTGAGTGAACTATACATGGCTCCTAAAGCTAAGGATGAACAAGACAAGATGGTTAGGATAGCGGCATACCTGTACCTATATATGGGAGACATGCACGATAAATGTACGGAAAGCCAAGATCTGGCGAACAAGCGACAGATGGCGTTAGAGAAGGTCCAATCTGACCTGGTCTCTTCTGAGCAGAGGCTGCAGAGGAGCCAGGAGTCAGAAAATGATAGTAGGCAATATATCATTAAAATAAAAGAGGATATGGGCATCCTACAACAGGAAAAGACAGACCAGGATACCAGATTTCTGGCCCTGCAGAAGGAGCACCAAGACAGTTAGGACTCCTTACTGCAGAACCAGAAAAAGTTGGAGCAACAGATCAATTTCAACATGGCATGCGCGGAGCAGGTACTCACCCTGCAAAGCCAGCTAGATAGAGAGAAAGAGGAGAGCAATAAACTGATTCTGAAAGACCTGGATACCCAGGCAGAGTTTGATGAGGAGCGCCAAAAAGCTGGTGCCTTTCAACGACAGAGGGACGACCTGGCAGCACAGATGCAGGCTCTCAGTCAGGAAAGAGACACTTTAGGCCAGGAAGTCTGCCACTTAAAAAAGGAAATTGAAGAAAATCACCTGGCCCTCCAGGGGCTGGGTGACCTCCAAAAAGAAAACCAGAACTTGGTAGAGCACACCAGAAGGGTGGAAGATGCTCTGGCAAGAAAGGAGCAGGCCAGTAGGGATGGGACTCAGGAGGTAAACCTCCTGCAGCAAAGACTGGCCCAGTTCTCCAGGACCAACCAGGAAGCACAGAGGGAAAATGAGGCCCTCTGTCAACACAATGATAGGCTCCAACAACATGTAGCGATGCAGGAGAGACTGATAGAGTCTAGTAAGGCCTTGACTGAGGAACTGAAAGCACAAATGCAGGCTCTTGCATTGCAACAGGGAGCAGGGGCGGATAGAGATGAGGTCCGCTGGGAAAGAGAGACTCCTGACCATAACCTCAGGAGCCCTAACACCAGGGGCCTTCATCTCTCCCAGTCCCTGGACTCTACCACCCCCATGTCCCCTGGCGCACATGAGCACAGGGCCACAGGGATGGCAGATTACTATCCAGCTAAAAGTATGGGGCTCATAGGCCAGTACCACCCAGGAATGGAGGGGTGGGCATCCGGGTATGGGCACCCAAGTACAGTACAGTTCAGTGGGGAACCCCAGGAGAGTAGGCCCATTAAGGGCATCCTGAAAACCTCTGCCCAGTTAGGTCAGTGGGGGGGGTACCCATCAAATCCTGGCAGCAAGGAGGAATCTGAAGACTCCTCTGAACTGCGCAGGACACAGGAGACCAGGTCCCCACATTCTGCCAGCCATTCCCAGGCTCGCAGAATCCGGGAAAACCTGGAAGAGCAGACAGGAACCTCTGGGAGCAGTGCCTCTGAGTCAGAGGATGAATGGACAAGGGTTACCCGAACCAAAAAGGCCAATAAGGCAAAAAGGGCCTTGCTTAAGGACCCCTTAAAGCAGATTAAGGCGATCAGGAGCGTCATCACGCCTTACCATAAGAACGCTAAGTATTCTGTTTGGGAGCACTTAGAGTTGTTTGAGCAAATGATGGAGACTTTCCATTTGAAGGACAGCCAAAGCTGTATTCAATATGTAAAGTGGACCTTCTCCCCGGAATACTCCAGTTTCTTTGCGGGGCTGGAGGACCAAAATCATTTAAGATGGTCCACCTATAAGGCGGCCATCTTGAAACATTTTTCTGTTCACAGAAATCCTCAAGAGGCTCGCAAGGCAGCCTACAATTTGCAATGTGGGGAGGATCAGGCCCCACAAGAATTTGTGCAAGAACTGAAACGTGCTTTTGCGCAGACCACCAGAAGGGTGCGCACAGACAGTAGAGAATTCATTAATACATTTTTTCATGCCTTGCCCAAATACATAATGACCCAGCTCGTGAGGGATTTTCATGAGAAAAGATCTTTAGACTGGGTCATTGAACAGGCTACCCGGATCTATGAGGTGCAGAAACCGGTAGATAGCAAAAGTAATGCCCAGAAAAACCCCAAAGCCAACAGCACCCCTGCTGCTGCCAAGGTGGCAGAGGTAAAGGTCACCCCCGTTTTGGATTTGGAGATGGGGGGGGCCTAAAAACCTACCTGCACCTAATAATGCTAGGCCCAGAAGGCCCTTGGGCCAGTCACAGACAGGGAGCCAGGGAGGCAGCCCCACAAATGGGGTCCCTCGCTCTCCTGATTATGTAAGTCCCCGTTACAAGGGAAATCGACCCATCCTGGGTTATGTGTGGACTCCTCCAGCCCAAGGGGGGGGATCCAGCCAAGCACCTAACCCAGGGAACTTCCCTCCCAACTTCCCACAGGAGGGCAGAAATTCTCCAAATCCTGGGCAGAACTTTTTCCCCAGGTATCCACCCAATTTCCAACCCCAAAATCATCCATCCTTCTTTCCCCAATTCCCTGAGCCCAGACAACCTAATCCGGGAGAGGGGAGGCCAAGGGTGGAGGGGTACCCAAATCTTCCCAATCCGGGGTATTACCAGAGAAGGGACAGCTACCCTTCCCGGGATCAGCCCAGGGGAGAAAACAGGGCCCCGTATCAGCCTGAGCGGGTTTCCCAGTTAGAGCGCCAGGTTCAAAACATGGCGCGGGATCTGGGTCACATACTGAGGGCTCAGCAGAACCCTCAGATGGGCGTGCCGGCGCAGAATGCACCCAAATCTGGACCTGGTGCTCCAGAACAATGACGGGGGCAGCACCCCGATAACACACCGGTTCCCAGGGAGGAGGCACAAGGGGAAGGGGGGTGTAAAGCCTTGGAGGAAGCTTCCTTCCTCACTTGTAAACAGCCCCTGGAAACCCAGGAACCGGAAACAAAATCTCTTGCCCCTGAAAGTCTGCCTCCTAAGGAGCAGAGGCGGGGTAGGAGAAACAAAAGACCCAAACAGACTCAGTTTGAGGAGGAGGTACAGATATTCCAATTTGAGGGAGAGGGATCCTCAGAGGATCCTGGGAAAAGGATCTTCTCCTTCAGAGAGGGGGGAACTCCTCCCAAAGAAAAATGGGTCCCTAGGGATGCAAATCCAGACTGGGGAGATGTGGAGACTGAGCTACCGCCGCCCACCATCTCATCCCAGAACCAACAGCAAGAAAATCCCCTGGTTCAAACCCATCCTGGTGACTGCCTCCAAAAAGGGGGGGGGGCGGCCCGGAACCGGAGCCAGGGGAACCCACAATGGGTCTGATCTCCAGTTGCCAAATTTTTCTTTCAGATTCCCAAGGCTCTCCACAGAATTCCTCCCAAATCTCTTCGCTAGCGATGTCCAAAACCAGAAAGCTAGCCCACCAGTTGTCCAAAAATGTGCATTATCTGTGCCCCCTTGAGGAGAAGGAGGGAAGATATTATTCCCCGGTACAAGTACAGGGGCAGGGTACAATTTTGGCACTGGTGGACACTGGATCTCAAGCTACCCTTCTGTCCAGAAGGGCCTTTGACGAACTGAATGCAGGAAGGGGAGGGAATTACCAAATTCACTCACCTCTCTTCCTGGGCAACTCCAGAACTTTGACGGGAAGGAAATTCCCGTCGAGGGGACGGCAGATTTGGACATTAAAATTAGGCGACATAAGTTGAAACACCGGTCATAGTTGTGACCCCAGAGGGCACCCCTTGTTTACTAGGGAATGACCTCCTGAGAAGGTTGTCACCCCTAATAGATTGCGTAAACAAGGTCCTCTGGACCCAGACTAGCCGACCAATAAAATTAAAACAGAGTGTCAACCATGTTAGTTTAAACGGCACCTGCCACATGGTTGAACAAAAATCTGACCAAGTAGAATTTCACTTCCAGAACAACCAGATTCCAGACGTGACAGTAATAGCAGTAGGACAACAGACTGGTGATGGGGGGTCCTCTCTATTTCTGAAAATCAACCTTCCTTCCAGTTTAAGGTGGTATTCCACACTGGAAGGAAACACCCTGAAATTCTTTACTAATCCACAATCAGAAACTCCCACTCCTATAGTCCAGAAAGATGTGAAATCAGCTCAGAGCCTGGCTGAGATTCAGCAAATTGGAGAGCAGTTGTTCATCCCTGTCCAGTTAAATGATGGGAAGGACTCTGTTCTCGCTCGAGTGTGTGTGAACAACGGTAAGAGCTTCATCAGCGAAGCCATGTTCCGCCAACTCCCAAAAGATCCAGCCATTCCCACATTCAAACTGAAAGACAAATGGGAAATGGACCTGGAAGCACCTAATTCCAAACATCTCCTGCCAAGCAGGTGTATGCTCAAAATCTCCATGGGCAACGAGAACATAGTCCACAATTGTTGGGTCGTGCGAGACGTCCCTGCCGCCTTTTACTTAGGCAGTGACATTCTCAATCGCTTTGCCATTAGTTTGGACCTAATAAACTTCAAAGCTTGGTCCCGATTAGCGGATAATCCCATGGCGTTTGATGATCCAGAAAAAGCATTTAGGTCAGCTCAATTGCTACCTTATGCAGTTGAAATTCAGATTAAAGAGGAAGTCACCATCCCAGAAAGGACCCGACAATTCTCCCTGGAAGTGAAAGCTAAAAGAGGACAATATTTGCAAAACCCTGATGCTTACATACATCTAAATGCTTCTCTCCAACAGCAAGGGTTGGGGGTAAACCCAACTCCATTAGTCAACATAGAACATGACACCATTCCAATAGAGGTGGATAACAGCGACTTAAAGAGTATTACTCTAGCCGCAGGCACCATTATTGGAATGGCGGTTGATGACCGACATTTTTCCATCGACTTAGTAAATGAACTGTTAGGACCAATCCCAAGGACTGTTTTGACAGTGACAGTGAGGACAATACAACACCAGACAGGATTTTTACCCGGCATGGGGGGAACTTCCTGGTGTACACTTCTTGACCTTATGGTAAGGAAGATGTGACTTGTGACTTCAGGAGGGATGAGGTGATTTTCCAAGTCCATGAGGGCTGCCTTTCCCACCTGAAGCCTCCAGTCCAAATCAGCACTCTGACCAGGGACTTCTCCACCCAGCTGGAGGAGGCCGCTGAGATAGCCAAACCAGAAGTCTTTCCAGGCTTCAGGCAGATGGTGGAAGAGAGAGTCAACCTAGCTGATGCCTGTGTGACTCTGGAACAAAAGCAAAAGTTGAAACAAGTTTTCTTGGATTTCCAAGATCTCTTTGCGGTAGACTCATATGACTGTGGTCGCACTGACATCCACACAACAACAATCCCCACGGACCCTGGCATGACTCCTGTGTTTGTGAAGCAATATCGCTTGCCTCTCGCATCAATGGAGTCCCTTACTGAAATAATTAAGAAACTTGAGTCCCGGGGAATAATCCGTCCAGTTCACAGCACCTTCAATAATCCGGTGCTGGGAATATTAAAGCCAAACGGCCAGTGGAGACTCTGCGCTGACCTTAGGGAACTCAACAAACGGGTCCATGCTTCCCGATGGCCTCTGCCCTACATTGACCAAGGGCTGGCCCAGATTCAGGGGTCACAGGTATTGACTGCAATAGACCTGACCAATGGATACTGGACCGTGCCGGTCAGTAGGGAGGACCAATACAAGCTGGCTTTTACCTTTGGGGCCAGCAGTAGACATGGACCCGGACTCCCTTCGGATACCTCAACTCCGGCAATGAATTCAACATTTTTCTACACAAGGCCATGCCCAACTTGGGTGCAAGGGGTAACCTGGCTTATGTAGATGATGTCCTCATCAAAAGTTCATCTGTGGAGGAACACATAGCGGAGATCCGTTATGTTCTGACACAGTTGAGGGCCGCCGGAGCAAAACTTTCCTTTCAGAAAGCACAGTGGTGTAGAACCTGTGTTAATTTCTTGGGGCATGAGATTACTCCTCAGGGTCTCTGTCCCCAGGAAAAGAAAGTGGAAGCACTTCAGAAACTGAAAGACCCCACAACTCTGCGGGAACTAAGGAGCCTCCTTGGACTGACTAATTACAGCAGAAAGTTCATCGAGGGCTACGCAGAGATCACCAGACCCCTGATTCATCTCCTGAAAGGGGGGGTCAAGTGGGAATGGGGTCCAGAACAATCCGAGGCAGTAAGACAACTCAAGAGAAGCCTCTCACAAGCGCCTTGCCTAGCTTACCCTGTCAGAAACAAGGAGTTCTTCCTGGAGACAGGGTTCTCTAATACGTGCTTGACGGCAGTATTATACCAAAAGTATGACAAGGTCAATAAAGTAATCTCCTATGCGAGCAAAACTTTATCCTCTGTGGAGGAAAAATTCAACGATTGTGAGAAGGCACTCCTGGCAACGGTGTGGGCATTGAAGAATTACCGCCCGTTTATCCAGGGGGAACACATCATAGTGGAGACTCCACACCAGCCTCTGCAATATCTCCAAAGTGATAGAATCCGGGCCGGAAATGTGAGTAATTCCCGAATTACTTCCTGGATTCTGTCAATGCAAGGCTTTCCTGTGGAGGTCAGATATGGCCAAAACAAGAAGAGTCCCCTCGCGCAAGGTCTGGCTGACTTGCATGATTGTGCCAGAGAAAACTGTCTCGAGGACGAAAGTCTAAAAATCAAGGACAACACGGAGGCATACCTTAATTCCCCCCACAAAGTCTTTGAAGAAGACAAGTGTGAGGGAATGCCCACTGTCTATGTGGATGGATGCTCTTACCATGTTGACAACAACGGGGAGAAAGAACTGGTGGCCGGCGTAGGGAATGCATGGGTGAATGAGTCCCCAGAACCCTCCGCTGGATACAAAATTGGTCCCCGAAGTAGTCAGGTGGCAGAATTGATGGCTGTGCATCAGGCCATCCTCACTGCTGTCCAGCATCAACTCCACGAACTGGTCATAATCACAGATTCGGATTATGTACGGAACGGGTTCGTGGAGCACCTGGTTAATTGGAAAGCCAGGGGCATGTTATGTGCTAACAACAAACCCTTGAAACATGGGAAGTTGACCCAAAACATTGACGATCTGGTCACCTCGAATGAGATGACCATCTATTGGAAAAAGATCAAGGGTCATTCCAAAGTAGAGGGACCAGACAAAACTGGAAATGACTTAGCTGATCAGTTGGCCAAAACCGGGGCCATCCAAGGGGATCTAATTGAGATTGAGTCCCTGTTGGGGGAAATCCAGGTCACTGCTATCACTAGGTCCCAGACAAATGCTCACAACGACCTTTCAATTGCACAATGGAGTAAGGAGACCCCCGATGCTGATTTGATTACAGCTCAGAAGGGGGATCCAATAATTGGTAAATTTTACCAGCACCTTGAGGACCCTGAGAACTTTCCCCTGACGGATACCGATTACACTGGGAAAGAGGACCTAAGAGTGTTGATGAAATGTCCAAAAATGTTCCGGATCCAAGACGGTTTGCTGGTAAGGAAATCCAAAGCTGGCCACAATCAGTGGGTGGTTCCTACCTCATTCCGAAGCCTGATGTTAAGTCACGCCCATGATGCGGCCACCGCCGGTCATAGGGGGTTTCACACAACATTGGAAATCTTAAGAGAGGTTGCATACTGGCCACACATGGGGCAGGACCTTGACCAATACTTGAAGGGGTGTCTTGTGTGTGCACAATTTCAGCCATCATCCCTCACGCACCGTGCGCCTCTCCAAAAGAGGGGGATGACCCTGCCATGGTCAGATTTACAAATCGACTTCGTAGGCCCCGTGATTCGCTCGGCTAGGGGGAATAAGTACATGTTGACCGTCACATGCTTGTTCACCAAGTGGGTGGAATGTCTCCCAGCCCCAAATTGCAAGGCAGAAACGGCAGCTGCCTTGATGATTAACCACATCTTTTCCCGTTTTGGTCTACCTCAAAGGATTGAGTCAGACAGAGGTAGCCACTTCACCAGTGAAGTAATGACAAAGATGTGGGAGATACTGGGGGTCAAGAGAAAGCTACACATTGCTTACCGGCCAGCTTCTTCTGGGGCAGTAGAGAGATATAACCGAACCATTGTGAGCATATTAAAGAAGTTTGTGGCAGATTCTGGGCCAAGTTGGGATATCCGATTACCTCTGGTCCTAATGGCCATCAAATCTACCCCTTCATCTGCAACCAAAATGTCACCATTTGAGTTGATGACTGGGCGCAAGATGGTGCTTCCGCAGCATTTGCTCTACAGGACCCAAGAGCAGACACTGATAAATGCCTCCACAACTCATGAGTATGTGGAGAATTTAAGGAAACACCTTCAACATGCTTTTGCTTATGCTCAGCGGAATCTAGAAAGATCAGCTGATAGCATGAAGACCCACTATGACCTGAAAACTTCCAGGAAGGAATATCAGGTGGGAGACCGGGTCTATCTATACAACTTCCAAAGGAACCAGGCCAAGCAGCGCAAATTTTTGCCTACATGGAAGGGACCCTTTGAGATCATCGGCAAGATCTCCCCTGTGGCCTACAAAATCCACATCCCCAAAGGTCCTTTGGCAGAGGGGGAAGACAAGTGGGTCCACATGAACCAGTTGAAATGTTGCCATCCCAGGCACACTCTGCAACAACTGGAGGAATCCTCTGGAATCCTAGCGGGTACTGTCTCAGACTAATTCAGTTCCAACCATAAAACATACCACATCTAGTCTCTAAAATATTGTGATTTGCATGAAACTGTCTCTTAGTTATACTGTTCTTTTTTCAAAATAAGAATGTAATGTTTCGTTATGATGAAATGCATATGCTGCCCCACTATATCAATGGTGGGGGAAAAATGTCTATGAATAGGTATTGCCGCTCTTCCTTTGTCGTCCTAGGAGAAAGAAAACCTTGAGACGGGCCAAGGAGGACGATCCGGGGACCGGGAGCAGAGACGCAACGGGCCCGGGGTACCGCCCAATATTCCCATCAGGACCGGCGAGGAGAACCGATCGATCAGTACCGGATGGAGGAAAAGATGCTGAACTGTGCCATCTATTGGAAGAAGATGAGGAAACATCCCAGGTCTTGCGAGTCCCATTCGTGAAATAGAATGGCCATCGCAAGAGGGGGGCTTGTGGGATGTATTTACCCATGCATCCGAGCCCTACCTCAAAACTGTGCAGTATTGGAAAACATCATGATGGCCAGAGCTTCCCAGAAAATGCACAGGGAAATGCATGAAGAATAGGCTGCCACTCATTTTTGCCGATGTTATGGGCACAGAAGGACACTGCCTAAAACCACCATTGGACTACCCACACAGTAGTCTGAAACCATTGGGAGTGGCAATGCTGATTGCCAAAAGCAAACCCATAACTGTTGGGAATTCATTTTCTTGAATCCCAAAAAGGGGTGCAGTACCAGTACTCACCACTATCCAAAAGCCGGCGTTTTAAAACAACACCAGATTTTACTTTTTGTAGAAAACGGAATCAATGAACCCAAAACATGCCAAAGAAAGACATTTTAAGAGGTGGATCCAATGTAAAGTTATATTCTGAAGTGACTTGAAGGTTTATAACAAGACTGGCTGAGCTGTGGATTTCAGCAGTTTAAGTAAATTTGGACTGAAAGACACTAAAAAAATCTAAATGTTTAAAAGAAATGAGTGACCTACTTTGAGTGTCACATAGGTTGCAATTGTTTAAATGTCATAGTTTTAAACTTAGAATCAGCATTCTAGCTGCATATGTAAAAATGTTTAGTTTTATTTGAATGCAGTAAACTGGGGAACAGAAATGACATGTAGCTAAAAACTGGCTTAAAGAGATTCCAATTTTGCCTGGCAACTACCCCCCATCAGGAGTGAAACTTGAGTCACAGCTGTGTTCCCAGGCCTATCTGCCTTTTGCTGGCCACACTAAGGATATGCCATCTCTCTGTTAATTGAATTAAGGGGAGCCCCCACAGAATACAGGAGCGCTGAACAAAGCCCTGTCCTGACCAAGGCAGATGGTTTATTGCAGATGTCGTAAATGTAGCTTCCTCCTGGAAGGACAAAGGAGGGGCACTGCCTGTGAGAGCAAGCTGGCTTGGCAGAACTGGAAAAACCAGAAATTCAACCTTGTGCTGGTGGAAAACCACACCCCTTTGGGGCCAGAACCTAACTCTAAAAAGATGGATAACTCATAGTACGGACATGTGAAAATGTTATAAATGACACCATAATTCTTGTGATTTTTCTGCCCACATTTTAAGAGGTTTTTAGAACCAGTGGTATGTTCAGGGGGGTTTTAGCGGAAAAGAGGATATTACTCAAAATGTGTGCATGTGAAAAATCTGACACTTCATCAACTAATGTCCATACTCCTTGCGCACATGTGTGTAAATTTGGGGTAATGTCCGGTATTGCAAACCAGTTAAAAAGTGCAAAATATTGCCATTTCTGAATGCAAGCCCCCAGGAAGAGCAGAGTTTGGACAGGGTATACCTCCTGTGATATGTGATGGGTGCATGTAATTTCAAACCACTGTGTAGCTATGAAATATGTATTTGGTTCAAATCTAGATTTGTGTGCAAGTTGACAGGAGGAGTGGACTCTCTGCAGGCTGTAAAATGACATCACTCTGACACAACTTAGCTCCCCCAATCAGGGGAGAAATGAAAGCTTGGCCAATGATAAGTGGAGAGGGGCTGGCTAGTGATGCTGCTCACACACACCCATTTTCAAAACACATAAAAGCAGAGAGACAGGACAGATAGGGGCCTTCAAATCCATTTGCAGCTGGAAGCTCTGCCGGGAAAATCCATACTTTACCTCCATCAACCTTCAGAGACCCAGACCAGACCAGCAGAGTAGAGCTGACCTGTTAGCAGAACCAGAGAGAGCTGACCCAGATCACTGTAGTCCAGTCCAAAACCTGACCAGATCCGTGGCGAGGCCCATTTCACTCAAGAATATAGTGTGAGTACCTAGAAAACTGTGCAGAACCAATCTCTTAGTTAAAATAATATAGTTCAAGCTATTTTAATCTAAGTAGAACTGCCTCCTAACTGTCACCTGTCATTTGTAAAGCTGTCACTTGTCATTTTCTAGTTGCAAGCTGCACTTGTCTTTTTGAACTTTAAAATTTCAAATCTGAAAAACGACCTTCAATTAATCACTCATATCTCCGTAACCGTTTGTGCTAGAGACTTGCAGTAACTTTCATCTGGAAGCTGAGATCCTAGGCTTTCCTAGGACCCCAAAACGATATTGCTAGCCCTTGTAGTTCTTCTGTAATCGCGCCCGGCGCATTCGCAAATTTTGCCGCGATTTGCAATTTCTTCACGTGTAAAAATCTGCTGCTGCTTGCCTTCCATTTGCCAGAAATTCGTTTAACCTGCTAATTATCCCTGAATCATTGCTAGTGTGAGCCTGGACTAATATTAACTAGATACCACTCACCCTAAACCTCTAGAGGGAATTAAAAGCATTTTAGCATATTTTTTTCTACATTGCCAGCACATTTAAAAGCATTTGGGCCTGTGTTTTCAACGTCTGTAGTCTAAGTTGCTGGGTGAACTGAATTACATTTGAATTGCATTTCTGAGAATTGTGTGCCTTCCTTCCATTTCCCTGCATTGCATAAAAGGGGGGGTAAATTGTCCAAGAAAGTGATTACATTGTCTTTTGCTGAAATCCTATCAAGTTATTTTCTGTACTGCATTTCATTCCACATTGCATCCATTTGAAACCATAAAAGTATTGTTGCTATCTTATCCATTTCATGTCAACTCCTTAGTGATTATCAAGAAGTGTGCTAGTGCCAGATTCTCCGTTGTTAATCTTTATCATATCAGATTAAGTGTGCTATTCAATTATTAATTTATTATAAAGTGTGATATATATATCTATTGTTTAAATTATCAATTAAACCTTTTAACTTGCAAAACAGAACTACTTCTTGGCTCAGTGGGGTCAGGAGGATTCTAAGAGAGGGGTGTTATATAGGGGTAGTCATCCAGAACGCATGAACTGGACATAAAGTTATATCAATAAGGGTTTTCATTCAGTATTATAGACTAGGCGTTGACTTAGCTGTAGTGTTGAATTGAATCCTCTTACAGTCCAAGTTCAGATGGTGGCCAGGTGACCAGTGTGTGGACTAGACAGGTCGTTAGAATGGGAGAGGAAGAGATATAGCAGAAGAGAAGAGGAAGGTCTTGAGTTGCTTCCAGAACCGGAGGTGGTTCTGATCAGTTTTGTGAGAGGCAGGGAGGCTGTTTGAGAGGGAGGGCCCAGCCGAACAAATAAATCTGTCCCCTACTCTCTGCTTGGAAAAGCGACTGACCCTCAGGGAGTTGGAGGTGGGTGAGCAGGGAGCTTGAGAAGGAAGATGTTTAGGAAGAGAGCGTTGGAGGATGTGCATTCCCAGGACCCAGAAAGCCTTGTGGATGATGCAGAGGCTCTTGAATTTGCCGCCACAGGTAGCCTTGAAGGGATTTCAGTGCTGGAGAGATACAATCCCTGGGCTTGAGGCCAAGAACAAGTCTTGAAGTCCTGTTCTGGATAAGTTGTAGAGGAAGGAAGACTTAGAGGTGGCTGTTGCAGTAGTCCAGCTTAGAGAGGACCAGAGCTCTGGAGATCATGAGCATCTGTGGAAAGTGAGGAATGAAGAATATCTCTGAGGAAGTACAGCTGATAGTTTGACTTCTTAGAGATGTCAGAGATGTGAGGAGAGACAAAGAGGGTAGAGTCAAAGATAACCCCAAGGGAGATTGCGCATGCGCGAGGGACGCATGCAGATCTAAGCACTTCAGCTCCGGGCCGAAGCTGCATTTTTTCCTTTTAAATAAACCCTTTTTGCTGCTCTAAAGAACCCCATCTGCCTACGATTGCTACGCACTTGGGCAGCCGCCGCTGCAGCTCTGAGACAAGGGGGACTCCAATACCGGCTCAAAGACCGCCGGCTGGCAGGTGATCCGCGGCCAGCGCAGCGTGAGCAGAGGTGACTGCTCACCCCTCCCCCTCCGGGGCACACCAACGCTTCAGAGCCGGGGCACGTGCTGGAGAAACACAGGCGGGCCGACAGAGCACACCCTGGGACGCTCAGCCGGAACCGCCGGAGCAATGAGTACAGTCCCTCCCGCCCACCTGATCCTTAACATTGCCGGGCGCTAGGACTGAAGCGGCCCGATCGCCGATCCACTGCATCCCGCTAAAGAAACCCTCACCTTCCTTCCTGTGCCTGCGGAGGATCACGCGGGAAGCGCTCCAACACCTCCTTATCACGGACCCGCGGCTGCCTGAAGTGCACACCCCAGGCCCGGGCCTATGCCACCAGCCTTTCATCGGTGGTCTCCGCCTTCCCCTCCCTCGCCATCAGCGAGACTGAACCGCCTGGGAAGATCTAGTGCCACGCTCCCCTTCTGGTGGACGACACGAAGGCAACGGACTCAGCCATAGCAATGTAGGGATGTGAGTGCGACATGGGGAAAGAAAAACTAAACGGCAAACTCTTCAAAGTAAGATGGATTTTTATACAACAGGGCCCCCCTCGCCAGGGGACGCAGGCCTCAGAAGAGGAAGTTGCCAGCGAAGAGGCTCAGGACCCCCCAATTTCTCTGTCCGACCTCATGAGAGCGATTGGGGACTTCAGAACATCGCTGGACTCAAAATAGGCGGCCTGTCCTCAGAGGTCTCCCTTATCCGGCAGGATCTACGCAACCTCTCAGCTAGGGTGGGGCGAGGCGGAGCAAAGGGTGTCCGCCACAGAAGACACCGTCCACCACCTGGAACAACAACTTGCCACAATCACCCAGAGAGTCACCCAGCTGGAATACCGCGCTGAGTATAACGCGGGGAGAGTGCGACGCAATAACCTGAGGATCCTTGGAATACCAGAGAAAGAGGAAGGCCCCAGTGCTGAACTGTTCCTGGAAGACTGGCTGACTCACGTCTTCTCTCCTAAAAAGCTATCCAAATTTTTCTCCATAGAAAGAGCACACAGGGTGCCCACTGGCCGACCCACCCCTGGAGCCCCACCTAGAACAATGATTGCACGCCTGCTGAATTACCGAGACCATGATGCGATCCTGCAGATGGCCAGGGCCTCCGGCCCGATCACGTACAACGGCTACAAGGTTGGGTTCTACCCCGATTACACCAAGGAAGTTCAAAAGGCTGCCAGTCATTTGACTCCGTTAAGAAGAAACTCCAGTCGTTATCTGTCAAGTACGCCCTGTTCTTCCCGGCACTGTTCAAAGTCTACTACGAGGGCACCACTCATCTCTTCCACAACCCCAAAGAGGCATGAGACTGGCTTGAAACTCAAGTCCTCACGGACCCTAGAGTGGGGCACACACCACCGGGCTTGCCTACACAGAAGCCCTGGTCCGAGCGGCCCTCGCCCCCTCGATCCCCGACCAATGCAGACGATGGCATGGCTGGGAACCCTACAGAGAAGGGATAAGCCCCACGCAATATGGGGACGAATCTTCAACACGATAATATGGGAACGTTCACTTAGCGGCTGCCACACCTAGTGCTTCGCGGGCACTATCACAGTCCGGGCTATCCTGAGGAAGTTTACCAAGTTATAAGTTTGATGTTTGGGTGACAGGTGCCCCCAGTTGGGGGGGAAGTACAGGGAGGGGGGTGTTTTAGGAATATAAGGAATCAGAATCACGGATCGAGAAGGCATGACACCAGTAGGCACTGGCGAGGGGGGCACGCACGGCCTACGGGCGGGACAGTTGATACCAAAATTATCCAGGCATCAGGCACATCACTACGGGGCGACCCACAGACGTTTCCCCTGAGGGAATACCCCTACACTCCTTTGAAAACTATGCAACTGCCATTGATCCTTCCAGATGCCGAGTTAAAACGCCCACACAGATAAAATGAACTCCAACAAGGTATCCTTGCTGTCCTGGAATGTTAACGGACTTGGATCCAGCATAAAACGAAGACTGGTGCTCCAATATCTCAACCGCTACTCACCAGACATAGCTCTTCTAAACGAAACGCATCTGATTGGTACGAACATCAACTTTTTCAAAAGGTCCAACTATCCACATACCTACCAGGCCGGATTCAAAAAGGCGCCAGGGGCACGATGATACTCGTCCACAAGCGTCCCCCCCTACAGGTTAGGAAGGTCAAAGCTGACCCCCGGGGCCGCTATGTAATGATATTTGCCGATATTTGGGGTGAGAAATGGGGCCTTGCAGCAATTTATGCCCCCCCATGCTCACGAAAGAACTACTGTCCGAGCTGCGAAATGTGCTCCTGGAAGAAGAGGCGGATCTGTGGGTGATAGGGGGAGACTTTAACAAAGTGATGGACACCGCAGTCGATAGATCTCATAGGAGATCAGGATGCCGCCCCGCCTCTACGCCACTCGCCATGTTCGCCGAAGCCCTGGGGTTGACGGACACATGGCGGTCACTCCATGGCGACGAGGCTGGTTTTTGCTTCTTCTCCGGCGTGCACAAATCGTTCTCAAGGATTGATTATGCCTTCATCCCCTGCAGCACAAACCACAGACTCCTAGCCGCTGAATTCCTCGCAATGGGTATTTCGGATCACTCTCCACTTCTCCTAACCTTGATAGAATGCCTGTCGATGTCCGGATCGCAACTGGCGCCTGAACACATACCATCTGCGGCTCCCCGAAATCGCAGAGCAACTGGAAAAAAAGACATCAGAGTATTTCGAAAACAACAAGGGTTCAGTGGACTGCCCGATCTCGATCTGGGAGGCATATGAGACAGACCTTCGGGGAGAAGCTATCTCGGTGGTTTCCGCCAACCAAAAACGACAGGTCCAAAAGATCAGAGAGGCAGAGGCACATGTCCTGGAGTGTGAGTGACAGACCCTAGAACACAGCGACCAGGAGACAATGGATGCCCTGACCACGGCACAAGATAACCTCAGTAACCTAGCTCTGGACAATGCACAAACAGCCCAGCAGCTAGTCCGGAGTCAAATTTATGAACGTGGCAACAAAGCAAACAAGACACTGGCCTGGTTGGAGAGGTGTGAACAAAACAGGGGACATGTACGTGCCATTAAATTGCGGATGGCACACTACTCACAGACGACTCTGACATTGTGGAAGCATTTGCCACCTACTACGAGAAGCTCTACACCCCACCCGCCGAGAGCTTGCCTACTGTTCCCTCCCACTACCTCAACCGGATCGAGATCCCAAAACTCTCACAGCACCAGTCAGAACTCCTGAATGCTGAACTCACGGAGGCCGAGGTGCAAGAAGCACTAACACAGCTCAAGCTCGAGAAAACTCTTGGTCCCAACGGTTTCCCCACAGAAACATGGAAATACCTCAGAGGTACACTATCGGCCCATATGCACCGCACGTTTCTGCATAGAAAAGAACTAGGGACGCTCCCCTCGGACCTCAGGAAGGCATGCATAGTAGTCCTACACAAACTAGGGAAACCTCCAGAGGAATGTGCCTCCTATCGTCCCATCTCACTAATCA
This sequence comes from Ambystoma mexicanum, assembly GCF_040938575.1. Lineage (NCBI taxonomy): Eukaryota > Metazoa > Chordata > Amphibia > Caudata > Ambystomatidae > Ambystoma > Ambystoma mexicanum. Next base: position 100,380,751 of record NC_090930.1, read on the forward strand.
ATGGAGAAGCCATGGTCCTCGCCAGAACACTCACCTACAGGCTTCTGAAGGTTATAGAGACCCTTATCCATCCGGACCAATGTGGATTTATGCCCAATAAATCCACTCGCATGAATTTACGCAGAATCCAACTGGCGCTGAGCAGATCCAAAGAAATACCTGCCCCACTAGCCTCCTGGCGGTGGACTTCGAAAAGGGGGTGGGACACTTTGTGGGCAATCATGGATCGGATGAATCTGGGGCAAACATTTATATCATGGGTCAGGCTGCTCTATGAATCCCCGGAAGCCACGGTAAGGGTGAACGGTAGGTCTTCTAAATCATTTCCCATGGGTAGGGGTACGAAACAGGGGTGCCCGCTGTCTCCGCTTCTCTTCCTCCTGGCCATCAAACCACTTGCTATTGAGCTCAGCGCTAACACCAACTGGACCGGATTCACCTGGCCGGGAGAGGAGAAGACTGCCTCTTGCTCTACACGGATGACCTCCTTGTGTACCTTAGTAACCCGCGCACCTCATGCCCTATGTCTCCCTCATCCTTAGAGAATATCAAAACTTTGCGGGCCTGAAAGTGAATGAAACCAAAACCATTTACTTCCCAATCCAGGGTGGCGATTCTGCAATTCCTGAGACCTGCCCATACCATGTCTCTATCAGGGAATTTACATATCTAGGCATACGACGCGATCCGACACTTGAAGGGTTCCTCCAGCTGAACCTACAACCAGTACTAGAGCGATTTAACAAAGACACTTCCCACTGGCAATCACTCCCCCTATCGCTAATGGGCAGAGCGACATCCTTTACGTTCTCCAAAACGCCCCATTTACCATCCCCAGAGAAACCTTTGCACTTATTGATAGGAACCTCTGCACGCTATTATGGGGAGGGAAGCAATCCAGAATCGCCCTTCACACACTCCAGAGATCGGTCTGGGAGGGGGGTATGGGTCTCCCCTGCATACGTACGTATGACCTTGCGACACAGATCGGAGTGTTAAACGATTGGATGCATGCAGAACGCACACTACCACACCTCCGTATCGAACTAGAGACCATGACCCCCTTAAACCTGCTGCATACTCGGTATGCCACCCACAACCACCTCCCGAAGTTACCCAAGACGACGCATCATATCCGTCGAGCTTGGCGGGAGGCACACAAACTGATCGGCTGGAAAGGAAAGCCAACACTGTCCCAACCTATATGGCACAACACACTCCTCCTGAAGTAGTGAAAATAGGCTCTTTCGGTCACAGGCACGCAAAAGGGATACACACACTGGCACATGTGATACAAGGGGGTCGCCTCCTGGACTTCGGGACCATGCAGGTGCAGTTTGATCTGACGCCCATGGACCGGTTTTGGCAAGCGCAGCTGGCCCTCGCCATCCACACCCAATTTCCAGACACGACAAACATACCCCCAAGCTCTCCCATTGAGACCAATATCCTCCCGCAACGCATCCCTTCAAAGGTCACCTCCACTCTCTATCAGGCCCTCAACTCTTTTGGGGCTACACAGCTCGACAGGCTCAAAGCAAAGTGGGAAAGGGATGTGGGCCAACTGGAACCGGAAGACTGGGTTGATGCATTCATGTCCCCTAGGGAAATCGGGATAGAAAATAAACACAGACTAATTCAACTGAGAATCCCTCACCACTCTTATCACTCACGTACTGCAATGGCCAGATGGGGGGGGCTAGAAGATGGGACATGCATCAGATGCAAAACTGAGCCAGCCACCTTCTACCATATGATATGGGACTGCCCAATGCTACAGGTCTTCTGGGAAGCCTGTATTAATACGATCTCTGCTGCCCTGGCAAAGCAAATCCCTAGGGATCCCAAAATGGTACTCTTAGGCATCTGGGGAGAAGTAGACCTGACACAATATGAAAAAATGTTCCTGTCAATAGCGTTAGGGGCAGGCAAGAGACTTATCGTGGCTAAATGGGGTTCTGCAGACCTACTGTACCTGAACCGCTGGAGTAATGAACTGGACAGATGCGCGGCTTCAGAACACCAGATCTATAATGCACGGGGTTGCCCCCGCAAATTCAAAATAATATGGGGCAAATGGCTTGATGCTCATTGAAGCCAACGGATGGATGCAGATCAACACCTCGAATAACACTATTTGCCTGTCTTGTCCTGCAGCTGTCCTTGGCCCTTGACCCTGCGGTGCCCCTCTTGCTCTTGATATTGCTATGCCTCTCTCATTTGTTGTATGCCGATGATTCATGCTTATTGTTATTATGTTATGTTTTTTAAACCCAATAAACAGAGTTATGAAAGAAAAAAAAGAGAACCCCAAGGTTCTTAGCCTCACCAGTAGGATTAGGAAGAGAACCCAGAGTGGGTGGCCAGAGAGAGAGAGAGGAAAGGAATGATCTGGTGTTCTGATGAGGAGAATCTCAGTCTTAGTGGCATTACGGCAGAGATCATTAGCCACACACAACTCCTGGATTGTCGACAGACAGAGATGAGAGAAGGAGTAGAGGCCGCCGAGGGGAGCCTGAAAGAGAGCTGGGTGACATCCACATAGCACTGAAAGTTGGAGCAGAGAGCAGTGATGCAGTGGGCAAGAGATACCAGGTATTGGATGAACAGCCAAGGAGAAAGATTAGACACCTGGGGTACACCAAAGATAGACAGATAGAAGAGAGGAAGGGCCCAAGCTGGACCTGGGGGTGTCCATCCACGAGAAAGGAGGTCAGCCGTCATTTGCATGGTACATTTGAAAGCTTGTGGATGGAGGTTAATCAGAAGTAGTGCCAAACCCTGCCAAGGTGAGCTTTGCCTGTCACTATACTGGTTGGTTTCAAGTGCTATGTGCTAAACTGGATGCACAAATTCAATGAAAATAATTGGCATATGAAAATGCGTCTCTCTGAAACGCTCAAAATATGGTATATTAGTTACACTTTGGTGCAAAGGCACGTGTGTACGTGTTAGAGAAGAAACAAGAATGACTTTATCTCTACACAGCCTTGCTAATATATTGCAAGAGTGGTATTATTTTTATAAATTAACTCCAGTACTAGAATATTTGAAGAAAGTACTGGATATTGGGAGAGAATTTTCTTTTATATTCTGTGAGATGTTAAATTGGTGTGATGATTTCACATGTTATGCACATTTGTTTAATATTGTTGCAAACCATTTGAAAATCTTCCCAATTGTTTTCCATCAGGTCCATGGGAGCAATAGTATGACCCCTTCAGCAGCCTGATAACAGTAAGATTTATACATTTTAAAATGAATTGTTAGTTATCTGTCGCTAGCTTGTTGACGCCTCGCCAAACAACATGAGTCTTTGAACATGAACATGAACCCCAAGTTCCTTGCAATTACTTCAAAAAAGGTAGCAGGCGCTTTTCTCCAGAAAGAACATGGCATGATGACTTGTTCAGAGATGAGAGTTTGCTGCACACGCTTTTTGCTCACTGTACCTTTCACAGATGGGAAATATCCATTTGCATATCAGTCTTTGACCCGCCCACATGAGCAGTCTAGCACCAAATTTCTATGGCAATTCGGCTCTGAACAAGAGTACCAACAGCAACCCCATACACGTGTTTCAGCCTTGTTGGGCCTCATCAGTGAGGTGAAGCTGCGCCTCTCTGAGCACAGTGAGCAGGGAGTCCACATCTGGTTGCCCCAGGTAACTCAGGGTGACCACCCCAAGTTCCTTGCAATTACTTCAAAAAAGGTAGCAGGCGCTCCTCTCCAGAAAGAACATGGCATGATAACCTGTTCTGAGATGAGAGTTAGCAGCACATGTTTTTTGCTCACTGTACCTTTCACAGATGGGAAATATCCATTTGCACATCACTCTTTGTCCCGCCCACATGGGCAGTCCAGCACCGAAATGCAATGGCAATTCCTCTCTGAACAAGAGTCCCAACAGCAACCCCATACACGTGTTAAGCCTTGCTGGGCTTCATCAGTGAGGTGAAGCTGTGCCTCTCTGAGCATAGTGAGCAGGGAGTCCATGTGTGGTTGCTCACAGGTAACTAAGGGTGACCACCTCAAGTTCCTTGCAATTACTTCAAAAAAGGTAGCAGGCGCTCCTCTCCAGAAAGAACATGGCATGATAACCTATTCTGAGATGAGAGTTTGCAGCACACACTTTTTGCTCACTGTACCTTTCACAGATGGGAAATATCCATTTGCATATCAGTCTTTCTCCCATCCATATGGGCAGTCCAGCACCGGAATACTATGGCAATTCCTCTCTGAACAAGAGTACCAACAGCAACCCCATACACGTGTTTCAGCCTTGTTTGGCCTCATCAATGAGGTGAAGCTGTGCCTCTCTGAGCACAGTGAGCACGGAGTCCACGTCTGGTTTCCCCTAAGTAATTCATGGTGACCAACCCCAAGTTCCCTGCAATTAATTCAAAAAAGGTAGCAGGCGCTCCTCTCCAGAAAGAAAATGGCATGATTACCTGTTCTGAGATGAGAGTTTGCAGCACACGCTTTTTGCTCACTGTACCTTTCACAGATGGGAAATATCCATTTGCATATCAGTCTTTGTCCCGCCCACGTGGGCAGGCCAGCACCAACATGCTATGGCAATTCCTCTCTGAACAAGAGTACCAACAGCAACCCCATACAACTGTTTCAGCCTTGTTTGGCTTCATCAGTGAGGTGAAGCTGTGCCTCTCTAAGCACACTGAGCAGGGAGTCCACGTCTGGTTGCCCCCAGGTAACTTAGTGTGACCAACCCCAGGATCCTTGAAATTACTTCAAAAAAGGTCACAGGCGCTCCTCTCCAGAAAGAACATGGCATGATAACCTATTCTGAGATGAGAGTTTGCAGCACAAACTTTTTGCTCACTGTACCTTTCACAGATGGGAAATATCCATTTGCATATCAGTCTTTGTCCCACCCACATGGGCAGTCCAGCACCGGAATACTATGGCAATTCCTCCCTGAACAAGAGTACCAACAGCAACCCCATATACGTGTTTCAGCCTTGTTGGGCCTCATCAGTGAGGTGAAGCTGTGGCTCTCTGAGCACAGTGAGCAGGGAATCCACGTCTGGTTGCCCCCAGGTGACTCAGGGTGACCACCCCAAGTTCATTGTAATTACTTAAAAAAAGGTAGCAGGCACGCCTCTCTAGAAAGAACATGGCATGATAACCTGTTCTGAGATGAGAGTTTGCAGCACACACATTTTGCTCTATGTACCTTTCACAGATGGGAAATTTCCATTTGCATATCAGTCTTTGTTCCACCCACATGGGCAGTTCAGCACCGGAATACTATGGCAATTCCTCTCTGAACAAGAATACCAACAGCAACCCCATACACGAGTTTCAGCCTTGTTGGGCCTCATCAGTGAGGTGAAGCTGTGCCTCTCTGAGCACAGTGAGCAGGGAATCCACGTCTGGTTGCCCCCAGGTGACTCAGGGTGACCCCCCCAAGTTCCTTGTAATTACTTAAAAAAAGGTAGCAGGTACTCCTCTCCAGAAAGAACATGGCATGATAACCTGTTCTGAGATGAGAGTTTGCAGCACACACATTTTGCTCTATGTACCTTTCACAGATGGGAAATTTCCATTTGCATATCAGTATTTGTCCCGCCCACATGGGCAGTCCAGCACCGAAATGCTATGGCAATTCCTCTCTGAACAAGAGTACCAACAGCAAAACCAAACACGTGTTTCAGCCTTGTTTGGCCTCATCAATGAGGTGAAGCTGTGCCTCTCTGAGCACAGTGAGCAGGGAGTCCACGTCTGGTTGCCCCCAGATAACTCATGGTGGCCAACCCCAAGTTCCCTGCAATTACTTCAAAAAAGGTAGCAGGCGCTCCTCTCCAGAAAGAAAATGGCATGATAACCTGTTATGAGATGAGAGTTTGCAGCACACACTTTTTGCTCACTGTACCTTTCACAGATGGGAAATATCCATTTGCATATCAGTCTTTGTCCCGCCCACATGGGCAGTCCAGCATCAAAATGCTATGGCAATTACTCTCTGAACAAGAATACCAACAGCAACCCCATACAACTGTTTCAGCCTTGTTTGGCCTCATCAGTGAGGTGAAGCTGTGCCTCTCTAAGCACACTGAGCAGGAAGTCCACATCTGGTTGCCCCCAGGTGACTCAGGGTGACCCCCCCAAGTTCCTTGTAATTACTTAAAAAAAGGTAGCAGGCACTCCTCTCTAGAAAGAACATAGCATGATAACCTGTTCTGAGATGAGAGTTTGCAGCACACACATTTTGCTCTATGTACCTTTCACAGATGGGAAATTTCCATTTGCATATCAGTATTTGTCCCGCCCACATGGGCAGTCCAGCACTGAAATGCAATGGCAATTCCTCTCTGAACAAGAGTACCAACAGCAACCCCATATACGTGTTTCAGCCTTCTTGGGCCTCATCAGTGAGGTGAAGCTGTGCCTCTCTGAGCACAGTGAGCAGGGAGTCCACGTCTGGTTGCCCCTAGGTAACTCAGGGTGACTAACCCCAAGTTACTTGCAATTACTTCAAAAAATGGTAGCAGGCGCACCTCTCCAGAAAGAACATGGCATGATAACCTGTTCTGAGATGAGAGTTTGCAGCACACGCTTTTTGCTCACTGTACCAATCACAGATGGGAAATGTCCATTTGCATATCAGTTTTTGTCCCATCCACATGGGCAGTCCAGCACCAAAATACTATGGCAATTCCTCTCTGAACAAGAGTACCAACAGCAACCCCATACACGTGTTTCAGCCTTGTTGGGCCTCATCAGTGAGGTGAAGCTGTGCCTCTCTGAGCACAGTGAGCAGGGAGTCCACGTCTGGTTTCCCCCAGGTAACTCATGGTGACCAACCCCAAGTTCCCTGCAATTACTTCAAAAAAGGTAGCTGGCGCTCCTCTCCAGAAAGAAAATGGCATGATAACCTGTTCTGAGATGAGAGTTTGCAGCACACACTTTTTGCTCACTGTACCTTTCACAGATGGGAAATATCCATTTGCATATCAGTCTTTGTCCCACCCACATGGGCAGTCCAGCACCGAAATACTATGGCAATTCCTCTCTGAACAAGAGTACCAACAGCAACCCCATACACGTGTTTCAGCCTTGTTGGGCCTCTTCAGTGAGGTGAAGCTGTGCCTCTCTGAGCACAGTGAGCAGGGAATCCACGTCTGGTTGCCCCCAGGTAACTCATGGTGACCAACCCCAAGTTCCCTGCAATTACTTCAAAAAAGGTAGCAGGCGCTACTCTCCAGAAAGAAAATGGCATGATAACCTGTTCTGAGATGAGAGTTTGCAGCACACACTTTTTGCTCACTGTACCTTTCACAGATGGGAAACATCCATTTGCATATCAGTCTTTGTCCCACCCACATGGGCAGTCCAGCACCGGAATACTATGGCAATTCCTCTCTGAACAAGAGTACCAACAGCAACCCCATACACGTGTTTCAGCCTTGTTGGGCCTCTTCAGAGAGGTGAAGCTCTGCCTCTCTGAGCACAGTGAGCAGGGAATCCATGTCTGGTTGCCCCCAGGTGACTCAGGGTGACCCCCCCAAGTTCCTTGTAATTACTTAAAAAAAGGTAGCAGGCACTCCTCTCCAGAAAGAACATGGCATGATAACCTGTTCTGAGATGAGAGTTTGCAGCACACGCATTTTGCTCTATGTACCTTTCACAGATGGGAAATTCCATTTGCATATCAGTATTTGTCCCGCCCACATGGGCAGTCCAGCACCGAAATGCTATGGCAATTCCTCTCTGAACAAGAGTACCAACAGCAACACCATACACGTGTTTCAGCCTTGTTTGGCCTCATCAATGAGGTGAAGCTGTGCCTCTCTGAGCACAGTGAGCAGGGAGTCCATGTCTCGTTGTCCCCAGGTAACTCATGGTGACCAACCCCAAGTTCCCTGCAAGTACTTCAAAAAAGGTAGCAGGCGCTCCTCTCCAGAAAGAAAATGGCATGATAACCTTTTCTGAGATGAGAATTTGCAGCACACACTTTTTGCTCACTGTACTTTTCACAGATGGGAAATATCCATTTGCATATCAGTCTTTGTCCCACCCACATGGGCAGTCCAGCACCGGAATACTATGGCAATTCCTCTCTGAACAAGAGTACCAACAGCAACCCCATACACGTGTTTCAGACTTGTTGGGCCTCATCAGTGAGGTGAAGCTGTGCCTCTCTGAGCACAGTGAGCAGGGAATCCACGTCTGGTTGCCCCCAGGTGACTCAGGGTGACCACCCCAAGTTCCTTGTAATTACTTAAAAAAATGTAGCAGGCACTTCTCTCCAGAAAGAACATGGCATGATAACCTGTTCTGAGATGAGAGTTTGCAGCACACGCATTTTGCTCTATGTACCTTTCACAGATGGGAAATTTCCATTTGCATATCAGTCTTTGTCCCGCCCACATGGGCAGGCCAGCACCAAAATGCTATGGCAATTCCTCTCTGAACAAGAGCACCAACAGCAACCCCATACAACTGTTTCAGCCTTGTTTGGCCTCATCAGTGAGGTGAAGCTGTGCCTCTCTAAGCACACTGAGCAGGGAGTCCACGTCTGGTTGCCCCCAGGTAACTCAGGGTGACCAACCCCAAGTTCCTTGAAATTACTTCAAAAAAGGTCGCAGGCGCTCCTCTCCAGAAAGAACATGGCATGCTAACCTATTCTGAGATGAGAGTTTGCAGCACAAACTTTTTGCTCAAAGTACCTTTCACAGATGGGAAATACCCATTTGCATATCAGTCTTTGTCCCGCCCACATGGGCAGTCCAGCACCAAAATGCTATGGCAATTACTCTCTGAACAAGAGTACCAACAGCAACCCCATACAACTGTTTCAGCCTTGTTTGGCCTCATCAGTGAGGTGAAGCTGTGCCTCTCTAAGCACACTGAGCAGGAAGTCCACATCTGGTTGCCCCCAGGTGACTCAGGGTGACCCCCCCAAGTTCCTTGTAATTACTTAAAAAAAGGTAGCAGGCACTCCTCTCTAGAAAGAACATAGCATGATAACCTGTTCTGAGATGAGAGTTTGCAGCACACACATTTTGCTCTATGTACCTTTCACAGATGGGAAATTTCCATTTGCATATCAGTATTTGTCCCGCCCACATGGGCAGTCCAGCACTGAAATGCAATGGCAATTCCTCTCTGAACAAGAGTACCAACAGCAACCCCATACACGTGTTTCAGCCTTGTTGGGCCTCATCAATGAGGTGAAGCTGTGCCTCTCTGAGCACAGTGAGCAGGGAGTCCACGTCTGGTTTCCTCCAGGTAACTCATGGTGACCAACCCCAAGTTCCCTGCAATTACTTCAAAAAAGGTAGCAAGCGCTCCTCTCCAGAAAGAAAATGGCATGATAACCTTTTCTGAGATGAGAGTTTGCAGCACACACTTTTTGCTCACTGTACCTTTCACAGATGGGAAATGTCCATTTGCATATCAGTCTTTGTCCCGCCCACATGGGCAGGCCAGCACCAAAATGCTATGGCAATTCCTCTCTGAACAAGAGTACCAACAGCAACCCCATACACGTGTTTCAGCCTTGTTGGGCCTCATCAATGAGGTGAAGCTGTGCCTCTCTGAGCACAGTGAGCAGGGAGTCCACGTCTGGTTTCCTCCAGGTAACTCATGGTGACCAACCCCAAGTTCCTTGAAATTACTTCAAAAAAGGTCGCAGGCGCTCCTCTCCAGAAAGAACATGGCATGCTAACCTATTCTGAGATGAGAGTTTGCAGCACAAACTTTTTGCTCAAAGTACCTTTCACAGATGGGAAATACCCATTTGCATATCAGTCTTTGTCCCGCCCACATGGGCAGGCCAGCACCAAAATGCTATGGCAATTCCTCTCTGAACAAGAGTACCAACAGCAACCCCATACAACTGTTTCAGCCTTGTTTGGCCTCATCAGTGAGGTGAAGCTGTGCCTCTCTAAGCACACTGAGCAGGGAGTCCACGTCTGGTTGCCCCCAGGTAACTCAGGGTGACCAACCCCAAGTTCCTTGAAATTACTTCAAAAAAGGTCGCAGGCGCTCCTCTCCAGAAAGAACATGGCATGCTAACCTATTCTGAGATGAGAGTTTGCAGCACAAACTTTTTGCTCAAAGTACCTTTCACAGATGGGAAATACTCATTTGCATATCAGTCTTTGTCCCGCCCACATGGGCAGTCCAGCACCAAAATGCTATGGCAATTACTCTCTGAACAAGAGTACCAACAGCAACCCCATACAACTGTTTCAGCCTTGTTTGGCCTCATCAGTGAGGTGAAGCTGTGCCTCTCTAAGCACACTGAGCAGGAAGTCCACATCTGGTTGCCCCCAGGTGACTCAGGGTGACCCCCCCAAGTTCCTTGTAATTACTTAAAAAAAGGTAGCAGGCACTCCTCTCTAGAAAGAACATAGCATGATAACCTGTTCTGAGATGAGAGTTTGCAGCACACACATTTTGCTCTAAGTACCTTTCACAGATGGGAAATTTCCATTTGCATATCAGTATTTGTCCCGCCCACATGGGCAGTCCAGCACTGAAATGCAATGGCAATTCCTCTCTGAACAAGAGTACCAACAGCAACCCCATACACGTGTTTCAGCCTTGTTGGGCCTCATCAATGAGGTGAAGCTGTGCCTCTCTGAGCACAGTGAGCAGGGAGTCCACGTCTGGTTTCCTCCAGGTAACTCATCGTGACCAACCCCAAGTTCCCTGCAATTACTTCAAAAAAGGTAGCAAGCGCTCCTCTCCAGAAAGAAAATGGCATGATAACCTTTTCTGAGATGAGAGTTTGCAGCACACACTTTTTGCTCACTGTACCTTTCACAGATGGGAAATGTCCATTTGCATATCAGTCTTTGTCCCGCCCACATGGGCAGGCCAGCACCAAAATGCTATGGAAATTCCTCTCTGAACAAGAGTACCAACAGCAACCCCATACAACTGTTTCAGCCTTGTTTGGCCTCATCAGTGAGGTGAAGCTGTGCCTCTCTAAGCACACTGAGCAGGGAGTCCACGTCTGGTTGCCCCCAGGTAACTCAGGGTGACCAACCCCAAGTTCCTTGAAATTACTTCAAAAAAGGTTGCAGGCGCTCCTCTCCAGAAAGAACATGGCATGCTAACCTATTCTGAGATGAGAGTTTGCAGCACAAACTTTTTGCTCAAAGTACCTTTCACAGATGGGAAATACCCATTTGCATATCAGTCTTTGTCCCACCCACATGGGCAGTCCAGCACCGGAATACTATGGCAATTCCTCTCTGAACAAGAGTACCAACAGCAACCCCATACACGTGTTTCAGCCTTGTTTGGCCTCATCAATGAGGTGAAGCTGTGCCTCTCTGAGGACAGTGAGCAGGGAGTCCACGTCTGGTTGCCCCCAGGTGACTCAGGGTGATCACCCCAAGTTCCTTGTAATTACTTAAAAAAAGGTAGCAGGCACTCCCTCTCCATAAAGAACATGGCATGATAACCTGTTCTGAGAAGAGTTTGCAGCACACGCTTTTTGCTCTCTGTACCTTTCACAGATGGGAAATGCCCATTTGCATATCAGTCTTTGTCCCACCCACATGGGCAGTCCAGCACCGGAATAGTATGGCAATTCCTCTCTGAACAAGAGTACCAACAGCAACCCCATATACGTGTTTCAGCCTTGTTGGGCCTCATCAGTGAGGTGAAGCTGTGCCTCTCTGAGCACAGTGAGCAGGGAGTCCACGTCTGGTTGCCCCTAGGTAACTCAGGGTGACTAACCCCAAGTTACTTGCAATTACTTCAAAAAATGGTAGCAGGCGCACCTCTCCAGAAAGAACATGGCATGATAACCTGTTCTGAGATGAGAGTTTGCAGCACACGCTTTTTGCTCACTGTACCAATCACAGATGGGAAATGTCCATTTGCATATCAGTTTTTGTCCCATCCACATGGGCAGTCCAGCACCGGAATACTATGGCAATTCCTCTCTGAACAAGAGTACCAACAGCAACCCCATACACGTGTTTCAGCCTTGTTGGGCCTCATCAGTGAGGTGAAGCTGTGCCTCTCTGAGCACAGTGAGCAGAGAGTCCACGTCTGGTTTCCCCCAGGTAACTCATGGTGACCAACCCCAAGTTCCCTGCAATTACTTCAAAAAAGGTAGCTGGCGCTCCTCTCCAGAAAGAAAATGGCATGATAACCTGTTCTGAGATGAGAGTTTGCAGCACACACTTTTTGCTCACTGTACCTTTCACAGATGGGAAATATCCATTTGCATATCAGTCTTTGTCCCACCCACATGGGCAGTCCAGCACCGAAATACTATGGCAATTCCTCTCTGAACAAGAGTACCAACAGCAACCCCATACACGTGTTTCAGCCTTGTTGGGCCTCTTCAGTGAGGTGAAGCTGTGCCTCTCTGAGCACAGTGAGCAGGGAATCCACGTCTGGTTGCCCCCAGGTAACTCATGGTGACCAACCCCAAGTTCCCTGCAATTACTTCAAAAAAAGGTAGCAGGCGCTACTCTCCAGAAAGAAAATGGCATGATAACCTGTTCTGAGATGAGAGTTTGCAGCACACACTTTTTGCTCACTGTACCTTTCACAGATGGGAAATATCCATTTGCATATCAGTCTTTGTCCCACCCACATGGGCAGTCCAGCACCGGAATACTATGGCAATTCCTCTCTGAACAAGAGTACCAACAGCAACCCCATACACGTGTTTCAGCCTTGTTGGGCCTCTTCAGTGAGGTGAAGCTCTGCCTCTCTGAGCACAGTGAGCAGGGAATCCATGTCTGGTTGCCCCCAGGTGACTCAGGGTGACCACCCCAAGTTCTTTGTAATTACTTAAAAAAAGGTAGCAGGCACTCCTCTCCAGAAAGAACATGGCATGATAACCTGTTCTGAGATGAGAGTTTGCAGCACACGCATTTTGCTCTATGTACCTTTCACAGATGGGAAATTCCATTTGCATATCAGTATTTGTCCCGCCCACATGGGCAGTCCAGCACCGAAATGAAATGGCAATTCCTCTCTGAACAAGAGTACCAACAGCAACACCATACACGTGTTTCAGCCTTGTTTGGCCTCATCAATGAGGTGAAGCTGTGCCTCTCTGAGCACAGTGAGCAGGGAGTCCATGTCTCGTTGTCCCCAGGTAACTCATAGTGACCAACCCCAAGTTCCCTGCAAGTACTTCAAAAAAGGTAGCAGGCGCTCCTCTCCAGAAAGAAAATGGCATGATAACCTTTTCTGAGATGAGAGTTTGCAGCACACACTTTTTGCTCACTGTACTTTTCACAGATGGGAAATATCCATTTGCATATCAGTCTTTGTCCCACCCACATGAGCAGTCCAGCACCGGAATACTATGGCAATTCCTCTCTGAACAAGAGTACCAACAGCAACCCCATACACGTGTTTCAGACTTGTTGGGCCTCATCAGTGAGGTGAAGCTGTGCCTCTCTGAGCACAGTGAGCAGGGAATCCACGTCTGGTTGCCCCCAGGTGACTCAGGGTGACCACCCCAAGTTCCTTGTAATTACTTAAAAAAATGTAGCAGGCACTCCTCTCCAGAAAGAACATGGCATGATAACTTGTTCTGAGATGAGAGTTTGCAGCACACGCATTTTGCTCTATGTACCTTTCACAGATGGGAAATTTCCATTTGCATATCAGTATTTGTCCCGCCCACATGGGCAGTCCAGCACCGAAATGCTATGGCAATTCCTCTCTGAACAAGAGTGCCAACAGCAACACCATACACGTGTTTCAGCCTTGTTTGGCCTCATCAATGAGGTGAAGCTGTGCCTCTCTGAGCACAGTGAGCAGGGAGTCCACGTCTGGTTGCCCCCAGGTAACTCATGGTGACCAACCCCAAGTTCCCTGCAATTACTTCAAAAAAGGTAGCAGGCGCTCCTCTCCATAAAGAAAATGGCATGATAACCTGTTCTGAGATGAGAGTTTGCAGCACACACTTTTTTGCTCACTGTACCTTTCACAGATGGGAAATATCCATTTGCATATCAGTCTTTGTCCCACCCACATGGGCAGTCCAGCACCGAAATGCTATGGCAATTCCTCTCTGAGCAGGAGTACCAACAGCAACCCCATACACATGTTTCAGCTTTGTTGGGCCTCATCAATGAGGTGAAGCTGTGCCTCTCTGAGCACAGTGAGCAGGGAGTCCACGTCTGGTTTCCTCCAGGTAACTCATGGTGACCAACCCCAAGTTCCCTGCAATTACTTCAAAAAAGGTAGCAAGCGCTCCTCTCCAGAAAGAAAATGGCATGATAACCTTTTCTGAGATGAGAGTTTGCAGCACACACTTTTTGCTCACTGTACCTTTCACAGATGGGAAATGTCCATTTGCATATCAGTCTTTGTCCCGCCCACATGGGCAGGCCAGCACCAAAATGCTATGGCAATTCCTCTCTGAACAAGAGTATCAACAGCAACCCCATACAACTGTTTCAGCCTTGTTTGGCCTCATCAGTGAGGTGAAGCTGTGCCTCTCTAAGCACACTGAGCAGGGAGTCCACGTCTGGTTGCCCCCAGGTAACTCAGGGTGACCAACCCCAAGTTCCTTGAAATTACTTCAAAAAAGGTTGCAGGCGCTCCTCTCCAGAAAGAACATGGCATGCTAACCTATTCTGAGATGAGAGTTTGCAGCACAAACTTTTTGCTCAAAGTACCTTTCACAGATGGGAAATACCCATTTGCATATCAGTCTTTGTCCCACCCACATGGGCAGTCCAGCACCAAAATGCTATGGTAATTACTCTCTGAACAAGAGTACCAACAGCAACCCCATACAACTGTTTCAGCCTTGTTTGGCCTCATCAGTGAGGTGAAGCTGTGCCTCTCTAAGCACACTGAGCAGGAAGTCCACATCTGGTTGCCCCCAGGTGACTCAGGGTGACCCCCCCAAGTTCCTTGTAATTACTTAAAAAAAGGTAGCAGGCACTCCTCTCTAGAAAGAACATAGCATGATAACCTGTTCTGAGATGAGAGTTTGCAGCACACACATTTTGCTCTATGTACCTTTCACAGATGGGAATTTTCCATTTGCATATCAGTATTTGTCCCGCCCACATGGGCAGTCCAGCACTGAAATGCAATGGCAATTCCTCTCTGAACAAGAGTACCAACAGCAACCCCATACACGTGTTTCAGCCTTGTTGGGCCTCATCAATGAGGTGAAGCTGTGCCTCTCTGAGCACAGTGAGCAGGGAGTCCACGTCTGGTTTCCTCCAGGTAACTCATGGTGACCAACCCCAAGTTCCCTGCAATTACTTCAAAAAAGGTAGCAAGCGCTCCTCTCCAGAAAGAAAATGGCATGATAACCTTTTCTGAGATGAGAGTTTGCAGCACACACTTTTTGCTCACTGTACCTTTCACAGATGGGAAATGTCCATTTGCATATCAGTCTTTGTCCCGCCCACATGGGCAGGCCAGCACCAAAATGCTATGGAAATTCCTCTCTGAACAAGAGTACCAACAGCAACCCCATACAACTGTTTCAGCCTTGTTTGGCCTCATCAGTGAGGTGAAGCTGTGCCTCTCTAAGCACACTGAGCAGGGAGTCCACGTCTGGTTGCCCCCAGGTAACTCAGGGTGACCAACCCCAAGTTCCTTGAAATTACTTCAAAAAAGGTCGCAGGCGCTCCTCTCCAGAAAGAACATGGCATGCTAACCTATTCTGAGATGAGAGTTTGCAGCACAAACTTTTTGCTCAAAGTACCTTTACAGATGGGAAATACCCATTTGCATATCAGTCTTTGTCCCACCCACATGGGCAGTCCAGCACCGGAATACTATGGCAATTCCTCTCTGAACAAGAGTACCAACAGCAACCCCATACACGTGTTTCAGCCTTGTTTGGCCTCATCAATGAGGTGAAGCTGTGCCTCTCTGAGGACAGTGAGCAGGGAGTCCACGTCTGGTTGCCCCCAGGTGACTCAGGGTGATCACCCCAAGTTCCTTGTAATTACTTAAAAAAAGGTAGCAGGCACTCCCTCTCCAGAAAGAAAATGGCATGATAACCTGTTCTGAGAAGAGTTTGCAGCACACGCTTTTTGCTCTCTGTACCTTTCACAGATGGGAAATGCCCATTTGCATATCAGTCTTTGTCCCACCCACATGGGCTGTCCAGCACCGGAATAGTATGGCAATTCCTCTCTGAACAAGAGTACCAACAGCAACCCCATATACGTGTTTCAGCCTTGTTGGGCCTCATCAGTGAGGTGAAGCTGTGCCTCTCTGAGCACAGTGAGCAGGGAGTCCACGTCTGGTTGCCCCTAGGTAACTCAGGGTGACTAACCCCAAGTTACTTGCAATTACTTCAAAAAATGGTAGCAGGCGCACCTCTCCAGAAACAACATGGCATGATAACCTGTTCTGAGATGAGAGTTTGCAGCACACACTTTTTGCTCACTGTACCTTTCACAGATGGGAAATATCCATTTGCATATCAGTCTTTGTCCCACCCACATGGGCAGTCCAGCACCGGAATACTATGGCAATTCCTCTCTGAACAAGAGTACCAACAGCAACCCCATACACGTGTTTCAGCCTTGTTGGGCCTCTTCAGTGAGGTGAAGCTCTGCCTCTCTGAGCACAGTGAGCAGGGAATCCATGTCTGGTTGCCCCCAGGTGACTCAGGGTGACCACCCCAAGTTCCTTGTAATTACCTAAAAAAAGGTAGCAGGCACTCCTCTCCAGAAAGAACATGGCATGATAACCTGTTCTGAGATGAGAGTTTGCAGCACAAACTTTTTGCTCAAAGTACCTTTACAGATGGGAAATACCCATTTGCATATCAGTCTTTGTCCCACCCACATGGGCAGTCCAGCACCGGAATACTATGGCAATTCCTCTCTGAACAAGAGTACCAACAGCAACCCCATACACGTGTTTCAGCCTTGTTTGGCCTCATCAATGAGGTGAAGCTGTGCCTCTCTGAGGACAGTGAGCAGGGAGTCCACGTCTGGTTGCCCCCAGGTGACTCAGGGTGATCACCCCAAGTTCCTTGTAATTACTTAAAAAAAGGTAGCAGTTTCCCTCTCCAGAAAGAACATGGCATGATAACCTGTTCTGAGAAGAGTTTGCAGCACACGCTTTTTGCTCTCTGTACCTTTCACAGATGGGAAATGCCCATTTGCATATCAGTCTTTGTCCCACCCACATGGGCTGTCCAGCACCGGAATAGTATGGCAATTCCTCTCTGAACAAGAGTACCAACAGCAACCCCATATACGTGTTTCAGCCTTGTTGGGCCTCATCAGTGAGGTGAAGCTGTGCCTCTCTGAGCACAGTGAGCAGGGAGTCCACGTCTGGTTGCCCCTAGGTAACTCAGGGTGACTAACCCCAAGTTACTTGCAATTACTTCAAAAAATGGTAGCAGGCGCACCTCTCCAGAAAGAACATGGCATGATAACCTGTTCTGAGATGAGAGTTTGCAGCACACGCTTTTTGCTCACTGTACCAATCACAGATGGGAAATGTCCATTTGCATATCAGTTTTTGTCCCATCCACATGGGCAGTCCAGCACCGGAATACTATGGCAATTCCTCTCTGAACAAGAGTACCAACAGCAACCCCATACACGTGTTTCAGCCTTGTTGGGCCTCATCAGTGAGGTGAAGCTGTGCCTCTCTGAGCACAGTGAGCAGGGAGTCCACGTCTGGTTTCCCCCAGGTAACTCATGGTGACCAACCCCAAGTTCCCTGCAATTACTTCAAAAAAGGTAGCTGGCGCTCCTCTCCAGAAAGAAAATGGCATGATAACCTGTTCTGAGATGAGAGTTTGCAGCACACACTTTTTGCTCACTGTACCTTTCACAGATGGGAAATATCCATTTGCATATCAGTCTTTGTCCCACCCACATGGGCAGTCCAGCACCGAAATACTATGGCAATTCCTCTCTGAACAAGAGTACCAACAGCAACCCCATACACGTGTTTCAGCCTTGTTGGGCCTCTTCAGTGAGGTGAAGCTGTGCCTCTCTGAGCACAGTGAGCAGGGAATCCATGTCTGGTTGCCCCCAGGTGACTCAGGGTGACCACCCCAAGTTCCTTGTAATTACCTAAAAAAAGGTAGCAGGCACTCCTCTCCAGAAAGAACATGGCATGATAACCTGTTCTGAGATGAGAGTTTGCAGCACACGCATTTTGCTCTATGTACCTTTCACAGATGGGAAATTCCATTTGCATATCAGTATTTGTCCCGCCCACATGGGCAGTCCAGCACCGAAATGAAATGGCAATTCCTCTCTGAACAAGAGTACCAACAGCAACACCATACACGTGTTTCAGCCTTGTTTGGCCTCATCAATGAGGTGAAGCTGTGCCTCTCTGAGCACAGTGAGCAGGGAGTCCATGTCTCGTTGTCCCCAGGTAACTCATGGTGACCAACCCCAAGTTCCCTGCAAGTACTTCAAAAAAGGTAGCAGGCGCTCTTCTCCAGAAAGAAAATGGCATGATAACCTTTTCTGAGATGAGAGTTTGCAGCACACACTTTTTGCTCACTGTACTTTTCACAGATGGGAAATATCCATTTGCATATCAGTCTTTGTCCCACCCACATGGGCAGTCCAGCACCGGAATACTATGGCAATTCCTCTCTGAACAAGAGTACCAACAGCAACCCCATACACGTGTTTCAGACTTGTTGGGCCTCATCAGTGAGGTGAAGCTGTGCCTCTCTGAGCACAGTGAGCAGGGAATCCACGTCTGGTTGCCCCCAGGTGACTCAGGGTGACCACCCCAAGTTCCTTGTAATTACTTAAAAAAATGTAGCAGGCACTCCTCTCCAGAAAGAACATGGCATGATAACCTGTTCTGCGATGAGAGTTTGCAGCACACGCATTTTGCTCTATGTACCTTTCACAGATGGGAAATTTCCATTTGCATATCAGTATTTGTCCCGCCCACATGGGCAGTCCAGCACCGAAATGCTATGGCAATTCCTCTCTGAACAAGAGTGCCAACAGCAACACCATACACGTGTTTCAGCCTTGTTTGGCCTCATCAATGAGGTGAAGCTGTGCCTCTCTGAGCACAGTGAGCAGGGAGTCCACGTCTGGTTGCCCCCAGGTAACTCGTGGTGACCAACCCCAAGTTCCCTGCAATTACTTCAAAAAAGGTAGCAGGCGCTCCTCTCCAGAAAGAAAATGGCATGATAACCTGTTCTGAGATGAGAGTTTGCAGCACACACTTTTTTGCTCACTGTACCTTTCACAGATGGGAAATATCCATTTGCATATCAGTCTTTGTCCCACCCACATGGGCAGTCCAGCACCGAAATGCTATGGGCAATTCCTCTCTGAGCAGGAGTACCAACAGCAACCCCATACACATGTTTCAGCTTTGTTGGGCCTCATCAATGAGGTGAAGCTGTGCCTCTCTGAGCACAGTGAGCAGGGAGTCCACGTCTGGTTTCCTCCAGGTAACTCATGGTGACCAACCCCAAGTTCCCTGCAATTACTTCAAAAAAGGTAGCAAGCGCTCCTCTCCAGAAAGAAAATGGCATGATAACCTTTTCTGAGATGAGAGTTTGCAGCACACACTTTTTGCTCACTGTACCTTTCACAGATGGGAAATGTCCATTTGCATATCAGTCATTGTCCCGCCCACATGGGCAGGCCAGCACCAAAATGCTATGGCAATTCCTCTCTGAACAAGAGTACCAACAGCAACCCCATACAGCTGTTTCAGCCTTGTTTGGCCTCATCAGTGAGGTGAAGCTGTGCCTCTCTTAGCACACTGAGCCGGGGGTCCACGTCTGGTTGCCCCCAGGGATTCAGGGTGACCAACCGCAAGTTCCTTGAAATTACTTCAAAAAAGGTCGCAGGCGCTCCTCTCCAGAAAGAACATGGCATGCTAACCTATTCTGAGATGAGAGTTTGCAGCACAAACTTTTTGCTCAAAGTACCTTTCACAGATGGGAAATACCCATTTGCATATCAGTCTTTGTCCCACCCACATGGGCAGTCCAGCACCGGAATACTATGGCAATTCCTATCTGAACAAGAGTACCAACAGCAACCCCATACACGTGTTTCAGCCTTGTTTGGCCTCATCAATGAGGTGAAGCTGTGCCTCTCTGAGGACAGTGAGCAGGGAGTCCACGTCTGGTTGCCCCCAGGTGACTCAGGGTGACCACCCCAAGTTCCTTGTAATTACTTAAAAAAAGGTAGCAGGCACTCCCTCTCCAGAAAGAACATGGCATGATAACCTGTTCTGAGAAGAGTTTGCAGCACACGCTTTTTGCTCTCTGTACCTTTCACAGATGGGAAATGCCCATTTGCATATCAGTCTTTGTCCCACCCACATGGGCAGTCCAGCACCGGAATACTATGGCAATTCCGCTCTGAACAAGAGTACCAACAGCAACCCCATATACGTGTTTCAGCCTTGTTGGGCCTCATCAGTGAGGTGAAGCTGTGCCTCTCTGAGCACAGTGAGCAGGGAGTCCACGTCTGGTTGCCCCTAGGTAACTCAGGGTGACTAACCCCAAGTTCCTTGCAATTACTTCAAAAAATGGTAGCAGGCGCTCCTCTCCAGAAAGAACATGGCATGATAACCTGTTCTGAGATGAGAGTTTGCAGCACACGCTTTTTGCTCACTGTACCTTTCACAGAAGAGAAATGCCCATTTTCATATCAGTCTTTGTCCCACCCACATGGGCAGTCCAGCACCGGAATACTATGCAAATTCCTCTCTGAACAAGAGTACCAACAGCAACCCCATACACGTGTTTCAGCCTTGTTTGGCCTCATCAATGAGGTGAAGCTGTGCCTCTCTGAGCACAGTGAGCACGGTGTCCACGTCTGGTTGCCCCCAGGTGACTCAGGGTGACCACCCCAAGTTCCTTGTAATTACTTAAAAAAAGGTAGCAGGCACTCCTCTCCAGAAAGAACATGGCATGATAACCTGTTCTGAGATGAGAGTTTGCAGCACATGCATTTTGCTCACTGTACCTTTCACAGATGGGAAATATCCATTTGCATATCAGTATTTTTCCCGCCCACATGGGCAGTCCAGCACCGAAATGCTATGGCAATTCCTCTCTGAACAAGAGTACCAACAGCAACACCATACACGTGTTACAGCCTTGTTTGGCCTCATCAACGAGGTGAAGCTGTGCCTCTCTGAGCACAGTGAGCAGGGAGTCCACGTCTGGTTTCCTCCAGGTAACTCATGGTGACCAACCCCAAGTTCCCTGCAATTACTTCAAAAAAGGTAGCAAGCGCTCCTCTCCAGAAAGAAAATGGCATGATAACCTGTTCTGAGATGAGAGTTTGAAGCACACACTTTTTGCTCACTGTACCTTTCACAGATGGGAAATACCCATTTGCATATCAGTCTTTGTCCCACCCACATGGGCAGTCCAGCACCGGAATACTATGGCAATTCCTCTCTGAACAAGAGTACCAACAGCAACCCCATATACATGTTTCAGCCTTGTTGGGCCTCATCAGTGAGGTGAAGCTGTGCCTCTCTGAGCACAGTGAGCAGGGAATCCACGTCTGGTTGCCTCCAGGTGACTCAGGGTGACCACCCCAAGTTCCTTGTAATTACTTAAAAAAATGTAGCAGGCACTCCTCTCCAGAAAGAACATGGCATGATAACCTGTTCTGAGATGAGAGTTTGCAGCACACGCATTTTGCTCTATGTACCTTTCACAGATGGGAAATTTCCATTTGCATATCAGTATTTGTCCCGCCCACATGGGCAGTCCAGCACCGAAATGCTATGGCAATTCCTCTCTGAACAAGAGTACCAACAGCAACACCATACACGTGTTTCAGCATTGTTTGGCCTCATCAATGAGGTGAAGCTGTGCCTCTCTGAGCACAGTGAGCAGGGAGTCCACGTCTGGTTGCCCCCAGGTAACTCATGGTGACCAACCCCAAGTTCCCTGCAATTACTTCAAAAAAGGTAGCAGGCGCTCCTCTCCAGAAAGAAAATGGCATGATAACCTGTTCTGAGATGAGAGTTTGCAGCACACACTTTTTTGCTCACTGTACCTTTCACAGATGGGAAATACCCATTTGCATATCAGTCTTTGTCCCACCCACATGGGCAGTCCAGCACCGAAATGCTATGGCAATTCCTCTCTGAGCAGGAGTACCAACAGCAACCCCATACACATGTTTCAGCTTTGTTGGGCCTCATCAATGAGGTGAAGCTATGCCTCTCTGAGCACAGTGAGCAGGGAGTCCACGTCTGGTTTCCTCCAGGTAACTCATGGTGACCAACCCCAAGTTCCCTGCAATTACTTCAAAAAAGGTAGCAAGCGCTCCTCTCCAGAAAGAAAATGGCATGATAACCTTTTCTGAGATGAGAGTTTGCAGCACACACTTTTTGCTCACTGTACCTTTCACAGATGGGAAATGTCCATTTGCATATCAGTCTTTGTCCCGCCCACATGGGCAGGCCAGCACCAAAATGCTATGGCAATTCCTCTCTGAACAAGAGTACCAACAGCAACCCCATACAACTGTTTCAGCCTTGTTTGGCCTCATCAATGAGGTGAAGCTGTGCCTCTCTGAGGACAGTGAGCCGGGAGTCCACGTCTGGTTGCCCCCAGGTGACTCAGGGTGACCACCCCAAGTTCCTTGTAATTACTTAAAAAAAGGTAGCAGGCACTCCCTCTCCAGAAAGAACATAGCATGATAACCTGTTCTGAGAAGAGTTTGCAGCACACACTTTTTGCTCTGTGTACCTTTCACAGATGGGAATTGCCCATTTGCATATCAGTCTTTGTCCCACCCACATGGGCAGTCCAGCACCGGAATACTACGGCAATTCCTCTCTGAACAAGAGTACCAACAGCAACCCCATATACGTGTTACAGCCTTGTTGGGCCTAATCAGTGAGGTGAAGCTGTGCCTCTCAAAGCAGAGTGAGCAGGGAGTCCACGTCTAGTTGCCCCCATGTAACTCAGGGTGACCAACCCCAAGTTCCTTGCAATTACTTCAAAAAAGGTAGCAGGCGCTCCTCTCCAAAAAGAAAATGGCATGATAACCTGTTCTGAGATGAGAGTTTGCAGCACACACTTTTTGCTCACTGTACCTTTCATAGATGGGAAATATCCATTTGCATATCAGTCTTTGTCCCACCCACATGGGCAGTCCAGCACCGAAATGCTATGGTAATTCCTCTCTGAGCAGGAGTACTAACAGCAACTCCATACACATGTTTCAGCTTTGTTGGGCCTCATCAATGAGGTGAGGCTGTGCCTCTCTGAGCACAGTGAGCAGGGAGTCCACGTCTGGTTTCCTCCAGGTAACTCATGGTGACCAACCCCAAGTTCCCTGCAATTACTTCAAAAAAGGTAGCAAGCGCTCCTCTCCAGAAAGAAAATGGCATGATAACCTGTTCTGAGATGAGAGTTTGCAGCACACACTTTTTGCTCACTGTATCTTTCACAGATGGGAAATTTCCATTTGCATATCAGTCTTTGTCCCGCCCACATGGGCAGGCCAGCACAAAAATGCTATGGCAATTCCTCTCTGAACAAGAGTACCAACAGCAACCCCATACAACTGTTTCAGCCTTGTTTGGCCTCATCAGTGAGGTGAAGATGTGCCTCTCTAAGCACACTGAGCAGGGAGTCCACGTCTGGTTGCCCCCAGGTAACTCAAGGTGACCAACCCCAAGTTCCTTGCAATTACTTCAAAAAAGGTAGCAGGCACTCCTCTCCAGAAAGAAAATGGCATGATAACCTATTCTGAGATGAGAGTTTGCAGCGCAAACTTTTTGCTCACTGTACCTTTCACAGATGGGAAATATCCATTTGCATATCAGTCTTTGTCCCACACACATGGGCAGTCCAGCACCGAAATGCTATGGCAATTCCTCTCTGAACAAGAGTACCAACAGCAACACCATACACGTGTTTCAGCCTTGTTTGGCCTCATCAATGAGGTGAAGCTGTGCCTCTCTGAGTACAGTGAGCAGGGAGTCCACGTCTGGTTGCCCCCAGGTAGCTCATGGTGACCAACCCCAAGTTCCCTGCAATTACTTCAAAAAAGGTAGCAGGCACTCCTCTCCAGAAAGAAAATGGCATGATAACCTGTTCTGAGATGAGAGTTTGCAGCACACACTTTTTGCTTACTGTACCTTTCACAGATGGGAAATATCCATTTGCATATCAGTCTTTGTCCCACCCACATGGGCAGTCTAGCATCGGAATACTATGGCAATTCCTCTCTGAACAAGAGTACCAACAACAACCCCATACACGTGTTTCAGCCTTGTTGGGCATCATCGCTGAGGTGAAGCTGTGCCTCTCTGAGCACAGTGAGCAGGGAGTCCACGTCTGGTTGCCCCTAGGTAACTCAGGGTGACTAACCCCAAGTTATTTGCAATTATTTCAAAAAATGGTAGCAGGCACACCTCTCCAGAAAGAACATGGCATGATAACCTGTTCTGAGATGAGAGTTTGCAGCACACGCTTTTTGCTCACTGTACCTTTCACAGATGGGAAACATGCATTTGCATATCAGTCTTTGTCCCATCCACATGGGCAGTCCAGCACCGGAATACTATGCAAATTCTACTCTGAACAAGAGTACCAACAGCAACCCCGTACACGTGTTTCAGCCTTGTTGGGCCTTTTCAGTGAGGTGAAGCTGTGCCTCTCTTTGCACAGTGAGCAGGAAGACCATGTGTGGTTGCCCCCAGGTAACTCAGGGTGACCAACCCCATGTTCCTTGCAATTACTTCAAAAAAGGTAGCAGGCACTCCTCTCCAGAAAGAACATGGCATGATACCCTGTTCTGAGATGAGAGTTTGCATCACATGCTTTTTGCTCACTGTACCTTTCACAGATGGGAAATATCCATTTGCATATCAGTCTTTGTCCCACACACATGGGCAGTCCAGCACCGGAATACTATGCAAATTCTACTCTGAACAAGAGTACCAACAGCAACCCCATACACGTGTTTCAGCCTTGTTGGGCCTCATCAGTGAGGTAAAGCTGTGCTTCTCTGAGCACAGCGAGCAGGGTGTCCACCTCGGGTTGCCCCCAGGTAACTCAGGGTGACCAACCCCAAGTTCCTTGCAATTACATCAAAAAAGGTAGCAGGTGCTCCTCTCCAGAAAGAAAATGGCATGATAACCTGTTCTGAGATGAGAGTTTGCAGCACATGCTTTTTGCTCACTGTACCTTTCACAGATGGGAAATATCCATTTGCACATCAGTCTTTGTCCTGCCCACATGGGCAGTCCAGCACTGAAATGAAATGAAATGGCAATTCCTTTCTGAACAAGAGTACCAACTGCAACCCCATAGACGTGTTTCAGCTTTGTTGGGCCTCATCAGTGAGGTGAAGCTGTGCCTCTCTGAGCACAGTGAATAGGGAGTCCACATCTGGTGGCCCCAGGTAACTCAGGGTGACCAAGCCCAAGTTCCTTGCAATTACTTCATAAATGGTAGCAGACGCTCCTCTCCAGAACGAACATGACATGATAACCTGTTCTGAGATGAGAATTTGCAGCACACACTTTGTGCTCACTGTACCTTTCACAGATGGGAAATATCTATTTGCATATCAGTCTTTGTCCCTCCCACATGGGAAGTCCAGCACCGAAATGCTATGGCAATTCCTCTCTGAGCAAGAGTACCAACAGCAACCCCATACGCATGTTTCATCTTTGTTGGGCCTCATCAGTGAGGTGAAGCTGTGCCTCTCTTTGCACAGTGAGCAGGAAGACCATGTGTGTTTGACCCCAGGTAACTCAGGTTGACCAACCCCATGTTCCTTGCAATTACTTCAAAAAAGGTAGCAGGCACTCCTCTCCAGAAAGAACATGGCATGATAACCTGTTCTGAGATGAGAGTTTGCAGCACACACTTTTTGCTCTCTGTACCTTTCACAGATGGGAAATGTCCATTTGCATATCAGTATTTGCCCCGCCCACATGGGCAGTCAAGCTCCAAAATGCTATGGCAATTCCTCTCTGAACAAGAGTACCAACAGCAACCCCATACACGTGTTTCAGCCTTGTTGGGCCTCATCAGTGAGGTGAAGCTGTGCCTCTCTGAGCACATTGAGCTGGGAGTCCACGTCTGGTTGCCCCTAGGTAACTCATGGTGACCAACCCCAAGTTCCTTGAAATTACTTCAAAAAAGGTAGCAGGCGCTCCTCTCCAGAAAGAACATGCCATGAAAACGTGTTCTGAGATGAGAGTTTGCAGCACGCACTTTTTGCTCACTGTACCTTTCACAGATGGGAAATATCCATTTGCATATCAGTCTTTGTCCCGCCCACATGGGCAGTATAGCAACAAATTTCTATGGCAATTCCTCTCTGAAAAAGAGTACCAACAGCAAACCCATACACGTTTTAAGCCTGGCTGGGCCTCATCAGTGAGGTGAAGCTGTGCCTCTCTGAGCTCAGTGAGCAGGGAGTCCATGTGTGGTTGCCCACAGGTAAATCAGGGTGACCTACCCCATGTTCCTTGCAATTACTTCAAAAAAGGTAGCAGGCTCTAATCTCCAGAAAGAACATGGCATGATAACCTGTTCTGAGATGAGAGTTTGCAGCACACACTTTTTGCTCATTGTACCTTTCACAGATGGGAAATTTCCATTTGCATATCAGTCTTTGTCCCACCCACATGAGCAGTCCAGCACCGAAATGCAATGGCAATTCCTCTCTGAACAAGAGTACCAACAGCAACCCCATACACGTGTTTCAGGTTTGTTGGGCCTCATCAGTGAGGTGAAGCTTTGCCTCTCTGAGCATAGTGAGCAGGGAGTCCATGTGTGGTTGCCCACAGGTAACTCAGGGTGACCAACCCCATGTTCCTTGTAATTACTTCAAAAAATGTAGCAGGCGCTCCTCTCCAGAAAGAACATGGCATGATAACCTATTCTGAGATGAGAGTTTGCAGCACACACTTTTTGCTCACTGTACCTTTCACAGATGGGAAATATCCATTTGCATATCAGTCTTTGTCCCACCCATATGGGCAGTCCAACACCGGAATACTATGGCAATTCCTCTCTGAACAAGAGTACCAACAGCAACCCCATAGACGTGTTTCAGCCTTGTTTGGCCTCATCAGTGAGGTGAAGCTGTGCCTCTCTAAGCACACTGAGCAGGGAGTCCACGTCTGGTTGCCCTCAGGTAACTCATTGTGACCAACCCCAAGTTCCTTGCAATTACTTCAAAAAAGGTTGCAGGCGCTCCTCTCCAGAAAGAACATGGCATGATAACCTGTTCTGAGATGAGAGTTTGCAGCACACACTTTTTGCTCACTGTACCTTTCACAGATGGGAAATATCCATTTGCATATCAGTCTTTGTCCCGCCCACATGGGCAGTCCAGCACCAAAATGCTATGGCAATTACTCTCTGAACAAGAGTACCAACAGCAACCCCATACAACTGTTTCAGCCTTGTTTGGCCTCATCAGTGAGGTGAAGCTGTGCCTCTCTAAGCACACTGAGCAGGAAGTCCACATCTGGTTGCCCCCAGGTGACTCAGGGTGACCCCCCCAAGTTCCTTGTAATTACTTAAAAAAAGGTAGCAGGCACTCCTCTCTAGAAAGAACATAGCATGATAACCTGTTCTGAGATGAGAGTTTGCAGCACACACATTTTGCTCTATGTACCTTTCACAGATGGGAAATTTCCATTTGCATATCAGTATTTGTCCCGCCCACATGGGCAGTCCAGCACCGAAATGCTATGGCAATTCCTCTCTGAACAAGAGTACCAACAGCAAAACCATACACGTGTTTCAGCCTTGTTTGGCCTCATCAATGAGGTGAAGCTGTGCCTCTCTGAGCACAGTGAGCAGGGAGTCCACGTCTGGTTGCCCCCAGATAACTCATGGTGGCCAACCCCAAGTTCCCTGCAATTACTTCAAAAAAGGTAGCAGGCGCTCCTCTCCAGAAAGAAAATGGCATGATAACCTGTTCTGAGATGAGAGTTTGCAGCACACACTCTTTGCTCACTGTACCTTTCACAGATGGGAAATATCCATTTGCATATCAGTCTTTGTCCCACCCACATGGGCAGTCCAGAACCGGAATACTATGGCAATTCCTCTCTGAACAAGAGTACCAACAGCAACCCCATATACGTGTTTCAGCCTTTTTGGGCCTCATCAGTGAGGTGAAGCTGTGCCTCTCTTTGCACAGTGAGCAGGAAGACCATGTGTGGTTGCCCCCAGGTATCTCAGGGTGACCAACCCCATGTTCCTTGCAATTACTTCAAAAAAGGTAGCAGGCACTCCTCTCCAGAAAGAAAATGGCATGATAACCTGTTCTGAGATGAGAGTTTGCAGCACACGCTTTTTGCTCACTGTACCTTTCACAGATGGGAAATAT
The DNA here is from genome assembly GCF_040938575.1 of Ambystoma mexicanum. Lineage (NCBI taxonomy): Eukaryota > Metazoa > Chordata > Amphibia > Caudata > Ambystomatidae > Ambystoma > Ambystoma mexicanum. Next base: position 100,409,049 of record NC_090930.1, read on the forward strand.
CCATTTGCACATCAGTCTTTGTCCCGCCCACATGGGCAGTCCAGCACTGAAATGCAATGGCAATTCCTCTCTGAACAAGAGTACCAACAGCAACCCCATACACGTGTTTCAGCCTTGTTTGGCTTCATCAATGAGGTGAAGCTGTGCCTCTCTGAGCACAGTGAGCAGGGAGTCCACGTCTCGTTGTCCCCAGGTAACTCATGGTGACCAACCCCAAGTTCCCTGCAAGTACTTCAAAAAAGGTAGCAGGCGCTCCTCTCCAGAAAGAAAATGGCATGATAACCTGTTCTGAGATGAGAGTTTGCAACACACACTTTTTGCTCACTGTACTTTTCACAGATGGGAAATATCCATTTGCATATCAGTCTTTGTCCCACCCACATGGGCAGTCCAGCACCGGAATACTATGGCAATTCCTCTCTGAACAAGAGTACCAACAGCAACCCCATACACGTGTTTCAGCCTTGTTGGGCCTCATCAGTGAGGTGAAGCTGTGCCTCTCTGAGCACAGTGAGCAGGGAATCCACGTCTGGTTGCCCCCAGGTGACTCAGGGTGACCACCCCAAGTTCCTTGTAATTACTGAAAAAAAGGTAGCAGGCACTCCTCTCCAGAAAGAACATGGCATGATAACCTGTTCTGAGATGAGAGTTTGCAGCACACACTTTTTGCTCACTGTACCTTTCACAGATGGGAAATATCCATTTGCACATCAGTCTTTGTCCCGCCCACAATGGCAGTCCAGCACTGAAATGCAATGGCAATTCCTCTCTGAACAAGAGTACCAACAGCAACCCCATACACGTGTTTCAGCCTTGTTGGGCCTCATCAGTGAGGTGAAGCTGTGCCTCTCTGAGCACAGTGAACAGGGAATCCATTTCTGGTTGCCCCCAGGTGACTCAGGGTGACCACCCCAAGTTCCTTGTAATTACTTAAAAAAAGGTAGCAGGCACTCCTCTCCAGAAAGAACATGGCATGATAACCTGTTCTGAGATGAGAGTTTGCAGCACACGCATTTTGCTCTATGTACCTTTCACAGATGGGAAATTTCCATTTGCATATCAGTATTTGTCCCGCCCACATGGGCAGTCCAGCACCGAAATGCTATGGCAATTCCTCTCTGAACAAGAGTACCAACAGCAACACCATACACGTGTTTCAGCCTTGTTTGGCCTCATCAATGAGGTGAAGCTGTGCCTCTCTGAGCACAGTGAGCAGGGAGTCCACGTCTCGTTGTCCCCAGGTAACTCATGGTGACCAACCCCAAGTTCCCTGCAAGTACTTCAAAAAAGGTAGCAGGCGCTCCTCTCCAGAAAGAAAATGGCATGATAACCTGTTCTGAGATGAGAGTTTGCAGCACACACTTTTTGCTCACTGTACTTTTCACAGATGGGAAATATCCATTTGCATATCAGTCTTTGTCCCACCCACATGGGCAGTCCAGCACCGGAACACTATGGCAATTCCTCTCTGAACAAGAGTACCAACAGCAACCCCATACACGTGTTTCAGCCTTGTTGGGCCTCATCAGTGAGGTGAAGCTGTGCCTCTCTGAGCACAGTGAGCAGGGAATCCACGTCTGGTTGCCCCCAGGTGACTCAGGGTGACCACCCCAAGTTCCTTGTAATTACTTAAAAAAATGTAGCAGGCACTCCTCTCCAGAAAGAACATGGCATGATAACCTGTTCTGAGATGAGAGTTTGCAGCACACGCATTTTGCTCTATGTACCTTTCACAGATGGGACATTTTATTTGCATATCAGTATTTGTCCCGCCCACATGGGCAGTCCAGCACCGAAATGCTATGGCAATTCCTCTCTGAACAAGAGTACCAACAGCAACACCATACACGTGTTTCAGCCTTGTTTGGCCTCATCAATGAGGTGAAGCTGTGCTTCTCTGAGCACAGTGAGCAGGGAGTCCACGTCTGGTTGCCCCCAGGTAACTCATGGTGACCAACCCCAAGTTCCCTGCAATTACTTCAAAAAAGGTAGCAGGCGCTCCTCTCCAGAAAGAAAATGGCATGATAACCTGTTCTGAGATGAGAGTTTGCAGCACACACTTTTTTGCTCACTGTACCTTTCACAGATGGGAAATATCCATTTGCATATCAGTCTTTGTCCCACCCACATGGGCAGTCCAGCACCAAAATGCTATGCAATTCCTCTCTGAGCAGGAGTACCAACAGCAACCCCATAGACATGTTTCAGCTTTGTTGGGCCTCATCAATGAGGTGAAGCTGTGCCTCTCTGAGCACAGTGAGCAGGGAGTCCACGTCTGGTTTCCTCCAGGTAACTCATGGTGACCAACCCCAAATTCCCTGCAATTACTTCAAAAAAGGTAGCAAGCGCTCCTCTCCAGAAAGAAAATGGCATGATAACCTTTTCTGAGATGAGAGTTTGCAGCACACACTTTTTGCTCACTGTACCTTTCACAGATGGGAAATGTCCATTTGCATATCAGTCTTTGTCCCGCCCACATGGGCAGGCCAGCACCAAAATGCTATGGAAATTCCTCTCTGAACAAGAGTACCAACAGCAACCCCATACAACTGTTTCAGTCTTGTTTGGCCTCATCAGTGAGGTGAAGCTGTGCCTCTCTAAGCACACTGAGCAGGGAGTCCACGTCTGGTTGCCCCCAGGTAACTCAGGGTGACCAACCCCAAGTTCCTTGAAATTACTTCAAAAAAGGTCGCAGGCGCTCCTCTCCAGAAAGAACATGGCATGCTAACCTATTCTGAGATGAGAGTTTGCAGCACAAACTTTTTGCTCAAAGTACCTTTCACAGATGGGAAATACCCATTTGCATATCAGTCTTTGTCCCACCCACATGGGCAGTCCAGCACCGGAATACTATGGCAATTCCTCTCTGAACAAGAGTACCAACAGCAACCCCATACACGTGTTTCAGCCTTGTTTGGCCTCATCAATGAGGTGAAGCTGTGCCTCTCTGAGGACAGTGAGCAGGGAGTCCACGTCTGGTTGCCCCCAGGTGACTCAGGGTGATCACCCCAAGTTCCTTGTAATTACTTAAAAAAAGGTAGCAGGCACTCCCTCTCCAGAAAGAACATGGCATGATAACCTGTTCTGAGAAGAGTTTGCAGCACACGCTTTTTGCTCTCTGTACCTTTCACAAATGGGAAATGCCCATTTGCATATCAGTCTTTGTCCCACCCACATGGGCAGTCCAGCACCGGAATAGTATGGCAATTCCTCTCTGAACAAGAGTACCAACAGCAACCCCATATACGTGTTTCAGCCTTGTTGGGCCTCATCAGTGAGGTGAAGCTGTGCCTCTCTGAGCACAGTGAGCAGGGAGTCCACGTCTGGTTGCCCCTAGGTAACTCAGGGTGACTAACCCCAAGTTACTTGCAATTACTTCAAAAAATGGTAGCAGGCGCACCTCTCCAGAAAGAACATGGCATGATAACCTGTTCTGAGATGAGAGTTTGCAGCACACGCTTTTTGCTCACTGTACCAATCACAGATGGGAAATGTCCATTTGCATATCAGTTTTTGTCCCATCCACATGGGCAGTCCAGCACCGGAATACTATGGCAATTCCTCTCTGAACAAGAGTACCAACAGCAACCCCATACACGTGTTTCAGCCTTGTTGGGCCTCATCAGTGAGGTGAAGCTGTGCCTCTCTGAGCACAGTGAGCAGGGAGTCCACGTCTGGTTTCCCCCAGGTAACTCATTGTGACCAACCCCAAGTTCCCTGCAATTACTTCAAAAAAGGTAGCTGGCGCTCCTCTCCAGAAAGAAAATGGCATGATAACCTGTTCTGAGATGAGAGTTTGCAGCACACACTTTTTGCTCACTGTACCTTTCACAGATGGGAAATATCCATTTGCATATCAGTCTTTGTCCCACCCACATGGGCAGTCCAGCACCGAAATACTATGGCAATTCCTCTCTGAACAAGAGTACCAACAGCAACCCCATACACGTGTTTCAGCCTTGTTGGGCCTCTTCAGTGAGGTGAAGCTGTGCCTCTCTGAGCACAGTGAGCAGGGAATCCACGTCTGGTTGCCCCCAGGTAACTCATGGTGACCAACCCCAAGTTCCCTGCAATTACTTCAAAAAAGGTAGCAGGCACTCCTCTCCAGAAAGAAAATGGCATGATAACCTGTTCTGAGATGAGAGTTTGCAGCACACACTTTTTGCTCACTGTACCTTTCACAGATGGGAAATATCCATTTGCACATCAGTCTTTGTCCCGCCCACATGGGCAGTCCAGCACTGAAATGCAATGGCAATTCCTCTCTGAACAAGAGTACCAACAGCAACCCCATACACGTGTTTCAGCCTTGTTGGGCCTCATCAGAGAGGTGAAGCTGTGCCTCTCTGAGCACAGTGAGCAGGGAATCCATGTCTGGTTGCCCCCAGGTGACTCAGGGTGACCACCCCAAGTTCCTTGTAATTACTTAAAAAAAGGTAGCAGGCACTCCTCTCCAGAAAGAACATGGCATGATAACCTGTTCTGAGATGAGATTTTGCAGCACACGCATTTTGCTCTATGTACCTTTCACAGATGGGAAATTCCATTTGCATATCATTATTTGTCCCGCCCACATGGGCAGTCCAGCACCGAAATGCTATGGCAATTCCTCTCTGAACAAGAGTACCAACAGCAACACCATACACGTGTTTCAGCCTTGTTTGGCCTCATCAATGAGGTGAAGCTGTGCCTCTCTGAGCACAGTGAGCAGGGAGTCCATGTCTCGTTGTCCCCAGGTAACTCATGGTGACCAACCCCAAGTTCCCTGCAAGTACTTCAAAAAAGGTAGCAGGCGCTCCTCTCCAGAAAGAAAATGGCATGATAACCTTTTCTGAGATGAGAGTTTGCAGCACACACTTTTTGCTCACTGTACTTTTCACAGATGGGAAATATCCATTTGCATATCAGTCTTTGTCCCACCCACATGGGCAGTCCAGCACCGGAATACTATGGCAATTCCTCTCTGAACAAGAGTACCAACAGCAACCCCATACACGTGTTTCAGCTTTGTTGGGCCTCATCAGTGAGGTGAAGCTGTGCCTCTCTGAGCACAGTGAGCAGGGAGACCACGTCTGGTTTCCTCCAGGTAACTCATGGTGACCAACCCCAAGTTCCCTGCAATTACTTCAAAAAAGGTAGCAAGCGCTCCTCTCCAGAAAGAAAATGGCATGATAACCTTTTCTGAGATGAGAGTTTGCAGCACACACTTTTTGCTCTATGTACCTTTCACAGATGGGAAATGTCCATTTGCATATCAGTCTTTGTCCCGCCCACATGGGCAGGCCAGCACCAAAATGCTATGGCAATTCCTCTCTGAACAAGAGTACCAACAGCAACCCCATACAACTGTTTCAGCCTTGTTTGGCCTCATCAGTGAGGTGAAGCTGTGCCTCTCTAAGCACACTGAGCAGGGAGTCCACGTCTGGTTGCCCCCAGGTAACTCAGGGTGACCAACCCCACGTTCCTTGAAATTACTTCAAAAAAGGTCGCAGGCGCTCCTCTCCAGAAAGAACATGGCATGCTAACCTATTCTGAGATGAGAGTTTGCAGCACAAACTTTTTGCTCAAAGTACCTTTCACAGATGGGAAATACCCATTTGCATATCAGTCTTTGTCCCACCCACATGGGCAGTCCAGCACCGGAATACTATGGCAATTCCTCTCTGAACAAGAGTACCAACAGCAACCCCATACACGTGTTTCAGCCTTGTTTGGCCTCATCAATGAGGTGAAGCTGTGCCTCTCTGAGGACAGTGAGCAGGGAGTCCACGTCTGGTTGCCCCCAGGTGACTCAGGGTGACCACCCCAAGTTCCTTGTAATTACTTAAAAAAAGGTAGCAGGCACTCCCTCTCCAGAAAGAACATGGCATGATAACCTGTTCTGAGAAGAGTTTGCAGCACACGCTTTTTGCTCTCTGTACCTTTCACAGAAGGGAAATGCCCATTTTCATATCAGTCTTTGTCCCACCCACATGGGCAGTCCAGCACCGGAATGCTATGCAAATTCCTCTCTGAACAAGAGTACCAACAGCAACCCCATACACGTGTTTCAGCCTTGTTTGGCCTCATCAATGAGGTGAAGCTGTGCCTCTCTGAGCACAGTGAGCACGGAGTCCACGTCTGGTTGCCCCCAGGTGACTCAGGGTGACCACCCCAAGTTCCTTGTAATTACTTAAAAAAAGGTAGCAGGCACTCCTCTCCAGAAAGAACATGGCATGATAACCTGTTCTGAGATGAGAGTTTGCAGCACATGCATTTTGCTCACTGTACCTTTCACAGATGGGAAATACCCATTTGCATATCAGTCTTTGTCCCACCCACATGGGCAGTCCAGCACCGGAATACTATGGCAATTCCTCTCTGAACAAGAGATTACCAACAGCAACCCCATATACATGTTTCAGCCTTGTTGGGCCTCATCAGTGAGGTGAAGCTGTGCCTCTCTGAGCACAGTGAGCAGGGAGTCCACGTCTGGTTGCCCCTAGGTAACTCAGGGTGACTAACCCCAAGTTCCTTGCAATTACTTCAAAAAATGGTAGCAGGCGCTCCTCTCCAGAAAGAACATGGCATGATAACCTGTTCTGAGATGAGAGTTTGCAGCACACGCTTTTTGCTCACTGTACCTTTCACAGAAGGGAAATGCCCATTTTCATATCAGTCTTTGTCCCACCCACATGGGCAGTCCAGCACCGGAATACTATGCAAATTCCTCTCTGAACAAGAGTACCAACAGCAACCCCATACACGTGTTTCAGCCTTGTTTGGCCTCATCAATGAGGTGAAGCTGTGCCTCTCTGAGCACAGTGAGCACGGAGTCCACGTCTGGTTGCCCCCAGGTGACTCAGGGTGACCACCCCAAGTTCCTTGTAATTACTTAAAAAAAGGTAGCAGGCACTCCTCTCCAGAAAGAACATGGCAGGATAACCTGTTCTGAGATGAGAGTTTGCAGCACATGCATTTTGCTCACTGTACCTTTCACAGATGGGAAATATCCATTTGCATATCAGTATTTTTCCCGCCCACATGGGCAGTCCAGCACCGAAATGCTATGGCAATTCCTCTCTGAACAAGAGTACCAACAGCAACACCATACAAGTGTTACAGCCTTGTTTGGCCTCATCAACGAGGTGAAGCTGTGCCTCTCTGAGCACAGTGAGCAGGGAGTCCACGTCTGGTTTCCTCCAGGTAACTCATGGTGACCAACCCCAAGTTCCCTGCAATTACTTCAAAAAAGGTAGCAAGCGCTCCTCTCCAGAAAGAAAATGGCATGATCACCTGTTCTGAGATGAGAGTTTGAAGCACACACTTTTTGCTCACTGTACCTTTCACAGATGGGAAATACCCATTTGCATATCAGTCTTTGTCCCACCCACATGGGCAGTCCAGCACCGGAATACTATGGCAATTCCTCTCTGAACAAGAGTACCAACAGCAACCCCATATACATGTTTCAGCCTTGTTGGGCCTCATCAGTGAGGTGAAGCTGTGCCTCTCTGAGCACAGTGAGCAGGGAATCCACGTCTGGTTGCCCCCAGGTGACTCAGGGTGACCACCCCAAGTTCCTTGTAATTACTTAAAAAAATGTAGCAGGCACTCCTCTCCAGAAAGAACATGGCATGATAACCTGTTCTGAGATGAGATTTTGCAGCACACGCATTTTGCTCTATGTACCTTTCACAGATGGGAAATTTCCATTTGCATATCAGTATTTGTCCCGCCCACATGGGCAGTCCAGCACCGAAATGCTATGGCAATTCCTCTCATAACAAGAGTACCAACAGCAACACCATACACGTGTTTCAGCCTTGTTTGGCCTCATCAATGAGGTGAAGCTGTGCCTCTCTGAGCACAGTGAGCAGGGAGTCCACGTCTGGTTGCCCCCAGGTAACTCATGGTGACCAACCCCAAGTTCCCTGCAATTACTTCAAAAAAGGTAGCAGGCGCTCCTCTCCAGAAAGAAAATGGCATGATAACCTGTTCTGAGATGAGAGTTTGCAGCACACACTTTTTTGCTCACTGTTTCTTTCACAGATGGGAAATATCCATTTGCATATCAGTCTTTGTCCCACCCACATGGGCAGTCCAGCACCGAAATGCTATGGCAATTCCTCTCTGAGCAGGAGTACCAACAGCAACCCCATACACATGTTTCAGCTTTGTTGGGCCTCATCAATGAGGTGAAGCTATGCCTCTCTGAGCACAGTGAGCACGGGGTCCACGTCTGGTGGCCCCCAGGTAACCCATGGTGATCGACCCCAAGTTCCCTGCAATTACTTCAAAAAAGGTAGCAGGCGCTCCTCTCCAGAAAGAACATGGCATGATAACCTATTCTGAGATGAGAGTTTGCATCACAAACTTTTTGCTCACTGTACCTTTCACAGATGGGAAATATCCATTTGCATATCAGTCTTTGTCCCGCCCACATGGGCAGGCCAGCACCAAAATGCTATGGCAATTCCTCTCTGAACAAGAGTACCAACAGCAACCCCATACAACTATTTCAGCCTTGTTTGGCCTCATCAGTGAGGTGAAGCTGTGCCTCTCTAAGCACACTGAGCAGGGAGTCCACATCTGGTTGCCCTCAGGTAACTCATTGTGACCAACCCCAAGTTCCTTGCAATTACTTCAAAAAAGGTTGCAGGCGCTCCTCTCCAGAAAGAACATGGCATGATAACCTATTCTGAGATGAGAGTTTGCAGCATAAACTTTTTGCTCACTGTACCTTTCACAGATGGGAAATATCCATTTGCATATCAGTCTTTGTGCCACCCACATGGGCAGTCCAGCACCGGAATACTATGGCAATTCCTCTCTGAACAAGAGTACCAACAGCAACTCCATACACTTGTTTTAGCCTTGTTGGGCCTCATCAGTGAGGTGAAGCTGTGCCGCTCTGAGCACAGTGAGCAGGGAGTCCACGTCTGGTTGCCCCTAGGTAACTCAGGGTGACCAACCCCATGTTCCTTGCAATTACTTCAGAAAAGGTAGCAAGCGCTCCTCTCCAGAAAGAACATGGAATGATAACCTGTTCTGAGATGAGAGTTTGCAGCACACGCTTTTTGCTCACTGTACCTTTCACAGATGGGAAATATCCATTTTCATATCAGTCTTTGTCCCGCCCACATGGGCATTCCAGCTCCGAAATTCTATGTCAATTCCTCTCTGAACAAGAGTACCAACAGCAACCCCATACACGTGTTTCAGCCTTGTTGGGCCTCATCAATGAGGTGAAGTTGTCCCTCTCTGAGCTCAGTGAGCAGGGAGTCCACGTCTGGTTGCCCCAAGGTAACTCATGGTGACCAACCCCAAGTTCCCTGCAATTACTTCAAAAAAGGTAGCAGGCGCTCCTCTCCAGAAAGAAAATGGCATGATAACCTGTTATGAGATGAGAGTTTGCAGCACACACTTTTTGCTCACTGTACCTTTCACAGATGGGAAAATTCCCATTTGCATATCAGTATTTGTCCCGCCCACATGGGCAATCCAGCACCGAAATACTATGGCAATTCCTCTCTGAACAGGAGTACCAACAGCAACCCCATACACATGTTTCAGCTTTGTTGGGCCTCATCAATGAGGTGAAGCTCTGCCTCTCTGAGCACAGTGAGCAGGGAGTCCACGTCTGGTTTCCTCCGGGTAACTCCTGGTGACCAACCCCAAGTTCCCTGCAATTACTTCAAAAAAGGTCGCAGGTGCTCCTCTCCAGAAAGAACATGGCATGATAACCTATTCTGAGATGAGAGTTTGCAGGACAAACTTTTTGCTCACTGTACCTTTCACAGATGGGAAATATCCATTTGCATATCAGTCTTTGTCCCACCCACATGGGCAATCCAGCACCGAAATACTATGGCAATTCCTCTCTGAACAGGAGTACCAACAGCAACCCCATACACATGTTTCAGCTTTGTTGGGCCTCATCAATGAGGTGAAGCTGTGCCTCTCTGAGCACAGTGAGCAGGGAGTCCACGTCTGGTTTCCTCCGGGTAACTCATGGTGACCAACCCCAAGTTCCCTGCAATTACTTCAAAAAAGGTAGCAAGCGCTCCTCTCCAGAAAGAAAATGGCATGATAACCTGTTCTGAGATGAGAGTTTGCAGCACACACTTTTTGCTCACTGTACCTTTCACAGATGGGAAATTTCCATTTGCATATCAGTCTTTGTCCCGCCCACATGGGCAGGCCAGCACCAAAATGCTATGGCAATTCCTCTCTGAACAAGAGTACCAACAGCAACCCCATACAACTGTTTCAGCCTTGTTGGGCCTCATCAGTGAGGTGAAGCTGTGCCTCTCTGAGCACAGTGAGCAGAGAGTACACGTCTGGTTGCCCCTAGGTAACTTAGGGTGACCAACCCCATGTTCCTTGCAATTACTTCAGAAAAGGTAGCAAGCGCTCCTCTCCAGAAAGAACATGGAATGATAACCTGTTCTGAGATGAGAGTTTGCAGCACACGCTTTTTGCTCACTGTAACTTTCACAGATGGGAAATATGCATTTGCATATCAGTCTTTGTCCCACCCACATGGGCAGTCCAGCACCGGAATACTATGGCAATTCCTCTCTGAACAAGAGTACCAACAGCAACACCATACACGTGTTTCAGCCTTGTTTGGCCTCATCAATGAGGTGAAGCTGTGCCTCTCTGAGCACAGTGAGCAGGGAGTCCATGTCTCGTTGTCCCCAGGTAACTCATGGTGACCAACCCCAAGTTCCCTGCAAGTACTTCAAAAAAGGTAGCAGGCGCTCCTCTCCAGAAAGAAAATGGCATGATAACCTTTTCTGAGATGAGAGTTTGCAGCACACACTTTTTGCTCACTGTACTTTTCACAGATGGGAAATATCCATTTGCATATCAGTCTTTGTCCCACCCACATGGGCAGTCCAGCACCGGAATACTATGGCAATTCCTCTCTGAACAAGAGTACCAACAGCAACCCCATACACGTGTTTCAGCTTTGTTGGGCCTCATCAGTGAGGTGAAGCTGTGCCTCTCTGAGCACAGTGAGCAGGGAGACCACGTCTGGTTTCCTCCAGGTAACTCATGGTGACCAACCCCAAGTTCCCTGCAATTACTTCAAAAAAGGTAGCAAGCGCTCCTCTCCAGAAAGAAAATGGCATGATAACCTTTTCTGAGATGAGAGTTTGCAGCACACACGTTTTGCTCTATGTACCTTTCACAGATGGGAAATGTCCATTTGCATATCAGTCTTTGTCCCGCCCACATGGGCAGGCCAGCACCAAAATGCTATGGCAATTCCTCTCTGAACAAGAGTACCAACAGCAACCCCATACAACTGTTTCAGCCTTGTTTGGCCTCATCAGTGAGGTGAAGCTGTGCCTCTCTAAGCACACTGAGCAGGGAGTCCACGTCTGGTTGCCCCCAGGTAACTCAGGGTGACCAACCCCACGTTCCTTGAAATTACTTCAAAAAAGGTCGCAGGCGCTCCTCTCCAGAAAGAACATGGCATGCTAACCTATTCTGAGATGAGAGTTTGCAGCACAAACTTTTTGCTCAAAGTACCTTTCACAGATGGGAAATACCCATTTGCATATCAGTCTTTGTCCCACCCACATGGGCAGTCCAGCACCGGAATACTATGGCAATTCCTCTCTGAACAAGAGTACCAACAGCAACCCCATACACGTGTTTCAGCCTTGTTTGGCCTCATCAATGAGGTGAAGCTGTGCCTCTCTGAGGACAGTGAGCAGGGAGTCCACGTCTGGTTGCCCCCAGGTGACTCAGGGTGACCACCCCAAGTTCCTTGTAATTACTTAAAAAAAGGTAGCAGGCACTCCCTCTCCAGAAAGAACATGGCATGATAACCTGTTCTGAGAAGAGTTTGCAGCACACGCTTTTTGCTCTCTGTACCTTTCACAGAAGGGAAATGCCCATTTTCATATCAGTCTTTGTCCCACCCACATGGGCAGTCCAGCACCGGAATGCTATGCAAATTCCTCTCTGAACAAGAGTACCAACAGCAACCCCATACACGTGTTTCAGCCTTGTTTGGCCTCATCAATGAGGTGAAGCTGTGCCTCTCTGAGCACAGTGAGCACGGAGTCCACGTCTGGTTGCCCCCAGGTGACTCAGGGTGACCACCCCAAGTTCCTTGTAATTACTTAAAAAAAGGTAGCAGGCACTCCTCTCCAGAAAGAACATGGCATGATAACCTGTTCTGAGATGAGAGTTTGCAGCACATGCATTTTGCTCACTGTACCTTTCACAGATGGGAAATACCCATTTGCATATCAGTCTTTGTCCCACCCACATGGGCAGTCCAGCACCGGAATACTATGGCAATTCCTCTCTGAACAAGAGATTACCAACAGCAACCCCATATACATGTTTCAGCCTTGTTGGGCCTCATCAGTGAGGTGAAGCTGTGCCTCTCTGAGCACAGTGAGCAGGGAGTCCACGTCTGGTTGCCCCTAGGTAACTCAGGGTGACTAACCCCAAGTTCCTTGCAATTACTTCAAAAAATGGTAGCAGGCGCTCCTCTCCAGAAAGAACATGGCATGATAACCTGTTCTGAGATGAGAGTTTGCAGCACACGCTTTTTGCTCACTGTACCTTTCACAGAAGGGAAATGCCCATTTTCATATCAGTCTTTGTCCCACCCACATGGGCAGTCCAGCACCGGAATACTATGCAAATTCCTCTCTGAACAAGAGTACCAACAGCAACCCCATATACGTGTTTCAGCCTTGTTTGGCCTCATCAATGAGGTGAAGCTGTGCCTCTCTGAGCACAGTGAGCACGGAGTCCACGTCTGGTTGCCCCCAGGTGACTCAGGGTGACCACCCCAAGTTCCTTGTAATTACTTAAAAAAAGGTAGCAGGCACTCCTCTCCAGAAAGAACATGGCATGATAACCTGTTCTGAGATGAGAGTTTGCAGCACATGCATTTTGCTCACTGTACCTTTCACAGATGGGAAATATCCATTTGCATATCAGTATTTTTCCCGCCCACATGGGCAGTCCAGCACCGAAATGCTATGGCAATTCCTCTCTGAACAAGAGTACCAACAGCAACACCATACAAGTGTTACAGCCTTGTTTGGCCTCATCAACGAGGTGAAGCTGTGCCTCTCTGAGCACAGTGAGCAGGGAGTCCACGTCTGGTTTCCTCCAGGTAACTCATGGTGACCAACCCCAAGTTCCCTGCAATTACTTCAAAAAAGGTAGCAAGCGGTCCTCTCCAGAAAGAAAATGGCATGATCACCTGTTCTGAGATGAGAGTTTGAAGCACACACTTTTTGCTCACTGTACCTTTCACAGATGGGAAATACCCATTTGCATATCAGTCTTTGTCCCACCCACATGGGCAGTCCAGCACCGGAATACTATGGCAATTCCTCTCTGAACAAGAGTACCAACAGCAACCCCATATACATGTTTCAGCCTTGTTGGGCCTCATCAGTGAGGTGAAGCTGTGCCTCTCTGAGCACAGTGAGCAGGGAATCCACGTCTGGTTGCCCCCAGGTGACTCAGGGTGACCACCCCAAGTTCCTTGTAATTACTTAAAAAAATGTAGCAGGCACTCCTCTCCAGAAAGAACATGGCATGATAACCTGTTCTGAGATGAGATTTTGCAGCACACGCATTTTGCTCTATGTACCTTTCACAGATGGGAAATTTCCATTTGCATATCAGTATTTGTCCCGCCCACATGGGCAGTCCAGCACCGAAATGCTATGGCAATTCCTCTCATAACAAGAGTACCAACAGCAACACCATACACGTGTTTCAGCCTTGTTTGGCCTCATCAATGAGGTGAAGCTGTGCCTCTCTGAGCACAGTGAGCAGGGAGTCCACGTCTGGTTGCCCCCAGGTAACTCATGGTGACCAACCCCAAGTTCCCTGCAATTACTTCAAAAAAGGTAGCAGGCGCTCCTCTCCAGAAAGAAAATGGCATGATAACCTGTTCTGAGATGAGAGTTTGCAGCACACACTTTTTTGCTCACTGTACCTTTCACAGATGGGAAATATCCATTTGCATATCAGTCTTTGTCCCACCCACATGGGCAGTCCAGCACCGAAATGCTATGGCAATTCCTCTCTGAGCAGGAGTACCAACAGCAACCCCATACACATGTTTCAGCTTTGTTGGGCCTCATCAATGAGGTGAAGCTATGCCTCTCTGAGCACAGTGAGCACGGGGTCCACGTCTGGTGGCCCCCAGGTAACCCATGGTGATCGACCCCAAGTTCCCTGCAATTACTTCAAAAAAGGTAGCAGGCGCTCCTCTCCAGAAAGAACATGGCATGATAACCTATTCTGAGATGAGAGTTTGCATCACAAACTTTTTGCTCACTGTACCTTTCACAGATGGGAAATATCCATTTGCATATCAGTCTTTGTCCCGCCCACATGGGCAGGCCAGCACCAAAATGCTATGGCAATTCCTCTCTGAACAAGAGTACCAACAGCAACCCCATACAACTATTTCAGCCTTGTTTGGCCTCATCAGTGAGGTGAAGCTGTGCCTCTCTAAGCACACTGAGCAGGGAGTCCACATCTGGTTGCCCTCAGGTAACTCATTGTGACCAACCCCAAGTTCCTTGCAATTACTTCAAAAAAGGTTGCAGGCGCTCCTCTCCAGAAAGAACATGGCATGATAACCTATTCTGAGATGAGAGTTTGCAGCATAAACTTTTTGCTCACTGTACCTTTCACAGATGGGAAATATCCATTTGCATATCAGTCTTTGTGCCACCCACATGGGCAGTCCAGCACCGGAATACTATGGCAATTCCTCTCTGAACAAGAGTACCAACAGCAACTCCATACACTTGTTTTAGCCTTGTTGGGCCTCATCAGTGAGGTGAAGCTGTGCCGCTCTGAGCACAGTGAGCAGGGAGTCCACGTCTGGTTGCCCCTAGGTAACTCAGGGTGACCAACCCCATGTTCCTTGCAATTACTTCAGAAAAGGTAGCAAGCGCTCCTCTCCAGAAAGAACATGGAATGATAACCTGTTCTGAGATGAGAGTTTGCAGCACACGCATTTTGCTCACTGTACCTTTCACAGATGGGAAATATCCATTTTCATATCAGTCTTTGTCCCGCCCACATGGGCATTCCAGCTCCGAAATTCTATGTCAATTCCTCTCTGAACAAGAGTACCAACAGCAACCCCATACACGTGTTTCAGCCTTGTTGGGCCTCATCAATGAGGTGAAGTTGTCCCTCTCTGAGCTCAGTGAGCAGGGAGTCCACGTCTGGTTGCCCCAAGGTAACTCATGGTGACCAACCCCAAGTTCCCTGCAATTACTTCAAAAAAGGTAGCAGGCGCTCCTCTCCAGAAAGAAAATGGCATGATAACCTGTTATGAGATGAGAGTTTGCAGCACACACTTTTTGCTCACTGTACCTTTCACAGATGGGAAAATTCCCATTTGCATATCAGTATTTGTCCCGCCCACATGGGCAATCCAGCACCGAAATACTATGGCAATTCCTCTCTGAACAGGAGTACCAACAGCAACCCCATACACATGTTTCAGCTTTGTTGGGCCTCATCAATGAGGTGAAGCTCTGCCTCTCTGAGCACAGTGAGCAGGGAGTCCACGTCTGGTTTCCTCCGGGTAACTCCTGGTGACCAACCCCAAGTTCCCTGCAATTACTTCAAAAAAGGTCGCAGGTGCTCCTCTCCAGAAAGAACATGGCATGATAACCTATTCTGAGATGAGAGTTTGCAGGACAAACTTTTTGCTCACTGTACCTTTCACAGATGGGAAATATCCATTTGCATATCAGTCTTTGTCCCACCCACATGGGCAATCCAGCACCGAAATACTATGGCAATTCCTCTCTGAACAGGAGTACCAACAGCAACCCCATACACATGTTTCAGCTTTGTTGGGCCTCATCAATGAGGTGAAGCTGTGCCTCTCTGAGCACAGTGAGCAGGGAGTCCACGTCTGGTTTCCTCCGGGTAACTCATGGTGACCAACCCCAAGTTCCCTGCAATTACTTCAAAAAAGGTAGCAAGCGCTCCTCTCCAGAAAGAAAATGGCATGATAACCTGTTCTGAGATGAGAGTTTGCAGCACACACTTTTTGCTCACTGTACCTTTCACAGATGGGAAATTTCCATTTGCATATCAGTCTTTGTCCCGCCCACATGGGCAGGCCAGCACCAAAATGCTATGGCAATTCCTCTCTGAACAAGAGTACCAACAGCAACCCCATACAACTGTTTCAGCCTTGTTGGGCCTCATCAGTGAGGTGAAGCTGTGCCTCTCTGAGCACAGTGAGCAGAGAGTACACGTCTGGTTGCCCCTAGGTAACTTAGGGTGACCAACCCCATGTTCCTTGCAATTACTTCAGAAAAGGTAGCAAGCGCTCCTCTCCAGAAAGAACATGGAATGATAACCTGTTCTGAGATGAGAGTTTGCAGCACACGCTTTTTGCTCACTGTAACTTTCACAGATGGGAAATATGCATTTGCATATCAGTCTTTGTCCCACCCACATGGGCAGTCCAGCACCGGAATACTATGGCAATTCCTCTCTGAACAAGAGTACCAACACCAACCCCATTCACGTGTTTCAGCCTTGTTGGGCCTCATCAATGAGGTGAAGTTGTGCCTCTCTGAGCACAGTGAGCAGGGAGTCCACGTCTGGTTGCCCCCAGGTAACTCATGGTGACCAACCCCAAGTTCCCTGCAATTACTTCAGAAAAGGTAGCAGGCGCTCCTCTCCAGAAAGAAAATTGCATGATAACCTGTTATGAGATGAGAGTTTGCAGCACACACTTTTTGCTCACTGTACCTTTCACAGATGGGAAAATTCCCATTTGCATATCAGTCTTTGTCCCGCCCACATGGGCAGTCCAGCACCGAAATGCTATGACAATTCCTCTCTGAACAAGAGTACCAACAGCAACACCATACACGTGTTTCAGCCTTGTTTGGCCTCATCAATGAGGTGAAGCTGTGCCTCTCTTTGCACAGTGAGCAGGGTGTCCACGTCTGGTCGCCCCCAGGTAACTCATGGTGACCAACCCCAAGTTCCCTGCAATTACTTCAAAAAAGGTCGCAGGTGCTCCTCTCCAGAAAAAAACATGGCATGATAACCTATTCTGAGATGAGAGTTTGCAGGACAAACTTTTTGCTCACTGTACCTTTCACAGATGGGAAATATCTATTTGCATATCAGTCTTTGTCCCACCCACATGGGCAATCCAGCACCGAAATACTATGGCAATTCCTCTCTGAACAAGAGTATCAACAGCAACCCCATACACTTGTTTTAGCCTTGTTGGGCCTCATCAGTGAGGTGAATCTGTGCCTCTCTGAGCACAGTGAGCAGGGAGTCCACGTCTGGTTGCCCCCAGGTGACTCAGGGTGACCACCCCAAGTTCCTTGTAATTACTTAAAAAAGGTAGCAGGCACTCCCTCTCCAGAAAGAACATGGCATGATAACCTGTTATGAGATGAGAGTTTGCAGCGCACACTTTTTACTCACTGTACCTTTCACAGATGGGAAAATTCCCATTTGCATATCAGTATTTGTCCCGCCCACATGGGCAGTCCAGCACCGAAATGCTATGACAATTCCTCTCTGAACAAGAGTACCAACAGCAACACCATACACGTTTTTCAGCCTTGTTTGGCCTCATCAATGAGGTGAAGCTGTGCCTCTCTGAGCACAGTGAACAGGGTGTCCACGTCTGGTCGCCCCCAGGTAACTCATGGTGACCAACCCCAAGTTCCCTGCAATTACTTCAAAAAAGGTCGCAGGTGCTCCTCTCCAGAAAGAACATGGCATGATAACCTATTCTGAGATGAGAGTTTGCAGGACAAACTTTTTGCTCACTGTACCTTTCACAGATGGGAAATATCCATTTGCATATCAGTCTTTGTCCCACCCACATGGGCAATCCAGCACCGAAATACTATGGCAATTCCTCTCTGAACAGGAGTACCAACAGCAACCCCATACACATGTTTCAGCTTTGTTGGGCCTCATCAATGAGGTGAAGCTGTGCCTCTCTGAGCACAGTGAGCAGGGAGTCCACGTCTGGTTTCCTCCAGGTAACTCATGGTGACCAACCCCAAGTTCCCTGCAATTATTTCAAAAAAGGTAGCAAGCGCTCCTCTCCAGAAAGAAAATGGCATGTTAACCTGTTCTGAGATGAGAGTTTGCAGCACACACTTTTTGCTCACTGTACCTTTCACAGATGGGAAATTTCCATTTGCATATCAGTCTTTGTCCCGCCCACATGGGCAGGCCAGCACCAAAATGCTATGGCAATTCCTCTCTGAACAAGAGTACCAACAGCAACCCCATACAACTGTTTCAGCCTTGTTGGGCCTCATCAGTGAGGTGAAGCTGTGCCTCTCTGAGCACAGTGAGCAGGGAGTACACGTCTAGTTGCCCCTAGGTAACTTAGGGTGACCAACCCCATGTTCCTTGCAATTACTTCAGAAAAGGTAGCAAGCGCTCCTCTCCAGAAAGAACATGGAATGATAACCTGTTCTGAGATGAGAGTTTGCAGCACACGCTTTTTGCTCACTGTACCTTTCACAGATGGGAAAGATGCATTTGCATATCAGTCTTTGTCCCACCCACATGGGCAATCCAGCACCGAAATACTATGGCAATTCCTCTCTGAACAAGAGTATCAACAGCAACCCCATACACTTGTTTTAGCCTTGTTGGGCCTCATCAGTGAGGTGAATCTGTGCCTCTCTGAGCACAGTGAGCAGGGAGTCCACGTCTGGTTGCCCCCAGGTGACTCAGGGTGACCACCCCAAGTTCCTTGTAATTACTTAAAAAAGGTAGCAGGCACTCCCTCTCCAGAAAGAACATGGCATGATAACCTGTTATGAGATGAGAGTTTGCAGCGCACACTTTTTACTCACTGTACCTTTCACAGATGGGAAAATTCCCATTTGCATATCAGTATTTGTCCCGCCCACATGGGCAGTCCAGCACCGAAATGCTATGACAATTCCTCTCTGAACAAGAGTACCAACAGCAACACCATACACGTTTTTCAGCCTTGTTTGGCCTCATCAATGAGGTGAAGCTGTGCCTCTCTGAGCACAGTGAACAGGGTGTCCACGTCTGGTCGCCCCCAGGTAACTCATGGTGACCAACCCCAAGTTCCCTGCAATTACTTCAAAAAAGGTCGCAGGTGCTCCTCTCCAGAAAGAACATGGCATGATAACCTATTCTGAGATGAGAGTTTGCAGGACAAACTTTTTGCTCACTGTACCTTTCACAGATGGGAAATATCCATTTGCATATCAGTCTTTGTCCCACCCACATGGGCAATCCAGCACCGAAATACTATGGCAATTCCTCTCTGAACAGGAGTACCAACAGCAACCCCATACACATGTTTCAGCTTTGTTGGGCCTCATCAATGAGGTGAAGCTGTGCCTCTCTGAGCACAGTGAGCAGGGAGTCCACGTCTGGTTTCCTCCAGGTAACTCATGGTGACCAACCCCAAGTTCCCTGCAATTATTTCAAAAAAGGTAGCAAGCGCTCCTCTCCAGAAAGAAAATGGCATGATAACCTGTTCTGAGATGAGAGTTTGCAGCACACACTTTTTGCTCACTGTACCTTTCACAGATGGGAAATTTCCATTTGCATATCAGTCTTTGTCCCGCCCACATGGGCAGGCCAGCACCAAAATGCTATGGCAATTCCTCTCTGAACAAGAGTACCAACAGCAACCCCATACAACTGTTTCAGCCTTGTTGGGCCTCATCAGTGAGGTGAAGCTGTGCCTCTCTGAGCACAGTGAGCAGGGAGTACACGTCTAGTTGCCCCTAGGTAACTTAGGGTGACCAACCCCATGTTCCTTGCAATTACTTCAGAAAAGGTAGCAAGCGCTCCTCTCCAGAAAGAACATGGAATGATAACCTGTTCTGAGATGAGAGTTTGCAGCACACGCTTTTTGCTCACTGTACCTTTCACAGATGGGAAATATGCATTTGCATATCAGTCTTTGTCCCACCCACATGGGCAGTCCAGCACCGGAATACTATGGCAATTCCTCTCTGAACAAGAGTACCAACAGCAACCCCATTCACGTGTTTCAGCCTTGTTGGGCCTCATCAATGAGGTGAAGTTGTGCCTCTCTGAGCACAGTGAGCAGGGAGTCCACGTCTGGTTGCCCCCAGGTAACTCATGGTGACCAACCCCAAGTTCCCTGCAATTACTTCAGAAAAGGTAGCAGGCGCTCCTCTCCAGAAAGAAAATTGCATGATAACCTGTTATGAGATGAGAGTTTGCAGCACACACTTTTTGCTCACTGTACCTTTTACAGATGGGAAAATTTCATTTGCATATCAGTCTTTGTCCCGCCCACATGGGCAGTCCAGCACCGAAATGCTATGACAATTCCTCTCTGAACAAGAGTACCAACAGCAACACCATACACGTGTTTCAGCCTTGTTTGGCCTCATCAATGAGGTGAAGCTGTGCCTCTCTTTGCACAGTGAGCAGGGTGTCCACGTCTGGTCGCCCCCAGGTAACTCATGGTGACCAACCCCAAGTTCCCTGCAATTACTTTGAAAAAGGTAGCAGGCGCTCCTCTCCAGAAAGAAAATGTCATGATAACCTGTTCTGAGATGAGAGTTTGCAGCACACGCTTTTTGCTCACTGTACCTTTCACAGATGGGAAATATCCATTTGCATATCAGTCTTTGTCCCGCCCACATGGATAGTCCAGCACCGAAATTCTATGGCAATTCTTCTCTGAACAAGAGTACCAACAACAACCCCATACACATGTTTCAACCTTGTTGGGCCTCATCAGTGAGTTGAAGCTGTGCCTCTCTGAGCACAGTAAGCAGGGAGCCCACGTCCGGTTGCCCCCAGGTAGCTCAAGGTGACCAACCCCAAGTTCCTTGCAATTACTTCAAAAAAGTAGCATGCGCTCCTCTCCTGAAAGAACATGGCATGATAACCTGTTATGAGATGAGAGTTTGCAGCACACACGTTTTGCTCACTGTACCTTTCACAGATGGGAAATATCCTTTTGCATATCAGTCTTTGTCCCGCCCACATGGGCAGTCCAGCACCGAAATGCTATGGCAATTCCTCTCTGAACAAGAGTACCAACAGCAACCCCATACACGTCTTTCAGCCTTGTTGGGTCTCATCAGTGAGGTGAAGCTGTGCCTCTCTAAGCACAGTGAGCAGGGAGTTCACGTCTGGTTGCCCCTAGGTAACTCAGGCCTACCAACCCCAAGTTCCTTGCAATTACTTCAAAAAAGGTAGCAGGCTCTCCTCTCCAGAAGGAACATGGCATGAAAACTTGTTCTGAGATCAGAGTTTGTAGCACACGCTTTTTGCTCACTGTACCGTTCACGATGGGAAATATCCATTTGCATATCAGTCTTTGTCCCGCCCACATGGGCAGTCTAGCAACAAATTTCTATGGCAATTCCTCTCTGAACAAGAGTACCAACAGCAAACCCATACACGTGTTTCAGCCTTGTTGGGCCTCATCAGTGAGGTGAAGCTGTGCCTCCACGTCCCCTCCTCTTGATGCACAATAAGCTGAAAGGTTTGCAACAAGAGATGTCTGCATGGTTCTTGGGGGTTAAAAGCATGTAAGATAAAGAAGCACAAGATCAAACATAGCTGACAAACACATCTCAGTACAGATTGTGACAAGGTTCTGAATAAATAACAAGACAAGTCCAAAATGTTTTCATTTTTTAATATAAACATATATACAAACAAGCCAATTGACGGTTCGATTCTTCGGTTGGTCCCTGAGTACTTTCCGTCGTCCTTGAAGGGGGCTCACAACTCCTTAGCGAATGCTCACTAATGAAAAAGATCTTTTGACAGTACTGGTTCTCTGTAGCCAGGTGACCCCATACTGCTGTGGTTAGCCCTGCTGAAGGGAGGCCTAAAGGGAGAACCAGTATTTATCTAAGTCCCTCAGCCTCTTCCCAGGTGACTTACCGGTGCAGTCTGACTACCCTGGGTGACATCTCTCAACCTTTTGCTCACTCTCACCTGACTCTCCTCTCTGACTCCACACTCTGCCTCTTGGTCTTCTCTCTCTCTGCCTCTCTCCTCTCTCTAATATCCAGCATCCCTCGTATTTCTGTCCTCTCTAAACTCCATCTTCTGGCCTTAATGCCCTCTGTCCATTCTCCTATCTCCACTTTTCCTGCTCCCTCCTTCTGTTATCTGCTTCTCCTCAGATCTCACTCTTCCCCACACACATTTCCCCAGCCTCTATTCTACTCTACACTTTCTCCCACGTACCTCACCTTCCCTGTCCCCCTCTATCACACACACATTCTCTCTGTTTCTTTGTGTCTGACTCTGACTCTCAACTGCCCCTCCTGCTCTCCCATTCAACCCTTTGAATCCCTTGCACACTCGCACACAAACAATCAAATTGGTACTTCTGGCTCAGCCCCAATACTATACCTTCACTCCAAAATACTCCAAATGTCTCATACAAAATCTCCTCCACCTGTTATACTCTTTGGTCTCTTAGTCCTCCTCCAGTTCCTTCAACCCCAAACACCCCCTCCCATTTAACACTGAAACATCTGGATATGTATAGCTCTCCCCTGCCTAGAATGTTCTCCCAGCTCACATTGGTCACTTTAGTCTGTTGCTTCCCTGGGACAATCGATGTCTAAGTTAATTCCAACTCTTCCAACACCCCTCATCTCATCAGGTATTCTTCACAAGAGCCTGTAGGCTGCAATGTAGTCGCTTTTTTTGTTTGTGTTGTAGTTCTCTACTGTATCAAGTGAGTCAATGGGCAGACAGTTCTTTAGGGAGAGTACCTAGGACTCCCATATTCATGTGCAGTCCCTGACTAGTTCTGGTTTCGCTGCTAATGCCCCAATGCTCCCTGGTAGCAAGTCTGGCATTTGTGGGTGAGTGTTGGATTACACATGCAGGTCCTGAATGGTAAAGTGGAGCCAATTTCTACTAGACCAACTAGTCCATTGTTTGCGTTCCATGGCAGTTATTGTCTAGTGGACAGTGGTGCATTGTGGTAGTTGTAGTTTTTTGCTTGGACAGTGCTGCTTCCTTGCAACCCATATTAATACCAAGTTCTGGTAACTATTGTGTCTTGATAACCGCCTAAAAGGAGGTCAGAGAAAGGGGCACCAATACGCATCCATGGATCCAGACATTCCGGTCAGCCTGGTACAGGGGCCACCCTCAACTCTCCCACACAACCTCTGGTGTTTGCCTGACACTTCCATTGCCCTGGTAGGGGACGTGCCCCAGGTGAGAGGGACCCTTTGTCCTTACCCTGTAACAAGATGAAAACTTTGAAAATTGTGAGACTGATACCTGCTCTCTTAGCAAGATCCATTCCAATTAGAGAGAATAAATGGGGATCAGAAAGTAGAGCTGGCCCTCCAACCACTGCTAGATATCCCTCATGTGGTGATTAGCTCTAGTATGAGCTGGCGTGCTGCCTAGCTAGGGTTGGTGACAGACCGAAAAACAAACCCTTACTTATTCCAGATTGCAATCTCAGAGAAGTGCAACAAACAGTGGGTGGGGAACAAGGAGGCACCTTTTAGGTTTGGAAAAGTTTAGCATGGAATATCATTTGGAGGTGAATATCTCAAAAACACAATGACATGCCACCAGTCGGGATACCCAAGGATGATGCTAGGTTTTTGAGTGAATGGTCAGATCGTCTGGCAGACAGTTGAATAAATAGGCATTCGGAGGTTTAACGATGGTTCCTGCTCCCAGGTTTGGCACTGGGAATGCACCTTTATGTAAAGGGCAGGTGCCACCCTTACCGTCATGCACACATTTGGAAGTAAAGCTATTCAACCTTCATTGAAGGTTTACACATCCAGAGCAGGAGCTGCCACGATATGTGTTGCTAAACTATAGGGTTATTCCCCAATGGGAACACTGGAGTGGGTTGAGAAAAGGGTTATTAGCTCTCTCACCTAATGCTCTGTCTGTGCCAGTATATTTGGAAGTGGGATGTGAACAATCACTTTTGAGCAAACTTCAAATTGCCAATGTTTGTTTTCGCTTGAACCATGTCGAAGAGTGGTCACTTATTTCAAGTCCCAAGTTCAATAATAGTCAATCCAAAGAGCCAAGAAACAATGTACAAGATGTGATCAAAACAAAGGTTTATTACAACACAGCCTAGGCCTGGGAATTACCAAAAAGTCATTCCACATGGTGACAGAAAATGGCTGTTTATATAGCAAATCACAGAGGAAAAATGACAACAATAATATTGGGAATCGTCATTTGGACGATAGGTGACTCTATACACTACCTTGTCCTATTGGCTTGTGACCGGAGCAATAGATCAGTTTATTAATCCATTGATATTGAGAATATCTCCTTTCCCATGGTGCTGTTTGGATGCCACTCTTTCTTTTTTGTATCAGCTAGGCTTGGTACTTGATTGGCTGTTCCAGGAAGAGTATGTGTCTAGTGAGTGATTGAGTAGAGTTCGACCAATCCCTGTGTAGAATGTGACAGTGTAACAAACAAAATAACATTTGCATCCTCTTCATAAAACACCTCATCGGTTGGCACCGTCATTCCCATCATTGTGAACTGCTCATTGCCAGCTCACCCTTGCAACTCCTCGTTGGAAACATGCTTGCTTCCACTTCCTTCCTCATGATTCTATTTGCCCTGCCTCTGACGTCATATATATATTATAGGGCGGCAATAGCCGTTCCATAGTTAAGGTGACTCAGAGACACATAGAAACCCCTCAGCATTCTATTGTTCATAACTTTTGAAACGAGTAACGGATGTGCCAATTTGCCAAAAATTTTGAAAGTGATTGCAAGTCTGCAGGCCCCCCAGATTGCAAAGTTTAGTAAAGATTTGTTAAAAAATCAAAACGTCAATAAGCATCAAAAAACATGTTTGTCTCTCCAAAAATGCTGCCTACTTCCAATACATTTTCCCATAGACAAAAAAGGTCAAATTTTGCCAAAGCAGATTTGGATCAGTTATAAAACAACTCGGGCACGTAGCGTTGACTCGCACTCCATGCATGGTTTGGGGTTTTTCCAGGCTGTGGTTATTTCAAAATTTCATGGAGACAGGGGTGCCCCCGTCTACAAAATATTATAGTTGTATCTCCCATGGTGCATTGCAGGATCATGGTTTTCAGAAATGAAACAACCACCATCTTGTTTTTCTCTTGATGCAAGAGATATTCAAGGCTATAGCCGAGGTTATGGGAACATGAAATGCAGTAAACAGCTATTTTCAGGTCACAAAACATCCAAATGCCATCAGGGCAGAGGTGGGGGGTGGCTAGAAAGCACTGAGTGGAATTTGGGAGTTGGAGGGGGTCCAAGGACCGAGTTTGCAACACAAAGCTTTCTGTAGCCTCAGCTATAGCAGCGAATTGCTGACATCTGAAAGCAAACTGCGTTACAGAAACAGCGTGTGCTCTGGCTTGGCCGGGAGAAGGTAGGGGAGGTGAGGAGGCCTTCTGGCAAGTGGGGGACCTGGCACAGATGAGGGGGAACTTGGTGATGGCTTGAGGGGCAGGGAAGCATTTTCTTTCTGGCTTTTTTGCTGATATTTGCAGCTTTATCTGAGGTTACAAAGGACTACAGATAGCCGGGGGTATTGCAGGTATGTGTAGTTCGGTACCTGCGGTCACATTTTTTAAACATATTTTTATATCTATAGTGACGTCGGAAGGGAAAAATCACTGCCGATGGCCAATGACTCAATTGCCATCCAGGACTCCCATTCATGCAGTAACCAGGACAGACTCAGTTTAGCTTTAAAGTGAGGATGGGGCAAACTCACAAGACCACTTAGCAGAATGGACTGGCCTTTTCCTTGCTTTGAAGCTAAGCAGGGTAAACAGTGCTTTGCATTCAGAGACAATTTTTTGCAATTTTCTGAATTGCAGTCTTGTATTTGTGGTCGCCCAGTTAATAATACAAATAGGTATTTTTACAGCAACAGTGGGTTTCCCATCCTTGCAGTAACTGGGACGAACGAACCCTGTGTAGCTTCAAAGTCAGGAAATGGTCAGCTACTAAGGCCATTTTGCCTAATATATGGGCCCAATCCTATAGGAATACTTAGAGAAACATTGCCTAAGGAGGCTGAATCCTTCCTTGCTTTGAAACTAAGCAGTGTTGGCCCCGGTTACTGCATGCAAGGCATACAGTACTGAATGCTGTGTGTTTTCTTAGTTTTAAATATCTCATAATACACGGCATCCGCATTTTAATACAACAGAAAAAAATAATTAAACACTATCACATTTATGCTGAACACTGTTATCAGAGAACCCTGGACTTAAGGAGTCCAAGATGCAGCGCTTAGCCATTATGCTACAATGATGTTATTTTTTGGAATTTCATACCTAGCCTTTTATCATTGAACATATTAAATTATACTCTAAGTATAAAATGAATGCCCCATGAAACACCACGCTGTTATGGCCCGTGGTTAAATGCTGGGTCTTGTACTCTGACAGACCAGGGTTCAAGGCTGTATGTAGTTATTTTTTTATTTAAGTAATTTAATTTAATTAAAAGAAAACTAACGCAAGTGGGAGGTGGCAAGGTTTGTTGCAGTGCAGTCTGGTGATCTTATTTAGGATGCGGGCATTTAGGGGTGGCTGCAATGACAGCCATGTTCAAACATCCCTCACACCAAAATAACGGGCCAAAATAACGAAGCCGGAATAGCTTTTGGTCCGAAATGGGCGCGCTGAAATGGGTGCTGCAGCGGAATGCCCATGCCAAATTAGCCCACAACAAAAGGATGGCACCAGAAAGGGGTGTACCGATTGAAGAATACCACTTTACCAAAGTGTTTGCTCTGTGGCAAAATATTTTATCTCACTGCACATTGCCTAAAAACATTGTGAGTTCTCAAAGTTTTAAATATCTCATGGTACACCGCATCTGCATTATTTTTTGTAAACCGTGCTATTGTCAGTCCTTGAAAGTTTTACACTCAGAGACAATTTCTTTGCCTTTTGCTGAATTGCATTCTTGTATTTGTAGTCTTACTGTCAAGATGGGGGAATAATGCTGCAATTGTACACTTGGTTTCCTAACATAGTTCTATAAGGATTTATATATTTGAGTGACACTATGTTATGTGTTCTTTTGAAGTTAGTTTTATAAAGCAGAGTATTTATGAATGAGAGACATGGGGGTGAGGATGGAAAATGATGAGAGGGCAAGAAGCCATGAATATTTGCCCACAATGTGGCAAGAGAGTTTGCAATCCTGGACACTGGTGCAGTTATTTTCCCCTAATTGTGGTTGCTTTTCAGGGAACCAGTAAAGGACACATGTGAGTGGAAAGCGTAACTTTTTTTTCAGATGTCGGATGCAAACTCTTGGGCTTTTATGAGGTTGGTAAACTTGTTCAGGATCATACTCAGGTTGTTATCTTCCCAGTGCGGACGCTTACCCACAAGACCACAAGCATGTGCTTCATATTGGGATTTTGTTTTCCATTGAATATTTCACTACCGATTGCTTGGTTTAAAAGGTGAGCACCTTTTTATACTTTGCCACCATATTTATTGAAAGAATTCCTTGCTCAGGTTATTTTTCTGGTGTTAATTACTGTTTTAAACGTCCAATGCTATATTGTCTTGTGCACTTTCTTCTAACGAGAAGGTCAATTGAACTACATTTGTGTATTTCACTTTAAAATATGTGGGTGCCAGCTTTTGAAATTTTCTAGGGGCGCTACAGTACCTGGGCATATTTTATTCTTGCAGCCAATCCTTTGCTACCCTTTTTGCGCTGCTTAAATGCGGGTAGTTGGGGTCATGCGATGTATCACAACAGTCACTAGGAGACTGGCCATAAAACAAGGGGCTTGTAGAATGCTGCTTAACAAAAGTGTTTGATCGTTGGCAAATAATGTAATCACACTGGGCATTAACTAAAAACATTGGGAATTCTCAAAGCCTACAATGCTCATTACATAATTAAAAAAAAAAGACATGTTTACAGCTACAGTGACATTGAGGATGAAAAATCACTGGTCACCCAGGGCTCCTTGCCATGCAGTAACCAGAACTGACCCTACTTAGTTTCAAACTTAGGAAAAGGCCAGCCTCCTGAGGGCATGGTGCCTAATAAATGATGCCAAGTTACAAGACCACTTACAGCAGCATGGCCTGAGGGGGCTGGCCCCTTCCTCACTTTGATGCTAAGCAGTACTGTGCATATATTAATGGGTACCAGCTTTTTATTTTCGCTCTGGGTACAGAAAGTACCTGGGCATATGTTATTCTTGTAGCGGTTATTTTTTTCCCCGTTTCTGTGCTGCTTAAATGTCGTTCGTTGGGCCTGTGTGATGTATCAACAATGAAGAGACTGGCCATAAAACAAGGGACTTGGAGAGGACAGTTCGGTAATGGCCATTGACCGTTTTGCCAGAGGTTCTGTTTGGGTGCGCCCAGTTAGTCGCAGCCAGTAGGGGCAGGGACCTCACAGCGGAAGGATGTTTTGGCATGAGAAGTCACAATTGGTGCGGCATGAACCTGTAGGTACTTTGCATTTTGTACCTCTCGATGCAAGGATGTTTTGGCGCTAGAGGTCACAATTGTCATGAACCTGAAGGCATTTTGCATTTTGTAATATGGATTAAATGTGAAAAAGATGTATTTACTGCAACATTATAAAACAGGATGGGACATGTATTACACTTTTGTTGCTGAATTCAACACGTATTACACATGAAACACATTTATTTACTGAAATATTATAAACTGCATGCAACTAGCCCTCACAAACAACTTCACACCATGTACACACACACACACCCTCACATTAAACACACACACATTGCATGCCCTTCCTGTCAGATGACATGCACAACCTCACTCCACACATTTCCATTACACTGCACGTATATTCAAAAAGAGGACTACTTTTTGGATGTTTTACAGAACGAATTTATACCAAATTTACAAAAGCATAGTTTCTGGACCAAGCCGCCGCTCCTGGCTCACTTTTGGTGAAAATCTGTTCAATGGTTTTGGCTATAGGTGTGAGCAAAAAACAAATTCCATTGCATTGATGGGAAAAGCCACACATTTTAGGATCCCCCTATGACTTTGCCCCCCCTGCACGAAACCTCACCAAGTTTTGCAGAATCAATCTGACGGGGCCATATACTTTTTTGCCAAGTTTCATGAGGATTCGTCCCAAGGGATGGGGGGGTTATAAGCCACCCAAAAAGTGCTCTTACTATTGGTTGTGCAACTTAACCATAACTACATGCCCGCTCCTGAGGGCAGTGTAACATATATATATATATATATATATATATATATATATATATATATATTCAGTAAAAAAACTTTGTTAACGGGACGTTATGGTTAAGTTGCGCTACTAAAAACCTATGAAATTCAGTTAAAAAAACTTTGTTAACGGGACGTTATGGTTAAGTTGCGCAACTGAAAACCTATGAAATTCAGTGAAAAAACTTTGTTAAAGGGATGTTATGGTTCCAAGTAAAACCGAAAAACCCCTGGAATGCGCCAGTTATGGTAAGCTAAGCAACCATAACTGGCGCCACCACCGTGCACTGCTAAGCCTAACACCCAGGACATCAAAGATGACATTACAAATGTCATTGATGACATCAGTGAAGACATCACATGTCTGACTCCCCCTTTTTTCCTTTCCTGACATATCTAGGGCACATGATTTTCTTCAGTAACAGTCAGGAACTAAAAATTGTAAATTACTATATTCGTAGACTTATCCTTCAAGTATGTTCTTAGAATAATTCCCTTATGGTCCAGTCATATCATATGAAACATATACATAGGGGAAGACACAACCTTGAAAGACAGCAATCCTTTTTGTGCATTAAAATTATCAGTAGATTTATCAGCACTTTCTGATACTTTTGATGTTTTTTTTTATTACTGTACTTTCCCTGTATATGCTCATATTTTTATATGGTGTATTCACCCTATTTTCCTTAGGGTCCAGACACATCATGTGATATGTATAGATAGGGTAAGTAACAGCTTTGAAACAGAGCAATCATTTCTCTGCATAAAGGTAATCAGTTAGGTTATGAACACTTTCTGCTACTATTGCTGTTTCTTTTTCTTACTTCAATTCCCTTGTATATATTCATATTTGTATCTGGTGTTGTCTCTTTGTGATTTTTCTATAATAATGCAATTATGTAGTAAGTGGGTTTTATTACCTACTTATCACAAGTTTCACTGTACGCACAACTCTAATATGAAAACAGTAATCATCTCACTATTCAACATGGCAAGCTTATGAATATTGCACCTCCATCATGTATGCTGCACACAATGCCTATGTTTCTACATGAGTACCTTAGTATACTGGATTGAAGTTAATAATAGAATGTTATTTATATCAATGCATAGCTTAATGCACTGATTAGCACTTGATATTTATTCCAATAATCTTTCACACTTTTTTTATTAACATTACACTAAGAATCCCTTGTACAGACTTTTCATGAAAGTTAAATGCACATGTGATGTCATCAGTGATGTCATCAATGACATTTGTGATGTCATCTTTGATGTCCTGGGTGTTAGGCTTAGCAGTGCACGGTGGTGGCGTGAGTTATGGTTGCGTCACTTACCATAACTGGCGAATTTCAGGGGTTTTTCGGTTTTACTTGGAACCATAACGTCCCTTTAACAAAGTTTTTTCACTGAATTTCATAGGTTTTTAGTTGCGCAACTTAACCATAACGTCCCGTTAACAACGTTTTTTTACTGAATTTCATAGGTTTTTAGTAGCGCAAGTTAACCATAAACTCCCTTTAACAAACGTTTTTCATTAGCACCCAGACAATATACAAAGATGGAGTGTAAAAAGCAATTTCTCAGGGATGGCTTTACACAGAATGTTGCAAAGTAAGAATTTATTCTCGTTCACAGTGAAGGTCAGCTGCTTCCATTTTTTGCTCGCGGGCCAGTGTGGCCCACGACTCGCACCATAAGGTTCTATTGTTTTTTGACCTTGACAGACAGGGATCGTGCCAAAAGACTTCTTTTGATGGAGGGGAGCAAAAACGTAAGAGACGATAAGGATTAAATTTCTGAAACGAAACCGCTTTTATATATTATATCATTATGAGAAAGATCGTTGGCACAGACGGAGTAGTATTTAGGGACTGCATTACGCCAATATAATGTAAGTAACCCTTTAGATTATTTTATACCGGAATATAATAACAATAGTGTGGCATTAAAGCCCGGTTAAGTTGTACTTGTTCATTCAATGTGGCATATTGGTTTGTACCGCGCACTATCACCGCCGAAGTGGTCCCCCGGTGCTCAGACGGCTCGGAAAAAGGCAGAGGAGAAAGGGTGGGTTAGTGGAAATAAGTTAATATACTCCATTTCACTATCCTCGCTAGCAAATAATTTCACGACCTAATAAATAAAATTAGTATTTTTAATGAAGATCGGCTCGTGAGACTAATTTATGTTTTTAAAACAGGTACATCCTGCCCTACTGTCAATGCCACGATTTTCAGATGCCGGCCGACGGATTTTTTAACTGCCAGGTGCAGCTACTTCTAAACTACTTCATGACCCTCACCATTTTATGTGACAATCGCCAAGGACCAATATGCCCTTACGCGGTACTAGCTGCTAGAAGCAACCAAGCATTATGTTGGTCTAATGCCTCGTTGTTGGAACAGCCTTCTGATTATCAGTGCGACCATAGTGCTTCTTTATCATAAACCAACACCCTGTGTACCGCAAAAGAACAGCGCGTGACTCAAGATTAACTTTTGCGGATAGACAGGAAAGACAAATGCAAATCGCTGAATATTCTCTAAACATTTGATGTCAAATAAAAGTACTTTACGAAATGTACAATCTTGCTGTTTGCTTTTAAATCACAGTTTCATATTCCGAATTGTGGCGCGCTGTGTTGTGAGATGATCTGTGTTGTTTTCCGGGTTCTGTGTAAATTTGCGTAGGACTGGAGACGACGGGCGCGTTTGGCTACGCACCCTGTAACGTCACGGAGAGAGACAGGGAATATGAATGCTTTGATAATGTCAGGTTTAGGGGCAGGAGACTTAGTGATTTAGTGTTGCAAAAGAGGGTCAGCCAGGTCGATGGGGCAAGTGATAGGATTATCACATAATGTCGGCGCACAGCAGCCTGATTTATCGTTTGTTTAGTGGACAAAAAGTCGGATAAGGCCCATAGGAAATTGTAATGTCAACAGACATAAGGAGGGTTCTTAGAACACTTTCAACCTGACAACGAACAATACGAACAGCGTTCTCAGAACACCCCCATTTTGTTTAATTGCAAACATTACCTCCACGTCCACTCTTCCTCGTCCCAGTACTTACTTCATGAGGCCCCTGCCTCCGACACAGGACCTTCTTCTATTTCTTTAAATTCCTATAACTCCTCCCCCACATCCACATCACTCAGTTTCATATTACCAAGCTGGAGCATGGGACCTTCCCCGCAGGGAGGGTGAGTAGGGCCGTCAGTACTGTGACGAGGAAGAGTAGGACTAGGAGAAATGAAGATTACCAGTAAGTAATTAGAGCATTTCAGGACACCGCGAGTGTTCTTAGAACACATTCAACTTGCCAGAGTACAATACGGACAGCGTCCTCAGGACACCCCCATTTTTTTTATGTACGAACATTTAAGGATACCGCAAGTGTTCTTAGCTCAATTTTAGCTTGCTTGCAAACAAAACGGACACATATTCCGTCCTCAGAACACCCCACCATTTAGTTTATATAGAACATTTCAGAACAGCCGTGTTGTCCGCAGACAAATCAAACACAACAAAAGTGTCTAGCATATATAAAAAAACAGAACATTGAACCTATCTCATACTCCCCAAACACTCTTACACACCAACACACTCCACTAAATACTATTTTTAATCCAAGTTTCACCGCGCTGTCCGCGGTCGTCGGCGAATGAAAACCAGATAATCATTAGAGTTATCAGCACTTTCTCATAGTTTTATTTTTATTACTATACCTTCCCTGTATATGCTCATATTTGTATACATTGTACTCACACTCCTTTCCTTAGGGTTCACTGACATCATGTGATACACATACATACAGTAAGTAGCAGCTTTGAAACAGAGCAATCATTTCTCTGCATAAAGATAATCAGTTAGGTTATGAACTCTTTCTGCTAATACTTCTGCTTTTTTGCTTACTTCTCTGTCCCTGTATATACTCATATTTGTATGTGTTGTTGTCTATTTGTGTTTTGTCTGTATTAAGTGTAATAATGTATTAAGTGGGTTTTATTAGCTACTTATTACATGTTAGATTATGAATATTGCACCTTCATCATGTATACTGCACACACTGCCTAAGTTTCTGCATGAGTTGCTTAGTATACTGGATAGAACTTCATAATAGAAAGCTATGTATATCAATGTATTGCTTAATGCACTAATTAGCTCATGATATTTATTCAAATGATCCTTCACACTTTTTGGTCAACATTATAAGAATCCCTCCAACAGAGCTTTCATGAAAAGTAAATGCACATGTGATGTCATCAGTGATGTCATCAATGACATTTGTGATGTCATCTTTGATATCCTGGGTGTTAGTGTTAGCAGTGCACGGTGGCGCGAGTTATGGTTGCTTATCTTACCATAACTGCTGAATTTCAGGGGTTTTTCGGTTTTACTTTGAACCATAACGTCCCTTTCAGACAAGCTGATCTTTAAAGCCTGCTCTACGGAGTACAAAAAAGCTATCACCCGGGCAAAATCCAAATCTTTTGAATCCAGAATTTCGGAAGCCCAATCCAGCACAAAAGAAATCTTTGCAATTTTTAGGGAGCTAGAGACTCCTACTCCCACCCCCCAGAACTTCACCAAAGACAAAGCCTGGTGCGACGAAATTCAAACGGCATTGCTAACAAAACTGAGCCGCCTCAAAAGCAAAATACTAGCTACCAAACAAGCCCTGCCCAATACTCATATCCCTGTCCCACCACCAGCCCAAGACCCTCCCCAACCCTTCTCCTTCAAATCCATACAGGAAAAGGACATCATTAACATAATGAAGAACATCAAAGCATCCAACTGTAAAGGTGATGCCTGCCCAGCCACTCTCATCAAGGACTGCACTGAAGCACTTGCTCCTTTCCTGACAGCATTTGTTAATGCCTCCTTCGCAACAGGGAAAGTCCCCACCTCCCTAAAGGAAGCATGGGTCCGCCCCCTTTTAAAAAAACCAACTCTCGATCCCACCTCCCCCAACAACTATAGACCCATCACCACTGTCCCTTTCCTCCTCAAAATACTCGACAAAGCAGCCTATCTGCAGGTTCAGCACTACATCGAAGAAAACAAACTCCTGGGACTCCGCCAATCTGGCTTCCGCCCTAGACATGGGACCGAAACCGCCCTACTTGACCTGAAAAACCAAATGGACGATGCCAGAGACATGGGCAAATCAGCTCTTCTCCTACTCCTTGACGTATCTGCAGCGTTCGATCTCGTAGATCATGATGTCCTTTGCCATCATCTCTCCTCCACTGCCAAGTTCTCCCCTGATGCCACAGCATGGATCAAATCCTTCCTACAAGACAGAACCATGCAAGTATTCTCCGACCTAGCCTCTGCCTCACCCACTACCATACTCTTTGGCGTGCCCCAAGGCTCATGCCTCTCCCCCACACTCTACAACATCTTCACACGACCCCTCTTCCTCATCCTCGACGCTATGGGTATATCCTACACTAACTACGCGGACGATACCCAGATCCTCCTTACCCTCACAGGCAACGACACTGACTCCATGACCCTTAACAACCTCTACAACACCATCCAAGCCTGGATGGCAGACAATGGACTATGCCTCAACTCTGACAAGACAGAACTCCTACTGGTAGGTTCCCCCAAAACGCTAAAAAAACTTGACTCCCAATTCAGTCACTTCACCATCGACACCATCAAAATACCTGTTTCAGACTCAGTCAAAACTCTTGGAGTCTATCTAGACTCTAACCTCTCCATGGACAGACAAGTCAACGCCATTGCCTCCTCAGCCGCATATCATGCTAAACTGATCAACGCAGTAAGGCCTTTCCTCTCCAAAGAGAACTGCACAAACATAGCCAGAGCCATCTACGGCTCCAGGCTAGACTACTGCAACATACTCTTCCTAGGAACCTCAAAAAGAAACTTGGAGAGGCTACAAGTCATCCAGAATAGTGCTCTCCGAGCAGCCCAAGGTATTGCCAAAAGGGACCACATCTCGGAAGCCAGAAAACTAGCCCACTGGCTCCCAATAAAGGAGAGAATAATTTTCAAAGCGCTCACACTGACACACAAATGCATCCATCTCACTGCCCCCGATTACCTCTCACAAAGAATCCACTCCGTCGCCTCTACAAGACCAACAAGATCACCCTACACCAACATGCTCTCTGTGCCACTAGTAAAAAGATCCAGAGCAGGTGGATCCAGCTTCCCCTATCTCGCACCCACTCACTGGAATGCCCTACCTCCCACCATCCGCAGTGACCCCTATCTCCTAGCCTTCCGCAAAGCACTGAAAACCACCCTCTTCTCATAAGGTCCCTCGCAGCAGCATTATACCAACCATAGGACCCACTGCTTAAGTTGTATTGACCAACTGCATAAGCTGTAATGATAACCTTGCTTGTTCCTATCTGTAATATGCCTCTTACTGATACCATGCCTGTAACTAAGCTCATGCAAGTAACAGCGCCTCAATGCCCCTGGGCTGCTTGCGCGCTATACAAATTTAAATAAAAAATTTAACAAAGTTTTTTTACTGAATTTGATTGGTTTTTAGTAGTGCAACTTAAACATAATGTCCCTTTTAACAAAGTGTTTTCACTGAATTTCATAGGTTTTTAGTAGCACAATTTAACCATAACGTCCCTTTAAAAAAGTTTTTTTACTGAATTTCATATGTTTTTTCAACTTAACCATAATATCCCTGACTTTATATACATGTAACATGGAACATACTGAACCCCTAGCTAGTGATTTCGATGTCCGCAGACTACCGCCATGTCCGCGGGCATATCGAAAATCTGAGCGTGCTGAATGTAAATTTAAATAGTGTGCCCCATTTCCCTTTTGAGGTTTGCTCTGAAAAGAGCCATTTTTTTGGGGGTTTTTTTGCAGATGCTTGACAGACACCTGTTATTTTGTATTTTTTTTCTTACTTTACTCCTAAAATCTTCACATAACCTTCTCCAAAGCAACCCTTACATTCCAAAACAGAATGGCATTTCCCATAAAAGATAAGGAAATGCCATCTTCTTTAAAATAAACAGCATTACTGGAATAAATATTCTCATTATTCCAGAAGAACATACCAGCTCTAAGCATGAAGGCACACATGCCTCGGTTGATTACACACCTAGGATTGTTTTGCTGAGGACAAAAAACTGAACTATTGTCCCATATTGCCCTAGGTACTAATCCAGAAAAAATAACTTTGGCATTTGGAAGGATGTTCATTACTGCTTCAACCAAGTGTTCCAAATCTGCCAACAAAGTAGGAGCACTGACATAGCACAAATGGAAATCACCATAGTTCAAAACTACCACATGGGGACTGTTGATCCTGCCCATATCTTCACAAACTTGTACAATTCCCTGTACATTGCAATCAGGCACAGTGCTCCACACCACCTCCACTCCTTTAACATCAAAATTCTTTGCAACATGCCTGCATTGAGCATACTGTTGTAAACCATGCGCAAACATATCTCCGAGCACCAACACCCTGACTTTCTCCACTTCTGCCATCTTCACTACACACAGTCTATTTGAACACACATCCACAACCTCAACATCTGATTGGCTGATCCCTACAGTCTTCTTTCCATGCTGGATTTGCTGGAAAACTCCGGATGTAACACGCCCTGTCCGCAGACCGCATAACTCTTAGACAGCCCTTCTACCATTTCCACTTCATTCTCTGTGCCATTCCCTCATTGGATACAGCTAAGCAGGCACACAATACGGAGAACATCCCCAGAACACCCCCAGTTTGTTTATTCTCGAACAATTCAGGACACCGCTAGTGTTCTTAGAACACATTCAACTTGCCAGCGAACAATACGGACAACATCCTCAGAACACCCCCATTTTCTTTATTTACAAACATTTCAGGACACTGCAAGTGTTCTTAGAACACTTTCAGCTTGACAACGAACAATACAGACAACGTCTTCAGGACACCCCATGCGAACATTCCAGGACCCCACGAGTCTTCTTAGAACACTTTCACCAAATCCATTCTGTTTATTTACGAACATTTCAGAACAGCCGTGTTGTCCGCAGAAAAATCAAACACAACAAAAGTGTCTAGCACATAAAAAAACAGAACATTGAACCTATCTCATACTCCCCCACCCTCCCCAAACACTCTTACACACTAACACACTCCACTAAATACAATTTTTAATCCAAGTTTCACCGCGCTGTCCGCGGTCGTCCGCGAATGCAAGATGGCGGGCGCCACAGAAAATCTGATGCGCTTCACGCACCACGCCGTCCAATCAGCGAACACGTCGCATGTCCATGGACATCACGCAAGCCGCTCGGCCAATCAGGGCACTGTCCGCGGAACGAACCGGGAAGTCCGCCCGCAAAGCGAATGGAGATATCACTAATTTTTTTGCCTTACATTTTGGTAATTTAAAAAAAAAATACTGGACGGATTTACACCAAATTTGCAAAAGCACGCTTTTGGGAGTAAGTCCCTGCTCCTGCCGCAAATTTGGTGTAAATCCCTCCATCGGTTTGGGCTGTAGGCGTGCACAAAGTTTTTTCCCATTATGTCTATGGGAAAAAGCAAACGTTTTGGGACCCCCCCTATAACTTTGCCCCCCCTGGACCAAACCTCTCCAAACTTTGCAAAAAAATTCAGAGTGGGACAGATACATTTTTTGCAGAGTTTGGTGAGGATTCGTCCAGAGGGAGAGAAGTTAGAAGCCGCCCAAAAAATGTTCTTCCTATGGAAACACCAACTTAACCATAACTACATGGACGCTAACACGTCCATGTAATATATATATATGTACATATATATATATATACACAGAAAACTGGGGCTGACAAAATGCATTTTTTGGGCTTCTCAGTGATGGTCTGCAGTATTTTGATGTGCTTACTGCCTATTCTACTCACTCCCCCTTCCCTCCTACTGACAACAAAGACCTTTAGGCATGAAGCATCCTGGTGTGATTCTGCACCTCCTGAATGGATATGCTCCTTTGATACCTGGGCCCAAACAGCTGCCTGCTATGCGGCAGTCTCTAGGGGGGGTAGGTTGGGGGTGGGGTTACCAGCCCTCACAAAGAGATTGACATAGAGTCTGGGTCATCTGTGTCTCTGTCCTGCGTGTGGCAGTATAGGTGCGTTTGACCCAAATACACATTCCCTTCCCCAGCAGAGCTGACTCACAAGAGCTGACACATGTGAAATATCAATTGGGATGTGGCGGCCATAATCATAAGTAGCGCCATGGAATATGCCTAAACACAGGCATAGTTCATTCTTAGAGATTACCATGTCACTTGCATGGGGTACTCCTGATCATGTAGTTTTTGTAAAGGGCGCATAGCTTAAATGTTGCCCCTGTTCTGCAATGACTTTGCGGTGGCATCTTGTGACCTTTGAACTTGCTCTGCACCACAAGAAGAGCAGGTGCTGCTGATCAGGCTACTGATGCAGCTGGGCACATGTACAATATGTTCTTGACATGGAGTTGCGACAAAGGGGGATCTGGTTATCAGGTTACCCTATTGGAGAAGTAATCACCCACTTCATTTTATGTATTATTGAAAATCAAATATAGCCAGGGCTTTTCACCCTTCACAGAATGCAATTCATCACGAGGTCAAAGAGGAGGCCAATGGCAGACTTGTAAATAGAAGAAAGAATTGCAGGTAGGCGGGAAGATCAGCTCATAGGCAGGAACAATAGTCAAGATGAGAAAAATAGTTCAGTGTTGCAGAAAGAAAGAAAATGACAAGCTTAATGAGTGTTGTAGTGTTGAAAAATGACAAGAATGAGCATTGTTAGGTGGTAAGAATGTCAAATAGAGTGCCGGGTCAAAGATAATGCCCAGGTTTACCGATTACATGCCGAAAAGGAGAAGGGGTGTGTGGAAGGAGGGAAGGAAATAGCAGGGAGATGAGAGTGGGACGAAGCGATGCAGGGAAGAAGAGAATCTCAGATTTTTAGGCATTGAGATATAGAACATATACGTGCAATCAAGACCTCGGCAGCAAGAAGACTGAGAGAGAGGCATGTAGCATGTCAAAAACAGAAGAGAAAGAAATGAAGATCTGGGAGTCATCAGCGTAGAAGTGGCTGGAGAGGCTGAATGAAGGAAAGCTAGATAAAAGTGGAGTAGCAAATGGAGAAAAATTAAGATGGCCAAAAACAAAATCAGAGTCATGAAAAAAGTGTTCCTTTCTGGATTCCTCAAGATTTTCATTAATGTATTAATTGATTGCACTTGTATGTGAATACCTGGACATGCAAGCAGGGCCTAGCATGTGCATATCTAATTCCTGTGCACAAGCTAAACCTGCTGGCTCTGTGAATGTTGTCAAAGTTTATTTTTAACCTACAAGGAACAGGTGTAAACCAAGTGTCTAGTCCAAGATAAAATCACACCGTCTAATGTCAAACTCCTGATAAAACCCACTACAGCAACCACCACTGAGGTGCGATGACCGTTGAAACATCTATACAAAACACAATCTGAATAGATACAATTCAGATTAAAACATGATCCTTGAAATCCAAAATGTGCATATGATGCAGGGTCTTACAGTGTATCAATAAGTGGTGCAAGGTTTCTTTTGAATGACTGCTCTGACAAAATCGACAGAATGCTTGACTCTTGGTAATCGTGCCCCTATGCGCCAGGATTTGTCTTGTTGGATGGAGGCTTGGTATGAATATTTTGTTCAGTTGTTTATCAGCAACTTGTGGATATTATCAATTGTTTCAACCCAGTCTTTTTTTGTACAATGATTGCTTAACACTGTTTGGATAACCGCTAAAATCAGACACATCCATTCCCAACTCAGACAGTACATTTCTGGAGTAACACTAACATTAACACATTTCTCTCTTTTATCCAATGCCACGCATTAGAATAACTCATACATTGTCCCCAAGAGGAGGGTCCAAAAGAGTACAATACAAGCATAAGTAATTCCACTCTTTGCAAAGCTTTTTTGTTTTTAACCCCATTTCATATCTTATTATCGATACAGGAGTACAGTTAGGAAGACGTGGTACTTTTCGCCAAACAAAGCCCTCCAAAAGGTCTTGCTTGTCGGAGATCCTGAGATTAAAAACATCCGCCCCGTACAACATCTTAGGGACAACACTTCCTCCATAAAACTTTAACAAGGTTAGTATAGAGAATGTTCCATTCTTCAAGACTATTTTAGACATCTGCCCTGTAAGTAATCCTGCCTTATGCTTTACCAAGCACCAGAGAAGAGACCGATTGGGTCTATTAAAATGGGAAATCCATGAGAGGACAAGTTACTACTAATTTTCAATTTCACCTCATTCATAAACCAAGTGTATTTGCACTTTTTAGAAGGGGAAGTGAAGCGCATGATCTTGATTTTTGTTAGTTGACATTTTCTTCTGAGTATTTAGTAAAGGCAGTTCACTTTGGTAAGTCCAAGGCTGTTAAATCGAAGATTAAAAAGCTGTCTGCATTAGCAGTTAACGTAATTATAGTATCTCCCAATTTTGGGGGAGCAAAAGAGTCCATAGCTAAAATATCATCTGCATCCGACACATAAAGACAAAAAAAGCAGAACGCAAGTATGCATCCCTGTCTAAGTCTCACAGATGTTGGTATGTTACGGGACATACTACCTTCAAAATGTAAACATACCTGAATGTTTGAGTTGTCATGAAGACCCACCAAAATTCCAAGGCGACCATCGAGAATGCCCCAAGAATGAAGTTTTGACCAAAGAAGAGGGTGGATGACCATGTGGAAAGCCGACGAGACGTCTATCAAGGACACATAGAGCTGTCCATACTTCTTGGTCCAGCATAGATCCTGTAAAAACTTCCCTAAATAACTGTTCAACACTGAAATAATGTTAATGACCCAGCACTCAGGGGCCAGGCTTGGAGGTGAACTAGGATGATGGTGGCACACATCTTAGAGTCATCATCCATCACCATGATGGGCCCATAATTGTTAGGATTCTCTCTCAGGCCTTTTTTTATATGGGGAGGATGACAGAGGTCATCCAGGATGCCAGCTATATACCAGTTTGTATTACATCATTAAAAAAAAAATACTTAATAAATGTGCCCATGTCTCTATATCCAACTTGAACAATGCATTGGATACTCTGTTTGGACCGCAGGCCCTAGAGCAACTAGCTTTTTAAATGCACACCGTCACTACCTCCTGATCAATTTCCAGAAGAAAGTCCATCTGGTTCATCAAGATTCCTCTAAAAACAGGATAATCATCCTCTCTAGACTACATGGAAGCAAAATGATTTACCTAAATTATTTCAGGTATAGGATAAGTCTGCATAGCAACCTACGCACTACCAACCGCATTTTTATGAGTCCTAAAACACAAGGTGTCTTCAGATACAAAAGTTCAAACATAATTTTCCACTCCACCTGCAGTCACTGTGTCCAATGGTTCTTTGTCCAATGTCTGTATCTAAGTGTTACTTTAGCAATCTGACGATTCAAATTCAGGGGAGGATGTTTCCTTTTTTTAATATCTTTCATTTCAGTTTCCAATCCCTTCGTCCTCTCCCATAACTGATGATCGAAAGCATGGGGAGTGCTGTTTGTGCGGCTTCATGGTAACCCTACATTTATGGTGAGGGAAAACAGCATTGATAATGCCAGTCAATGATGGGGTGGAACATTTGAAACTCAAGAGTATCTAGTTTGCAGGCCAAAGTAGAATCCTCGAATAGTCTACAAATGTAATCATTAAACCGAGAGGCAATGTTTGAGTCGAGGATAGCACAGGAGCAATCTGCTGGCTTTGGAAGCAAGACCATACCAAGCAACAGAGGTTGAAATCCCCAATCCGCGCTTAGAAACCGAATTCAGATATTAAGCCTGTTAAACAAAACCAATTACATTCCATGTCAATCTAGAAAATTGCCATTCAGCTTCTGAAGACAAAGAGACCTAAAACACAAATGGCTTAATTACGAACCCAGCGGTAACCCTGCCGGTGCTACCCGCGGGTTGGCGCCGCACTTGTAATATTTTACCAGCGCCTGACTTCCCGGTGCCACCACGAGATTACAACTCCGGTGGCCAGGGAAGTCAGTCGCCGGTAAAATGTAAGTTCCTATTCCCATAGGGTCCTATAAGACTCTTTGGGAGTGGGGACTTGTTAACGGTGCCCGCACTTCCATGATGTGACCGCTGCGCCTGGCAGGGTCAGACCTGTTGGGCACAGCGCCCACGGCAGGCAGACATGTAGTTTGCCAGTCTGGAAACAAGGGTGTTGGTAAACTTACCGGCACCCTTGTTTCCGGACGGGCAAACTTATAATGAGGCTCAAAGACGATTTAACACTGTCAGGTACCTTTGTAGATTGATTAATTAATGAACTTAAAAGTCCTCACCCTCCTGAGAAAATTCAAAACAATAGGAGATAAAATCAGCCGCAGAAAAAACACATCAAATGGCTCCCTCCAATCCTGCACAAAGTATGTGAGAGTCTCCAAAAAGGTCTCTAGAGGCGCGACCCCTTCATGCCAGCATATATTGATAATCAAAAGTGGTAAAAATGTAGAATTCGAAACGACTTCCACTTCATTTGTAATCGCCCCAGTCTGAATATTATATTCGGCCAACCAATCAGTGTTAAGACTCGATTTAACAGCAGTCAGCGGACCACCATAAGCACTACCCTTGTCTTGTTTACCTGCATGTTGAACATTCATGTTATAACCATCCAGCAGCGGCGTTTTCAAAAGCCATGTCTCCTGAAGCAGAAGTAAATAAAACACTTTTAGGTTCTTGACAATTGCTACATTTCAAAGTAAAGCTGGGTGGCCTCTGGTGTTCCAAGAAGCAGCTTTGAGCATATCCCCACAGCTAGAGATGGCACATAACCAACTCCTCCTCTAGGACCTTGGTTAAGTGTGCCGGCCAACCAAGACCAATAGTGTTTGAGCATGTGTACTGCTTGCTTTTGTGGAAGCATTGCAACATCTCTCTTCCTATGTACTGTAGTATCAATCAGTATAGGTAAATTAGAAGACACATTTGCAGCAGTGTTTTTCAGAAAGGGTGAAGCAAATTAACCTCAGGCTTAAAGGATTGGAGATCAAATCCTAATAGCCTCTGTTATGAAGACATGATCTTAGAGCTAATGTCCAAAATGACCATGGCTCTCATTACAACATTGGCGGTAACCATGCCGCCATTGCCGGCATGGCTGCCACCAAAACCGGGTCCGGGTTCCCTGAATGGGGAATTATCGGGCCATTCTGGGTTTGGAGGGCCCGGTAATTTCTCCTTCAAGGAACCTGGGCCAGGACGTTCCCCATTCCCATTCGAGCCCCCATAAGGCTCAATGGGAATGGGTGCAGGGAGCTAACAACCGGCCGATTACGACCGGCCCGTTGTTAGCTCCCTGGTCCACTCGCGGGACCCGGTAAGGACGCCTGGTTTTACCAGGCGTCCTTACCGGGTCCTGCGAGGGAACCTCGTAATCTGGCAGAATGGGTTTAACGGGTCCGCATCCATTTGAGGCACCCGTTAACTCCTTCCGCCAATGTTGTAATGAGGCCCCATGTGTGTTTATGATGTTTCCAAGAAATCTGCACGATAAATGCCCTTGGACACAAGGGCCTCATTATGCGGTAGGAGGTAGCCATGGCGCTATCAGCGCCATGGCTACCCCATTACCGCATTCCGGGTACAGGTTCCCGAAATAGGGACTTACCGGGTCATTCCAACCTTGGAGGACCCGGTAAGTCCACATTCCGGGAACC
Organism: Ambystoma mexicanum; assembly: GCF_040938575.1. NCBI lineage: Eukaryota > Metazoa > Chordata > Amphibia > Caudata > Ambystomatidae > Ambystoma > Ambystoma mexicanum. The sequence goes on from NC_090930.1 coordinate 100,453,063, forward strand.
ATTCCCCATTCCCATTCGAGCCCCCATACGGCTCAATGGGGTTGGGGATGGAGCTAATAACGGTACCGTTATTAGCTCTGAAGTCCCTTAACGGGTCCCTTCATAAGGAAGGGACCCGCTAAGGGACCTCGGAATAGGGTAGTATGGGATTACTGCCACCGGTATAAAATACATTTTATAGTGAACAGTCTGTATGATGGATAGTACAGGGCTCAAGTCGAGGGTACACGCAGGTGGACAGAGTCCCCCCACTTTTTTCAGGATTCCCCCCTGTTTTTCAGAGGGCATCTTGATATGATAATTTCTGCTGATGCCACATTCAATTGATATGTTGATGAGTCCCCCACTTTTTTTTTTATTTAGGACTTGAGATCAGAGATCAGTAGCGCATTCTTTTTTTTAACTCAAAGTTGTTTATCAAGCTACAGTACCAGACAGCTAGCAAACCCCGAATCTCACAGCATGCGCGTGCAAACGATCCATTAAAATGTGTAACTTCTCTTGAGGAGGGACTTTGTAGACGTGAGGCTAGAAACAGGAGATTCTCTGGGCAAGGCAGTCTCATTGTAAAGCCAGCATTCCAAGGGCAGTCTGTTAACCGGCTGCACCAGTGGCTTACAATAGTTCCGGGGAATTCATCTATGAACCCAGCAGGAGTGCAGCTGCAATATGGCCTCACAAAACATATGCAGTAAAAGCAACAAAAAGGGATTCTTTATACGTGTTACGTTTTACGACCGCGATACAACCCCAGGAGGCATGGCCCTGGGAGGCAGTTATTGATTGGGAGCAAAACATCGCCCCGGGATCTTGCTTTGTGGCATTTTAATGATGCCCTGTGCACAGCCGGTGGGACTATGACTTTTAAGCTATATCTCTCTCTCGAGGCCCTGCGTTACATGAGTCCTTTATCCTGCAGCTAAAGGGGAACTTCTGTACAAAGCTGGTGTCGCCGAATGTCAGCTTTGGAGCTCTAGGGAGTTCGACGCAAGTACTGCATTTAGTAGCACATTAATAATGGATGGCCATGTCCATTCGTGATGGAGACGGGGTGCTGGGACCATTGACATGGCAGGTCACGGGCATCAGGTGAAATAGAGGTGACAGCAGACAGAGATCGGAAGCTAGTTAATAAGATAGGCAGATGGACAGACAGATGGATAGATGCATAGATGTTTGTTTGTATGTTTGTTTGTTTATTTATTTCTAATACACACCAAACCCAAAGGTATCAGGGCTCAGTAGTAAGAAGATGCAAAGCTTTCATGGTTACAAGTATGGTCACAGTAGGACAAGTATAGTTACAGGTAGGGTCACAGTAGAGACACATACACAAGTGTGCACATTATAACAGGTAATGCACGGGAGGGAAAAACAGACACACTAGCAAATGTTACAGTATAATGGGAGGAAGGGTTAAGGCAGCCAGGGTGAAGATAATACAGAGGCACAAACTAGTGGTCGGTAGAGTAGGTACATAGATAAATAGATAGCTAGAAAGATAGAAAGACATGTAGATAAAGAAAGAGAAAGATACAGTGATAGACACATAGTACACTATGTGTATGTATATTATAGAGATTTGGTTGTTGCACTATTGTTGAGTATCTAGATATATAGGAAACCTGAAAAATGAATTGCCAATAGGTTTTGACTCGCATGAAATTTTGCAAACAAAAAGTTTGTCACAGCTGCCCAGACTGAAAATCGGAGGAAAGCTCTGTTAAAAAAAAAGCAAAAAAAAAAAACTCAGTTTCGTCCTGCTACCTTTTAATTTTCCCATAGAGGAAAAAGATCACATTTTTGTTCCAGCGCACAACCAAAAGCACTCGACGGAAGGGAGGGGTCAGAAGGAGGGCTCCCAAAGTTATAGCTTTAGCTCCCATGGTGCTTTGCAGGAGATAGTATGTTCAGAATTGAAAAAGCTGCCATTTTATTTTATGTTTTCAATGCAAGAGATATCCACAGTTATAACGGGAATATCCGTGGCAATCTGAAAACGAAAAGTCAACGAATTGCCATGTGTAGGAGGGAAAAAATGAGATTGCATGATTCTATAGGTGGAGAGCGGGAAAGAGGACTCCATGTAAAATTGGGGAGTTGGGGGTGAGCCTGGAACCAGGTTTAGGGCCCAAACATTTTAGCATAGCCACGGTTATACGGTGGATAACCATGGCTAAAAGTGCATCCCACAAAAAGAACCAGGGTGATTTAGAGGAGTTGACAGATAACTAGAGTTTACACAACTGAATAAAAAATAAAAAATAAATGATTCAAAGTGGGTTAAAAAGAAACACGTTTTGGGAACATGTACAGTGGACATGTGTGAAGGACGTGGCGACTGGGCATAGCCGAAGGCCATGGCCAGTGGCCTGGTAGTGTTTTATCATATATCATTGGCATGGCCGAAGGCCGTACTCACTGCCCAGGGCTGAAGGTTCTTGCTAGAGGCCCGAAAGACATGTATAGTGGCCATGGCGGAAGTCTGAGGCCACCTGGTGAGTCCAAAAGAAACACATTGATGGAACATGTGAAGTGAAAACAGCCAAAGGTCATGGCTACTGGCCTGTAAAAAACCTATGCTATAACAAAACCCTTGAAATTCACAGAAAAAACATCAGGCAAGGTGCAGTAAAGATGAGCACATTTAATGCAACAAAACCATTGAAATTCCGCCGATGTGACCAGCTTAACTTGTGGGCGTCCTCCTTGCAAAGCCTTTGAGCACATACATATTATAAGATCCCCCCTCTTTAGAGAAACCAAATGCTTCACATTTCTCTGAGGTCATCAGTCAGCAGTGCTGCTTGAGCATCATAGGCCCACTTAGATTTCGTATGGCAGAACCTGCTTCTGATCAGAAGCTCTGATCGAAATCCAATGCAGCTCACAGCGTAACCCGGCACACTCAGCAAATCAAGACCATGGGCCTCATTACGACCCTGGCGCTAAGTGGTTAATGGTGCCATAAAAGGCTGCGGCGCCGTTAACCACTTAGCGCCTTACTACGAGGTCCCTGAACGGCTGGTCTGGACCAGACGTTAAAGTAGGGACCCGCAAAGGGACATCGCAGGGCAATTACGGTACCGCAATTTGCGGTACCGTACTTGCCACCTTCCCCATTCCCATCGTGCCCTATGGGCAAAAATGGGAATGGGGAAGGGCCATGGTGAAATGGGGAAATACCGCCCCGCCAACCTTGGAATGGGGCGGTATTTCCCCATTTCACCATGGCGGACTCGTTACAACACCGTCACCAACCATGGTGCTAATAGAGCCATGGTTTAGCGCCAGTGTTGTAATGAGGGCCCATGTATTTCTTTGCAGTGGCACTTATTCTGTGAGCCCACTGAGCAGCCTGATATAGCATTCACTACCGGGTCACCTGCATTGCCAGTCCCCCACCTGGAGGGATGCAGAAACGAAACCATTTTTAGTTTCACGAAAAACACCTGTGAATGAAAACTACAGCCAGCCAGGATATGACAGACATGCCAAGTCTTCCCCAGAAAAGGGGATGGAATATAAAATGGATGATTCCCATTGAAAATTCCTTTTAAGGTGATGGAGTCTAAATCAAACTGTGCCGTTATACAAAAAAAAGCCTACATTAGCATATGGCCTCAACGACATCTCTCCAGCTGCAAAGGAAAGGTAACCCAATTGTTGTGTACCCCGCAAATAAACACATCTAGTTTAGCACACATTTCTGTCTTGGTCTGGTCATGTATCCCTCTTACTCTTGTGACAGTAGATAACTAGTGAGAAAGGTAGAGTGAAACTAATGGATGGATTCACCTGCTGGTGTGCAGAGGTTCAACCATACTAATATAGCTCCATTGATGCCCGGTCCACACTCACAGCATTGCTGAATCCTGCTGCTTCCCTTTCAAAGCTCTAGTATTTGTATTACTCCAGCCTGCTCCCCTAGCTGCATAATAATGATAATGATGTGTTATTTATATAGCGCCTTAATCCAAAGCGGTTTACAAAGCACATATTTACCTACAATATCACCCAACCGAAATTGGTACTCATTTATCGGCTGCGTTGGCCTTGGGATTTGAACCTGTGACCTGCAGATCACGCTCAGATGCAGCAGTGAGCACTCAACCTGCTGAGCTATCTTACAGGCCTCATATATCTGGCATTCCTAGACATAGAACAAACAGTGCTATCTTAAGGAATAGCATTAGTTATTTTATCCAGACACGTTCCTCTGCTCAATCCTTTGTCTACGCCAACAAACTCGTCCTAAGAGCTTGTTGCCCATTTTTATCCATGCCCCAAACTCTTTGATACAATTTTTAATAAAACCTGTGTTTCATATTTGAAGGTGCTCACTCTGTTTACTTTATTGTTCAATGTATTTATGCTTTATTGTTTGCATTGATATTGGTTGTATTTAAAGATTAAACTGTTATGTGGCTTGTAGAATGCCCTATAATGCCTTAGATGTTGGTAAGTATCTGCTAAAAGCGTTTTTTTTGTATTCATTTAAATACATGGATGGATTGATGGATGGAGACATAGATCTACACCCATTCTGCTGCAAATGATAAACTAGCACTTGAGAAATAGATTTCTCCTACTACAAATCTTAAGAAACATAACACACGACTTAAAATGACTCTGCTGAGACTTTGCTCTCCAGTCCAAAAGGTCAAACTCCTTTGATACACTATAGCCCAGAAGGAAAAACGATCTATTGTAGTTATTAGCAAGCTATTCACAATCCTAGGAATGGAATGGAATGGAATGGAATGAAATGGAATGGAATGGAATGGAATTCACAACCCTAGGAATGGTGGCTTTTCATTCCTAGCGAAATCAAAGCCGCATCCTACACTTTGGAGAACACATTGGTAACAGTTTGAACATCCTTAAGTAGTAATGCTACTATTGTTCCTATGGTGACCGATATTGAGATCATTTCACGTGCAGACCATTGGGATCACTCCTTGGATATCTATCTATATAAGATCTCGTAATATATTCCAAATGATGTAGCCAGAGTTGTGTCTGCATTAGTTCATTGTTCATTGGGTTCAAGGAAATTCCCATCAAACTTCAAGAAGGCGTTTGTTGTGCCACTATTCAAACGAATCAATTAGCTCAATCTAATTACTAACATACTTTACACCGTCCATACATCTCCATGTTGTTACTAGCTGTGGTTGCTGAGTATCTTCAGAATCCTGTTGAACCCATCCCCCTTTTACATTATAATCAAGCCATAATTCGACAAAGCATGGACACAAAACCTATTTTGATCAACATGTTTGATGAACTGAGTAAAGTACCCGATGATGATGGTTCAGCAGCTTTGATTCTATTAGATCTATTGCCATCCCCCTTTGATACCATGGACCATCAGCTGCACATTTCCATTTCAAGTCTCTCCCCTTTTGACATCACAGGGCACCATGATGCTGATTAGTCGTTTTGCAAAGAAATGAGCTGGGGTAGATCTCTGTCTTCAGCTGGTGCCTTCCTTTGGAACAGCCTCCCGGCCGCTTTGAAACTTCAGGAAAACCATCTCTGGTTCCAGGACCATCTCAAAACCTTCCTCTTTGCCTCTGCCTTTGCCCCCCTTCTCCCCTGTTGATCTGTTTCTCCTCTTGGCATCGTGCACCAAGCCACCCTCTGTCATTCGGGCCCAGGTACCTGCTCACCATGCCACCCTCCTGCACTGCCTCCAGGCCACCCTTTGCACTAGAGTTCTGTATCTGTACCCATACAGCTCCCCTCCCACTTTTCTTCTTCACTTATCAGGTACACCTTAACTGACTAACTTTCATCTGCCACTTGCTGGCTGTACTACCATGGTTTATCGCCGTTAATTTTCTTTAATATTCATTCTGTTTTCTCTCATCTGCTACGCAGCTTACTCTGCCCCCACCCCTATCCATGCACTTTACCCCTTTTCCCTTTTCCATGCACTTACACTTTCTTAAATGTCACGGGGCCTAGTAAGATCACTGTTTTGTTCTCCCTTTTTCCCCTCCCTTTTTCCCTGGTCGCGCTCTGAACCACTTGTGTATGAGCACAATATAAATAAAATATAATTTCATGATACTTTGTATATCGGTTATTAGTTGTGTTTCCGCTTTTGCATCCATCGCACATGGATTTGGCTCCCAGTGTTTCATGTTTGCAGAAAACACTCAAATCATCCTGCACTTGGTCATTGATGCTTCTTCTTTGTCAGAAAATGTCCTTCCATCCCTCCCAGTTCAAGACTTATGCATGTGTTGATCTGTCCTTAAGGTACACCTGGTTACTGCTGGGCCTTGCAGATGAAACCATGCTGCTTGGTCTCTGTATGCACTTTGGAAACGCAGGCCAACAACTCTCTCATGGCCCTTCCTTATAGGCCTACTTGCATCCACTTACGACACTGGGCCCATGTGTGATTTTACAGTGACCTTGATTATGAATGTGATAAACCGTAGACCAAGATGCCAGCTCTTCCATGCGGGTTGTACCTATCACCAGGCCTTTTGTGACAACTTCTCCAGCTACATCCCTTGTCTTGTTACACAGAAGACCTCACAGATATTGTTCATGGTGTTTCTGTTTATATTGCAAGATGGTGGGCTCTGATTCCCAACATTGTGAGCTTCCAATCAAATATGGCCATCTTCCATAATCCTGTCACACCTTTCACTTCCAGGTCACTATTCACAAAGTAAGACGCCCTGAACTATGGCCCAGTGCAACCCAATGTTTTGTATCTTTCTTAACATCATTGGCATCACCCCCTTGCACATATGTCCCTTTTTTCTTACCTTTAATGGGCTAGAATGGGGTCAGGTGCATGGATTCCCTTTTTTTGTGGGTAGACGTTCTGTGTTTTTTTGCCCAAAGGTATTTTCCTGATTATTTTTGTGCACTTTTTAAGAGAGAGATTTTTGGTTCCCTTTTGGCTCTCCTCTGTCACCAGTCTTAATTTAATCTAGCAGTGAGGAGGCACTGGCAGATAGGATGGACGAATCAAACTTTAGAAAGGGAAAGAAGGAGTTAATGCATCATACATTTCGTCCTGCTTTTGCCAATCCACTTCTTTTTTAGCAGAATGCTTGGGTTTTGCCAAATCCCTGTCTCTTTAGTGGGAAACCTGGGTGGCTGCATTGATTCTAATCTCTCTTTAGTTCCTCACATACCTCAAAAGTTTCAATTGGGCTTTCACCAGCCATGTCTCCTTTGGTAGATACTGCCGTTTTTATGTGTTCTACACAAGTTACAATCATGCAAAGCATTAGTCAAGCAGACTTGACTATTGAAACCCCATATTTGTTGGCTTTCCAAACTATGCATGTGCTCGAACCCGGGTCATTCAGAATGCCGCTGTTAGGCTCCTGGTGGGTCATGTCTTCCCTCCTATGCATGGCTGGCTGCTGTTAGCAGAATACAATATAAAGTTATCTATCTCGCTTTGCAACCCAACTGGGCATTCCTTTTGGCCACTAAGGTACAGCATCATTGCCTTATTCAAATTCTTTGCTCATCAATTGCACACCTTGTGGTTCTGTTCGTGTTCCACTTACACCTTTATGGCAGATGTGTTTGTGGAACTTGCTTACACCATCTTTGTGGTCCCTCCTAGAACCCCTCTTGTTCCAGAGGAAGTTCAATATCTGTCTATACAATTCTACATACGTTACTTCTATTTGTGAAGCTGCCTATTGTTAGGGGTTAGAAGTTATATTAGAAGTGAACAACTAAGGGTGTAAGGAAAGTGTTTCTGATGTAGGTTTGGTAAGAAGTGTTCAAAAAACAAGTAGATAAATCCAACAAAATACTCATTGGATCCAGAGAGTGGTTCCCCTTCCCTGGATGTCTGAGATAGGATGGCAAAAGTGTTGCTTCCAAACAATAGCCCCTTAAAAATGGCAAAAGTGTCTATTTTAAGCAACCACTTCTTAAGGATGGCAAAAGAGTCTCTTTCAAACAACACTTCTGAAAGGATTGCAAATGTGTCTCTTTCAACAATGACTGCTTAAGGATGGCAAATGTGTCTCTTTCAAATAACCACTTGTTAAGAATGGCAAATGTGTCTCTTTCAAACAATCACTGCTTAAGGATGGCAAACGTGTCTCTTTCAAACAACCACTGCTTAAGGATGGCAAGTGGTTCTCTTTCAAGCAACCACATCTTTGGTTCCTTATACCTGTTTTAGGAAGTTTTTGTACAAACAATATGTCCCACACCATTCAACCTTTTCTAGGCTTCTTGTCACTGAGTTCACAAAACAAAGGGGTTGTATTCACAATGAGATGTTCCCTCCAGGGTTCTCTAATGAACCTCTCTGATATTTAAGCAGGCTACCTGATTTATTGTTCATCAGAAATCCTCCTGTGAGCTATTTACATCTCTGCTTATATCCTTCCACCAGGTATTTTGAATTTACCAGGGAACAAAGGTGTTTGTTAAATTTCACAGCTTCCACTTGCTTGTTTTCACTTGCAGGTTTTCTTTTTTTATGACCTCAGTGGCCTTCCTGGTATACTCCCTTGCAAGGAATCCTTTATTGGGCTTATCAGATCCCCTGGTATACTCTCCTGCCAGGTATCTTCCCACAGTGTAAACTTGCCTATTTAACTTCAACCTGCCTGGTACTTGGACTGCCAGGACTTCTTTTCATCTGGTACTTACAGATCACGTGATATACCTTCCTGCAAGGTATCAACCCACAACGTCTAGTTCATCTGGGCATTTCAAATGGAGTGCCTTCTGATCTGCCATGCCAGGAATTCTGTGCTGGGGCCTGCAGATCCCCTGGCATACTTTTCCTCTAGGCATCTTCTCCCCAGATGTTCACTGCCTGATGTACTTCATTCACCAGGGCTTATTTTAATGTTCTCACTTCAATATCAATACTTTCTTGGCTTCAGGTACCACTTGTTCCACTTTCCCCACATTGATATCCCATTTATGAAGACTTGCTCAAGTTCTGCCTTTAACGTCTTCAGTAATATTCATCTGCTGTTTGTAACACTTGCTCCAACTTTCCCCATATTGATATCTGGTATGTCTTAGTATATGGAGACTTGTTCAAGTTTTGTCTTTTAACATCTTCACTAGTATTCATTGGCTTGTGGCAATACTGGCTTAAACCTTTCCCATATTGACATTGCATACATGAGGATGTGGGAAAATTCTGTCTTTGTATTCTACTTGGTCGGTATTCAAAATAAGTTCTAAATGGCTCACATGCCTGTTGGTAGACCCTGGGGTCCACAACATCTCTGGGTAGATTCATCAGTGCCTGGTAGCATTCCTGACCCATGGCACGCTGCTGAAATGAAGCTTTCACTCTGGGATGGCGTTTCCCACTCTGCTGACCTTCTCTCAGCTCCCCTGCCGGCTCCACATTCATTGCCAGTAAGCCCACTGCTTCTGGATCCGACCGCACTCCCGATAGGATTGCTGTTGCTGTTGGCTCACCAGAGGTTCTCTCACTGTGCCTGCTGTGTCCTCTGTGGCCTCTCCCCACACCGGTAGGTACTGCTTGTGAGCGGCAGTCTGAAGGCGCCTGCCTTCTCCAGCACGGTCTGTTTGCATGCTGCTGCCTTCCCCTTCGGTTCTGCTTCCTTCTTCTTCCATTCTGCTTCTCTCTTTTCCTCCAATGCAGATATCATTTTTAAATGTCCCACACACTTGGACATCATCACAACAACTAGCCCACATGTTCAGCTTAGTGGTTCATTTGATCCACATTAACTCCTTCTACCTCTTCCTCGTCTCAGTACTTGAGGTTTTATGGGAGTTGGAGTCCATGGGATTTATCGGACTTCTAAGGTTATTTTTGGTTAGGATTTTTTGTTAGCACAAAAACATCAGAGACAGGAGATGTTATAGGGGTATTATGTATATCTGAGGTGTGAATGGTATTCGGCCTAGAATGTTTTACAAGAGGGGGATATGGGGTTTTACAATGGGAGGCATTTGTATAGTGGTAACTAGCCATTAAGAGTTTAGACATTATGCGATCTTTATCTCTGGGAAGGGAATACATACCACGTCTATCCTGATGGGGGCACCACCTTCCCCTGACAGCCGTCTCCCCCCACTTGATCCTCCCTCATAATACCATGCCCATTGTCAGGAACAAGTACTGGCTGCCAGGGGTATTGCTAGGTCTGGAAAAGATCCGCGGCTATGCTATTGTCTGGATTGTTGGGACTCGGGGCTAGCTAGTCTTTTGGTTGTTGTCCCTGATATTCTATCTGGGTCTACAACCAAAAGACCTGGGGCTATAGCCCCCTCAGCCATCCCCTAGCAACGCCTCTTGTGGCTGCCGTCACCTGGCCACATGCGAGGGTATCTCTTGCTGGGGTTCAGTGATGAGTCCACAGGATTCATCACACTATTCAGTTTCCTATGTACCAGAAGACCATAACCTATTTGAGCACAGCACCAAGATGCCAGTCATTGTGATGGTGCAGTCTATAAACCCATAAGAGCAAAATGCTGAAGATCTTCCTCGCCAACTCTCAACCAGAACATGCACACTTGTGCAGATTCACAAGCAGTTGCCTTTAAACTGTGGGATTACTGACCCACCACCAGCGGGCCCAGAGGATGTCTGAGGGTCACAAGTATCTTTAAAAAGGATTGAGATTGACTGCTCTCAAACATTTATATAAGTAGTGCTAGCATTTGGTGAGACCATGCCAATATTATTGATAAATCAATTTTTAACCACCCTCACTCACCACACACATGCCAACCACTCCACAGACACTCTGGTTCTAATCACACCAAAAACAAAACATAACGCCTTGCCATTTCCCTCTTCACCCCTAACAGACCCACTGCCCCTTGCCCTTTCAGATAAACGAGAATGCCTGGAGACCATGCAAATGACAATGGTGCCCTGTATAAAGCAATATAACGAAACATACAATAATTTTAAATAAAACGGGCATACAAAAAAGTTTGGCGAAAACTCAAAATCAAAGCAGCAATAACAAACCAATGCCGAAGTAAGTCTCAAAATCAATCAGGTCCATAAAGTAATTCAAAACAAAAGAGGTGATGGCTGGAAGGTTTAGAATAAATCTTAACCTCTGGCATTGCTCTGGGCAACCCTCCAGACCATCGTTCTTCGCCTGCCAAGCCATTACAAAAGGGGAAAGACCATATGCAAATCAGGCTTGGCCCCAACCCCAAAGGGGTAGTCCAGCCCGAACTGTTAGGTCACATCCCTTCTGCACAAGACCACAAGCATCCCCAGAAATGTTTCAGCCTTGATGGGCGTCATCAGTGAGGAGTAGCTTGGGTCTCTAGGCCCAGCAGGCACGGGACCCACGTCTGGGCATACCCGTCCCACTCGGGGTGACAAGAGCAAAACAAAAGAGGTGATGGCTGGAAGGTTTAGAATAAATCTTAACCTCTGGCATTGCTCTGGGCAACCCTCCAGACCATCGTTCTTCACCTGCCAAGCCATTACAAAAGGGGAAAGATCATATGCAAATCAGGCTTGGTCCCACCCCCAAAGGGGTAGTTCAGCCTGAACTGCTAGGTCACATCCCTTCTGCACGAGACCACAAGCATCCCCAGACACGTTTCAGCCTTGTTGGGTGTCATCAGTGAGGAGTAGCTTGGGTCTCTAGGCCCAGCAGACACAGCACCCACGTCTGGGCATACCCGTCCCACTCTGGGTGACAATTGCAAAACAAAAGAGGTGATGGCTGGAAGGTTTAGAATGAATCTTAACCTTTGGCATTGCTCTGGGCAACCCTCCAGACCATTGTTCTTCGCCTGCCAAGCCATTACAAAAGGGGAAAGACCATATGCAAATCAGGCTTGGTCCCACCACAAAAGGGACAGTCCAGCCAGAACTGCTTGGGCACATCCCTCCTGCACAAGACCACAAGCATCCCCAGACATGTTTCGGACTTGTTGGGCTTCATCCGTGAGGAGTAGCTTGGGTCTCAAGGCCCAGCAGGCACGGGACCCACATCTGGGCATACCCATCCCACTCGGGGTGGCAACTCCCAGAACCCTGTTGTTTTTGCATATTAACTAGCTTTGGGTTTTCACCCTAAGTTACTAGGGTAATCCAGATGTGGAACCCTTGCTCACTGTTCTTAGAGAGGCACAGCTCCACCTCACTGACAAGGCCCAACCAGGCTGAAACACGTGTCTGGGGGTTGCTGTTTGCACAATACAAATCCTTGTCACAATCTCGTTAGAAGTTCCTGAGATCTCCAGAATTCTGCATATAATGGGATGGATAAAAGTTCCTGTTTTTAGAACATGAAACAATTCTCTTGGTGCAGGATTCCTGAGGCAAGGTCCTGATTCCCTTCTCGTTACAATCTGAACTAATAACAAACTCAAGGAGGGATCTGGATGCCACCCAGTTCCACAGGGAATAGGTTGCATTCAGGGTTCCCTTTACTAATATCTTCTTCTGCAGGTCCAACAGCAGTCTCTGGTCCTCAGGGAAGGAGAAGGTTGAAAAGTACCTGGTGCAGCAGAATATGGGTTACGTCCTTTGGTGCTGTCCATAACCTCCTGGTGGACCTCTCTCGTCTCCAGCTTCTTCACAACTGGAGCTTCTTCCCCTCAGATCTGGGAGTCAACACCTGAATTAGAGTCTGCACACTGGTCCCCTCATCTCTCTCTCTCTCTCTCTCTCTCTCTCTCTCTCTCTCTCTCTCTCTCTCTCTCTCTTTCTCTCTCTCTCTCTCTCTCTCTCTCTCTATCTATCTATCTCTCACCCTCTCTCTCTCTCTCTCTCTCTCTCTCTCTCTGTCTCTCTCCCTATCTCTTTCACTGATCAAGTTCTCATAACTTTCCCCCCACTACTATGTGATGTTAATACTGATTTTCAATATTTGCTATGAATAGCATTCCATCCAATATATTATCCCACCTCCTCATTCTGTGGGTCAACCTCTGTCAGTACATTCCATTGTCTCCTTCTGACAACACATTCTCCTGCTGATATTCTACAACTCCTCTATTTAGCCTACATCTTCAAAATTAATGTTCTCCAATCTGCTCCACTGTCTGTCCCACCTGCTTCATATCATGTTCTCCAACCTCCTCCAATAGCTCTGCTACTTCCTCCAGCTTATACTCTCCAATCCCCCAATATCTCTCCCACCTCCTCTTTCTGATGTTCTGTAACCACCCCTGGAACTCTCTCAACTCCTCCTACTGATGTTCTACAACCTCCTGAAAAAACTCCTCCACCTACACCTAATTTGCTACAACCTCACCAATCAATCTCCCTCCCCCTGCTTTGGTAGGGTAGTTCTCTACAGTTCCTTCTCCCATTCAAGAGTCACATCCTTCAGCCTCTGCCACACTCTGCTTCTCAATCTCTTCAGACTGTTGCTGTCCTGCTCCCTCTGTCTACTTGCCAACCCCCACCCTCCATTGTTCCTCCTCTCCTCCAACAACCCACACAGTGCTCTGTGGTACCTATAGGGTGTGTTCCCCTCACCTGTGCTGGTTCCCTACCAATTGGCCTGTGCATGGAGCTTAGGGGTTTGAGGTGGTTGTGATTTGTCCATTCCTTCAGACTCTCCTTGGGATCTGACCAGTGAGGTAGTAGCTATAGGTAGGAGGCAGCCATTTTGATTTGCAATTTGCCGACTGCTCTTCCTTGTATGCATGATTGTTGCAGACTCTGGATATTTTAAAAAAAATAAGTTAACATCTCTTTGCAAAAGTCTCCCAGGGAAGCTGAGAGTTCTCCCAGGTGCTTGGTGACGCCCAGACTGACTTCCTCTGAGTTTTGGGATAGCATGCCATCAAGGTTGTGTATCTTACAGGACAGTAACATCCTGTCCTGATCGTATCTCTTCGTGAGTTCACAGGAGCAGCAGGAAGCCGGGTGGTCTGCACACCATGAATGAACCTGTGTGTGAACTTTTGGCAGCGTAGTAGTAGTAGTACTAGTAGTGGTACTAGTAATAGAAGCAGTGGTAGTAGTAATAGTAACAGTGGTAGTAGTAGAAAAGTCTATTTGGAAATACAGATCATTCCCATAAAAACAACAATACAAACATAATTACAAATCAACGCCTATAATAAATTCCAACACCATAAAAACCTGAAAACCTTACGGAAATACAAAAAGTAAAATAGTGTTAATGTCTAAGTGAAGGGTCAAAACAATTAGAGGGGCCAGGACACAATTCCTTTTGGGTTCAGATGCATGCCTCTAGTCTAACCTTAACCATAAAGGGTTTCCGATTCAAAAGAGTGCAACTCTGTTTACCTAGACCATGGTCATAAAACCAAGAGATTTTGGAATTGGTTGTTTCTGTATGACAACACCCTTCAAAGAGAAGGGAACTACATGGTTCCAGGCAATCTCCTATATATCTCCTCTTGGGCTCCCATCTTGGCATGTGCAAGACCCACCAATGCTGAATGCCACCCACTGCAATCAGGGGACTTTAAGAGGCTCTTTACTTTATTATTTACTGTAGTTTCTCCTGGCCATTGCCAGAGCATATACTATCTGCACTGAAGATGTACAGCACTTCATGGACTTCTTATATATGTGATTGTGATGCTGGAAATGTCTTTAGGAGGGACAGAGCCTCCTAGTCCTTGTCCTACCACTTCTCTGTGTGTGTTGTCTTTAGGTTTTCTGCTACTAAGGACGGGCCTGGACCACTGGCAGTGCAGCTCTTCATGTTTATCTTTTCCTGAACAACACCCATGGGATACCCTTATGGCACCCATGGGTGGGGGTACACCCTTGTATGCCTTATGTGTGTTTTGGGCACTAGTGTGTTGCCCCTTTGAGCTGCTCTTTGGACATCCAGTGAGGAGGCCCCTTGCCTTAGTACAAAAAGGTTGGTGTGCCATCCCTCCAGGCCCTGCCAAGCAATTGGAGACTAGACTATGGGGGTCATTCCGAGTTTGGAGGCAGCCATGGTGCTATTAGCACCATGGCTGCCTCCAAACTCAGGTCTGGGTCTGGATAGTCAGAATGCGGACTTACCGGGACATTCTACCTATGCGGACCGGTTAAGTCCCCATTTCGTAAACCATTCCCCATTCCCATTTGAGCCCCCATAGGGCTCAATGGTAATGGGGAAGGAGCTAATAACGGGCCCGTAAATTGCGGGCCCGTTATTAGCTCCATGGTCCCTTAACGGGTCCCGCTAAGGGCAGCTGGAAAAACCAGCCGGCCCTAGTGGGACCCGCTAAGGGACCTCGGAATGCGGAGGTAGGGGGTTAACGCCACTGCCATCCTTACCAGCGCTGTTAACTCCCTACCGCCATACACGGAATGACCCCCTATGTGTTTGTGTTAGGCCTAGGATGGAGGATGGCACAGATGATGGGCCAGGTATCAGCAAATCTTAAGGCAAGCCAATAATTGAACAAGTACTGGCATGACCCTAAGGCCTCAAAAGTGGATTGGATTCCTGGTCAGGAGATCCTAGTGATAGAGCCTACTGTAGAGGAAGTTCCAGACACAGCCTGCACCCCAGCCCCCCATTTTGAGGTACCAGGAACATACTCGCCAAGGTACGTGACGTATGAGGAACAATTGAACCAACAGAGAGCAGCACTAGGCCTATGCCCAGTGCCCATCAGAAGAGCAATACCTGTTGAAATGCCTATAATGGACAACCTTGGGCAGCACGGTACCCGCTTAGACAACCATACCAGCAGCTGACATGAAATGAGGAGTACCTACAGCCTGTCCACAAAGAGACCCAAAGAGCCTTAATGGAAGGCAATTGGTGACGACATAAGAGCCCGGACAGACACGACGATCGAAAGATGACACACAAGGATGAAATGTAAAGAATAATGATGTAATGGACTTGTAAGAAGAAACAATGTTGATATATAAAGAAACGTAAGGAAACGTAGCTGTGAAACGAGATGGAAGTATTCAACCAGCTAACGCCTGTAAATAGGCTTGGAACGCAATAAGCTAAGGAAACAATACTGCTTGCAATGCTTAGTAGGAGAACAGAGCGGCAAGCGCCAATTACATATCTACCTCATTGAAGCGCACTGTAGAAGTGCTACTCCATTTTGTAAAAGCAGAATCAAGCCCAGGCTGCAAGGGGCTAAACAGGCCTAAATTCATATTCCAGCTAAAGCCAGACAGAAGGAGCAGAATCGAAACTGAGCACAAAGCAGCTCATGCCTGGAAATTCAAGGTCAACTCCAAGAAGGGAGGAGAGCGGCAACTCTGAAGAATCAAATACATGAAAAGAGGGAAAATGTAGCAGATTCACGGTGAACAGACACGTGACCAGCCAAGCACGAAGAGGTACCAAAGTCTGATGTCACCCAGAACCCGACGATGCCATAACTTTTCCTGATAAGAAGCTACAGTTTTGGAGCCATCCTCAGCCAACTAATTGATACATAGCCCTAAAGTACTGATTGATGGAAGGGAGGCAGGGTGAATCGTGGGGCACACGGCACCTAGGTGTCCATTCTGCATGCTGCTAATTAAAGTGGAGATATATGTCTAGGGGTGTAACCCACCCAATCACAATGGACCAAATAATCGAGGGTCCTATAGCTAGTAGACCCAATAAGACGTCATACCTGTAGTGACCTCTATTACGAGTGATGTAGAGGGATGGGCGTAGACGCCCACCCGATAAGAGTTATCCAATCCTCAACCTCTGTTACCATATACAGATATAGCACCTATACTTAAGTTACCTTTCCCAACCAATAGAATTGCATGACAAACTTCGAGTGTTACACGTCAATGATGACGAGAATGTACTATAACTATTGCTGTCTGAATGAAGAATTTGGGAGTTTAAGCGAGACAGGCGATCGAAAACACTTTTGATTTCCATTTGTTTCCCTGTTTTTTGTACTTGTCATTAAACGGACTTCCCTTTGCCAAACTACTGAGTCATCCTTATTGATTTGTGTTGGAGTAAGAGAATCCTGCACCCCATCCTCCTCAAGGTGCAGCTATCTCGTCTTAAAAGTACTCGAGGGTGAGCTCTGATCCCATGGGCCCGTCAGAGGTCGCTCTGCCCTCTTGTACACTTGGTAGCGGTGAGGATGGTTTCGACCATCAACTTGTGAATATCAATTATTGATAAGACACCTATTGACCCTCGACACAAAGTAACTCTAGGTCTTTGGCAATATTACGAGTCCTTCGCCATTCGGCTGAGTAGACTGAGAAGCTTCCCGTGGACAACGACAGTGTAAGTCCATCAAAAAATGCAGTGGGTCTGAAGGAACCTGCCTTACAGAGCATAACCCTTCTCATTCCTACGAGCAGTCGATCGGACGAAAACACCGAAGGAGGTGGTAAAGGAGGGGCGGTGATCCCGAAGATCCAGAGACGAACCATGCGAGCGGTGAGTGAACTGAAAAATTCATTACTTTGGCAAATGTCTTGTAGGCATTAGATCAAGTAAGGGAAAGGTAACGGAGGGAGGCGGAAAAAACAAAATAGTTAGTAGAGAAGACTGTATATATTTAAGGGGATAATGACTTGAGTATAATAGAGAAAACAGAGGTTACCGGGATAGACACCCGAGAGAAAACAGTGGTTACCGGGATAGACACCCGTGAGAAAACAGTGGTTACCTGGATGGACACCCGAGAGAAAACAGTGGTTACCGGGATAGACACCTGAGAGAAAACAGAGGGTACCGGGATAGACACCCGAGAGAAAAGAGACGAAACCAGGGAGGACACCTGAGATAAAAGAGAGAGGATTCGCCTTGTTCTTGCACTTTAATATAGCGGTCAGAAGAAACGTGAACTCATAGTCCCACATAATAGGGAAAAACTAGGATACTACGACGATTAAAGACGTCTTAAAAGGAGTTTGTTTAAACTCAATGTCGGGGTATTGATTAGAAGGCAGAGATATTTGTGTCCAGCTGGTGTCTTTCTAGTCTGTCAAGTGTCTGTCGTACGTGTTCTGTTATATGTCACATGTAAAGAACTGTGTACCATTGATTGTTTGAAATTAAGTTTGGGTTTTATGTGATTCTGTAATTGAGAGAGCATCGCACATGGGTTGATGTTCTTGAATAAATTGATGATATAAACTTTTGGCGGGAAAGATTGGATTGGAGCTTGCAGTATTTGGTGCTCGCTCATATTGTTGGGAGCATTGAAATTGCATGAAAATATTGTTGGAAATACAATTCAAGCATGGAGGATATTACACCACTTGCCCACTTATGTAAGCAACTGCCTAAACATGCACCTAAACTTAAGAAATATAGCACAGAGTGAGTTAAGGGTACCGCCCACAAGATGTTTATGCCATGACCACAGAACGGATCCTTATCTAAAGACGTCTTACAACATATGACGACTTATCTGCATGCCACATATACAGGCAAAAAAATAGAGAAAGGCCTCGCTGTTCTAGAACTTTGGAAAATGTTCAAACAGACGAAGGAGGAAGAGCCACCTTCTGATTGGATACTAAACGTATGAACGGTGGGGGGTGAGACGCCTGCCGCGCCACCGGCCCCGCCTGAACCAGAATCAGAGGCAACTAAGCCAGAGGGACTCTACCCATTACGAGAGCTTAAGGCTGCCACAGGGTACAGCAACCCCGCATATGAGTCACCTACGTATAGTAGTGACAACAATAAAGGAAAAGAGCAGGAGAAGAATCTCACCTGTGCAGTCCCAAGGGACAAGGAGAGACGCGATGAGGAAAGGAAGGATCAGGCACAGATTAGTGTACCTCTTGATAAAGAGAGAGAGGGAAAGAAATGGAAAGGAAGTGAAGACAGAACAGATGAGATAGCATTCGCAAAAGATGAATGGATGGGAGGACAGATATTGTTGAAACTCGATGGAAAAGGAAGTGATGATGTGAGACAGAGAGAGAAGTCTGATGAGACACAAAGAAGGGAGAAACAAAAGGATAAGGAAATGAGGGACGAGAGAGTAAAAAAGAAGGATAGGCTGAGGCGAGAACAGCTATATCACGAAGAGCAAGGAAAACCGCTCAGTTGCAAGCAGATAACAGCCTATGACCAGTACAGACAGAACCTGCAAAGGTTGGAAGAAGAGCAAAGAGTATGTGAAAAGAAAATAAAGAGACAGGAAGATGAGGAAGTTAGAAGGGCAAATGAACATAGAAATGAAAGGAAAAAGGAAGAAAATAAGACTAGAGAAGACGTGTGGAAGCGCAAGGAAGTCAATGATTATAGAGAATGTAAGTGTAGACAGAGGGCACGGGATCATGAATATTTGGAGCGGGAAGTTAAAAAAACCAATCCTGTTGTAGAATGGGAAGACATTGAAGAATTCTTTCCTGCGCACGACTCAGTGCCAGGCACGAGTGGAGCGAATATCGAAGATGACTTTGACACCAGAAGCATTGGGGAAACGATCGATAGAATATATGATGAAATTGGGTTGGAGCCAACATCCCATGGGGGACGGGAAGACGATCGCTTGGAAAGCACTCAGCTGTATGACACAGAGGATGTCACCCAAAGCAGTGGGAGCAGGGGACTGTCCCTGGACAGGCTAGAAATTAGTAAGAATGACTAAGATGCAAGGAGTTGTGTGAATTCGGAACTATCAATGTCCGACTCCGGGGAGGAGAAGGAGGATGAGACAAATGAAGAAGGGAGACGGCGAGAAAAGCGGCTTCCAAGGGACAAAGAGGTACAATGGTCAGACACTAGCAAGTCCGCACCCAAGACATCAGAGTCTGCTGCGCAGCCTGCCCGACATGAAGGAACACCCCACGATCAGAGGGGAGTGTCAGCACTTGCCTATGTAGACAGATTGAGGACATTGCCAGGTAGATGGCGATGCGGGAATGTTACCACAGCAATAGACAGGAGAGCCATGGGGAAAGAGAATGAAGACTGTACTTTCCAATTACCGCTGCTAGAAAAAGGGGGTGTAAGTCCACAATATATTCCATCACCACACGTGGATTGAGAGAACCTGAAAAACAAGCTTCCAATGCTGACATCGGGAGCCAGGAAGTGGATACACGAGTTAGAAAAAATGACAGGGGGTGTCACGTTAGCTATAGGGGACATTAAGGGCCTACTGATCACCATACTTGGTGAGAGAGCAGATGATGTGTGGAAACGTGCAGGGTACCCTGGTGTAACCATAATTAACACTACCCATGAGAAAGCGCCATTTAATAACTGTAGAGCAGCAGTGTGGAAAGCACTACGAGTGCTGTACCCAGACACATCCAATATGGGAGCTATAATGACTCGAAAAATTAAAGAGTCAGAATATCCGTTGATTTATATCCAGAATTTCCAAGACACGTGGGTGCTCGAAACGCATGAATCTTGGACAAAATCTATACCTGTATTCTACCACATATTGTGCCAAGGGTTGCCAGAACCAGTGCAGAAACAGCTCAAGAAATTGGTAGGAGTAGAGGCTAAACATTGGGCTGAAATACAGTTGACTATTGCACATTATTGTAGATTGTTGCAAGAAAAGAATCGAAAAAAGGAGTCAACTCGTAAGGGTGAGGAAGCAAAGCTGCTGCAAAAGAAACTATCAAAGTATGCTCTCGAAGGAGCCATGCTGACAAGTCCAGCTGAACCGAATGTACAACAGGTGGCTAACCCGCTACATAACCAGGGTAATGCAGGATTTTACCTGAGAGGAAGGGGATTTAGAGGAAGAGGTTGGCAGAGTAATCAGGGAGGTTTTCAGAGTAATCAAGGAGGCTTTCAAAACATGCAAATGGGCAATCAAGATATGTCAAATGGACAAATAGCCCGACCACCGCCAGTGTGTTGGCTGTCTGGAATGACAGGGCACGTGGCACGCTTGTGCAGAAGCCAAGGCGCGTGGCAAAATGGTCAAGCAATGGGAGCAGGCATGGTGAATCTGCCTGCTATCCCGCAACAGGGCAGTGCACGCAATCACACAGTGCAGCAGCAAGCACCAGGCTTGCAGCAAGGTGCGCAACAAGGGGTTCAACCCCCGAGCATGGGGAACTTGCCACAAGGGCAATCCCAACAGGCACCACCGAAAATGTCTCAGGGCACAAACTCCGGAAGGGGAGTCAACCCTGGGAATGGAGACAATCCACAAATATACAGTGGACCAAACTTATATATGAACTAGGACAGCTCTCTGGGAACTCTGATTGATGTGTTCTATCCTATCAGTGACACCAGACCCTAACAGGGAACCAAGGGTGAATGTCGTCATAGGGGGGAAAGAATATTCCTTCTTAGTTGACAAGGTGCAACTCGCTCATGCATACGAGAAGGCAAGTGTTCCTTGTCCGGCCAGGCCATAGATACTCAGAGTTTTACAGGAGCTCACAGCAGAGTTCCCTTTACGGACAATCTCCCCGTCTCCGTAGGAGAATGCATGATGAATGTACCCTTATTATATTCACGTCAGACTCCAGTGAACATTTTGGGTCGAGACTTAATGACAAAATTAAATATGACAATCTCGTTCACAGAGGAGGGCATAGTATGCTCCACTCCAGGAATGTATTATTCAACGGTATGCAAAATGATCAGAGCATACTCCGGACGCATAGCCATGAGAGCTATACCATTAGAACCAGAAGTCTTTGCATATGGCATGCATGTGATTATGGCGGGATTGCCAGGCCTTGCAGATAGGACCATGAGAACCCCTGACGCGTTTCTATTCAGACCAAGAATACCTATGCATGAAGAAGGGGGACAAGTATTTCCCTTGATGATACATATTGCAGCAATACGAGGGAAAGTAGCATTGGTCGAAGGGTACAATGATGAAGGCAAACAATGGTGTGCTATTATCGCCATTGAAGAAGGGTATCGAGTGTCTGACATCACCGATGATGAAATGTTCAAAGAACACGCTCACTTAGAAGAGACGAGGGTGGAAGTAAGGCTCATATTCTGGGTCAAAATGATCAAACGAGAAGTGCCACAGAGAATGATGTTGGTGCTGATCTGTCCCGCATACTTTGATGACCATATGGCCCAGGTGCCTGTCTCAGTATGGACTACTGGACCCTATGACGTAGGCCTCCTGAACGGGGTAGGAGAAGTGAAAATTAAACTGAAACCAGGTGCAAATTTACCAAGAGCGCAACAATATCCCATGTCCAGAGAAGCAGATGAGGGATTGCAAATACAATTTACGCCATGATGGATCAGGGCATCCAAGTCACATCAGAATCACCCTGTAATACGGTGATTTACCCCGTCAAGAAATCAAAAGTAGGGTCTTGGCGTTTAATCCAAGATTTAAGAGAATTTAACAATATTGTTGAAGCAGAGTTCCCTCTAGTCCCTAATCCATCTATAATCCTGTGTAACATACCTATCGAGGAAAAATAATTCACTGTGATTGACTTGAAAAATGCTTTTTTCTCAATCCCGCTGCACCATGACTCACAAGATCTGACGTCATTTACTTTCAGACAAATACATCTGAAAAGCACAAGGTTGCCACTGGGATATTGTGAGTCCCCTTCCATCTTCAACAGAGTCCTGCAAATGGAACTAAGCAATATTGCAGTAGACAGTGTTGTTTTGAAGTATGTGGATGACATTCTGATCTGCAGCATCACTGAAGAGCAATGCTGGCGCGATTCTATCCAGCTACTGACTATACTAGCTGAGAAAGGAGAAAAGTTTGACAGGGAAAAGCTACAATACTGTCAACAAGAGGTGCTGTACATAGGCCAGTTAATTTCGCATGAGGGGAAAAAGGTCACCTCAGAAAGGGATGAAGCTATCATGAACACGGCTAAGCCGCTCACAATAAAGCAAATGCAGAGATTCCTAAGCCTGTGCAATTATGTTAGAGCATGGGTCTTCGATTACAGCTCGTATACCAAGCCCTTGCGCCAGGCCCTAAAGAAGGCCCAGGAGACAAAGGAAAAAATTGAATGGACAGAGGCAATGGAAAAAGGGTTTACAGAACTCAAGAGAGTGATTTGCATGGCTCCAGTTCTCGGGATTCCTAATTATGCAGAGGAATTCTACTTGTTCGCGCACAAGAATGGCAGTGTTATGACGGCAGTGCTCACCCAAAGAACCTCGTTGGGGTACAAGCCCCTGGCGTATTACCGAGGGAATCTGGACCCAGTAATGAGAGGCCAGTTCCCATGCGAACAAAGCTTAGCTGCCGCAGCGTTCGCCGTACAGAAGGCGACAACCGTTGTAATGGGATGCTCCATGACGTTATACGTCGAGCACTCATTATTTGCCATCTTAGAGAAACCAGAAGGCACATTGACATCTCAGAGAGCTTCTGCATATGAAGTGATCATATCTAATCCATCAATCAAAATAGTTCAATGTAAAACAATAAACCCAGCTACGTTCATAGCTGAGCCAGTCACTGAAGGTGAGCCGATACATGACTGTGCGAACTACGAAGAATTCTATGATGAAATCCCCAGGGTGAAAGAAAATGCCTTGGCGGGAGGGGAGATCGTCTTTATTGACGGTTCTTCGAGAATCGACCAAGAAGACGGGCAAAGATATACAGGCGTGGCCGTAATAAAACACATAGCAAACGGAGAATTTAAAGTACTCGTCAGTGCACGAATACCATCTCATTATTCACACACAGGCTGCAGAACTATTGGCGTTGATACTCGCCATTGAGAATCACGCAGACCAGGAAGTAGCAGTGTACAGTGACTCCGCCTATGTGACATCCACAGTGCACGCAGGCTTAGCGCGATTGAAAAGGAGGAGCTACCTCAGAGCAGACGGCACACCAGTGCAACATGCAGCCTTATTGGATAGGCTGATAAAGGCACTACAGCTCCCAGTGGGCATAGCGGTGTTGAAATGCGCCGACCAAACAAAAGGGACAGATTTCGTGTCACGCGGAAACCATGCAGCAGACACGGAGGCCAAGCGTAGGCATCTAAAAGTGAAACAATCATGGAAGTAGAAGTGGCACGCACCCATGCACGAATGATGGTAGCTCGAGCCACACCAGAGGCCTATAGTAATATGGGGCAGACTCAACTGATGGAGCTTCAGGGGGAGCATCTCAGGATGAAAAGAACCTATGGATGCGTCGAGGGTGTTCTTTAAACCCCTCTGACGGATTGTGGCAGCAAGACAGCACTGGTAAACCATTAATGCCTGTAGCCCTACTAAAAATAGTGTTGGAACAGTTGCATTACCCATCTCACATGTCAAAAGAAAATCTTGCTGCAATGCTCGCAGAAGACTGGTTTATACCAGTTATATATTTAGTGGAGCATGTTGCATTCTTTATGGTGAAGTGCATAATCTGCCAGCAATTTACCGCTGGGCACACATTAAAAGTAGTGAGAGGAATCATATTGATTATGTTGACATGATTCAAGTGTGTAACGGGTACAGGTACTTAATTGTAGCCGGTGTCCATTCTCTAGATGGATAGAAGCAGGTCCCTGTACACACCCAGACTCAACCTGTGCTGCCAAATTCCTGGTGAGGGAAGTGTTCCCTAGATGGGGGGTGTGTGAGGTGATGAGGTCAGATAACTGGGCTCATTTTGTTAATGCAGTCTTTGAGCAGATCCGCTTGCTGCTTGGTATAAAGCCCAAGTTCTTGTCGCCGTATCATCCAGAAGGTAAGGGTATTTGTGAGAGGCACAACAGCTTGTTAAAGGAAAGGATAGCCAAGTTGAAGCTTACTCTAAAGAGGGGGTGGCTGCACTGTCTACCACTGGCATTGTATGCTCTTCGGAACCAACCAGGCTCCGACCATCATCTTAAGCCGCACGTCACGGGAAGGAGAATGAACACCCCCTTACCCCCTGAAATAGAGCTAGATGTTATGCCTAGTCAACCCAAGAGGTCCTGGGAACCGAGCTGCAGGAATACCTGAACTGCATGACATCAAGCCTTAATGTCATTTCAGACCAAATGCAGCGACAATAAAAAGTGTGCAGCGCAGCACAAAACACAGCAGGAGATGCTGAAACAGATGCAGTTCAAGGTTAACGTGCGCCAGTCATCTTCCCTGGAGATGCAGTGTTGGTAAAAAAACACACGAGGAAAAGGTCGGACGAGCCAAGATTCAATGGCCCTTTCATCATAGAGGACTGCACTCACTCAGCTGTTAAACTGCAAGGCAGGAGAGCATGGATCTATCTAAATGACATTAAACCCTATATTGGAGAGATCCCTCTAGCTGCACCCCACCGCAAAGAGACCGCAGACAACAGGGAAGAACCTCAGCACGTGCAGTCAAGATCCATGACGAGGAAGAAGGATGCATGAACAGAAAAGCCAAGACAAAAGAACTCCTTTCTAAGTTGTGTCTTAAAAACTGGACATTTCTGCCGAACAAAAGGAGAATAAGGACATAATACGGACACTCTGTGCATCATAGTTGCAGGGTGAAGAAGAGAATTGCGCATCAAAGCCACAACACGTTGATGATACAAACTTTTGAATCAAGCCACACTTAAGCATTATTGGAAAACAAGACTCTGATAGACTGTGTGCGAAGACTTTTCTTTAAAGAGCGTAGAACAGTGTCCTGAAGCAACCAACGCCAAGACTTTGTTTCATAGAATTTATGGTACCTCCCAGCAGAAATCTCACAAGGGATGTACTCATCTACTTCCAATTAGTATTAGAGACATATCCGACACTTGTAGGGGGAGTCACAAGTGTCACAGACTTTATTCAAGATCCTGCCAACAAGAAAGTAATCCGGCGGCTACTAACTGTCATGGCGGAAGCCTTCGCTGAGTTACCCGAATACAGTGATAAGTGCACAAATGCTTCCACCACAGGTGATCATAGATGAACTCACTTATACACTTTCCTTTCGCATTATCGAAGAGTGCCCAGCACTCTTTGGCAGAACCACTAATACGCTTTCATACATCAGAGATCCAAGAAACACTGAACATTTGAACCAGCTGTGGATCAAGCTAAACTACGTGGTCGCAATCCACGCAGCAGGAAAGTGTAGAGACTGTTCACGTCAAAATCAAAAGAAAGGCCTTTGATCCAGAACCCAGCAAAGCAGGACAAATGTCCCTGTCACCCGAGGACAGCCGGCTGGCACACAACTTCCTATTTAGTTTAGTCACTGACTTTCCAGAAATGGTGGGGAGACCTGCCGAGGTTGACATCATCACCTTCATCAGAGATCCAGCTAATGTTGCGCATATGGGAACATTGCTCTATGGAATCATGCTCCAAGTGGTGCTGTCCAACTTTCAAAGAGAATATCTAAGGAGATTACAGTGAAACCTTCCACGGAGGGACAGATCAAGGAAGCCAAGGCAGCTCTTCATCTTTCCGCCGAGGCACAGATCTAGGACACAGAGACACAGTTCTTCATCTTTCCACCGAGGGACAGATTCAGGAGACAGAGACACAGTTCTTAATCTTTCCACCCAGGGACAGATCGAGAGAGCAGACACGAAAACTCCACCATTTTATTTTTTATTCTTATTTTAATTTTACTTTTGACTCTGATTTTGATTGAATGCCATTTTTTCCATTTTTACATTAAACAGGATCCAACATGTCTTCAGGACTGAAGCAAATTCGAGGGGTGGACTGGGAATTCATCTATTTTGAATATGCATAACGAATGTGACTTACCAAAGGTGTTTGTCTAATCTTTTTCCATAGTCTAGCAAGGGAACTGTTTCACATAACCAGAGACAATCAACGCCCGCAAGAGGGGGGACACTTGCGAAGCACCAGACACTTATGCTATGAAACCTTTTGAGAAACAGCAACAGAATAAGTGAAAAGAATTAAACACTGACATTGATATGATTGAAATGGGGGCCCAGAATAGTAACTTGGTCCTCCCACAAACAGAGGGGTGCAGCCGCTTCCCTGGAAGGAAATGCTGCCAGCTTTCATACCGCTCGATTATGTGTATATGTATAGTGATTATCATTGTTTTTCTATCATTAACAATTAGAACTGCATTCTTTATTTGTGCACAAAGCGTTCCAATTTCAGTGCACCCACCGGATAATGTACGCATGAATCCCACAAAAGCACCCAGACCCTATATAGTCATTCCGGTCCCAAGAAAATCTGATGGTAAAGTAAACAAACTAAAATTGAATGTAATTAGCAGTGATTCATACACACTTGAGGTAACGAATGAAGAGAAAATCTGAAGACAGGGTCAGCACGGAATGAATGAAAACATAGCACTGACTACTGCACGCACACACACACTGAATGCACATGAACAAGGGCAAGTGTCAATGGCTACAGAACCTCGAACAAAGACAACAGAAGGTACGATACTGCCTACCGAACAACCAGTTCCTGAAAATAATAAAGGTGACCGAAAAGAAGCAAGTGAAAGGCCGACTGAAGAAGATATAGCACAAGTCCTCAAGAAGACAGAAGCGGCCACGAGAAAATTCACTGCAAGGCCACAAACGCTGATAGACCATGTATTCCCGTTTATAGCTAGAGCAAAGAAACTACAGGAGAAACTGAAAAATAAAACCACAGAGACTATAGTAGCAAGCACACACCAGTTCCAACACAAGAAACAAGCACCAGGCCCAAGACACAGCCATACATGGGGCAGATGGTACACAGGTGGTGGTAGAAGGAGTTCTACGAGAGAATACAAGAAGAGAGGAAAGAACCACAAAACCTTCTCCTACCACAGCGATACAGATAATGAAACTTGCTTCACCGACAAGCATGCCTGAGAGACCCCAAGCACGGAAAAGCCGCACAGATGCATTTAACGATGTAGTTATAGCTAACTACAGAAAGACACTAAGAATCTAGAGAAGCCCACATGAAGATAACAATGAACTAAACGATTACCTGAACAGCGCAGCACATCTAGGAAACAACATTTGGTACCAACACATGAAAGAGGTCGGGAGAAGAAAAGCTGAAGCAGAATGCTACGTCTGTGCGCTCCTACCGTACAGCATGGGAAAATCCAATATCTTTGTGGCTGTAGAAATGTATGTCCCAATAGCACAATATATGTCACACATGGCAATGTCAACACCAGAGGACAATTCATGAGGAGAGATGCCTCATTGATATGGGCAACTGAAACAGAGTATCCCGATGAAGACAGTTACGTCCAGGATATCAAAACGAGAAACAGAGCGCATACTAAGAATCACGTGATCAGGTATGAGAAGCCTGAAGTTAAAGGATCAGGAACAAGATGGAAAATAAACCCGAGGCTGATCGTCCAAGGGAAGACTGCAGACAAGGCTCAAATTTGGAAGAAAAAACAGTGATATCCCCAAACGGATGGGAAGAAGGAGTGGTAATCTGCTGAGCTTGAATGGTGCTTGGAGCCTGCCAAGAAGCAATAGAGAACTCACAAAGGTTATGCAAACCTCTATGGCGAAAGCTGGTAAAACAGCTGACATGGGTCATAGACAGAAGAGGACCCTTGCAAATAGTGCCACTGGAAAGCCCGAAATTGTGCTTCAGAAACAATAGCACAAGGAAGATGGGAGAGAATCAAAACTGCGGACGAATCTTTGAAGCTCCAGGAATGACTCACGGAACCGCAGTAATTATGGATCATTACTGGGCATGTGGATCCAAAGCATACATAAGACTATCAAAGAAATGGGGAGGCTTATGCACTATTATGAACGTCCAGGTTCCCACACTTGTGATCCCGAAAAGTGACCTGAATATTGACAGTTTCCCAAAAGCAAAGGAGGTCTGTGGAACTGCTATATCGATTGAAAAGAGAGAACTACTTTTCTGCCAAATCAGAAGAAGCATTTCATGCAATCCCATATGAACACAGGCTATTTAGCCTCACCTCATCAGTATTCACAACGATTTTCCCTGCCACACATCCAAGTTGGAGTAAATACTAAATGGTTGCAGACAACCAGATGGGAGTTATTGCAGACCTTCAACACCACCATAAAAGGGTTCAACACGATCAAAGAAGAACTAAGAGCAATCTGATTGATGACCATCCAGAACAGATATGTACTTGACATGATCACAGCGATGGATGGAGATGTTTGCGCAAAAATCAGAGAATCGTGTTGCACATTTATACCTTGGCATGACGAAGAAAATGGAACCTTAACAGAAGCCATAAGTATGCTTACTAACCTACAGAACCAGATGATCAATGAAACTGACAAAGTGGATGATGACAGCTGGTTTGGAACACTATTCCCATGGGTCCCACAATGGATGGCGGACATATTCAAGTTTCTGGGAGCCTTGCTACTGATGATACTGCTAGGATGCTGTGTTATCAAGATAATCATCACACAATGCCAGAAAACTGCAAAGAAAGCCATTGGGATGAAGATCATGGTCGATGTCGAACCAGGATGGAAGCCCAGAGACCTGACTGATGAAGAAGTAAGAGAATTTGTGAAGGTCAGGGAATTTGCACCAGAAGGAACAAGGTTTGTGTATCCCAGAAAACGAAGAAAGTATGAAGGAAAATGGATCTATTGCAGCCCAAATGGACAATGCCATCTCATGACCTGGAACAAAGACGAACATGTAAAAACAGCAGGAAGCTTGAAAGGAGTGATAAAAATATGGACTCCAAAGACACCAGAATTCGCACCATCATGTACAAACCCAGGAGACGATGAACAAAATACAGAGGAACCAAGCAAGACGAATCCAAAGGAAGAAGCAGAAGTGGTCGATGAACTGACCAAAGGGGGGAGTGTAGAGGAGGCCCCAGACACGGCCTGCACCACAGGCCCCCATTTTGAGGTACCAGGAACATACTCGCCAAGGTACGTGAAGTATGAGGAACAATTGAACCAACAGAGAGCAGCACTAGGCCTATGCCCAGTGCCCATCAGAAGAGCAATACCTTAAAGTGCCTATAACCAGACAACCTTGGGCAGCACGGTACCAGCTTAGACAACCGTACCAGCAGCTGACACGAAATGAAGAGAACCTACAGACTGTCCACGAAGAGACCCAAAGAGCCTTAATGGAAGGCATTTGGTGACAACATAAGAGCCCGGACAGATGTACAGATGCATATAAAGGACGATCGAAAGATGACACACAAGGACGAAATATAAAGAATAATGATGTAATGGACTTGTAAGAAGAAACAATGTTGATATATAAAGAAACGTAAGGAAACGTAGCTGTGAAACAAGATGGAAGTATTCAACCAGCTAACGCCTGTAAATAGGCTTGGAAAGCAAAAAGCTAAGGAAACGATACTGCTTGCAATGCTTAGTAGGAGAATAGAGCGGCAAGCGCCAATTATATATCTACCTCATTGAAGCACACTGTACAAGTGCGACTCCATTTTGTAAAAGCAGAATCAAGCCCAGGCCGCAAGGGGCAAAACAGGCCTAGATTCATATTCCAGCTAAAGCCAGACAGAAGCAGCAGAATCGAAACTGAGCACAAAGCAGCTCATGCCTGGGAATTTGAGGTCAACTCCAAGAAGGGAGGAGAGCGGCAACTCCGAAGAATCAAAACTTCAGAGCATAGCAGCCTGCCCCGTGAAGGTCGAGATAAGGAGGCCCGAGGCAGGTGGCAAGGCTAAGAAAGAATCAAATACACAAAAAGAGGGAAAATGTAACAGATTCACAGTGAACAGACACGTGACCAGCCAAGCGCGAAGAGGTACCAATGTCTGATGTCACCCAGAACCCGAGGATGCCATAACTTTTTCTGATAAGAAGCTACAGTTTTGAGGCCATCCTCAGCCAACTAATAGACACATAGCCCTAAAGTACTGATTGATGGAAGGGAGGCAGGGTGAATCCTGGGGTATAAGGCAACGGGCTGTCCATTCTACATGCTGCTAATTAAAGTGGAGATTTATGTTTAGGGGTGTAACCCACCCAATCACAATGGACCAAATAATCTAGGCTCCTATAGCTAGTAGAACCAATAAGACATCATACTTGTAGTGACGTCTATCATGAATGATGTAGAGGGATGGGCGTAGACGGCCACCCGATAAAAGTTATCCAATCCTCACGCTCTGTTATCATATACAGATACAGCACCTATACTTAAGTTACCTTTCCCAACCAATAGAATTGCATGACAAACTTCGAGTGTTACACGTCAATGATGACAAGAATGTACTATAACTATTGCTGTCTGAATGAAGAATTTGGGAGTTGAAGGGAGACTGGCTATCGAAAACACTGTTGCTTTCCATGTGTTTCCCCGTTTTTTGTACTTGTCATTAAACGGACTTCCCTTTTCCAAACTACTGAGTCGTCCTTATTGATTTGTGTTGGAGTAAGAGAATCCTGGACCCATCCTCCTCATGGTGCAGCTATCTGGTCTTAAAAGTACTCGAGGGTGAGGTCTGATCCCATGGGCCCGTCAGAGGTCGCTCCGCCCTCTTGTTCACTACCAAGCCTTGGGTTTTGGGAGACAAGTGGACTGGACCCTCCAGGATAATCTCCAAGAGTATTGAAGTCAACTATATGGTTGACTTGGGTGTTCCTGGGTTATCTGTAGGGGAGGCATGGTATCACAAGTATGACACTGACACAATAGGTACAATTTGTAAAACATTTATTGAAGGCTCTGGGTTTGGAAAATATCCTACTTTGCCCTATAACTAAGATGGTAGTAATCGCGACCATGAAAGGATAAACAAAACAGTCCTAGGGGAGTCCATCAAATCAAAATGGCCTGTGCTAACAAAACCTAATGCCTGCCCTATCTCTTGTACAAAAAGTGTATAAAGGAGAAATGTATGTAAAGGAATACCATTGGTCAAAATAATAAATGTGGCTGAATCAGCTCTCCTACCCAAGTTAGACCATACAAAGCAAGGTGGCCCCTGTAGGCAGGATGACACACCCAGGCTCAAGTTTTCAACACAATAAACACTTCCAAAACGTGTACCGAGGCTTGCCTGGCCTACCACGTCAAAGTCTCTCTTTCCAGACTTCCAAATAATGTTTCAAAAAAAGTTCAGGCAGGGCCCCCCCTCGGCCAGGCTCAGAAATCTTCAAAACACAGTAAACGCGTATCCCCTTCTGTCTGGCTCAGACCTTTCACCACAAAATTTACATATTTCCCCTCTGTCGGCTCAGACCTCTCACAACAAAGATCACATAGGTCCCCAACTGTCATGCTCAAGACCTCTCACAACAAAGTTCACGTAGGTCCCCCTTGGTCAGGCTCAGACCTCTTCAGAACAAAGTTCAACAAGACTTGCATGGAATCCCCTTCCCAAAGGTTATTACACTTCTGGTCTCCCTCGGTCGGGCCCAGACCACTTTCGGATGTCAAAGACTTTCAAATGTACGTGGCATTCTTTACAGACCTCCGCAGAATCACTTTGACTAAAAGTTCAAGGTTCAACTTTCACTCTCCCCTATTCTAGGAGTTAATTTTGCTTAATTTGCTTTTGCAATTCATTTGCTTTATCTTTGCTAAAAATGCACCTTTCACAGAAACGTTCAAGTTGGAATCTTTTGCCGGCCACTCCGTTACTCAGTATCACTGATTTCACAGCTGTCCTTATTTCAAAGAACATTCACAGTTCTGCCTTCACTTGCGATATAATGTTGCCACTTCAAATTTTCTTTAACACACACTTGTTTCTCAGGTCGCATGACAACTGAACGGCCGTGTGTGTTTCTTTCTTGGTTTTCTAATTTTCAATTCAAGAGTCAAGGTTACTACCACTGGCTTGGCCTCACCTCCCCAACTCTGCCGTTCACCTGGGAGAGTTGCTGGCATCCTTGAAACACAATGCAGCCTTCTGATGTGTGATCTAGACTTC
Source organism: Ambystoma mexicanum (assembly GCF_040938575.1). Lineage (NCBI taxonomy): Eukaryota > Metazoa > Chordata > Amphibia > Caudata > Ambystomatidae > Ambystoma > Ambystoma mexicanum. The sequence continues at coordinate 100,485,732 of NC_090930.1, forward strand.
TCCACGTCTCTTTTGCAGCCTGTTGGAGGCAGCCACCTCCAGTAGGGAACTCTGTGGGCTTTTGACCCCCTGCACTGGTCCCTTGGTCCGTCGCTATGCTCTAGTACGTTTGCCTTTGCCCTGGAAGTGCTGCTTGTACTCGTGTTCCACCTTGCTCAGAGTGTGTCACTAGGTTCTGCCTTTTATCCGTGTGAGAGGAGCTAATTGTGTATGCACTTAAAGTCAAGTATCTGACTTTTCCTGACCCGATTAATGGGACATGTCCAGTACGATGTATGAGAGTTAGTCTTGTTACTCTCAGTCACCCTCTTCATCGGTCCATTGGTTGTGTAAAAAGCGGGTGGTTGAGACCTCTGAGAATCTGAAAAAATGAGATGGGTTAGATGAACAAAAAAGGGGGGAATACCATGTCTCAACAGAAGCTGCCTCACCCCCATTTCCTGAAGACCCATCACCCAGGTGAACTTCCCGCAGGTCCACCCCCAGGGTCTGGATCCAAAGGCGATGGCAGGCCCTGGTCACCTGAGAGAGAGATCCCAGGGCACTAGCGGCTTAGACACCCTTTGGTTTCTGACATAACCCCTCAAGTCTTCCATGCCGACAGACTCAAGCCTTTCCACAGGAGAGGACAGGTTTCCTGCCTCTTGCTAACTTCAAAACAAGAAGAGGATGGGAGTGAGCCCCTTCCTGATTTGCTGCATTGTAACCCTCATGATGGCTCAGTTCAGGGAGTGCAACACTCCCCAGACCTGACACCAGAGACACAGAGGACCTCCAGGGCTTTGAACCAGTAGTATGTCCTTCTGTTCTCAGTGACACCAGGTCTCACCCCGTGGTGTAGGTATGATATTGATACTGGTCACAATGTACCAGTCAAAAGCAGATGCTACAGGATGTCAGACACTGTTAAGAACCACATCCAGGCAGATGTAGCCAACATGTTGGAATTAGATGTCATTGAAACCTCAAATAGCCCATGGTCAAGCCCAGTGGTCCTTGTCCCCAAGGCAATTTCCCAGGCAGGTACCAAGGATTGAAGGTTCTGTGTGTACTACTGAGGCATCAATGCAGTCACTAAGACTGATGCACACACACTGCCCAGGGGTGACGAGCTTGTAGACAAGATAGGGGGTGGCAAGTTTGTGAGCACTTTTTCACCTCATCTCTGACTATTGTAAAATATCTCTGACTGACCAGGCCAAAGAGAAAACAGCTTTCTCAACACCAGAAGGGCTTTACCAGTACAGGGTTATGCCTTGTAGGTTGAAGAATTCCCCTGCCATCTTCCAATGGTTAGTCAATCTTGCTCTCAGTGGACTGGAGGACTTTTTGTGGCCTTCCTGGGTGACATTGATGTCTACAGTTCCATCTGGCGAGTGCCTTTTACACACTTGAACAAGGTGTTGCAAGCCATGAAAAGGGCCAACCTCAATATCAAGGCAACCAAGTGCCAGATGGCACAGGGGAAGATTACCTACTGTGGTCCTGAGGTAGGAGGGGGTCAAATACAACTTCCTCCTAGTAAAGTACAAGCTGTACAAGACTGGTAAACTCCTTCTACTAAAACCCAAGTGAGAGCTTTTTTGGGCCTCACTGGGTACTACAGAAACTTCATGGCAGACAATGGCACCATAGCTTCCCCTATGACAACTCTGGCATCACCCAAACAGCATAAGAAAGTTAATTGGAGTAAAGACTGTTAAAGGGCCTTTGAAGGGTTTAAGAAAAGTCTGTGCAGGGCACCTGTCTTGTGTGCCTCTGACTACAGCAAACTCTTTTTGTGCTAACAGATGCATGTGACCCTGGAATTAGAGCTGTATTGTCTCAGTTAGACGACAAAAGGAGAGAACACCCCATCATTTTCATCAGTATTCAACTCACGGTTAAACATTCATCTTAAACTCTCCTCCTGTCTCATTGCCATTAAAAACTGGATATCATCGCATTTTCTCTCTCTCAATACGGACAAACCTGAAGTTCTTCCCTTCCAACACACTTCCTCATCCCTCCCACCTCCTTCCATTCATTTCCCCCCAGCCGATCTTCCGATTTCCGCTCATGCGTGGAATCTAGGAATCTACTTTGACTCTTCCCTTACCACATTTCCCTCACTACTCGCTCTTTTCGCTATCACCTCTTTAATATCCGTAAAGTCTGTTCTTCTCTTACTTTCCATGCTACTAAACTCTTAATCTCTTCCCTCATCTTTTCTCGCCTTTTCTACTGTTCTTTTCTCTTTTCAGGTCTCCCCTCTTCCCATCTCGCCCCCCTTAAATCCCTCTACCACTCAGCCGTCCGTACCCTCTGTCTTCTCTCTCCCCTCCCCCAAATTTGGGAAAGACTTGTGTATTAGGAGGGGTGTCAGTTCCTAGTCACCTGATTGGCAACATGAGGAAACGACAGCTACCAGAATCCCTAGAGACTGTTAGAGCTACTAATTGGAATCACCTGCATACCAGCACAGCCTCTCTGATGAATGTTTGTGACAGGAAAGCGCTAGGAGGAGAACAATAACAGAGCAACAGAACAGCAGAAGGGATCCAACCCTGTTAATACTTTTTCATTGCTTTGGGATTCAACCCTGTTAATACTTACTAAGTTGTTTTTGGGTTCTAACCCAGTTATTTTTTATCAGGTATATTTTGACTGGGAACTGGAGTGTGCGCCTCGTAATCCTCTTTTTTTCTGTTTCCTACAGTGTGGAGTTCCGGGCTCCAGAGGCAGCGGCACCGGTATTACTGTGCCCCACTTTAGAGAACCATATTAATGGTGTTCTCCCCTCCCCCAAATTTGGGAAAGACTTGTGTATTAGGAGGGGTGTCAGTTCCTAGTCACCTGATTTGCAACATGAGAAAACTACAGCTACCAGAATCCTTAGAGACTATTAGAGCTACTAATTGGAATCACCTGCATACCAGCACAGCCTCTCTGATGAATGTTTGTGACAGAAAGGCGCTAGGAGGAGAACAAAAACAGAGCAACAGAACAGCAGAAGGGATCCAACCCTGTTAATACTTTTTCATTGTTTTGGGATTCAACCATGTTAAAACTTACTAAGTTGTTTTTGGGATCTAACCCAGTTATTTTTTATCAGGTATAATTTGACTGGGAACTGGAGTTCGCGCTCCGCCATCCTCTTTTTTCTGTTTTCATATTAAAGCCTATCAGTGTTTTGTCAGGTTGGAACCCTACCCATGAATCCCTGACCACACGCCGGAATCCTCCGTATTGCAGCCAATGTGAGGATTGTCTCTGTGATGGCCCTGATAGCTCCGGATGTGTAATGAAGGTTCCCATGACATATACATATTTGAAGGTTGTGTATCCGTCCAACGCCCACTGTCGTTCAGCAATCTTCCTTACCCTGGGAAAGGATGGAACAAAATTCCATAATGGAAGGTCCCAGTGAAATGGACCGGGGAATCCCAGTAACACCCATATCTTGCTCCATGTGCATGCTGTCATGCTAACAAGCTCATTAATTCCAGGGTCTCTAAACAGTGGAGGCAGCACCATTGAACGAACATTGTGAGCTCCAGCCGCGTGCCATTTGAATTTCACATGTGGGTGGGAAGTGTCCCTAGCAAACCAGTAGGCTGCATATTACGCCTGGGCCGCAATCCAGTACTTTTCAAAGTCTGGGGCAGCAAGGCCACCCTGTGTTTATGACCTAGTCAGTATGTCCCATTTTAGACGGACCGCCAATGCATGCCACAAAAAGTTGTCTATTGCTGATTTCAAATCTCCAGAAATCCCAGCCCCTGGCCATCGTGATATATTTAAAAAATAATATACACGTTTTGGAAGGATAACCTTTTTGAGTAGTGCAACTCGTCCCTCTATGGTGAGCAGGTGTTTCGCCCAACTACGAAGCTATCACTTGAGTTGGGGCAAATATATACCATAATTGCGGTCTTGTAATAAAGCCAGGTGTTGTGCCACCACCACTTCCAGGTATTTAATCTCAGAGGGAGTCCAGGGAAACCCCATAATATCTTGCGGCTCCGTCGTCACACCTGTCAGTGGAAACAGCTCAGATTTAGCACAGTTAACGCAGAGTCCGGACAGCATCCCGAAGGAGAGAACATCGCAAATGATTGGGGCAAGATGTAGCTGTGGATTCAGCGCGAATAAGAGATGCGCTGTCGACATATTAATAGTCAAATTATCTCGGGCTGACTCGAGAGTCTGATTGCCCTGCATGCATGCCTAGTGTGGATAAAGTCCGCCAGAGGCTCCATCACAATAGCAAACAATGGAGGCGACAGTGGACATCCCTGTCGAGATCCCCTGGAGATGTCGATGTGAGCTGAAAGGAGACCATTTGTATTGACCCTAGCAGTCGGTGATGCATATAACAATTGCACCCACGATATGAACCTAGGCCCAAAATTGCAATTATTTAGTACTGCCCACAAAAATTGCCATGACACCGAGCACAAAGGCCTTCAAAATTTCTAGGGCCGTAGCAACTGCTTGCGTACCCCGGTCGGTTGTGGGCCAGAATGTTAAAGAGGCATATCTAATTAAGCACTGCAGACTAGCCAGGAAGGAAGCCTGATTGATCGGGTTGGGTGATATATCCCATGTAGGGAGCCACTCTGTGGGGCCAGCACTTTCGCAAATATCTGTATATCCGAGTTTATCAGAGAAAGAGGACGGTAAGAACCACATTGCTCAACCCCTTTTTTGGGCGTTAGTAGTACATTGATCACAGCCTCTCTCTGTGTGTAGAAAGTATCCCTTGGATGCATGACTCCTCCCAGAGTGCTGCCAATTGGGGAATCGGGCGTGACTTGAAATGTTTATAAAACATACAGTGTGGCATAAATCGAGAGAACGAAGTGAATCACTTCGGGTGTGGTGTGCACTTATACACCTGATCTGTCCTGCATGTATGGGATGTGATGGCTGCCACCCTCCTGTCACGCCACCCTGGCCAGTAGATAAGCGGGGCATTCCTCTTCGCTGTACCTTCTTGCAGAGCCCGGCCTGTCAAGAAATGTTACCTCCCTATCTGTGTTTGACCGGAACTTGTCCAGTTCGACCTGAATGTCCCCCGTAGTGGGTGTAGAAGCATATAACAGCTCAAGCCGGTGCAGGTCAGCTATGCTGGTGTGGATGTCTCACTGTATCATCTTAAGTGTTAGGGAGAATTCTCAAGAATGTGCTAATTTCCCTTAACTTTTGAGATTCCCCAGCAACTTTGCTGGATTTCTAGGATGTGATTTTTACCTGGGAAGAGTGTGAGCCTTTTTTTCCCGCTCTTCCATGTATTTTGAGATGTGTTTTACTTTTGTGTCTTTGGTTATGGAGTTTTAAAACAACTCCATATGCATCATCTTTTTCTCTGTTTCACACAACACCTTCAGTGCAGTGGCACGGGGGGTGTTTCAGACTTCCCAAGGTGTAAATACCTTCTATGGGACTGGCTACTGTCTCCCAGAGCATATAAAGTTAAAATGACTTTACTAGTCTCTTTAAATTTACAGACCCAGCACACGCTATCTTCCTATAGAGTGCTGGAGGGGTTGCCTAGCATCCCCTGAGTCAAAAAATCATGTAACAGTCAAATGTTACCCTTTCCTACTTGAAATGGCTGGTGGCAGTGGTTTAGATCAAACTACCATGATTTTTCTCGACCGCGAACAACGGCAGCTAAAAATCGGGTCAGCCATGTTTTTCAATATAGCACCCAGGACCTATCTGTAAAAACAGGCTCTGGTCAACTTTTTTCACCATTTCTTTTTGGAAAGGTCCTTCTTGTGTTTGTCTCTGTGTGCCAAACCAGGTTTGGTCCCTTTGTGCATAGGCCTTTGGCGGGCTTCAGTGCTGAATCCCTCCTCTGGCGCCTGAGTGTCTGGGGTGGACAGGATGTGAAGCAGGTGCCCGAAACTCATTGTGCTTAGTATCCTAGGAGAATTGAATGCACTCTGGCCTGATTGGCCAGCTGGCTGTCCGGCAAGAACAGCCACCCTGCTATGTGAGTGACAGCCAGGCTGGAATGAAAGAGGGAAAACTGTTTAAAAGCAGGTCTCTGGGACTTGGAAAGCAGAATCGACCACTGGAACGAAAGAACCGAAGATGACTGCTGCAACTCCTGGACGACTGGTGAAGCCCTGCTGCAGGTCCGAATTGCCTGAAACTCCATCGGCAGAGAAGCCCTTCAAGGTTAACTTCTTCCCTTGAGTTTGGTGGGAAGAACACCGTCCCCTCCTGGTTGAATTTTCTGCAGAGTGCTGTGGAAAACCGGATAGCCAGTGGGAAGAATACCCGTTTGTGGTCTTTAAGGCACTCACACCTTAAACCGACGTTTTGCCAAGCTTGTGGCCTCTTCCCTGGGCTATGCAGGAACCTCCCGATGTCTTCCTTCTTGTCCCCACGACTGAAGCTCAGGAAGAGCGTGATCTGCTCAAACTGCCAAGACCAACTGCCTCAGCTACAGCTAGCTCTTCTTCACTTTAAAAGTACTGTGCAAACGCGGTCCAGAAAGCTTTTCGGCCATGGTGAAAGTTTGTGAAACTTTCCCAACTTTGAAGAGTTGTCCATCCCTAAACCAACATATAACTTTTCAACTGACCAAATTCTTCTAGGATCTGTGGCAAAGACTTAACTGTTTGCTACCAGAACTGTGCTTTCCTATACAAAAACTCTGAACCATTGACTTTGGCCCAGGTCTATGAACTGAATTGCTGGTTGTAGTTAACTGAAACCCTTTTCCCTGCCCATGAAAGTATTTGTGCTTCATTTCTTATAATCTTGTCTTTTTACGCCTTTTTAAAGTAACTGCAGTGCCATTTTGCTCCCACTTCACGGGAGCTGAACTTGTTCAGTACCTTATTGATTGTGTATTTAAAGTATATTAGTATATGATATCTAGCTGCTCTTGCTAGATTAATGTTTTCCAAATGACTGTGTAAATAAATGTATATTCTTTTACCAAGAAACCTTGAGAAAGGGGGTCATTCCGAGTAGGGCGGTAAGGGTTAACGGTCACCGTTAACGAGACCGGTGCCGTTAAACCCTTACCGCCCTATTCCGAGTTCCCTTTGCGGGTTGGTACTTAACACCTGCTTTCTGCAGGCGTTAAAAAACCAACCCGCAAAAGGACCTAGGAGCTAATTACGGCACCGTAATTTACGGTTCCGTAATTAGCGCCTTCCCCATTCCCATTGAGCCCTATTGGGCAAAAATGGGAATGGGGAAGGGCAAGGGCCCTTGGTGAATGGGGAATAACCGACTCCGCCAACCTTGGAATGGGGCGGTAATTCTGCCATTCACCATGGCGGAGTCGGAAAGATAACGGCGTCAACCAAGGTGCTAATAGCAACTTGGTTAACGCCAGGGTCGGAATGAGGCCCAAAGTGTTTTTTTGAATCACTGTATGTGTTGGTCCTTTGTGTAACTTGTTCTTCTGCTCACTTTACTCTTGTGATAAGTCTGGCTGCTCAGCCACTGCTACCACATTACTGTATAGTACAGGCTTGTACCAAAGGTGAAATTGTACTGACACTTGTAGTCTTAATTGCACACAGTGTTCCCCATGAGTACTGCATGTGATTCTGCCTAAAACTGAGAACCCCAATTCTGTGGCTAAGGCCATACCACGGATATGGACTTCAAAAGCAACCCATAAAATTGCATGTTTGTCTACTGAGCCCATGTTCACCTCAAAGTATTCCTCAACACATTTTGCCATCTCTGCCCTGAACACAGGATCCAGTAATGTCTGTGATTCAAACCTCCACAACCTCCTCACCCCCAAGTATTCCCCCAATGTCAATGTCAATATGATCGGGTGGTGGTCAGAGAAGGTCCTGGGCAATATATCAGCATCGCAGGGACATCCAATGAGAGCTTTAGACACAAACCACATATATATATGAGAATGGGAAATGTGTGCTATAGAGTAAAAGGCGTATACTGGTGATTTTGGATTAAGCATTCTCCAGCATCTGCTATCTCCAGGTCGGACATAACTTTATGTATCACTCGGCCAGCTTTTGATAATTTCCTGGGCCTTATGCCCGGACCTGTCGAAGTCTGTATCTAGTATTGTTTGAAAATCGCCCCCAACAAATGATAGGTATATGGGGGTATAGTGCTAATAAGTCTATTATACCGTAGGGAATCTTGAGATCGTCCACATTCGGCCCATAAATAGTCATCAATATCAACTCTTTCCCCATCAATATACAATGTGTTAAGATGGGTTTCTGAACTTTGACCTGGTGGGCAGAGGTTCAGAAGGCCAGCCTAGTTTCTTGGAACAGGGTAACCTTCTGGACAAGCCAGACCAATCAAGGTAGCATTGGCGGCAGTCAAGACTAGGTCTCAGGAGGGGTGAGGGTGATTGAAAGCCCACAATGAGCACTCACAGTAAACAACACCACCAATGAATCTCAGTCAAGTGTATATATCAGAAATACAAATACATTTATTAAAGGCCTTTTAACTGAAACACAAAGTAAATCCCAGCAATATTAACAAAATGAACACAACACTAACTAGGAAACATATATACAGTAACTATTGGCATAGAGGAATATTACACAAATAGATATCCACAACCTGCAACATAAAGGGGTCACACAGAACGAATATACTTTAGGCAGTCCTTCAACAATTAATACCCTAACTAATAGGCAGTCCAGTCCCTATGAAGTGTGGATCATTGGGCTCAAATGTACATTCAGTACCGGAGCCCTCGATCGTGCGGTTAAGTTCAAAATGGGTCTTCTTCAAGTGGTTGTAGTGACTCATGAAGGTTAGGGAGGTGATGAAGAATAGAGTTCCACTATTCATGGAGTGTCTCCACAAGAGGGCAGAGCGATTACCAAGAATCAGGACTAGGTTGGTTGCACAGGCTATCTTAACAAAGGAGAGTGGCCCTCAGGGGACACTTGTGCGTAAAAGTCTATGGATGTGCCAAGGGCCACCGGTAAGGGTAGCAAATACGTACCACCCTCAACGCACTCCAGACCAAACTTTGCCAGTCAAGTCCAGTTTGTTCACAGGTTCGAATTCTGCAGTTGCACGTGTCTACGGATTTCAAGGGCTGCGTTCCGGCACCTCAGTCCGTGGCAGGACAGTGGTGATTTCTCTGCTTCTGGTGAAGGGATCGGGCCAGTTCCACTGCAGCTCGTCTTACGGCACATGGGGACACAGCAGCAAGGCACCCACAAAGATCGTCACCACAGCAGGGTGACACGGGGATCGCATATGCTTGGGTTAATGCAGACTCTCCTAATTCTAGACCTAAACTTGGCAGGAGAGTTCCATATACCACAGGATACTGGTCCTCAAAGGCTCAAGTTGAAACTGGAGATGGCAATGGTTCCAGGGCAAAGGACCCGTACAAACTCATCAATTCACTGCGCGGTCCAGAAACACTTCCGAAAAGGCTTGCTTACAGGTAATGCAGGAGGTGCGGAGAGTAGTTAGTCCCACTACTCCAACAGGTCAAAGCGCCCTTGCAGGCCTTCTATGATCGATGAGAAACAGGTGCTCTGACGAGACAACAGCGGTCAGGGTGTCAAACCTTCCAGTGAGTAACCAGCGATTCCACAAATCTGCTTTTTCAGTTCAGGATACTTGGCTCCTTTACTAAGTTCAGTATGAACTCAGAAGATTGACCCGGAATGTGTGCAAGGTGCCTTCTTTTATCCAAAATCTCCTTTGCACCAAAACAAAGAGAAACCAATAAGAGATCTGCTCACATTCAGCCATCCCAGTCATGGAGCAATCATGGACCATGGTGGTCCCAGTTATCCCAGCACACCAGATATCCAAGCACCCAGGATGCATATTGAAACTAGACAGCTCCAGCCCCCAACCTGGGCGCACACACAAGGCATGCAGAACCCGGCAAAAGCTTCAGTTTGCACAGGGGTCTGCATGACCAAATAAAGATTTCCCAGGTCTGCTCAACCTGGGGAAGGCAAAGGGACAACATGGTAAAAGAACAGAACAAAGGACCTCTTGGCAGGGCCATTTTAGGCACTGGCCACTGTCCTGGGCCAAACGCGGTAAACACGGTTTGGACCATAAAAAAGAGTCAAACATGTTTTAAAGGTAACTGCTGCCACCAGCTCTGTCCTGTACACACTTGTACATTCACCAAAAATCCTTTGAGGGTGTCTAGGGCCTTACAAATGAAAAAGGGACCCCTGCACACTGTACTGGAAGGTACATTGTGTACTGATAAAATGTTACTAAGAAATAGCTAAAAAGTGAAAGACTGAGGGAAACAAAGTCTCCAGTACTGACAGTCTGAAGGACATGTCAGTTTCCCCATAACAAAATGAACACAAGGCCAGCAGAGTGCGGCAGAAGGCTGGGCTCCACTAGCAAAAGTCAGGCTAGGATGGTCAGACAAAAGAAAAAAGTTGGGGGGTACACAACTGGAGGGAAAATTACCCATAAATGGACATCTTTCCTAACACTCACCCCTGCCAGACCAAGTACAGGGGGAACTAATCCACCCCTGGATGAGCTTCTTGTTCAGGTCAGTTCGACATTCTGGACAGCCCATCAGCATTGCTATGTTGGACACCTGGCCTATGCTCAATGGTGAAGTTAAACCCTTGCAGGCTTATTGACCACCTGAGCAATTTAGGATTCTCTCCCTTCATGTTCATGAGCCACTTTTAAGGCTTATGGTCAGTTTGTATCACAAAAGATACAAGTGTCAAAGGACACGTACAGACTTTCTTCGCATTCATATTATTTCTCAACTGTTCAGTACTAATCTCTTCTAAGAAGACTAATTTCGGAATACATGAAAGAGAAATGTGGTGAATGTATTATTATTTTTTCCATATTTTATTTCTCTTATAAGCATCATCATATATATAGAAACAGTGTACAAAAGTTGACAGTCATTAGTTAACTATCATTAATGCAATCGCAATCCTTTGTTTAAGAACACATAAAGTCTAACTATTAGACCTTTGAGGCAGATTAATATTTGTCATCTAACATCGCATCAATTATTTAATACCATGTTGGCACATATTAGAAAATTGTTCTAATATGTTCAATTTACCACATATATTTTAATAGATCAAAAAACAATCAAAATCCTAAAAAAGGAGCTAAAGTTGCAATGGTATCGACTCGAGTTTCAGGCCTGGTTGATAGTGAAGTATTCCAACCAACACCGTCATCAGAACATAAAAGCAGCCTTTGTTTTTGATCACATGGTGTCTATTCAATTTAATTGAGCCAAAGAATTGTCTAAGGGAGACCACAGGGAAAAGAAAAACATATATATCTAAATCAGTCTCGAAAACAACAAAAGTTATCAATATCTAAACAAGATTAACTCTGTAATTCAATGAAAATTAATTAAAAAAATTCAAAAGCAATCCTCATAGACTGTCCTTCAATTAAAGTACACATGACTGTGAGTTAGTCTATCTATATTATTGCTCTTTCCTGTACAGCTAAAAGATTAAAGAAAGCTTTATCTTTCTGAAGGGTTATAGAACTAACCACCTTCACTGGGAGGGCCAGCGCCCCCTAACAGGCAACACTACAGTCAGGGGAGAAGAGATAGGTAAAGAACCTTTTGTGAAAAAAGCATTTACGTATCATGCAATGTCTTGCCCTCTAAATGGTGACCTGAAATTGTGGTGAAACGTACTGGTGCATAGCCACCCACATATGATATTGTTCCTAAAAGGATGTAACATTCTATTGGAAAATGGAAAATGGAAAAAACCCTACCTATACGATTGACTCGTCCATGTTCAATTGAAAAATATCTGTCATGAACGGAGAAGGGTAGAATGTCACTGTTTCTCTATATCAATTGGATCTGGCACTGTACTGTGATGTACATGCTGCTTCTCTGCATTCTTACTTGTTCACAGGTATAGCTCTGTTATGTGTGAAACGCATAAGTTAACATATTAAAGCCTAGTCATTGGGCAATAAGTATTACAAGAGAAGACCAGTAGATTGTAGCCAAAGAGCAAACTTATTCTATTACCATTCAATGGAGATCTGAGCGGTGAGACACAGGACACCGCCATATTCACCCAATATAACGGTTACGGACCGTAAGGCTATTTGCTCTTTTGCTGTTGGCCGCTGGCCAGGCTCGCCCCAGTGAGATCTGTTGAAAAAAATAACCAAGAGCTTGAATATGCTTGGGAATTATCCTTTTAATAAAATAACTTCCAACCACAAAACCGTCTTTGTCATGACCTTTCCTGGGTTGCCAGGGTGGGCCACGGGCATTTAGGGAAACAGCAAATACAGTTGCTGTATCCCAAATGCCACATTGTCCTCAAGTACCTGAAAAAAACACATACACAAACCAGGTAGTTCCAGAAGTGTACTGTCGGTTCAGTGATGATTTTATGAAAAAATCAAAACACGCTGGAGGCATTACGCTTTAAGCTAATCTTATGGTCTGTTTTCACACTGAAGTGGGTCCCATAGAGGTAGGGCCTCAGCTTCCTTAGGGCCCACACAATATAGAAACATTATTTCTCTACTGTGGACCACCTGAGCTCTCTGATCTTGAGCTGGCAACTTATGAATTCATTTGGGTGTTCCTTGCCTTGCCTTTCTAATCTACCTGTGTATAGTACAGAGGCATCTGTCTGCACAATAAAAGGTCTTTTGTAGTCAGGGGCCGTGAGAACAGGGGCCTGACACATGGAGTATGTTAAGCCACTGAAGGCATTCCCACAATTGTCAGACCAAGAGACCTTCTTGGGTTTCTTAGGAGTTGTAAGAGCAATCAGAGTGGCAGCTATGGTACTATAGTCTTCCATGAAGCTTCTATAATACCCAGTGACACCTAGAACGGCTCTCACCTGGGCTTGAGTTGTACTTTACTGAGTAGAGGCTGAATCCTCCCTCCACCTACTTCACGCCCAAGGTAGACCACTGCACCTCAACCAATCTGGCACTTGCTGGCCTTTATGGTCAAGTGGGCCTTCTAAAGGGCCTGCGACACAATTCTGAGGTGTTTCACATGATCCTCCCAGGTGGCACTGAAAACTGCTTAATCACCCAGATATGCAAGACAGAATTCATCCAACCCATTAAGGACATGGTTCACAAGCCTCTGAAAAGTGACAGGTGCATTTTTCAATCCAAATGGAATTATCCTGAACTGGCCTTCTGGAGTTGAGAATGCTGTCTTCTCCTTGGCATGTTCTGTTAGGGCTGTTTGCCAATAGCCTGCATTGAGGACAAATGTGCTGAGGTACTTGGAGGCACCCAAGGTATCGACCAGCTCATCAATTCTAGGCAAGAGGTGTGCACCTGTCTTGGTGACAACATTAAGTGCCCTGTAGTCCACACAGAACCTCAGTTCAGAGGAACCTATCTTTGGTACCAGAACCAAAGGACTGGACCAAGGACTACTGGGGGGTACAATCACCCCAAGATCTAACATCTTGTTGACCTCAGTCTTGCTGTAAGTTCTCACCTTATCTGACATTCTTTTGGTAGGTACATTATCTCCTCTGTCAATGTCATATTTGCACCAAGGTGTCAAACCAGGAGCCAGGGAAAACAAGTGAGAGAATTGCCTCAGCAAACTTCTCACTTCATCTTGCTAAACAGAAGTCAGGTGAGGGGCCACTTTGACTATGAAGGACTGCATTGGAACAGGTCAGGAAGAGGTTCTGACTCCTCCTCCTCTACATCTGATTCCAAGAGCAGTGCGGCAATTTCAACCCTAGGGATGAAAGCTTTCAGCCTATTTACAAGGAACACTTTTAGAACCTGTCCAGCCCATCCAAGGTCCACTAAATAGCTTACCTCACAGTGTGGCTCCACTATTGAGTAAGGGCCTGACCATTTCTCTTGTAAATCTTTAGGTCTTATAGGGTTCCTGATAAGGACTTGTTGGCCTGCTGTAAAGTTGACAAGGAAGCTTTCTCGTCATACCAGTGTTTCACCAGAGCTTGCCCAGCCATCAACGTTTTCACTGGCCTGAGCCTTCAGGAGGACCATCCTCAGTCTTTTTTTTTCTTCTTTTTAAAAAAAATACTTCTATTGCGCACCAAACAGAGAAACCATATATAGGGGTGCAGATGTCAACTATTAAATAGTATGTCGGAGTATAGAATCATTATGTATTCTGTAAAGGGGGCAGACTATTTGAATAAGAAAGTTTTCAGACTCTAACCAAAATTAAGGATTTGCAAGACCTTGGGCCTCATTACAACAAAGAAGCTCCCGTAATGAAGGGTGCCAGTCAGCCCAGGCATCCTTTGCGGCTCCCGCGAGGGGACCAGGGAGCTAATAACGGGCCCATTATTAACAGGCCCGTTATTAGCTCCCTCCCCATTCCCATTGAGCCTTATGGGGGCTCAAATTGAATGGGGATGAGTTCCTTCAAGGAGGAATTACCGGGTCCTCCAAAGTCGGAATGACCCGGTTATTCCTCATTGAAGGAACCCAGCACTGGGACCCGCTATGGAGGCAGCCATGCCATTAAGGGCATGGCTGCCTCCATACTCGTAATGAGGCCCCTTATCTCTAACAGTAATTGGTTCCATAGTTCCGGGCAAAACACTCCAAATCTTCTGTCTCCCCTGGATGCAAGGTTGGACCTTGGCACACAAATCAGGAGTTGATCTCATGAACGGATATCTCTACGTGGACAAAACAGGTTGATTTTCTCAAATAACAGACAGATTTGGCAACTAATACTGGCAACTACGACCAAGACACAATAAATGTAAACAAAATCTATGCAATAATCCAGAACTGGATGGCCAACAATAGTCTATGTCTTAATGACGAAAAGACAGAGATTCACCTAGTGGGCTCTCCAGCCAAAATCAAATATTTACCTCCAGACTATGCTTCCATCAATATTGATGGCACACCTATACCCATCCTCAAACAGGTCAAAACGTTGGGTTCGATCTAGACACCAACCTTACAATGGATAAACACGTCAATGCACTAGCATCAGCCACCTCATATACTTCTAAACTCATCGCGCTCACCTGCCAATACCTGACCACACAGAACTGCACCATGTTGGCACGTGCACTTATATTGTCCAAGTTGGATTATTGCAATATACTGTTGTTAGGCTCATCTAACACCAACTTGGCCAAACTCCAACTCCTGCAAAATAAGGTGCTGCAAGCTGCTCTAGGCATAAAGAAATTGAACCACATCTCTAAGACTAGGAGGGAAGCACACTGGCTCCCCATCGAAGCCAGAATCATCTTTAAAATGTAAAACTCTCAGCATCACCCACAAATGCATCAGTAACACAGCTCCAACCTACGTCAACAAAGCTATCAGCCACAACAAAACTATGAGAAATCTTAGATCTGACAACAGCTCTCAAATCTTCATCCCACATTTCAAGCTCACAAGAGCGGGAGGGTCTAGCTTCCCTATTATGGCGCCTAAAACCTCCCCCACACCACTAGGAACAAGCCCTCCCACGAGAAGCTCAAAAAGTCCTTGAAAACTTGGCTCTTTAACAAATACTAATTCAGGACAGAGAATCATGACAGTTTAATACCTGTAGAATGCAATTTAGGAATTGATGCTACTCTGTAACTGTTGACCTACCTGTAACTAGACTTAAAGAATTTTGGAACCAACACCAAGATACCCTTGACAATACCTTGATGCTTTTTCTGTACTGTTAACTTAGTGATATCGGTTTGCCTATGTGAAATGTGAAAAGTAACCTTAACCTGTAACATTTACCTACCTACAACCAGATTCAAAGAATATTGTAACCTACGCCTTGATACCCTCGGGTTTGGGCATATAACAAATGTAACAAATGAATAAAATAATTAAGTAGATAAAATAAATGGTTCCTCCATATTCTTTATCTCAATGTAGACCTGTGTATCATCGGCGTAGGAATGGAACCGTAGGCCATACTTCCGGGGGCGAAAATATAGATTACAAATCAGCGGGGACAGAGATGAACCTTGAGGTACACCACATTCCAAGCATATCCACTCTGACGTAGAACCTTCAAGCACCACTCTTTGCATCCTATCCTTTAGGAAGGCTCCAAACCATTTTGTTACTCGTTCCGATGCCTTGCCTACATTCCTAATGCGCTGTATCATGATACAGTGATCCACCGTATTTAAGGCTGTGGACCCTCCATTGTCTGAAACCTCCAATAGGTCCTTGGGTAATGCCAAGAGTGCTGACTCCTTCCCATGATTGGGACGAAATCTGGATTGAAGCTTGTCTAACAGATTCCCTTTATCCACAAACGCCTGGAGCTGTGCACATACAACTTTTTCTAATATCTTTGCTGGCCAGATCTTCAATATTTCTGGATCCAAATTGTTTTTTTTTTTAGCTGGGGTCTCACTAACGCCTTTTTTAGCACCTTAGGAACCTGCCCTCCTGCAGTGATTTATTTACAAATAATGTGATGAATGGTGTCAGATTCACTGCAAACCGTTTAGCTGTACAAGCTGGCATTTGGCATAGCAAATCGTTTGTGGGTTTCAATTGAGAGAGGAGAGAATAGATAATTTTCTCATATGCGGAATGAAAATGAAAAATCTCTCCTTATATTTTTTTCTCAACTTCGTCCTCTTCATTCCTAATCTCCATCCCCCAACATTTGTACCCTCCTCATAGCAATGCTCTTTTGTATTAACACAATGTTATCCTTAAATAAGTAATTACATTGATTTGCTTGTTCCTGTGATGGTTTCATTGTGGTATTAGTGCATGCTGGGCTTCCAAATCTGGAAACCACCTCAAACACTGTTTTTGCTTGGTTCCCTGCCTGCTTCATTTCTTTATGCAAAAACTCCCTTTTTGCCTCAAACACGGCTACATTGTATGACTTTAGTATAACCTTTGCTCTCTCTGCATCACTACTGTTCTTAGTTAGCCTCCAGGCCTTATTGGCCTGATGCAATTGTTTACGTAGTAAAGCCAAGGCTGGACCAAACCAGGGTTTGGGTCTCCTCACACTCGTAAGTGTTACCAGAGCATATGTTGAACAGATATCCTCCAGAATATCCATCCCCTTAGTACAAAACTCTTCACAGGGGAGTGCAGCATCAATCTCTGCTAACTTTGCCTGCACTCCTTTTCCAGGAATATTCACCAGATCAGTACCCCTACGTAACCATATTTGTGTTTTATACTTAATGGGCATCATTACGAGCATGGAGGTAAGCAAAAAAGGAAGGTGGAATGATAATACCAGCATCAAGTACTGGTTTAGGCCATTACGAGCCGCAAACCCGGCAATACCGTCACCGCCTGTACCATGCCACTTCATACCGGCATGCGCGCGTACAAGCGCCCTTCCTGGCGGCAATACTGGGATGACGCTAACAGGAGGACATCACAAGTCACATGGCCATGCACCTACGACATCCCAAAGGAGGTAAATAGGGCCTGGATGATAGCATTATTACAGGCATCGCGGATCACCCATAAATGGCAACCTGCTGTGTACCCAACAGCCACATGTGCACACAATCACCACAGGTGGAGGCAATGGAGCTTGTCCCAGCACAAAAGGAGCACACCCACACACCACACCCCTTACTAAACCATAATGATCCCACTTGCTATTGTAATCCTGGGGCTTGAGGACATGCCTGTACTGCTACACCAGCAACAACAACAACAGGCAGCACAGAGGAGACGCAGGAGGAGAAGAAGGGTGAGACAGGCCCAGCAAGTCCCACCAGTGCAGGCAGTGGTACCACATAGGCATCCACCAATCCTTCACATCAGAGGCAGTCCATTCAACCTAACCTCTGTGCAGATCCACACCTTGTACCAGTTGGACCGTGAGACCATCACCACCATAGTGGACATGATACACAATGACATTGTCAGACTGATAGAAATCCGCACTGCCATCCCCCCTCTACTGAAGGTAGTGTCTGCTCCACTTCCTGGCCACAGGCACCTACCAGCACACAGTGGGCCAGCTGCATGGCATATCACAACCTCTGTTCTCACGCATGCTGACCCAAGTGCTGGATGCCCTCCTGAAGCAAGCAAGCAACCACATATCCCTATCACGGACTGGGCAGGAGCTTGCTGACACTAAAGTTGGCTTCCATGCAGTGACAGGCATGCCCAATTGCATTGGTGCCCTCGACTGCACCCAAGTAGAATTGGTGGTCCCTCATACCATGGAGGTGGTGTACCACAATCATAAGTAATACCACTCCATCAATGTGCAGATGGTATGTGACTCCAACAAGATCATTACACATTGTTTTGCCTGATTTCCCGGATCCACATATGATGCCATGGTGCTTCGGAACTCCTCGCTACCCTGCTACATGGAGCGACATGCTGGATGATGAGCTTGGCTGCTCGGTAAGTTGCCTGACAGGCCCATGGCAGTGCAGTGGGGGGATGCATACCCCAGCTGGGTGAGATTGGGGGG
This sequence comes from Ambystoma mexicanum, assembly GCF_040938575.1. Taxonomy (NCBI): domain Eukaryota; kingdom Metazoa; phylum Chordata; class Amphibia; order Caudata; family Ambystomatidae; genus Ambystoma; species Ambystoma mexicanum. The sequence goes on from NC_090930.1 coordinate 100,504,132, forward strand.
GATGCATACCCCAACTGGGTGAGATTGGGGGGATGCATACCCCAGCTGGGTGAGATTGGGGGGGTGCATTGTTAAAGACTCCAATCAAGCAGTCCCACTAAGTCAGTGCCTTGTCTGGGATTGCTCAAGGGAAGCCCTTATTTATATATTTGTATGTCCAGTTCTTGTACTCTGGATGACAACCCTTATAGAACACCCCTCTCTTAGAATCCCTCTGGCCCCACTGAGCCAAGAAGTAAGTTTGTTTTGCAAATTTAAAAGGTTTATTTAAGAATTAAACAATATATATATATATATATATATATCACTTTTATAATAAATTAATAATTGATATCACACTTGTGAATATGAGCAGTAATCAGCAATGGATGAGGTGGTACTAGCACGCTGGTTTAATGACTTAGGAGTAGTATATAGTATAAGGTAGCTGAGAATGCTTTATATGGTACAAGGAAATGCAAGGTGGAAAAGATGCAACACAGGAATAAACTTGATATGATTTCAGCAAAACATAATATAATCACTTTTCCCCTTTTGGCAATTCACCTCCCCTCTATGCAATGTAAGAAGGTGGAAGTGACACACACAGTCTTCAGGAATACAATCACAGTACAATCCCAATTCAGTTACCCCCTAGCAAGCTTAGATCAACAGGGATGATTTTAAACACAGGCAATGTACTTTAAAGGTGGTATGCAAAGAAGTGAAAAATATGCTAAAATGATTTTAATTCCCTCTAGAGGTTCAGGGTGGGTGACAGCTACTTTGTATTAGTTCAGGATCACTTTAGCAATGCTCTATGAATGATTGTCAGGTGGCAAACAAATTTTAGCAAAGGAAAGCAAGGAGCTGCTATTTTGCCAAGTGAAGAAATTGAGCCAAATCGCAATTCGTGGCAATTTTTCCGAGTGCGTCGAGCGCGATTACGGAAAAACTATAATGAATAGCAAATCGGTTCTGGGTTCGTTGGAAAGCCCAGAATCTTAGCCTTAAGATGAAAATTTTGTTCCTAGGACAAACGGTTCCAGAGATAGGGAGGATTTTATGAAGGTAGATTCTCAAAAGAAAAGTCAAGCTCAGAATGACAGATGACAGTTTTCAGGTTTGAGATCACAGAAGGAACACAATATTTCTAGGATGCAGTTCTCAATAGGTTAAAATAGTTTGAATTAGATTATTTTAAACTAAGAGATTGGGTTTTGCACAGTTCTGGCGGTACTCACACTATATTTTGGACAGAAATGCGACTTCGCCACGGATCGGGTCAGGATTGGACTGTGGTTCCTTGGCCACGGATGGTCTCTGCCTGGTTCTGCTCACAGCGATCTGGGTCAGCTCTGCTAGTAGCACTGCACAGCGGTCTGGATCTCTGGTTCTGGCAAAAGTTCTTGGCACTGCACGGCGGTCTGGTCTCTGGTTCCGGGTACAGCTCTGCTTTCTGGGTGTTTCTGGCACAGGGTTTTAGGCCAGAATCAAACAGCTCAGCCCAGCTGTTTTACTCTGATGTGCCCATTGGAAGTCTGGGGTAAATCAGTTTGCAAAAGATTTTAAGGCCTGCTGACAAATTCTGAAGTCTGAATTCAAAGTTCTGGTCTCTGTCTGGATTTGAAGTCTAAGTGCTGGATCTGGTGTCTTCTGGCAAAACGCTCCGCAAGAAATCAGCTTAAAGTGGGAAGTGAATCTCCCTACCTGTCCTGCACAGTCTCCTTTTATGTGTTTAGAAAGTGGGAGGGTCGGCTCATATTCTATGCCCAACCCTCTCAATTTATCATTGGACAGTTCCTCCTCTCTCCCTTGATTGGGGGAACTGGGTTGTGAGTCAGAGTGATGAGGTAGGTTTATGGTCAGAGGATCCTCCCCTTGTCAAATTGCACACAAATCTATTTCTGATCCAAATACATATTTATCTGTGTACCATTTTGCTAATATTATACGCCCAGTTAACATATTTTCTGTAGCACCAAACCATCCGATCCCTGTCTTTGTAAGATGTTGTGTCCACTTATGACAGAACTCTGCCCTTTTCATCCAGATAACGACCTCTAAACCTTTCCAGATTTTACACAAATGTGCACCAGGGATATGGGTTTCAGATGATAAAGTGTCAGATTTTTAACATGCATACATTTGGAGTAACAACCTTTTTTCCGCTACTATCCCCATGAACATACCACAGGGTCCTAACACCTCTTAAAATGTGCACAGAAAAATCACAAGAATGATGATGTTATTTATTTATTTTTTACAAGTCCGCACTATGAATTATCCATCTTTTTAAAATTATGCTCTGGCCCCGAGGGGTGTGGTTTTCCAAAGCACATGGTGGAATTTCTGGTTTATCCACTTCCCCCAAGCTCAGCTGGCTCACAGATGCAGTGCCCCTCCCCGATTCCTTCCAAGAGGAAGCCATTTACGACCCCCCTAATTTAACATTTGCCTGGGCCAAGGACAGTGCTTTGTTTAGTTTCCTGTAGTCCCCAGGTGCTCCTCCCCTAATTCAATCAGAGAGGTGTCATCTCCTTTTGGCAGGAGCAGCAGAATGCAGCCAGGCCGGGGAAGAGTGGCTGAGCAAGTTTCACTCCTGTCGGGGGTAGTTGCCGGGCAGAATTCAATCTCTTTAAGCCAGGCTTCAGCTAAATGTCACTTTGATACCCAGTTTTCTACATTCAAATCTAACTGACAATTTTTACACATGCAGCTAGAACGCTGATTCTAAGTTCAAAACTATGACATTTCAACAGTTGCAAACTATGTGACACTCAACAGTAGGTCACTCATTTATTTTAAACATTTAGATTTTAGTGTCTTTCAGTCCAATTTCACTTCAGCTGCTGACATCCACAGCTCAGCCAGTTTTGTTATAAACATTGTTTTGGGCTCTTTCTCTTTCCAGATTTTGTATGCACACAAGACTACATTCTGCCAAATGTCTTCTGGTGTTCATTGAGATTTTTGAATATCTTGCAATGTTTAAAATAGGCATTTTTAGCTTGCATTTCAGAGAAATAAAGGTGATTTCAACGTGCTTTTTTATTTTAGCCACCGGCACTGCTGTTTTTCCTTTGGCACACCTTTCACTCATAGCACTCCTGGCCCCTCACGCTCGCACTGGTGGGTGGCAGGTCAGGGGACCATTTTGCTGGGCGCAAAACTGCGCGGTTCTCCAGGATTCTGGCGCAAATGTGGGCTTTTCCGCCCTCTTGGATTTCTTAAGCCCACAGCACCAAGTGTTGCAGCATAATAACTTGAACGTGGGCCAAGACACCCAACAAGCCCCCCCGCCCGACTGCGCTTTGATTTCGAGTCGAGGGGGAGTCGGGTACAAAGGATGTTTTGATCCATGCGTTGGTATGTCCGCATCCTCTTCTTCCAATTCCGCAGATGGCACAGTTCAGCATCTTTTCCTCCATCCGGTTGGATCGATCGGTTCTCCTCGCCTGTCCTGATGGGAATATTGGGCGGTAACCCGGGCCCCTCGGATCTTTGCCCCCGGATTCCAGGTCGTCTTCCGTGGTCAGTCTCTGGGTTTCATCTCTCCTAGGATGATAAAGCAAAAGCGGCAATACCGATTCGTAGACATTTCTCCACCACTATTGATATAGTGGGGCGGCATATACATTTTATAGTCAAAACATGAACATATACATATTTTTTTTTACTCAGGAGGCAACAACATATTCAAGAATCATAGAATTTTATAGGCTATATGTGGAATATTTTAGGGTGGAACTGAATTAATCTGGAGCGGTCCCCTCGGGTATTGCAGAGGACTCCTCCAGTTGCTGCAGAGTGTGCCTGGGATGGCAACACTTTAGCTGATTTATATGTACCCACTTGTCTTCCCCTTCCGCCAGACTACCTTTGGGGATGCAGATCTTATACGCTACTGGGGAGACCTTGATATATAATTTCAAACGGTCCCTTCCATGTAAGCAAACATTTTCGCTGTTTGGCTTGGTTTCTTTGGAAATTGTATAGATAAACCCGGTCTCCCACATTATATTCCTTTCTGGTGGTCTTCAGGTCGTAGTGGGTCTTCATGCTATCAGCTGATCTTTCTAGATTCCGCTGAGCATAGGCAAAAGCATGTTGGAGGTGTTTCCTTAAATTCTCCACATACTCATGAGTTGTGGAGGCATTTATCAACGTCTGCTCTTGGGTCCTGTAGAGCAAATGCTGGGGAAGCACCATCTTGTGTCCAGTCATTAGCTCAAATGGTGACATTTTAGTTGCAGATGACGGGGTAGATTTGATGGCCATTAGGACCAGAGGTAATCGGATATCCCAACTTGGCCCAGAATCTGCCACAAACTTTTTTAAGATGCTCACAATGGTCCGGTTGTAGCGTTCTACTGCCACAGAAGAAGCTGGCCGGTAAGCAATATGTAACTTCCTTTTGACCCCCAGTATCTCCCACACCTTTGTCATTACCTCGCTGGTGAAATGGCGACCTCTGTCTGACTCAATCCTTTGAGGTAGACCAAAATGCAAAAAGATGTGGTTAATCATCAGGGCAGCTGCTGTTCCTGCCTTGCAGTTTGGGGACGGGAGACATTCCACCCACTTGGTAAACAAGCATGTGGCGGTCAACATGTACTTGTTTCCTCTAGACAAGCGAATTACAGGGCCTACGAAGTCGATTTGCTAATCTGACCATAGCAGTGTCATCCCCCTCTTTTGGAGAGGCGCACGGTGTGTGAGGGATGATGGCTGAAATTGTGCACACACCAGACACCCCTTCAAGTATTGGTCGAGGTCCTGCCCCATGTGTGGCCAGTATGCAACCTCTCTTAAGATTTCCAGTGTTGTGTGAAACCCCCTATGACCGGCGGTGGACGCATCATGGGCGTGACTTAACATCAGGCTTCGGAATGAGGTAGGAACCACCCACTGATCATGGCCAGCTTGGGATTTCCTTACCAACAAACCGCCTTGGATTCGGAACATTTTTGGACATTTCATCAACACTCTTAGGTCCTCTTTCCCAACGTAGTCGGTATCCGTCAGGGGAAAGTTCTCAGGGTCCTCAATGTGTTGGCAAACCTTACCAATTATTGGATCCCCCTTCTGAGCCGTAATTAAATCAGCATCAGGGGTCTCCTTAATCCATTGTGCAGTTAAAAGATCATTGTGAGCATTTGTCTGGGACCTAGTGATAGCAGTGACCTGGATTTCCCCCAACAGGGACTCTATTTCTATTAGATCCCCTTGGATGGCCCCGGTTTTGGCCAGCTGATCAGCTAAGTCATTTCCAGTTTTGTCTGGTCCCTCTATTTTGGAATGACCCTTGATCTTTTTCCAGTAGATGGTCATCCCATTCGAGGTGACCAGGTCATCAATGTTTTGGATTAACTTCCCATGTTTCAAGGGTTTGTTATTAGCACATAACATGCCTCTGGTTTTCCAATTAACCAGGTGCTCCACGAACCTGTTCCGGATATAATCCGAATCTGAGATTATGACCAGCTTGTGGAGTTGATGTTGGACAGCAGTGAGGATTGCTTGATGCACAGCCATCAACTCTGCTACTTGACTACTTCGGGGACTGATTTTGTACCCGGCGGAGGATTCTGGAGACTCATGCACCCATGCGTTCCCTACGCCGGCCACCAGTTCTTTTTCCCCGTTGTGGTCAACATGGTAAGAGCATCCATCCACATAGACAGTGGGCATTCCCTCACACTTGTCCTCTTCAAAGACTTTGTGTGGGGAATTAAGGTATGCCTCCATGTTGTCCTTGATTTTCAGACTTTCGTCCTCGAGACAGTTTTCTCTGGCACAATCATGCAAGTCAGCCAGACCTTGCGCGAGGGGACTCTTCTTGTTTTGGCCATATCTGACCTCCACAGGAAAGCCTTGCATTGACAGAATCCAGGAAGTAGTTAGGGAATTACTCACATTTCTGGCCCGGATTCTGTCACTTTGAAGGTATTGCAGAGGCTGGTGTGGAGTCTCCACTATGATGTGTTCCGCCTGGATGAACGGGCGGTAATTCTTTAATGCCCACACCGTTGCCAGGAGTGCCTTCTCACAATCGTTGAATTTTTCCTCCACAGAGATTAAAGTTTTGCTCACATAGGAGATTACTTTATTGACCTTGTCATGCTTTTGGTATAATACTGCCGTCAAGCACGTATTAGAGAACCCTGTCTCCAGGAAGAACTCCTTGTTTCTGACAGGGTAAGCTAGGCAAGGCGCTTGTGAGAGGCTTCTTTTGAGTTGTCTTACTGCCTCGGATTGTTCTGGACCCCACTCCCACTTCACCCCCCCTTCAAAAGATGAATCAGGGGTCTGGTGATCTCTGTGTAGCCCTCAATGAACTTTCTGCTGTAATTAGTCAGTCCAAGGAGGTTCCTTAGTTCCCGCAGAGTTGTGGGATCCTTCAGTTTCTGAAGTGCTTCCACTTTCTTTTCTTGGGGACAGAGATCCTGAGGAGTAATCTCATGCCCCAAGAAATTAACACGGGTTCTACACCACTGTGCTTTCTGAAAGGAAAGTTTTGCTCCGGCGGTCCTCAACTGTGTCAGAACATAACAGATCTCCGCTATGTGTTCTTCCACAGATGAACTTTTGATGAGGACATCATCTACATAAGCCAGGTTACCCCTCGCACCCAGGTCGGGCATGGCCTTATGTAGGAAAATGTTGAATTCATTGCCGGAGTTGAAGTATCCGAAGGGAGTTCGGGTCCATGTGTACTCCCGGCCCCCAAAGGTAAAAGCCAGTTTGTATTGGTCCTCCCTACTGACAGGCACGTTCCAGTATCCATTGGTCAGGTCCATTGCAGTGAATACCTGCGAACCCTGAATCTGGGCCAGCCCTTGGTCAATGTAGGGCAGAGGCCATCGGGAAGTATGGACCCGTTTGTTGAGCTCCCTAAGGTCGGCACAGAATCTCCACTGGGCGTTTGGCTTCAATATTCCCAGCACCGGATTATTGAAGGTGCTGTGTACTGGACGGACTATTCCCCGGGACTAAAGGTTCTTAATTATTTCAGTAAGGGACTCCATGGATGCGAGAGGCAAGCGATATTGCTTCACAAACATTGGAGTCATGCCAGGGTCCGTGGGAATTGTTATTGTGTGGATGTCGGTGCTACCACAGTCAAATGAGTCTACCGCAAAGAGATCTTGGAAATCCAAGAAAACTTGTTTCAACTTTTGCTTTTGTTCCAGAGTCACGCAGGCATCAGCTAGGTTGACTCTCTCTTCCACCATCTGCCTGAAGCCTGGAAAGACTTCTGGTTTTGCTATCTCAACGGCCTCCGCCAGCTGGGTGGAAAAGTCCCTGGTCAGAGTGCTGATTTGGACTGGAGGCTTCAGGTGGGAAAGGCAGCCCTCATGGACCTGGAAAATCACCTCATCCCTTCTGAAGTCACAAGTCACGTCTTCCTTACAATAAAGGCAAGAAGTGTACACCAGGAAGTTCCCCCATGCTGGGTAAAGATCCTCTCTGGTGTTGTATTGTCATCACTGTCACTGTATAAACAGTCCTTGGGGATTGGTCCTAACAGTTCATTTCCTAAATCAATGGAGAAATGTCGATCATCAACCTCCATTCCAATAATGGTGCCTGCGGCTAGAGTAATACTCTTTAAGTCGCTGTTATCCACCTCTATTGGAATGGTGTCATGTTCTATGTTGACTAATGGTGTTGGGTTTACCCCTAACCCTTGCTGTTGAAGGAAAGCATTTAGATGAATATAAGCATCAGGGTTTTTCAATTTTTGTCCTCTTTTAACTTTCACTTCCAGGGAGAATTGTCGGGTCCTTTCTGGGATGGTGACTTCCTCTTTAATCTGAATTTCAACTACATAAGGTAGCAATTGAGCTGACCTAAATGCTTTTTCTGGATCATCAAAGCCCATGGGATTATCCGCTAATCGGGACCAAGCTTTGAAGTTTATTAGCTCCAAACTAATGGCAAAGCGATTGTGAATGTCACTGCCTAAGTAAAAGGCGGCAGTGACGTCTCGCACGACCCAACAATTATGGACTATGCTCTTGTTGCCAATGGAGATTTTGAGCATACACCTGCTTGGCAGGAGATGTTTGGAATTGGGTTCTTCCAGGTCCATTTCCCATTTGTCTATCAGTTTGAATGTGGGAATGGCTGGATCTTTTGGGAGTTGGCGGAACATGGATTCGCTAATGAAGCTCTTACCGTTGTTCACACACACTCGAGCGAGAACAGAGTCCTTCCCATCATTTAACTGAACAGAGATGAACAACTGCTCTCCAATTTGCTGAATATCGGCCAGGCTCATAGCTGATTTCACATCTTTCTGGACTATAGGAGTGGGAGTGTCTGATTGTGGATTGGTAAAGAATTTCAGAGTATTTCCTTCCAGTGTGGAATACCACCTTAAATTGGAAGGAAGGTTGATTTTCGGAAATAGAGAGGACCCTCCATCACCAGTCTGTTGTCCTACTGCTATTACTGTCAGGTCTGGAATTTGGTTGTTCTGGAAGTGAAATTCTACTTGGTCATATTTTTGTTCAACCATGTGTCACGTGCCGTTTAAACTAACATGGTTGACACTCTGCTTTAATTTTATTGGTCGGCTGGTCTGGGTCCAGAGGACCTTGTTTACACAATCTATTTGGGGTGACAACCTTCTCAGGAGGTCATTCCCTAGTAAACAAGGGGTGCCCTCTGGAGTCACTACTATGACCGGGTGTTTCACCTTGTGTCGCCCAATTTTAATGTAAAAGTCTGCAGTCCCCTCGACAGGAATTTCATTCCCGTCAAAGTTCTGCAGTTGTCCAGGAAGAGAGGTGAGAGGAATGCGGTAATTCTCCCCCCTTCCTGCATTTAGTTCATCAAAGGCCCTTTTGCACAGAAGGGTAGCTTGGGATCCAGTGTCCACCAGTGCCAAAATTGTACCCTGCCCCTGTACTTGTACCGGGGCATAGTATCTTCCCTCCTTCTCCTCAAGGGGGCACAGATAATGCACATTTTTGGACAACTGGTAGGCTAACTTTCTGGTTTTGGACATGGTGAGAGAAGAGATTTGGGCAGAATTCTGTGGAGAGCCTGGGGAATCTGAAAGAAAAAGCTGGCAACTGGAAATGGTTTTGGGTTCTGGGCCGCCCCCCACCTTTTTGGAGGCAGTCATCAGGATGGGTTTGACCCATGGGATTTTGGTATTGTTGGTTCTGGGATAGATTGATGGGTGGCGACAGCTCAATCTCCACATCTACCCAGTCTGGGTTGAAATCCCTTGGGACCCATTTTTCCTTGCGAGGAGTTCCCCCATCTCTGAAGGAGAAGATCCTTTCCCCAGGATCCTCTTGGGATCCCTCTCCCTCAAATTGGAAGACCTGTACCTCCTCCTCAAAGTGGGTCTGTTTGTGTACTTTGTTTCTCCTACCTCCCCTGTGTTCCTTGGGTGGCAGACACTTAGGAGATTTTGTTTCCGGTTCCTGGTTTTCCAGGGGCTGTTTACAAGTTGGGAAGGAAGCTTTCTCCAAGGCTTTACACCCCCCTACACCTTGTGCCTCCTCCCTGGGAACCGGTGGGTTATCGGGGTGCTGCCCCGTCATTGTTCTGGAGCACCAGGTCCAGAGTTTGGGGCATTCTGCGGTGGCAGGCTCATCTGAGGGTTCTGTTGAGCCCTCAGTATGTGACCCAGATCCCGTGCCATATTTTGTACCTGGCGCTCAAGTTGGGAAACCCGCTCAGGTTGATACGGGGTTCTGTTTTCTCCCCTGGGCTGATCCCGGGAAGGGTAGCTATCCCATCTCTGGTAATACCCTGGGTTAGGAAGATTTGGGTACCCCTCCACCCTTGGCCTCCCCTCTCCCGGATTAGGTGGTCTGGGCTCAGGGAATTGGGGAAAGAAGGATGGATGGTTTTGGGGTTGGAAATTGGGTGGATACCTGGGAAAGTGTTTGGGGAATTTCTGCCCTCCTGTGGGAAGTTAGGAGGGAAGTTCCTTGGGTCAGGTGATTGGCTGGAACCCCCCCCTTGGGCTGGAGGAGTCCACACATATCCCAGGATTGGTCTGTTTCCCTTGTAGCGGGGACTTACATAGTCAGGGGAGCGGGGGACCCCATTTGTGGGACTACCTTCTTGACTCCCTGTCTGCGACTGGCCCGAGGGCCTTCTGGGCTGTGAATTATTTGGTGCAGGCAGGTTTTTAGGTCCCCCCATCTCCAAATCTAAAACGGGCGCAACCTTTACCTCTGCCACCTTGGCAACAGCAGGGGTGCTGTTGGTTTTGGGTTTTTTTGGCTGATTCTTGTTTTCCACCGGTTTCTGCACCTCATAGATGCGGGTGGCTTGCTCAATGACCCAGTCTAAAGATCTTTTCTCGTGAAAATCTCTCATTATGTATTTGGGGAGAGCATGGAAAAATGTGTTGATGAATTCTCTGCTGTCCGTGTGCACCCTTCTGGTGGTCTGCGCAAAGGCACGCTTCAATTCTTGCACAAATTCTTGTGGGGCCTGATCCTCCCCACTTTGCAAATTGTAGGCTGCCTTGAGAGCCTCTTGGGGATTTCTATGCACAGAAAAGTGTTTCAAGATGGCCACCCTATAGGTGGACCATCTTGTATGATTTTGGTCCTCCAGCCCCACAAAGAAACTGGAGTATTCTGGGGAGAATGTCCATTTGACGTACTGGATGCAGCTACTGCTGTCCTTCAAATGGAAGGTCTCCATCATTTGCTCAAAGAGCTCCAAATGTTCCCACACAGAATACTTGGAGTTCTTGTGATAAGGCGTGATGACACTCCTGATTGCCTTAATCTGTTTTAAGGGGTCCTTAAGCAAGGCCCTTTTTGCCTTATTGGCCTTTTTGTTTCGGGTAACCCTGGTCCATTCATCCTCCAACTCAGAAGCACTCCTCCCAGAGGTGCCTGTCTGATCTTCCAGGTTTTCCCAGATTCTGCGAGCCTGGGATTGGCTGGCAGAATGTGGGGACCTGGTCTCCTGTGTCCTGTGACGCTCAGAAGAGTCTTCAGTCCCTCCTTGCTAACAGGATTTGCTGGGTACCCCCCCCACTGACCTAGAGGTTTTCAGGATGCCTTAGTGGGCCTACTCTCCTGGGGTTCCCCACTAAATTGCACTATGCTTAGGTGCCCATACCCGGATGCCCACCCATCCATTCCTGGGTGGTACTGGCCTATGAGCCCCATCCTTTTGGCTGGATAGTAATCTGCCATCCCTGTGGCCCTGTGCTCATGTGCGCCAGGGGACATGAGGGTGGCAGAGTCCAGGGACTGGGAGAGATGAAGGCCTCTGGTACTAGGGCTCCTGAGGTTATGCTCAGGTGTTTCCCTTTCCCAGGGAACTTCATCTCTATCAGCCCCTACTCCTGGTTGCAATGCAAGAGCCTGGGCTTTCAGTTCCTCAACCAAGGCCTTACTAGACTCTATCAGTTTCTCCTGCATGGCTACCTGTTTCTGAAGCCTATCATTGTGCTGACAGAGAGCCTCATTCTCTCTCTGTGCCTCCTGATTGGTCCTGGAGTACTGGGACAGTCTTTGCTGCAGGAGGGTTACCTCCTGAGTCCCATCCCTACTGGGCTGCTCCTTTCTTGCCAGAGCATCTTCCACCCTCCTGGTGTGCTCTAGCAAGTCGTGATGCTGTTTTTGGAGGTCACCCAGCCCCTGGAGAGCCAGGTGATTTTCTTCAATTTTTTCTTTTAATTGGCAGACTTCCTGGCCTAAGGCATCCCTTTCCTGACTAAGAGCCTGCATCTGTGCCGCCAGGTCGTCCATCTGCCTTTGAAAGGCACCAGCTTTCGGGCGCTCTTCCTGAAATTCTGTCTGGGTGTCCAGGTCTTTCAGAATCAGTTGATTGCTCTCCTCTTTTTCTCTATCCAATAGGCTTTGCAGAGTGGCTACCTGCTTTGTGCATGCCCTGTTGAAATCTATCTGTTGCTCCAGCTTTTTCTGGCTCTGCAGTAAGGAGTCCAAACTGTCTTGGTGCTCCTTCTGCAAGGCCAGAATTCTGGTATCCTGGTCAGCCTTTTCCTGTTGCAGGATATCCATATCCTCCTTCATTTTAATGATGTACTGTCTACTCTTGTCTTCTGACTCCTGGCTTCTGTGCAGCCTCTGCTCAGAAGAGACCAGGTCAGATTGGGCCTTTTCTAACGCCATCTGTTGCCTATTTGCCAGATCTTGGCCTTCAGCACATTTGTCCTGCATGTCTCACATATGTAAATATAAATATGCCCCTACCCTGGCAATCTTGTTGTGCTCATCCTTGGCCTTAGGGGCCATATATAGTTCACTCAGGGCCACATGTAAGGGACCCTGATCTCTCCACATATCTGACCCAGTTGTGTTGACCTGTTGTGTGATCGCCTGCAACCATACATTTTGGTCCTGTTCAGACCATTCACCTCTCACAAACAGTTTATGTAAGAGGTGCTCCCTAGCTATCTTCATATCTACCAAGGTCGTCATTCTGGAGATTGATTTACTTCCTGATTTACAGAAGTTTGTATTTTATTTTGCAAAACAGACCGTTTCCTCAGAGCGTTCCTTTGAGGAGTGCTTTACAGCGTAACACAGCATGGTGATCTAACCGGATATGTATCCTGTCAGCTGGCACACTGTATTAATCTGCACAAGTGATAGATCTAATCCAGAATCCCCGGCTACGAGCCCCCACTTTGTTAAAGACTCCAATCAAGCAGTCCCACTAAGTCAGTGCCTTGTCTGGGATTGCACAAGGGAAGCCCTTATTTATATATTTTTATGTCCAGTTCGTGTGTTCTGGATGACAACCCTTATATAACACCCCTCTCTTAGAATCCCCCTGACCCCACTGAGCCAAGAAATAAGTTTGTTTTGCAAATTTAAAAGGTTTATTGAGAATTAAACTATATATATATATATATATATATCACTTTTATAATAAATTAATAATTGATATCACACTTGTGAATATGAGCAGTAATCAGCAATGGATGAGGTGATACTAGCACACTGGTGTAATTACTTAGGAGTAGTATATAGGATAAGGTAGCTGAGAATGCTTTATATGGTACAAGGAAATGCAAGGTGGAAAAGAAGCAACACAGGAATAAACTTGATATGATTTCAGCAAAACATAATATAATCACTTTTCCCCTTTTGGCAATTCACCCCCCCTCTATGCAATGTAAGGAGGTTGAAGTGACACACACAGTCTTCAGGAATGTAATCACAGTACAATCCCAATTCAGTTCCCCCCTAGCAAGCTTAGATCAACAGGGATGATTTTAAACACAGGCAAAGTACTTTAAATGTGGTATGCAAAGAAGTGAAAAATATGCTAAAATGATTTTAATTGCCTATAGAGGTTCAGGGTGGGTGACAGCTACTTTGTATTAGTTCAGGATCACTTTAGCAATGCTCTATGAATGATTGTCAGGTGGCAAACGAATTTCAGCAAAGGAAAGCAAGCAGCTGCTATTTTGCCAAGTGAAGAAATTGAGCCAAATCGCGCGACTACAGAAAAACTATAATGAATAGAAAATCTGGATTCGTTGGAAAGCCCAGAATCTTGGCTTTAAGATGAAATCTGGTTCCTAGGACAAACGGTTCCGGAGATACGGACAATTTCGTGAAGGTAGATTCTCAAAAGAAAAGTCAAGCTCAGAATGACAGATGACAGTTTTCAGGTTTGAGATCACAGAAGGAACACAATATTTCTAGGATGCAGTTCTCAATAGGTTAAAATAGTTTGAATTAGATTATTCTAAACTAAGAGATTGGGTTTTGCACAGTTCTGGTGGTACTCACACTATATTTTGGACAGGAATGCGACTTCGCCACGGATCGGGTCAGGATTGGACTGCGGTTCCCTCGCCACGGACGGTCTCTGCCTGGTTCTGCTCACAGCGATCTGGGTCAGCTCTGCTAGTGGCACTGCACAGCGGTCTGGATCTCTGGTTCTGGCAAAGGTTCTTGGCACTGCACGGCAGTCTGGTCATTGTTTCCGGGTACAGCTCTGCTTTCTGGGTGTTTCTGGCACAGGGTTTTAGGCCAGAATCAAACAGCTTAGCCTGTTTTACTCTGATGTGCCCCTTGAAAGTCTGGGGTAGATCAGTTTGCAAAAGATTTTGAGGCCTGCTGACACATTCTGAAGTCTGAATTCAAAGTTCTGGTCTCTATCTGGATTTGAAGTCTAAGTGCTGGATCTGGTGTCTTCTGGCAAAACGCTCCGCAAGAAATCAGCTTGAAGTGGGAAGTGAATCTCCCTAGCTGTCCTTCACAGTCTCCTTTTATGTGTTTAGAAAGTGGAAGGGTCGGCTCATCTTCTATGCCCAACCCTCTCAACTTATCATTGGCCAGTTCCTCCTCTCTCCCTTGATTGGGGGAACTGGGTTGTTAGTCAGAGTGATGAGGTAGGTTTATGGTCAGAGGATCCTCCCCTTGTCAAATTGCACACAAATCTATTTCTGATCCAAATACATATTTATCTGTGTACCATTTTTCTAATATTATACGCCCAGTTAACATATTTTCTGTAGTACCAAACCATCCGATCCCTGTCTTTGTAAGATGTTGTGTCCACTTATGACAGAATTCTGCCCTTTTCATCCAGATAACGACCTCTAAACCTTTCCAGATTTTATACAAATGTGCACCAGGGATATGGTTTTCAGATGATAAAGAGCCAGATTTTTAACATGCATACATTTGGAGTAACAACCTTTTTTCCGCTATATCCCCAAGAACATACCACAGGGTCCTAACACCTCTTAAAATGTGCACAGAAAAATCACAAGAATGATGATGTTATTTATATAATTTTTACAAGCCCGCACTATGAATTATCATCTTTTTAAAATTATGCTCTGGCCCCGCGGGGTGTGGTTTTCCAAAGCACATGGTGGAATTTCTGGTTTATCCACTTCCCCCAAGCTCAGCTGGCTCACAGATGCAGTGCCCCTCCTCGATTCCTTCCAAGAGGAAGCCATTTACGACCCCCCTAATTTAACATTTGCCTGGGCCAAGGACAGTGTTTTGTTTAGTTTCCTCTAGTCCCCAGGTGCTCCTCCCCTAATTCAATCAGAGAGGTGTCATCTCCTTTTGGCAGGGGCAGTAGAATGCAGCCAGGCCTGGGAAGAGTGGCTGAGCAAGTTTCACTCCTGTCGGGGGTAGTTGCCGGGCAGAATTCAATCTCTTTAAGCCAGGCTTCAGCTAAATGTCACTTTGGTACCCAGTTTTCTACATTCAAATCAAACTGACAATTTTTACACATGCAGCTAGAACACTGATTCTAAGTTCAAAACTATGACATTTCAACAGTTGCAAACTATGTCACACTCAACAGTAGGTCACTCATTTATTTTAAACATTTAGATTTTAGTGTCTTTCAGTCCAATTTCACTTCAGCTGCTGACATCCACAGCTCAGACAGTTTTGTTATAAACATTGTTTTGGGCTCTTTCTATTTCCAGATTTTGTATGCACACAAGACTACATTCTGCCAAATGTCTGCTGGTGTTCATTGAGATTTTTGAATATCTTGCAATGTTTAAAATAGGCATCTTTAGCTTGCATTTCAGAGAAACAAAGGTGATTTCAACGCTTTTTTTTTATTTTAGCCACCGGCACTGCTGTTTTTCCTTTGGCACACATTTCACTCATGGCACTCCTGGCCCTCACGCTCGCACTGGTGGGTGGCAGGTCAGGGGACCATTTTGCTGTGCGCAAAACTGCACGGTTCTCCAGGATTCTGGCGCAAATGTAGGCTTTTCCGCCCTCTTGGATTTCCTGAGCCCACAGCACCAAGTGTTGCAGCATAATAACTTGAACGTGGGCCAAGACACCCAACAGCATACTCCAGCTGGGTGAGATTGGGGGAGATGCATACTCCAGGTGGGTGAGATTGGGGGGTGGGATGCATACTCCAGCTTGATGAGATTGGGGGTGAGTGGACAATGCACATACAGCAAAACACTGATGCCCTAAACATCCCAACCTGAACATGACACATCAATGCCATACATAAGACCATTGCTGCACACCAATGACAATATCCCAGATGTACAAGCAGGCCACTTTCCTCAACGCGTCATCTGCACATCAACCGAGCATATCCTCTGCGACACAATCCAGCAACATGCAGTGACAATGAATAACGGGTATGACTGCAGCAAGGCATGACACAGGACATGCACCCATGAGTGGTAACAAAGAAATCCCACTGAGGGAATACACTGACCCACCACCACAGTCGTACTGCATGCCACTATGGGAATGGGAACTGATGGATGACAAATCATGAGTACACCGGTGCTAATGCTGCTAGTGGGAATATATACAGAGTACTATAAATCATCAATATGTGTGCCAATACATTGTTCCGCATCCAGAGTACATCTGCAACCAAATAGCTGCAGACATGACAGTGATTTCTACAGGTGTCATGACAGATATTGACTCACACATACCTCATTGTGCTCCCATGCAGGTGATGGTGGCTATCCCTTGAAGCCGTGGCTACTTACTTCTGTACGGAACCCGCAGAACAGGCAGGAACAGGAGTACAACCGGGTTCACACCCGTACCCGTGTTGTGATTGAGCAGACCTTTGAACTGTTGAATGCACGGTTCCGCTGCCTCAGCAGGTCTGGTGGAGCACTCATTTACGGGCCTGAGGAGGTGGGAAAGATCACCATGGTCTGTGACATGCTGCACAACATGTGCGTCCAGAGAAACATACCACTGCCACCTGACATTTATTTATTTATTTATTTAAATTTATATAGCGCGCAAGTAACCCATGGGCATTGAGGCGCTGTTACTTGCAAGAGCTTAGTTACAGGCAAAGAGGCATTCAGCAGTACATTATGTATTCAACAGGCATAGAGCTGCTATTTTGGTTGGTACAGTTGGTCATTAAAAACAGTTTATGCACTGGAACATAAGAGATGTATTCAACTGGTGCGAGGAATCTTATGTGAATAAGATGGTTTTTATGGATTTGCGGAAGGTGCACAGGGAGGCCTTGACCTGCATGCACCGGGTGAGGATGAAGATGATTATGGAGGAGAAGCAGCACCCCTCTCAGTTCGCGATGCACAAGATGGAAATTCTGTGCACCAATCAGTGATTGAGAATTTCTTCCGAACCACTGGGGTACTGATGGGTCTGTGTTAGTACTACACTGGGCACTGGGATCGTGTGCATATGAACACAGGGTGTGTGGGGAGTTGGGCACTGTGCGCTGTCATGAATTGAATAAACGCACATGAAATGAAGAACTTCCAGTCAAGATATGATTTCTGTAATAACAGGTGTATTGGAAATTAAACATTATTGTGGTTGAACCCTCCACCTCACACACCACCCTTCCCCCACCCCAAACACCCAACATCCCAAACACCCCATATCCTCTCCCACCTCCCCCCAACAACCTCAACACCCCATACCCCCTTCCATCTCCCCCAACACCCCCAACACCCCATACCCCGCCCACCTCTGCCAAAACCCCACCCCCCCTCCCCCATTGACATCCCACGCATGATTTGCCAATTATGGTTTTCCTAAATATGTAGTTAGCACATGCAGGGTGGCCCTGCTAGGGCGGCCTCTTTGATTCTGGGGACTGCATGTCTGTGTGGCATGCGCAGCGCCTGGTCTGGCGCACAGGGCTTGTTGGAGCCGAGCTGGCAGGTGTGCTTGATGGGGAAGAGGTGGCCACCTGTGCAACCACCAGTGCAGTTCATTGCTGCTGCAGTCGCTTAACAATCCTGCCCAGGACCTGGGTCACTGCTTCCAGACTCTCGTGGATCACCAAAGTGTTACTGTTCATGGCTAGGATGTTTGCTGCATTCGCCTCACGTATTTCCCGGCGGGTCAGTTCCCCATCCGCCACGTAGTGCCGGAACAGCTCTATCATACGGTCATGCGGGCCTCCATGTTAGTGGTGGCTGTGGAGGTGGACGGGGCAGTGGCAGGGCGGGCCAATGCTGGACTGCCCTATGATGGGAATGACAGATGTGGACTCCCCAGTACTACTGCCTGTTCTTGCATGGGGCTGACTGGTGTGCACTGTGTGGCGTGCATTGGGGGGGGGAGGCTGGGGGGGGAGGGGTATGAGGACATTCCACATGGAGGTTGTCGTCCATGTCGAAATTTTGTTCGACGTGGCCCTTCACATCGCTGAGGGGGGCTGAGGCAGCTACCTCCCTAATAGAACTGGTGGCAGCAGACTGTGTGTCATCACCTTCTGCCTCTACAACAGTGGACAACTCTGTTGTGGCTGTGTCGTCGGGTGGTGTCTCACTTGTTCTTTCCTTCTCTGGTGGCCTGCCCTGTACTGCTGGTGCTGGCATGTGTTGCAGTATGGGCGTTGGTGTTGCCCTGGAGGTAGAAGGTCCTGTGCCTTCTTGACTGGCCCTGGATCCCTTGGAGGATGGCACGGCCTGTGTGGCAGGCTCCTGGCCTTCACTGTCAGCATCTGTGTCTGTGGGGGACCAAGAGATGCAGGGCATCAGTGATGGTGGTACGTGCAAGAAGCATACATTGGTGTTGTTCAGTAGTTCACATTTCATGCATTGCATACTTGTAGGTGTGACGCACAGGGTGCTTGCAATATGGGGGGAGATATTGGCATACGTCATGGACTCTCCTTTTTGGACTGATGTGTGCTATGTGGCATACCATTGTGTTGTGGTTTGCATTATGTGTGACATGTGATATTTTGCTGCTTGTTGGGTGTCTGTTGTTAATGGTATTGGTATGCAGCATGCATATCAATTAGCCAGGGTTTGGGACAGCATCTGGACATGGATCTTTTTCTGTCTGTATGATGGGTCATGCACTGACTTGGTTAACTTTCACATCAGTTGTGCTACGCCATGCTTTGGTTCTCTGTGGTTTGTGGGGACACTCACCTCCATCTGCCGATGACGACGCACCTGCCTCCAGTCTCCGAAGCACTCTATCGACTCCATGCTGATGGTGGTGCTACACGTCTCCTCCCACCTTGTCAGTTTGGTGGGGGAGTGGTCCCCGCCGCCTGTTACCTGTGGTTGGCAGACAGGATGTTGCGGACATGTAGACGTAGATCATCCCATCTTTTTTTAACATCCTTCACTGTGCAGGTGGTGTTGCCAACCGCAGTGACTTTCCTTTCCACCTCCTCCCAGATTTCTTTTTTATGCAGTTGTGCTGGGTGCTTCAGATCTGTGGCAAAGAATTCCTCTGCATGTGAAACCAGCGTATCGGCTACCATATTAAGTTCTCTGTCCGAGAACCTCTTCTTGCGCAGGCGGGAGGTGGATTTTCGTGTTGCCTTGGACATTGTCTGTTGATTTTCCCTACTCCCAACTCAGTAGCAGTGCTGTGTTCGGAGGATTGCGATGGATTGTGTTTTTTAAGATGGCCGCCGCCACATTTCCCGTTCTGGTGCGATGAGCCCGGTATTAGCATGATGGTATTGCCGGGTCCGTTATTAAGCGATTGCTCCTGGACGGAGGCGGTATCAGCGGGTTTCGTGATGCAACTATCGGGGGCTGGGGGTTCTTTAGCGGAATGGCGGTGCAGCCACTATCGGCATGGGGGTTCGCGCGTGCTCACGCTCTCGTAATCAGCCGCTATTTGGGCGTTGAGGGTACACGGATGCGCTACTACCACCATGCCGGTAATTACTGTGTTTATAACGTGATTCTCGTAATGAGGCCCACTATCTCCCTTTTGTCTCTCGTTCCCTAGTAGACCAAACAGCTGAACATGATGGTCTGACCATAAAATTGACAATGTTTCTAAAAAGCAAGTGATTTTTCCCCTAGCGGCTACCAGATCCAGACATTGACCTCTATTATGGGATATTGCAGTTGTCATGATTTTCATCTCATGGTTATCCAGTATTTCTGCTAAGGCCCCTGAGTGAGAGTTATTGGCGTTCTCTAACCAAAAATTCCAGTCCCCTAAGCACTGCAAATCCTTGTATTTACTTCTGGCTAATGTTAAGTATACATCTAGGGATTCTAGAAAATTACCTTTACAGAACTTGCGATAGTGAAATGGTGAATTCTCCTATCTGTGCATCCCCTCCAGTCCAACTCCCCCAAATGGGAGAGGGAGACTGTCGACTTATAGATTAGAGCAATGCCACCCCCTCTTCTATGCATCTGATCAATATGTTGGATCAGATAGTTCTCAGGAACCAATCTATGGAATACCGTGTGGGCCCCCTCTGAAAAAACAAATTTCCGTCAACAACAAGAGTTCCACATAATATTCCAGGATTAGCTCTCCCACCTCCACTGCATGAGCTACCGCAGAACGGGCCTTTATTAATCCAGCTTTGATAGCTATAGAGTCCTCTCCCTTACCTTTTTCTCTATCCCCCTCAGCAATCTTTCTATCAATTTCCAAAGTATGTATTTTGTCAAGAGTTCTCAAATGTATGCTTCCCTTTCCATTATTTCACCCCTTCAAGTATGGTGCAGTACAATTATATCCACCCATAACAATTCCCAGAAATTCACTGGGAGTTTATTGAAATTATTGCACAGAGAAAAAAGAAAAGAAGATAATGGCAGCGTGTCACACCGACCGCCAACACCAGGCCGCAAACAGGCCTAAACAGGCTTTGCGTCAGCCCTTGGCACTGATGCAAGCCAGTTATCGCCTGGGTCAGCTTCCAATGATATGTTCCAAACAGCGTCTCACGCCGTGGGCGATGGGAACCGTAGTTCCCTTGCACGTCGTACAGCCTGGAGTTAATAGGGAGGAGGCAGACACGAGCCAGATAAGCCCCTTAATTAATTCCGCACAAAGCCATTTCCTCTAATGGCTATTGTGGCGTTAAAAATGGAATTTAAAAATCACAATTATCCACATTTCAATAAACTCATATTAAGATATAAAATACAATTTTAAAACATATACTCCTAGTCTATCTCTACAATAATGTGAGTAACAACAATAAATCCTAGCACATATTTCACTACATTGGTAGTGATAGGGGGAATAGGAATATCATGCCCCTCATTGACTATAGCCAAGGTTCCCCTAACAGGGTGACAAAAAAGAACGTTGAAGGGGTTGAATCCACCCCCCTCTTGAGGTGCCCCTCTGTAGGCAAACAATAAGCATGGTAGAAGGAGGTCTAATGTTCTTCTATGAGGCTCTTCCAGTGCCCCAATCATGTTTTTGAGGGTTCTTTTGAACCTCTCAAATAAGCCATTGGTTTGGGGTGATATGCTGAGGAAAACATATAAGTAATCCCACACTCCTTCCACATGGCTTGCATGTACTTGGACATGAAGTTGCTGCCCCTATCAGACACATCTTCTTTATGGATGCCAACCCTAGTGAATATGCCAAGCAAAGCTTTAGCAACTGACTTGGCAGTTACTGTCTTTAACGGCATGGCCTCAGGATACCTGGTGGCATGGCCGACCAGCACCAAGATAATCCTATTGCCTCAGGATGTTTGTGGGTCAAGGGGACCTACACTGTCAATCCCTACACTCTCAAGTGGTACCCCCACAATTGGGAGTGGTACCAATGGAGCCTGGATATTTGTGCCACTCTTCCCAGATAACTGGCAGGTGGCACAACTCCTGCAGGGACCTTTGACCTGGATTCCCATTGTGGGCCAGTAGAAGTGCATGGCTAACTTTTGCTTGGTGTTCCTGATGCCGAGGTAACCAGCACTGTACAGGAGCCCACCTTTCCAAAAGACCCTATGCTTCCCAGGAGGTTTGCCCTCGAGCTGGGAGCAGGCCTGTCTCCTAAGGTCTTCTAAAGATGAGCACTCACATTGTCCCTTACAAAACTCAATCCTATCAGGACCACTTTCAACCAATAAACTTTTGAAGTCCAGGATGGTCATGTGGATTGAGAATTTCAGGTAACACATCTTCCTCATCAGGTTCAGGTGTATGGCCAACTATCTCCACCTCAGTGGTAGGTGAGTTTGGGGAATGTTTTCTTTCCCTTTCTTGTCTTTTTTTACTCCTTTAGCCTTGGGTTTCCGCTTTGGCTTGGGCTTTACCTTGATCTTGGCTAAGGTAGCCCTTGTTTGTGACCTTGTGCATGGTCTCTCTGCTGTGCCTCCCACAAGACCTACGTTTATGAGATCATTCCCCAGCAGTACCTTAACTGGGACTTGTCTATATGTGTGCACTAGAATCCTGACATTTGTACCATTGAAAGTAATATTTACAGGCATTACTTGGATCTTGAGAGGGGGCTATTAGCTAACTTGGTGAGCATCAGGGGAGCTCTGGCAAGCTCCTCTGGGTTTACCAAAGTGGAATCCACCACCGTTCTGATGGCTCCACTATCCCTAAGGGCAGGAGTATCTACTCCATTGATCAGCACACCGTCTTTAAGGTAGTGTTTGGTATTGTCTGGAATGCTAGCATAAGCCTCTGAGACTTTAAGCTCCCAGGCCCACAGGGAAACTAGGACTACCTCAGATTCTATTCCACTGGGAAGAAGTCTGATAAGAAGGATGCCCCTATGATCTCTTCCTCCTCATAGAAGGGGAAGTCAAGACTCACAGAGTGAACCCCCAAGGTGTTGACCTTACTTCTGGGCTCCCCCTTCACATGGTCATTTGCTCCACAAGCCACACAATATTGAATGGGTCTCGGGACATAAGGAGGCTTACTATAACTAGAGTTCTCCCTGGGAGTATAACTCCAACTACCCTGAACATTCTCTTATGATTTACCATTGTTTTTCTTTTTGTGGCTCTTTTGGGAGGCTGTTTTATCAGATCCCCCACCCTCCTCATGCTTACCAGGAGTAGTCTTGTCCTTATGGGACACTCTCTTGCCACATATCTGCTGCACTGGGCAGGTTCTTAGGATCTATCTCCTTTGAATCAACCAACTGCTGCTTAAGCTCAGGTGAACACGATGCATGACTAAACATATCATACCCTCAAAAGTGGTGACCTTATAGCCTTCAACCCAGCCAGTCAAGTTTTTCAAGGAATCAGTAACACAGGACACCAAAGTGTTATCTTCTTTCTTCTTGTTCTCTCTAAATCTCTTTAAGTATTGAGCAGGAGACTTCCCAAATTTTACGATGAGAGTTTGCTTCAATTTTGCAAAGTCCTCTCTATCACTCTTTGACATTTCCATAATGACACTGCAGCCAGAATGTGGTATTCGACTGAGCAGCAATGCAATCTTGTCAGCATCCACAACCTCTTGTACTTCACATGCATACTCAAATGCAGTTAACCAGTCCACAATTTCATTCTTTTCATCATGCATACTGAGCAGATCTTTAGGAAATCGTGGATGAGAGCAGAATCCAGACCCATGTCCAGTTCCCTTGGAGGAGCCAGTTGCAACCTGAATATTGACCAGTTCCAACTGGTGATCCCTGTCATTCTGTTTTACTGCTTGCTCAACTGTCAGCTGTGCCATGTCGACTCAAGCTCTTTCAGCTTAAACAGCAGTTCTTGCTT
Source organism: Ambystoma mexicanum (assembly GCF_040938575.1). Taxonomy (NCBI): domain Eukaryota; kingdom Metazoa; phylum Chordata; class Amphibia; order Caudata; family Ambystomatidae; genus Ambystoma; species Ambystoma mexicanum. The sequence goes on from NC_090930.1 coordinate 100,527,526, forward strand.
CTTGAATCCAAGCATGGCTTCAGCATCAGTGCCAACAGACAAAACTTGGGACTCTACATCATCCCTGTCTTCATGGACCCCATGGATGAGGGCAGCGGCAGCTCTGCTAGATCTGTCAGCGAGAGCAGCTGCAGCACCTTCTGCACTCTCATCTGAGTTAATGGCATCAAGCTGAGCCTCTTGCCAATCCATGACCCTTTGGACCATTTCATCTTTGGTACCTTGAGCGGATATGCTCCTCTCGGTACACAATATTCTCAGTGTCTTGATTTGGAAGCATTCAAGGTTATGTTACTTATTGCTTCCATGTTTTAAGATAGTTTGTTAGCCTTTACAGTTAAGTTACTATTAGGGTCACTATTTGTCCTGGGTAAGTGTAATCTGGGTACCTTTACTAGTGCGCAACACTGCATACCTTTGATTCTATCCTACCGCTGTACACCAATTTGTTAAGATGGATTTCTGAACTTTGACCTGGTGGGCAGAGGTTCAGAAGGCCAGCCTAGTTTCTTGGAACAGGGTAACCTTCTGTTCAAGCCAGAGCAATCAAGGTAGCATTGGCGGCGGTCAAGCCTAGGTCTCAGAAGGGGTGAGGGTGATCGAAAGACCACAACGAGCACACACAGTAAACAACACCACAAATTAGTCTCAGTCAGGTGTATATATCAAAAATACATATACATGTATTAAAGGCCTTTTAACGCAAACACAATGTACGTCTCAGCAATATTAACAACATGAACACAACACCTACTAGGAAACATATATACATTAGATATTGGCCTAAAGGATTATTACACAAGTAGAGATACACAACCTGCAAAAGTAAGGGGTCACACAGTGAGAATATACTTTAGGCAGTCCTTCAACAATTAAAATCGAAACTAATAGGCAGTCCAGTCCCTACGAAGTTTGCAGTCTTGTGCTCAAAAGTATATTCAGTGCCTGAGCACTCTATTGTGCGGGTAAGTTCAAAACAGGTCTTCTTCAAGGGGCTGTAGTGACTCAGGAAGGTGGGTGAGGTGATGAAGAATAGAGTTCCACTATTCAAGGAGGGTCTCCACAAGAGGCCAGAGTGATTACCAAGAATCGCAGCTAGGTTGGTAGCACAGGCTACCTTAAAAAAGGAGAGTGGCCCTTAGGGGACACTTCTGCGTCTAAGTCTATGGATGCACCAGGGGCCACTGGTAATGTTTGCAAGTACTTACCAACCCTCGACACATTCCAAACCAAACTTCACCAGTCAAGTACAGTTCGTTTGTAGGTTCGAATCCTGCAGTTGCATGTCTTTTCAGCTTACAGCGGCTGCGTTCTGGGACCTCATTCCATGGCGGGACATTGGCGTTCTCTCTGCTTCTTGTGAAGGGATTTGGCCAGTTCCACTGCAGCTTGTCTTAGGTCACAGGGAGCACAGCAGTAAGGCACCCATGAAGAACATCACCACTGCAGGGCGACACGGGAACTGCGTATGCTCGGGTTCAGGCAAACTCCCTTAATTCCAGACCTAGGTATGCTAGGTGTACGAAACTTGGCTGGAGAGTGCCTTATACCACGAGCTTACGGTTCTCAAAGGCTAAAATCCAAACTCAAGACAGTGGCAGTTCCAGGGCAAAGGTCCCGTACAATCTGGTCAGTTCACTGGGCTGTCCAGGAACACTTACAAACAGATTTTCTTACAGGTTAGGCAGGAGTGCTGAGATTAGTTATTCCCACTACTCCAATGGGTCAAAGCGCCCTTGCAGGCCTTCTATGATCGATGAGAAATGGGGGCTCCAACTGGGCAACAGCAGGGTCAAGGTGCCAAACCTTCCGGTGGGTCACCAGAAATTCCACGGATCTCCTTCTTCCAATCAGGATACTTGGCTCCTTTACTAAGTTTGCTGTGTACTCAGAAGATCGACCTGGAATGGGTGTAAGGTGCCTTCTCTTATCCCAAATCTCCTTTACGCCAAAACAAAGAGAAACCAATACAAGATCTGCTCACATTTAGCCATCTCAGTCGTGGACCAATCATGGAGTGTACAAGAAGCAGAGGGAGTTCTGACAGGCCCATAGGATCAGAGCTCACCCTCAAGTACTTTAAGACGAGATAGCTGCACCTTGAGGTGGATGGGGTGCGGGATTCTCTTACTCCAACACCAATCAATAAGGACAACTCAACGGTTTGGCAAAGGGAAGTCTGTTTAATGACAAGTACAAAAAACGGGGAAACATGGAAATCAACAGTGATGCGATCGCCCGTCTCGCTTCAACTCCCCACAATCTTCATTCAACAGCAATAGTTATAGCAAAAATTTGTCATCATTGACGTGTAACACTCATAAGTTTGTCATGCAATTCTATTGGTTGGAAAAGGTAACTTTACAATAGGTAATATATCTGTATATGGTAACGGAGTGTGGGGATTGGATAACTCTTATCGAGTAGGCATCTACGCCCTTCCCTTCTACATTACCCATGCAGACGTCATTAAACGTATGACGTCTCATTGGTTCTACTATCTATAGGACCTTAGATTATTTGGCCCTCTGTGATTGGGCTGGCTACAACCCTAAGCATAAATCTCCACTTTAATTAGCAGCATGCAGAATGTTTGCCCAGATGCAGTGTGCCCCAAGAGTCACCCTGCCTCACTTTCCTCAATCAGCACTTTAGGGCAATGTATCAATTAGTTGGCTGAGGATGGCCTCGAAACTGAACTGTAGCTTCCTGTCAGGAAAAGATATGGTATCTTCTGCTTTTGGGTGACATCAGACGTTGGTACCTCTTCACGCTCGCTGGTCACGTGTTGGCACACCATGAATCTGCTTCTTTTTCCTTCTATTTGTGCATTTAATTCTCATTTTCGGCCGCTACCTGCATGGGCCTCCTTATCGCGACCTTCGCAGGGCAGGTTTCTCTTCTCTCAAGTTTTGTTTCTCCGAGGTTACTGTCCGCCTCCCTCACTTGGTTTGACCTCGACTTACCAGGCACAAGCTGCCTCTTGCTGAGTTTCGATTCTGCTCTTTCATCTGGCTTTGAGCTGGCATACGAATCCTGGCCTGTTTGACCCCTAGCAACCTGGGTTTAATTCTGCTATTGAATAAAGTGGACTCGCACTCCTATAATGTGCTTCATTGAGGTAGATACGTAGTTGGCGCTTGCCGCTCAATTCTTCTACTAAGCATAGCAAGCAGCACTGTTTTCTTAGCTTCTTGTGTTCCAAGCCTATTACAGGCGTTAGCTAGTTGCATATTTTCAACATGCTTTATAGTTACGTTTCTTTATTATTTCGACATCATCTCTTCTTCTAGGACCATTACCTTATTATTCGTAACATTTCGTCTTTGTTTACCACCTTTTTGGTTGTCGTTTCTTTCATCTGTGAGTCTGTCTGGGCCCTTGTGTTGTCACCATTCGCCTATAATTCAGTCCCTTTGGGTCTCTTCTGGGACAGTTTGCAAGTAGTCTTCATTTCGTGTCAGCTGCTGGTATGGTTGTCACAATGGATACCGTACTGCCCATGGTTGTCTGGTAATTGGCACTTCAATGGGCATTGCTCTTCTGATGGGCACTGGGCAGAGCCCTAGTGCAGCTCTCTGCTGGCTTATTTGTTCATCATATGTCACATATCTTGGCGTGTACGTTCCTGATACTTCAAAATGGGTGGCTGGAGTGCAGACCAAATATGGGACCTCCTCTACAGGACCATGGTGGTCCCAGTCATCCCAGCACACCAGACATCCTGGCACCCAGGATGTGTTTTGGAACTAGACAGCTCCAGCCCATATCCTGGGCGCACACACACAAGGCATTCAGAAGCCGCCAAAAGCATCAGTTTGTGCCGGGGTCTGCATGACCAAATTAGGAATTTCCCGGGTGTGCTTGACCTGGGGAAGGATATGGGACAAAATGACCAAAGGACAGAACAAAGGACTGCTGCCACCAGCTCTATCCTGGACATACTTGGACACGCGTGTACATTCATCAAAAATCCTTCAATGTGTCTAGGGCCTTAAACATGATAAAAAGGGACCCCAGCTCACTGTACTGGAAAGTGCATTGTGCACTGATACAATGTTACTAAGAAATAGCAACAAAGTGAAAGTCTAAGGGAAACAAAGTCTCTCAGTATGGACAGTTTGAATGGCATGTCAGTTTCCCCATGACAAAATGAGCAAAAGCCCAGCAGAGTGCAGCTGAAGGCTGGGCTCCACTAGCAAAAATCAGGATAGCATGGTCAGACTAAAGCAAAAAGTTGTGGGTTCACAATTGGAGGGAAAATTACCCATAAGTGGAAATCTTTCCTAACACTGTGCAATAACACATATTCTTATGCCTATATTGTACCGACTTGTGGATGAGAGTCATACCTCCCCTATATTGGGTAGAATATGCTGTAAAATTCTGTTGCATGCTCCAGTTACTAGCAAATCCCTCACATGCAACAGTCTCTACATGTGTTTCTTTCAGAAACAGAATAAAGGCTTATGTCACTCCACATATAGCTGGAGTTTCTGCATGTTAACTGGGTTGCCCAATCCACGCATGTTCCAACTCATACATTGTAATGTCTCAACCACCATCGGGCCAGTGTATGTCCCGGGTCCTGTACACGTATCGTGCCAATACTGAACATTGCAAAGGAATTGACACCGGGAAACACAGCACATCAATAACAATTACACACATGACAAGCACCACTCCCCCAATCATAGGAACGCATATCCCACGCCCGCTAATCCAACTACACTTGTAACTTTGCATGGGGGTGTTGTTCGCTGACTACAGCCCGAGCATCAACACAGCCATAACGCAATATATCTTGAACATATTGCGGGTGGATAGTTTAGAATGTGCCAGATGAGGAATTAGTTTCAACCTTGTCAAACAGATCTACATATTTTAGCGGACAAATGCAATTGGTAAGCATTGGCTGAATCCTGCCGCTCACCGTAATAATTTCAGCAGGTATCGATCAACAAGATCACCTAGACAGCTAGGGATATGCATCCCCAGCTCACAGAGGTGAGCGTTCATATACAAATATCATGGCCTCTTCAGGTATGGTAAACAAGTATAACCTGCCGCCATGTTCAGTTCTCAATGTAGCTGGGTATAATATGACATACTTTACGCCCTGATCAAAAAGTTTCTTCTTTATAGCCATGAAGGATTTCTGCTCCTGCTGCACTGCAATTGACAAATCAGGGTACAGGTGATCTCTATTGGATCCCAGCAGTAACTCCCCCTTGGCTCTTGAAGCCCGTAGTATTGCGTCTCTGTCATGGTAGTTGAGCAGACAGGCTATTATTGGGTGGGGTGGCCGCCCGCCCTCGGTTTGTGGGTGAGGGCATGGTCGGTGCGTTCAATCGCAAAATGTGGTGATAGTTTAGGGGCATCCAGTAAAGTTAAGCGGGTTTGCTCCACAAAGTCTTCCATTGATCCATCAATATTGTACTCAGGTATACCTATTATTCGCAAATTATTGCCCCTTGATTGGGATTCTAGATCACCATTTTTCTTACCAATGGTAAGCATTAGCTTCAGAGTGAATTTATGTCTACCCTGACCCCAATGATATCATCTTCAGTCATCCCCACCCTAGTTTCCACTTCAGTAATGCAAAGATCAGTTTTCTCCAAAGGGGACTTTATGGAGCTGATCGTGCCACTCAAGTCACCCAGCTTGGTATGTATGGCAGTGAACCCCTCGTGCATATATTCCATCATGCAATGTAATTCACTAGGTTCTCCCTGCTTTAGTGCATCATCTGTGGTGCTCGCCGCCCCCTCCACAGGTTTGGGTGCAATCTTATCAAACATGTTTATGGAACTTTGCCTCTTCCCTTCACCTTTCATCATGTTGTCCCTGTGGTGTTCTGGTTGGATCAGGGCCAAATGCTGCACACAGGGTCCCAGGGAGAAGGGGAAGAAAAGCACCACTTTTAAAAATCTCTCAGCATGGTACTTAGTTGTTTAGCGCAGCAGCCTGCCAGCTTGCATTATCCTCAGTTCAGGGGTGTGCAGACCTGCGGGGGTTATGGTGCAGCTGGAGCTCAACTATGGTCACTTCACTTCTCACCTCTGAACAGCAATACAGATAGCTGTGGGCACAGTAAGTGTGGATCTGCAAAGTAGTTGTTGCCCAGTCCAAGGGGGCATACTGTGAAACAATCTTTAGCAGTCTTATGATGCATGCAGTTTCCCTGAAAGTCTCCCACAGCTAATGCGTGCACTCCCCTCCAAGCATCTGGGCCATAAGCAATGGCACAACAAGTTCAATTCCTTCCCTACGCATCTCAGATGTGGGGCAGAGAGCTTTGTGTTAGCACTGAGTGGTTTTACCTCATGGGTCGTGCCCCTCCACAGTGCCGACCCCACTTGGGATGGATGCGGGTTGTCTCAGTGCTCTATAACTAGTTCTATTCCTCTATCAGTGAACAGGCCATGCACAGCTAGCCCAGGGGGCTCAGGCTGAATCTAATAGATGCCAATGCTGGGAATGCACAGAACACATGCTAGAAAATATTCACTTTGCTCCACGATACCACAGTTGTGGGCTGAGTTGCACTGAAAATAAAACAAACATGAAACTACATACTAATGTACCTTATCCATTTAACATTTAACAGATTCCCATACTAACCTTTAGTGCAAACCAGTCCATGCTGGTCATATACACTTTGTGCAGATTAGTGGAAATGCATGGTAGTTTAAAAATGAAATAAACTAAATGTGCAGTCTTAAAGCTGTGCTGTGTCTGAATGGGGACGTGACAAATCAGAAGTGTGGAATGTGAGATCCGTTCTGCTAAAGACATTGCATTGTTTAAAAAATCAGAGCAGGAAAGACAGCATGGAGGTGTATCTATTATTTCCACTTCTAGGTGGTGAGGAGGAACACGGTCAGCACATTCTTGGATTGGCTGACTGACAAAAAGGGAAGTGGTTTGAATGACACATGAGGTTTTAGAAAAAGGTTTGCAGCAGAAAGGGCTTTGTCATTCGCTTACTCACTGGCTCGGAAGCAGAAAGACTGGTAGAGGGCTTGTTCCAGGCGCTCTTTTCCTCTGGCTGACTTTGGCAGCAGAAAGGCTGGCTCGTTCGTTCCAGGTGAAACATGAGTGGATGTGATAAGAATTCTCCTGTCCTGTCCAGTAGACGGAAAAGGGGAATATCGTAAACTGGTGCAGTGAAGTGCTATCCTGACCTTGTGGTCCATGAATTCACTGACTCCAATAGATCTATGTAATTATGCAGTAATTGAGGAGTGTGTAATGTATGAAATAATTATATTACAGGCTGTTGTGAGATAGAATTATGTCTGTTTTCTTAAAGTAATTCACAATCTATATTTAACATGGGTTTCCCATTTATGAAGCAAGTTTTAATTGTTACAACAAGAGGCTCAAAGATGCCAAGAATGGTGAAAGAAACATTCAAGGTAACAGATAACTGTGCGTTAGCCAACCAGCACCAAAAGTTAGAAAAGCTATTGCCTTTGTGTGAGCTCTCTAATGAAAAGCATTTTATCCATGTTCAAATATCAATTACTGTACAAACGTAGCACGGTATTATGCATCTGTTTGTTAATTTTTCTGAATGTTAACCTTTTATAAAGCCACTAATGGAAAGAACAAGTTAGTTTCAGAGTTCTCATTATTTGTCTGAATTATTGTGTTAGCACATAGACTGAGGTCTGAGGTGGTAAACTCAATTTACCTCAGGCGCTAGTTCACCTTACCACATGTGGTAAAATATAAGGCAAATTGGTTATTGTGAATTGAGTTCTTCAGAAGTGCTATGTGTGTGTGTGAATATAACTATTTTGAGATGTGAGATGATACATTTATTTTGAAACACAGCCAAAAGGGCATATTGTGGTATCGTGCATAAGATACTGCCAGTAGATAATAGTGTACAAAGTCCAGCAATTGCTTACCATTAGTGATCCTGGTAAAATAATGATTAGGCAGTGTTCCGAAGTTAGGCTCACCACTATACCAAAAAATACCACTATACCCGTATACCACAAATACCACTATAAAACAAAAATACCACGAGATACCAAAAATATAGCCAGACATGCCAAGGGCAACCTACATTGCAGCATGTCCTTCTGGTAGTGTGGCAAAATGCAAATAGGTCAGCCCACAGTCATAGACATTTTTTGCATAAACCTGTTTGAACTCCATAAATATTTTCATCAATTGGTCTTTTTCTTCTTCATTTGTGCAAGCATTTGCAGCTTGAATCTGCTCCTTTACCATTTTAGAAAACTCTTTCCTCTAACCCTGTGCCAATGTCTCTTTGGAAAGTCGCTACACTCAAATATTTTGGAATATTGACCTCCATTTCAATATGCTGCTTTTCTCTTTTAGATTCACCTAATTTGAATAGGATACAATCTTAATGACAGGATACCATTTCAAGTGGCTCACAAGGATACACAGACTTAACTTTGGCCTAGACTCACATGATTCTGGTAATTCACCCTGTGCAATCACATAGCTTTCAGGGATATTCCTGATCACTAGGTTACTGAAATCAGCAGTGTAGTAAGATTTCTGTACTGCCATTTCTAATGCTATATCCTCTTCCAAATTAAAGTCTTGACACCCTTTATTGTCCACCAGGATTTGAATGGGTCCATCCCTAATCTCTATCAGTGCTGTATATTCACCGCATTCTAATCCTTGCTGCTTTGTAGATTCATTTAGGCACACAAATGCATCAGATTTGTTGTCCCTTCCTGTATTTTAATGCTACTGTACATTGTCTGGTAAATGTGGGAATGGTAACATCCTTTTTCACTTGAAGCTCAATTGCTTATGGAGTCCTTTGGTCACAATGATAAGCTTGTCTCTTGTCTTCAAATTCAGGTGCAGCTCCACTCAATCTTGACCAGACCTTTTGATTTAGAAAGTCTAATACCATACACATTCTGTGCATGATGTCATTTCCCAAATAAATTTGTTTTGTGTTCCACTCACGATCCAAATATTATGATGAATGCTTTTAGAGTCAATTGTAATATTTAGCATGGAGCTTCCCACAGTTCTTTGTCCCAACTGGGGGTCATCAAGGCCAAAGAGGTGTTGTTGTTTTTTTTTTTTTACTTTTGGGTTCTCCTCTTGTCAAGTATTTACCGGAGTACTTTTTCACTAATGAAACTCCTTTCATTCTCAAGCGCCAAAGTGGCTTCAATCATTTCAGAACGTCTATTCACACGGATTGGGATCCATGGCTGCCCTTCTCCGATGTGTATTTCTGCAAGTGTTGAAATGCGTTTTTCCTGATTTAACTCTGTATTTTTCTTCATTTAGATAAAAATATAACATGTTTTCATCTATTTCTGGTTGCCAGTTTTTCTTAGGGTCCAAAAAAACCGCTTCCCTTTTTCTCCTCGCATTTCCTCCTGACACATTAGAATGACAGTCACACTAGGCACACAGCCATTTTGAAGATATACTTCCACTGCACTTTTTTGATTTAGCAATGGTGTGGCATTCTTTTACACTGTTGCTTTGGGTCAATATTTTCTTACCTGTCAATGGCTTTTTAGCTAAGGACCACAGTACCCCATTTACCCCATCAATGAGGGGAGATAAACTCCTCAGGCAATTAGTCCCTATGAGGAAGGGTATTTCATTAATGGGTGTGACCAACTTCCTGTCTCATCCGATGCTTCCCTCTCTTTATGTCAACCTCCATGACCCTCTTCCCCATTGAAATTGTGCATGTGGCCTTCATTTTCCCTCACCTTTACATGATGCTGTGGGGACCTCGCTTCAATGATACTTTTCACTAGTTCTTTTGACATTATTGTTGCTTGGGCACCTGTGTCAATCATTGCAAATGCATTACAATATTCTTCAATAGTGATAGGAGCCTAGTACCTATCCTCAACCTCTTCTAGTACGCATACAAAATGTGATAATTTTTACTAATTTCAGAGCTCATTTTTACTTTTTTCTAGGCAAATGGGCATATGTAAAATGACATTTTACCCTCCTTTTTGCCCACTTCATTTTGAATTTGTTTGTCTATTCTCTTGGGCTCAGAACCTATTTGGAGTGTAACCACTGACTGCCCCTCTGACTTGTGACCAGTAGTGTTCACACCCCAATTTCTCATTGTGCCTTTCCCATTGTCTGGGTCCTCTCTACTTACTTCCACATTGCAACCTATTGGATGTGACTGTCAGCTTCTGGTGTGTGACACTTGTCTACATTTTGTATGGAGCCTGCCATTTCTGTCCCTTGGAACGTATGTGGCTCAAAATACTCCTCAGGTGACTGATCTGTACCTGCTGTTTGGGCAATTCTTTCCTCTGTAGGGGTAACACAGTATTTTGATTATCAAGTAAGGATAATCTATCTGTTGATCCTAATTCTTAATGTTGTGTTTCATTTTCACATTGGATATTTTTTTTTTAACTCTGCTTCTCTGCTCTTTGGGTTTTTCTTGTTCATTTTCCCTTTTTTGCTCTTCATCTTTACACACCTGAATGGTCTGTTTCAACTCTAAATTAAACCACACTCCCTATGTTTGTTTTGTTTTCTTGTTTTTAAACCAGCAAGCAATTCAGTATTTTTATTCAAAGGCGATTATTTGGCATCTGTGTTTTCATCAGGGCAGAGGTGATTAGTTAGTCACTTGTTGTCGCTACATACAAGAATACTCCTATCACCTTCTGCACCTTAAGTTGGCTGTTGCTTTTGAACTGCACATCATTTTCCTATCTGTTCAGACAACATTTTGACCTGGGCCTTTTACACTGCATTGAATTTGCATTGAAACTTGTCCAAGTCTCCGAATTACTCTCTTTGTGGTCTGGGCTGGTAATGATTACACTCGCCCTGAATAGGCCTCTTCTGATATATTTCAGGAGATTGATTTCTGTTTGTGTTACCCCTGTAATCACATGACACAGGAGGTGGCGAACATGGAGTGACCATCTATGGTCAACCTGTGTTAGGGACTGATTATATTATCGAGGTACATCATTCATATTTTGTCTTTCATTTGGTGGGAACTGTTCCCTATGCTGATTACCATTTTCAAAGAATGTATCCACATATCTTGGTCTTTCTTGGTAGCCGTATACCATTGTATTAGGGTCAAATCTAGATTACGTGAAGAGGTGGAGTCAAATCCCTGTGCCCGCTTATATGCAAACCCACAAGTATATACTGTAGGTAGGTAAAAAAAGTAAATAATGAAAGTCCTTCAGACTGGAGTGATGAGGTTTGCAATACAGTTTCTTTTATTGAAGATCCTTAATTGATCTTGTAAAATAATAGATATTTCTTAATGTGCTCAAATAATTCATATTGTGCTTACTTATTATAATAGTTAATCCTCCTTGCACTTGTAAGTGTGCAGTATTAATCCTCTGATAACTGATGGTTTATGGTCCTCTACACATGTTTCACCAAGTCTTGATACATTTCATGATTTCATGATTTTTAAAGGAATACATAGTGTATTCTGATATGTGTAATTTTGTCGCTCATTCCTGTTCTCTTGTGGGCAAGAATGTGTGTGAGTATTTGCAGGTGACCCAGAGCCTAACATTGGGTTATAACCAAGTCTGGCCATGTGGACAGCTGCTGGTACATTTGCTTGGCTAGGGCTGTGATTAAGTTCAGATCCAGCGAATTTAGTACACTGTCGCTTTTCCTGGTATTTGAGATTAAATATTAGCTGTTCCGGGTTTTTGCACTGTCCGTGAAGCTGTCGGTTTCATGACAGAGAGCAGCATTCTCATCCCTGACCTTATTGATGTATTGCTTGTAATTCAGTGATCTGTGTCTGACAATGATCAAGTGCTTTGGCTTTCCTTTCATTTTCATCCAGTAATTTAAATATCTCCTGTTCCATAGCATGGAATTCCTTATATTTCTCAGTGTTATCTTCTCTAAGGGTTTGAATTTCGGAAACTACACCATCTTTATCTTGTCTTATATCATCCTATATTGTTTTTAAATGGGTTAATTCTTGATCACTCTCATTAAGTTGTTTCGCTCTATGATCCAATTGAGTAGCAAGGTTGCTACATTTGGCTTGCAGTTCCATGTCTAGCGCTCTGTGCTTTAATTCTGCTTTCAATTGCTGCACCTGATCACATTCATTGTCCGAAGTGCACTGTCATTTGCTAATTAACTCACTTTCTTATTGTTGCAACTTTATGAATCTGTGAAGCAGAAACCAAAGTTTTGCGGATAGTCTAATGATGATATCAACTCTGTGTGTTCTGGTGCCCGGAACAGTCTAAGGAGACACACCTGCACAATACTTCCTTCATCAAAAATACCTTCAAAAGCCTATTTTTCCACCTTTGTGCTAATCCTACTTTTCCATGTTGTCAAATTTTCAGAGGACCAGCTTGCATGAGGATAAAGCTTTGCCTTGAGGTAATCTGAACATTCTGAAAATTCAGCCTGAATCTGGGACATGGCGGTACTATTGCCAATAACACAATAATAAGAGTCAAGTTAGCACACAGTACTGCACTACCTCACAGCTCTAATTCAGAGAATTAGTGCACAATATGGTTGTTTTATGATGCAAGGCCACGTCCAGTAATTATTTTACTACTTCCCGGCAAACACATGAAGATGTTAGAGATCTTGTCAGCTATATTTTAGGTATTTTTGTGTATAGTGGTATTTGTTGGTATAGTGGTGAGCCTAACTATAGAACACTGCATTCCCTTTTGCCACATTACCTCAACCTAAAAAGCAACAGGTAGAGACAAAACTAACAAGATAGTCACCGGGATGACTACACTTTCCCAGATACTTAAAAGCTTTTTCCGTAGCCAGTGCTCAGCCCATAAAATGGACTAAGTTCCGAAATGCATTGGCACAACTATTCGGAAACATATTTCTTGGATTCACGCTGCCTTTATGCAATACAAATAATTGGGAAACTTTAACAGAAGGAACTATGGACTATAATTAAGAAATGTTAGAAACATTACTTAAATGATTGACACATAGCTGCAACTTATTACACGGGCAGAACAAGAGCGTACCATGAACTAAGGATTTTTTCCTAGTTCTATTTTTCTGGATTCTTTATATTTTCTGCCACTTAGGTCCAGCCTGGACTTCTGTTAGTGTAGCTCTTCATGTTTTCCTGTTGGGGAACAACACCCATGAGCCTGGCTCAGCCTGAGTGAATGGAGAACAAATGTGTATAACTAGGGTCCCTGCACTCACTCATTCGTTCAGAAGCTGAAGTCGAAAACAAAGCTGATCCCTGGAGTCCAGCTGGAGGAAGAAGATCGTGGCTGCTACTCTTCATCGAAATCCAACATCTGCTGTGTCGCTCCAAGGACTGGTCCAAGAGAGGACCTGGATAGGAGACCTCACCCCAAGATACTAGGGACCATCGTGCAACCTGCTACCCTCCATCCCAAGTGCCCTGTAACTTTAAGCCAGTCCTATGTGCTTGCCATCTGGAGAAGGAGTCTTCATGAGTCCTGAAGAGGAGTGACTGGACATCATGAGTCGAAGAAGTCCATTGATGTCACCCAGCATCCGGAGGAGAATTTGTGACTGCTGGAAGCCCATTGCTGTCTGCCACCCTGAACACGGTGTACCCTGGCATAGTGCTGCTTGACACACCGAGCTACAAAAGTTCAAAACTGCTGAGGAATACTTCAAAGGACATCCTTGCCATCATCACTGAGCACTTTTTCCCACCTAAGAAGGTCCAGTGTTGCTGAGTGCAGAGGAAGGTCTGCTGATGGGTTTTCTGTAACCAGAATCCAACAAAGATGTCCTGAGGGTCCAAACTTGGTGAGGGTCTGTGGTGAACTCCAGTGGTCCATTCCATGTTGCCAGAAGCCGTCCAGACATCTGTGCTGCAGCTGCAGCACCAAGGAACTGAACATCTGAAAACTGCATAATCCCGAAACCCGACACCATAAGTGACTTCTGCACCCGTCCCCACCAGAAGACCTCAAAGGTCCCCAGGGGTCTTACTCTCATCTGCCAAGTCTTTAAGGAGCCCACAGCGAATTTCATCTTCCCAGTTCTTCAATCAGAGAAATCATCGACCAACGGAGAGCAGTGCAAAGAACAAAACTCTGGCACGTCTGAAAGATTTTGGTTCCATTTTTCATTTTGGACTCAGAATCTCAGTGGCACCTTCTTCCAAGTGGGGGTCCATCCTCGAAGGGAAGTGTTGAGTGAAACCAAGAAACTCTGCCCCTTCGACTGACAAGGCACCAAAGGTATTGTAACGAGGAAGAGCATCTTCTAGCCTCAGGAGTCGGTCATGGTTCCCAGATTTGTCTTGGATCCTGTTCTCCTGTGGCTTCTCAGGAACTTTGGGGTGGTAAAATCTTTAAAGGAATAGTGCACTCAAAAATCCCGATCATTCGGGCATGTGATTTAAGCATGCGTTGATCGATCGTAAAAACATTTCCTATGCACCTAACCTTAGTTTTCCTCACTTTTACACATGTGCAATCAGGCAGTAGGGAGCGGCCATCTTGTGATAATCTTATCCATTGCTGCATCGCCCCCAAGGAGAACTGCCTTGGCCGCACTAAATCATATCCCTCGCCCCTGAAGCTGACATCACTATTCCAAGCGATGCTCACCGCCTATTTTCATGACGTTAGTGTGTAGCGTAGCCAAACACACCCAGTCATCACCTATGTCTTGACGTTAGTTGACGCAGAACCTGGAATATCAACACACAACTGCTCTCACAGCACAGCGTGTCTCAAATCGGAATAGAAAACACAATTTTTAAAGGAAACACCAATACTGTGCAATTTATTATGTGCTTTTATCATCTGCCAATTTCCATTTTCAATCAAATTTTTAATTTTGTTTTTCCAAAAATAAGATCTTTATCTTGAGGCACACAGTGTTCATTTCGATAGACGAAGCACATTGGACCCCATTGAATCGCAAGACTTCGGCATCAACTTCTTGCTAGATCACCGTAAACGATATCAGGTTGCTCCTTATAGCTGGTACTGCCAAAGGGCAAATCGGTCCCGGGCGATAGTCCCAAAAAAGAGTAATTGTGATCCAGCCATGTAGGTTTATCTGCCAGTGCCTGTTGAAGAAGCCATCACGTGGT
Organism: Ambystoma mexicanum; assembly: GCF_040938575.1. Classification (NCBI taxonomy): domain Eukaryota; kingdom Metazoa; phylum Chordata; class Amphibia; order Caudata; family Ambystomatidae; genus Ambystoma; species Ambystoma mexicanum. Next base: position 100,542,617 of record NC_090930.1, read on the forward strand.
ATCTGGAAATGATGACATTCGCAGAAAGTCCAGATGTATCTGTGTAGAAAACATAACAGAAATATATTTCAAATTTATATATTTACCCTTTAATTCTGCACTGGGTGAAACATAATAATGAACACAAATCAGATACAATGGAAACACAGAGAAAACTTTGTGGAAAATTGGAGTGTACAATGTGCTTGAGAGGTTAGTGCTGTGGAGTTTGTTTAGCTTCCAATGGGTTGTGGATGCTTAAGCTGTCAGAAGATTTCGAACAACACATAGGCGGCATTATAACGGAATATAAGAAACAAACTTTGCGTTGGTGGAACCTGGGGGAATGCATACGTGGACCCCATGCATTTCGGTGCTGGACTGCCCATGTCCCACAAAGACAAATACATACAGGTTGTGTTTGCATGTCGTCACTATATTCCCCAACCAATGTGCCCCAACTTCAGTAAAACATACATCATTTTTGGTATTTCCATTCTCTTGGATTGTCCGCTTAGATCAGCGGGTTTCATAAAATGAAATTACATGTTCCAATGTCCAGTATAAAAATGGTGAACTTTATCATTTTTGTGGGTATTACACACCTCCCGTCCTTTTTTTCAAGGACAAACAACAATTGCTCCTTCTTAGGAGAGCCTATGCTAACTTTCCCTTTGGTGAAGGAAAGCCACAAATCAAAAACATATTGTACAGGATGCCTCTGTGTGATTAGCCCAAAAGCAACATCAAACGCAGTGAGTGACCTTCACTCCATGGTAGCGATTAGCCCGGCCGTCCAATGTGGCATTCACAAGACATTGACAAGTCATAAATCCAAGTGCCCTTCCATCTCCACTGAACTTCACGTGCACTTACAAATGTTGGACGAGAGGCGGTATATCCTGCCCCCCTGCAACATTTTTTCAAAATGTTCACTCTCCCTCTCCAAGCGCTGCGAATAGCCAGCCCCCACCACCTAAGTCAGCTCGGCGCATTTCTTGTTCTCACATAAATGCAGCTATTAATTTTAGCGCGTATCAAGCACTGACAAAAAGGTGTTCATCCAAGAATGTGACACCTACCATATACCACCTACCATATACCTAATAAAGAGTGGTCATATATTTTGGGAACACTAACACCTCTCCCCACTGTGTTTGATATGGTAAGACTACAAAGGCCGCAAATCAAAGATCGCCCCTGATGATGAGATATCCAAAAGGAACGACCACTAACACATGCCCCCATCAAAATATTGGTCAGTATGCACCTATTTTACACCAAAAGCCCCCTTTCATGCAGTGATTTGCTTACAGTCATTAGTTATTGCATGCTGAAAGTGGTCATTCCACAAAAATACAAATCCGTACTCAAAAATAAATTGACGCACCCCGGTAGGCAAAGAGACCAGGAGAAAGATTGCGAGTCAAACAAAGGTTGCTTTATATAATAATAAAGGATGCATGCAGAGGTCTCTGCTGCTCTGAGAGTCCTCTGCCAAAAATACAGAAACATCACATTTTACCATACTACACGTCATCTGTGACGAGTTCTATATGTGTTACATGGTGCCACTTCATTGGCTTATTTGGATGATACATTATAGAATACACAGTGACGATGCTGCTTGATTGGCTGGTGCTGAAATTGTTGCTGCTTGTGGCATGCGGATCAGCTGGGCTCATCTGGGAGGGGTGAAGGTCGGTTGGGTCCGCACAGTCGATTATTATAGCTAATCTAAACTACCAAATGATGACTGACATGCAAGGATTGGTGTAAAACATAAAACGTATACCAGAATGTGGGGTCAACTATAAATTGTGGGTAGAAATGGACATTCCTGACCTAGGCCTCACTGGGGACATGGGCACGGTGGTCCAGGTGCCTTATCAGAAAGTGTTGTTCTAAGATTCATTCACCAACTGCCTCACAGTTCAAACTAATAGATTGATAAGTGTTGGCCCACGGAGAATATACGATAACCAGTGGAACCATATGAAGTCAGAATAAAACATACCCTGGCTGGAAACCGCATTATGCTTCCCCCCAGATAATGCATGCAACCATTGGATGAGTTTTGGCAGTAACAGGCTGTGGGATATTATTGCAAAATTATGGTCATAACAAGCATAATCATAATTACAGTAACCATAATATGCTGTACTTTTGGGCACTGGGTCCTGAGGTTGCCCCCTCTTGCCCGGGCTGCGTTCTTTGTCCCACGACAGTGTGGCCACCGTACAGTGTCCTGTCTTCTTATTCTTTCTTCTGTCCTTTTTTCTAGGGTGGGAGGGTTCTGGGAAAAAGAAGATAGAGACTCTGCGTAAGCAGTGTACTCTTTTTTGCTTTGGTCCCCGTGCAGGGTCCCAAGATGATATCTGCCATACTGCTGAAATTCAGCTCCTTATATTGGACCCAGGTGTTGTGCCTGTGTGGCCATGGGGCATGGGATACTGCGCCCACCTGGTCCCCTTGCAGTGCTGGCCATCACACCTGATTAGTCATATGGGAGCAATCTAGGGTGAGAAAATCCCCTGAACTGACCGCTGTCACTGGGTATTTTTGGCTCTAATGGCACCAACGACAGAGGTGGGTATTACTCGTCAAACGCAGTATCCAAGCCTCCCATGAAGCCACCATGTAAACGCATGATAGGACTGTTGGGTGTTCTGACCCACGTTTGGACTATTATGCTACAACATTTGGTGCTGTGGGCTTAGGAAATCCAAGATGGCCGAAAAAGCCCACATGTGCGCCAGAATCTATGAAAACCGCGCAGTTTGTGCGCACACCAAAATGGTCGCCTGACTTGCCACCCCCCGGTGCGGGTGTGCTGGGTCAGAAGAGCCATGAGTGAAATGGGGTGCCAAAGAGAAAAACAGCAGTGCCTGTTTGCTAGAAAGCACTTTAAAAATCACCCTTTGTTTCTCTGAAGGCAAGCTCAGAATGCCCATTTCAAACATTGCAGAATATCCAACAATCTCACTGAACACCAGCAGACATTTGACAGAATAAAGTCTTGTGGGCATACAAAATCTGGAAAGAGGATGAGCCTAAAGTAATGTTCATAGCAAAACTGGCTGAGCTGTGGATTTCAGCAGTTTAAGTAAATTTGGACTGAAAGACACTAAAAATCTAAATGTTTAAAAGAAATGAGTGACCTACTTTTGAGTGTCACATAGGTTTCAATTGTTTAAATGTCATAGTTTTAAACTTAGAATCAGCATTCTATCTGCATGTGTAAAAATTGTTAGTTTATTTGAATGCAGAAAACTGGGTAACTAGAAGTGACATTAGCTGGGGCCTGGCTTAAGGGACTGAATTCTGCCTGACATCTACCCCCACAGGAGTTAAAACCTGCTCAGCCACTCTTCCCCTTGCCAAAAGGAGTTGTCACCTCTCTGATTAGATTAGGGGTGGAGCAGCTACAGGGAGTTGAACAAAGGCCTGTCCTGGGCCCAGGCAGATGGTTTATTAGGGTAGTCGTAAATGGCTTCCTTTTGAACAATGGGCCTTCCAGGGCCCAGGCAGATGGTTTATTAGGGGGACCGTAAAATAGCTTCCTCTTGGCAGAAGCTGGGAGGGGCAGGGTCTTTGAGCTTGGCAGAAACTGGATAAACTGGTTTATACACCATGTGACCTGGGAAACCACACCCCTTTGGGGCCAGAACATAAATCTAAAAAGATGGATCATTCATAGAGCGGACTTGTGAAAATTTTATAAGTGATATCATTATTCTTGTGATTTTTCTGTGCACATTTGAAGACGTGTTAGGACCCGGTGGTATGTTCAGGGGGGTTTTTAGCAGAAAAGAGGATATTACTCTAAATGTATGTATGTTAAAAATCTGACACTCCACCACCTAATGCCCACATGCTTTGCGAACATTTGTGTAAATGCGGGGACAAATCCAATATTGGTAACCCGACCAAAAAGTGAAATATGTTGCCATTTTTGAACCCAAGCTCCTAGAAATGACAGAATTGGAACAGCGGCTACCATCAGTAAATGCGATGGGTGCATGTAATTTCAAACCACTGTGTATCTATGAAATATGGCTTTAGGTCAAATATAGATTGTGTGTAAAGTTGACAGGGGTGGGTTCTCTGTATCATAAACTGACCTCATCATGATGACACTTCATTTCATTCCCCCAATCAAGGGGAAGAGGAGGAAGTGGCCAATGACAAGTGGAGAGGGGTAGGGCCTAGAAAGCTAGCCTCTCCACCCACTTTCAAAACACATAAAAGCAGACAGTCAGGACAGATAGAGACATTCTATTCCACCTGCTGCGGGACGCTCTGCCGGGAAAATCCATACTTTACCTCCATCAACCTCCAGAGAGCCAACATAGAGACTTCAATCTATCCACCTTCAGAGACCAAGACTTTACTTCAGAATTTGTAGCAGAGAGGTCAACTACAAGCTAAATCCCTCTTTAGCAGGCCTCAAATCATTGCCACTATTCACAGCCAGGCGAGCTGTTGGAATTCTTTGCAAGAACTCTTGCCATTTGCCAGAGAGCAGTGTTGTATCCAGAGAGAGACCAGCTGAACCGGAGACCGCTGTATCCGGACCCACAGACCTGATCAGAACCAGAGACCCAGACCAGACCAGCAGAGTAGAGCTGACCCACACCGCTGTTAGCAGAACCAGAGAGCTGACCCAGATCACTGTGAAGTGCCGAGACCAGACCGGATTCCAGGCCAAAACCTGACCCGATCCGTGGCGAGGCCTATTTCTAAATATATTGTGAGTACCTAGCAGAACTGTGCAGAACCAATCTCTTAGTTAAAATAATATAATTCAATCTATTTTAGTCTAACCAGAACTGCCTCCTAACTGTCACTTGTCATTTTCTATCTACAAGCTGTAACCTGTCGCTTTGAACTTTTAAAATTTCAAATCCGAAAAACTACCTTTATTTAATCGTCCGTATCTCTAGAACCGTTTGGGCTAGGAACTTGGTTTAACTTTCCTCTGAAAGCTTAGAATCTCAGCTTTTCAACAAGCCTAGAACCGACTCCTCATACTCTTGCCGTAATCACGATTCTCGCACTCGCGAATTTTACCGCGATGTGGTTAAAAATCCAGCCATGTGTGAAAACAGCAGCTTCATTGCTTTCCTTTGCCAAAAATTCGTTTAACCTGCTAGTTACTCCTAGATCCTTGCTAAAGTGAGCCTGAACTCATCCCAAGTATATTACACTCACCCTGAACCTCCTAAAGGGAATTAAAACCATTTTCAACATATTTCTCACTGCATTGTCACCATATTCAAAGCATTTTGCCTGTGTTTCAAAACTCCTATCTGTTGTATAAGCTGCTGGGGGGGAATTGAACTGAATTCTATTTGATTGCATTCCTAAGAACTGTGTCATCTCCATCTCCTTATAGTACTTTGAATGGGGGTTGAATTGTCCAAGAAAGTGATTACATTGTCTTTTGCTTAAATCCTATCAAGTTATTTTCTGTACTGCATTTCATTCCACATTGCATCCATTTGAAACCATAAAAGTATTGTTGCTATCGTATCCATCCTATAACCACTCTTCATTGATTATAAAGAAGTGTGCTAGTGCCGGACTATCCATTATTGATTACTGCTCAGATTAAGTGTGATATTCAATTATTAATTTATTATAAAGTGTGATATATATATATATTGTTTAAATTATCAAATAAACCGTTTAAACTTGCAAAACAGAACTACTTCGTGGCTCAGTGGGGTCAGGGGGATTCCAAGAGAGGGGTGTTATATAGGGGTAGTCATCCAGAACGCATGAACTGGACGTAAAGATATATCAATAAGGGTTTCCATTCAGTATCCCAGACTAGGCATTGACTTAGCTGTAGTGTTGAATTGAATCCTCTTACAAATTGGGGGCTCGTCCGGGACGTTTGCGTTAAATCTATCACTTGTGCAGATTAATACAGCGTGCCAGCTGACCACATACAAATATCCGGTCGGATCACCACGCTGTGTTACGCTGTAAAGCACTCCTCAAAGGAACGCTCCAAGGAAAAGGTCTGTTTTGCAAAAATAAAATACAAACTTCTGTAAGTCAGGACAGAGACCAATCTCTAGAATGACGACCTTGGTAGATATGAAAATAGCCAGAGAACACTTCTTACATAAGCTATTTGTGAGAGGTGAGTGGACTCATCAGGACCAAACGGTCTGGTTGCAGGCAATCGCGCAACAGGTCACTGAAACAGGGTAAGATATATGGGGAGATCAGGGTCCCCTACATGTGGCCCTGAGTGAACTATACATGGCTCCGAAGGCCAAGGATGAGCACCACAAGATTGCCAGGGTAGCGGCATATTTATATTTACATATGGGAGCCATGCAGGACAAATTAGCTGAAGGCCAAGATCTGGCGAGTAGGCAACTGCTGGCATTACAGAAGGCCCAATCTGATCTGGACTCTTCTGAGCAGAGGCTGCTCAGGAGCCGAGAGTCAGAAAATGACAGCAGACGGTACATCACTAAAATAAAGGAGGATATGGATGTGCTGCAACAGGAAAAGGCGGACAAGGATACCAGATTTCTGGCCTTGCAGAAGGAGTACCAAGAAGGTTTGGACTCCCTACTGCAGAGCCAGAAAAAGCTGGAGCAACTGTTAGACTTCAATAGGGCATGTGCTGAGCAGGTAGTCACCCTGCAAAGCCACCTAGATAGGGAGAAGGCAGAGAGCAATAAACTGATTTTGAAAGACCTGGATACCCAGGCAGAGTTTGACCAGGAGCGCCAGAAAACTGGTGCCTTCCAAAGGCAAAGGGACGACCTGGCGGCACAGATGCAGGCTCTTAGTCAGGAAAAGGATACCTTAGGCCAGGAAGTCTGCCACTTAAAAAGGGAAATGGAAGAAAATCACCTGGCCCTCCAGGGACTGGGTGACCTCCAAAAAGAACACCAGAACTAGTTAGAGCACACCAGGAAGGTGGAGGATGCTCTGGCAAGAAAGGAGCAGGCCAATAGGGACACAGCTCAGGAGGTAACCCTCCTGCAGCAAAGACTGGCCCAGTGCTCCAGGATCAATCAGGAAACGCAGAGAGAGAATGAGGCTCTCTGCCAGCACAATGATAGGCTCCAACAACAGGTAGCGATGAAGGATAGACTGATAGAGTCTAGTAAGGCCTTAACTGAGGAACTGAAGGCGCAGGCTCTTGCATTGCAACAGGGAGCAGGGGCGGATAGAGACCAGGTTAGCTGGGAAAGGGAAACTCCTGAGCATAACCTCGGGAGCCCTAGTACCAGAGGCATTTATCTCTCTCAGTCCCTGGACTCTGCCACCCCCCTGTCCCCTGGCGCACATGAGCACCGGGCCACAGGGATGGCAGATTACTATCCAGCCAGAAGCATGGGGCTCATAGGCCAGTACCTCTCAGGAATGGATGGGCGGGCATCCGGGTATGGGCACCCAAGCACAGTGCAATTTAGTGGGGAACCCCAGGAGAATAGGCCCATTAAGGGCATCCTGAAAACTTCTGCCCAGTTAGGTCAATGGGGGGGTACCCATCAAATCCTGGCAGCAAGGAGGAATCAGAAGACTCCTCTGAACGGCGCAGGACACAGGAGACCAGGTCCCCACATTCTGCCAGCCATTCCCAGGCTCGCAGAATCCGGGAAAACCTGGAAGAGCAGACAGGAACCTCTGGGAGCAGTGCCTCTGAGTCAGAGGATGAATGGACAAGGGTTACCCGAACCAAAAAGGCCAATAAGGCAAAAAGGGCCTTGCTTAAGGACCCATTGAAACAGATTAAGGCAATCAGGAGTGTCATCACGCCTTATCATAAGAACGCCAAGTACTCTGTTTGGGAACACTTGGAGCTCTATGAGCAAATGATGGAGACTTTCCATTTGAAGGACAGCAGTAGCTGCATCCAGTACGTCAAATGGACATTCTCCCCAGAATACTCCAGTTTCTTTGCGGGGCTGGAGGACCAAAATCATTTAAGATGGTCCACCTATAAGGCGGCCATCTTGAAACCTTTTTCTGTTCACAGAAATCCTCAAGAGGCTCGCAAGGCAGCCTACAATTTGCAATATGGGGAGGATCAGGCCCCACAAGAATTCGTGCAAGAACTGAAACGTGCCTTTGCGCAGACCACCAGAAGGGTGCGCACAGACAGCAGAGAATTTGTCAATACATTTTTCCATGCCTTGCCCAAATATATAATGACCCAGCTCGTGAGAGATTTTCATGAGAAAAGATCTTTAGACTGGGTCATTGAACAGGCTACCCGGATCTATGAGGTGCAGAAGCCCATAGAAAATAAAAGCAATACCCAGAAAAATCCCAAACCCAACAGCACCCCTGCTGCTGCCAAGGTGGCAGAGGTAAAGGTCACCCCCATTTTGGATTTGGAGATGGGGGGGGCCTAAAAACCTACCTGCACCTAATAATGCTAGGCCCAGAAGGTCCTCGGGCCAGTCACAGACATGGAGTGAAAGAGGTAGTCCCACAAATGAGGTCCCTCGCTCTCCTGACTATGTAAGTCCCCGTTACAAGGGAAACAGACCAATCCTGGGTCATGTGTGGACTCCTCCAGCCTAAGGGGGGGGATCCAGCCAAGCACCTGACCCGGGGAACTTCCCTCCTAACTTCCCCAAGGAGGGCACAAATTCTCCAAATCCTGGGCAGAACTTTTTCCCCAGGTATCCACCCAATTTCCAGCCCCAAAATCATCCATCCTTCTTTCCCCAATTCCCTGAGCCCAGACAACCTAATCCGGGAGAGGGAAGGCCAAGGGTGGAGGGGTGCCAAAATCTTCCCAACCAGGGGTACTACCAGAGAAGGGATATCTACCCTTCCCGGGATCAGCCCAGGGGAGAAAATAGAGCCCCGTATCAGCCTGAGCGGGTTTCCCAGTTAGAGCGCCAGGTCCAAAATATGGCACGGGATCTGGGTCACATACTGAGGGCTCAACAGGACCCTCAGATGAGCATGCCACCGCAGAATGCCCCAAACTCTGGACCTGGTGCTCCAGAACAATGACGGGGGCAGCACCCCGATAACACACCGGTTCCCAGGGAGGAGGCACAGGGAGAAGGGGGGTGTAAAGCCTTGGAGGAAGCTTCCTTCCCAACTTGTAAACAGCCCCTGGAAAACCAGGAACCGGAAACAAAATCTCCTGCCCCTGAAAGCCCGCCTCCCAAGGAGCAGAGGGGGGGTAGGAGAAACAAACAGACCCACTTTGTGGAGGAGGTACAGGTCTTCCAATTTGAGGGAGAGGGATCCTCAGAGGATCCTGGGGAAAGGACCTTCTCCTTCAGAGATGGGGGAACTCCTCCCAAGGAGAAATGGGTCCCAAGGGATGCCAATTCAGACTGGGGAGATATGGAGACTGAGCTACCGCCGCCCATCATCTCATCCCAGAACCCACAATACCAAAATCCCCTGGTTCAAACCCATCCTGATGACTGCCTCCAAAAAGGGGGGGGTGGCCCAGAACCGGAACCAGGGGAACCCACAATGGCTCTGATCTCCAGTTTCCAACTTTTTCTTTCAGATTCCCAAGACTCTCCACAGAATTCTGCCCAAATCTCTTCTCTAGCAATGTCCAAAACCAGAAAGTTAGCCCACCAGTTGTCCAAAAATGTGCATTATTTGTGCCCCCTTGAGGAGAAGGAGGGAAGATACTATGCCCCGGTACAAGTACAGGGGCAGGGTACAATTTTGGCACTGGTGGACACTGGATCCCAAGCTACCCTTCTGTCCAAAAGGGCCTTTGAGTAACTAAATGCCGGAAGGGGGGAGAATTACCGTATTCCTCTCACCTCTCTTTCTGGACAACTGAAGAACTTTGACGGGAAGGAAATTCCCGTTGAGGGGACTGCAGACTTGGACATTAAAATTGGGCGACACAAGGTGAAACACCCGGTCATAGTAGTGACTCCAGAGGGCACCCCTTGTTTACTAGGGAATGACCTCCTGCGAAGGTTGTCACCCCTAATAGATTGTGTAAACAAGGTCCTCTGGACCCAGACTAGCCGACCAATAAAATTAAAACAGAGTGTCAACCATGTTAGTTTAAACAGCACCTGCCACATGGTTGAACAAAAATCTGACCAAGTAGAATTTCACTTCCAGAACAACCAAACTCCAGACGTGACAGTAATAGCAGTAGGACAACAGACTGGTGATGGGGGGTCCTCTCTATTTCTGAAAATCAACCTTCCTTCCAGTTTAAGGTGGCATTCCACACTGGAAGGAAACACCCTGAAATTCTTTACTAATCCACAATCAGAAACTCCCACTCCTATAGTCCAGAAAGATGTGAAATCAGCTCAGAGCCTAGCTGACATTCAGCAAATTGGAGAGCAGTTGTTCATCCCAGTCCAGTTAAATGATGGAAAGGACTCTGTTCTCGCTCGAGTGTGTGTGAACAATGGTAAGAGCGTCATCAGCGAAGCCATGTTCCGCCAACTCCCAAAAGATCCAGCCATTCCCACATTCAAACTGATAGACAAATGGGAAATGGACATGGAAGCACCTAATTCCAAAAATCTCCTGCCAAGCAGGTGTATGCTCAAAATCTCCATTGGCAACAAGAGCCTAGTCCATAATTGTTGGGTCGTGCGAGACGTCACTGCCGCCTTTTACTTAGGCAGTGACATTCTCAATCGCTTTGCCATTAGTTTGGACCTAATAAACTTCAAAGCTTGGTCCCGATTAGTGGATAATCCCATGGGCTTTGATGATCTAGAAAAAGCATTTAGGTCAGCTCAATTGCTACCTTATGCAGTTGAAATTCAGATCAAAGAGGAAGTCACATCCCAGAAAGGACCGGACAATTCTCCCTGGAAGTGAAAGTTAAAAGAGGACAATATTTGCAAAACCCTGATGCTTATATAAATCTAAATGCTTCTCTCCAACAGCAAGGGTTGGGGGTAAACCCAACTCCATTAGTCAACATAGAACATGACACCATTCCAATAGAGGTGGATAACAGCGACTTAAAGAGTATTACTCTAGCTGCAGGCACCATTATTGGAATGGCGGTTGATGACTGACATTTTTCCATTGATTTAGGAAATGAACTGTTAGGACCAATCCCCAAGGACTGCTTTGACAGTGACAGTGATGACAATACAACACCAGACGGGATTTTTACCTGCCATGGGGGGAACTTCCTGGTGTACACTTCTTGCCCTTATGGTAAGGAAGATGTGACTTGTGACTTCAGGAGGGATGAGGTGATTTTCCAGGTCCATGAGGGCTGCCTTTCCCACCTGAAGCCTCCAGTCCAAATCAGCACTCTGACCAGGGACTTCTCCACCCAGCTGGAGGAGGCCGCTGAGATAGCCAAACCAGAAGTCTTTCCAGGCTTCAGGCAGATGGTGGAAGAGAGAGTCAACCTAGCTGATGCCTGTGTGACTCTGGAACAGAAGCAAAAGTTGAAACAAGTCTTCTTGGATTTCCAAGATCTCTTTGCGGTAAACTCATATGACTGTGGTCGCACCGACATCCACACAACAACAATCCCCATGGACCCTGTCATGACTCCAGTGTTTGTGAAGCAATATCGCTTGCCTCTCGCATCAATGGAGTCCCTTACTGAAATAATTAAGAACCTTGAGTCCAGGGGAATAATCCGTCCCGTCCACAGCACCTTCAATAATCCGGTGCTGGGAATATTAAAGCCAAACGGCCAGTGGAGACTCTGCGCTGACCTTAGGGAGCTCAACAAACGGGTCCATACTTCCCAAAGGCCTCTTCCCTACATTGACCAAGGGCTGGCCCAGATTCAGGGGTCACAGGTATTCACTGCAATAGAACTGACCAATGGATACTGGACCGGGCCGGTCAGTAGGGAGGACCAATACAAGCTGGCTTTTACCTTTGGGGGCCAGCAGTATACATTTACCTGGACTCCCTTCGGATACCTCAACTCCGGCAATGAATTCAACATTTTCCTACATAGGGCCATGCCCGACCTGGGTGCGAGGGGTAACCTGGCTTATGTAGATGATGTCCTCATCAAAAGTTAATCTGTGGAGGAACACATAGCGGAGATCCGTTATGTTCTGACCCAGTTGAGGGCCGCCGGAGCAAAACTTTCCTTTCAGAAAGCACAGTGGTGTAGAACCCGTGTTAATTTCTTGGGGCATGAGATTACTCCTCAGGGTCTCTGTCCCCAGGAAAGGAAAGTGGAAGCACTTCAGAAACTGAAAGACCCCACAACTCTGCGGGAACTAAGGAGCCTCCTTGGACTGACTAATTACAGCAGAAAGTTCATTGAGTGCTACGCAGAGATCACCAGACCCCTGATTCATCTCCTGAAGGGTGGGGTCAAGTGGGAATGGGGTCCAGAACAAGCCGAGGCAGTAAGACAACTCAAAAGAAGCCTCTCACAAGCGCCTTGCCTAGCTTACCCTGTCAGAAACAAGGAGTTCTTCCTGGAGACGGGGTTCTCTAATACGTGCTTGACGGCAGTATTATACCAAAAGCATGACAAGGTCAATAAAGTAATCTCCTATGCGAGCAAAACTTTATCCTCTGTGGAGGAAAAATTCAACGATTGTGAGAAGGCACTCCTGGCAACGGTGTGGGCATTGAAGAATTACCGCCCGTTTATTCAGGGGGAACACATCATAGTGGAGACTCCACACCAGCCTCTGCAATATCTCCAAAGTGACAGAATCCGGGCCGGAAATGTGAGTAATTCCCGAATTACTTCCTGGATTCTGTCAATGCAAGGCTTTCCTGTGGAGGTCAGATATGGCCAAAACAAGAAGAGTCCCCTCGCGCAAGGTCTGGCTGACTTGCATGATTGTGCCAGAGAAAACTGTCTCGAGGACAAAAGTCTAAAAATCAAGGACAACACGGAGGAATACCTTAATTCCCCACACAAGGTCTTTGAAGAGGACAAGTGTGAGGGAATGCCCACTGTCTATGTGGATGGATGCTCTTACCATGTTGACAACGACGGGGAGAAAGAACTGGTGGCTGGCGTAGGGAATGCATGGGTGAAGGAGTTCCCAGAACCCTCCGCCGGATACAAAATTGGTCCCCGAAGTAGTCAGGTGGCAGAATTGATGGCTGTGCATCAGGCCATCCTCACTGATGTCCATCATCAACTCCACGAACTGGTCATAATCACAGATTCGGATGATGTACGGAACGGGTTCGTGGAGCACCTGGTTAATTGGAAAACCAGAGGCATGTTATGTGCTAATAACAAACCCTTGAAACATGGGAAGTTGATCCAAAACATTGATGATCTGGTCACCTCGAATGAGATGACCATCTATTGGAAAAAGATCAAGGGTCATTCCAAAGTAGAGGGACCAGACAAAACTGGAAATGACTTAGCTGATCAGCTGGCCAAAACCGGGGCCATCCAAGGGGATCTAATAGAAATAGAGTCCCTGTTGGGGGAAATCCAGGTCACTGCTATCACTAGGTCCCAGACAAATGCTCACAATGATCTGTCAACTGCCCAATGGAGCAAGGAGACCCCTGATGCGTATTTGATTACCGCTCAGAAGGGGGATCCAATAACTGGTAAATTTTACCAACACATTGAGGACCCTGAGAACTTTCCCCTGACGGATACCGATTACAACGGGAAAGAGGACCTTAGAGTGTTAATGAAATGTCCAAAAATGTTCCGGATCCAAGACGGTTTGTTGGTAAGGAAATCCAAAGCTGGCCACGTTCAGTGGGTGGTTCCTTCCTCATTCCGAAGCCTGATGTTAAGTCACGCCCATGATGCGGCCACCGCCGGTCATAGGGGGTTTCACACAACACTGGAAATCTTAAGAGAGGTTGCATACTGGCCACACATGGGCCAGGACCTCAACCAATACTTGAAGGGTTGTCTTGTGTGTGCACAATTTCAGCCAACATCCCTCACACACCGGGCGCCTCTCCAAAAGAGGGGGATGACACTGCCATGGTCAGATTTACAAATCGACTTCGTAGGCCCTGTGATTCGCTCGTCTAGAGAAAATAAGTACATGTTGACTGTGACATGCTTGTTTACCAAGTGGGTGAAATGTCTCCCAGCCCCAAATTGCAAGGCAGAAACAGCAGCTGCCCTGATGATTAACCACATCTTTTCCCGTTTTGGTCTACCTCAAAGGATTGAGTCAGACAGAGGTAGCCACTTCACCAGTGAAGTAATGACAAAGATGTGGGAGATACTGGGGGTCAAGAGAAAGCTACACATTGCTTACAGGCCAGCTTCTTCTGGAGCAGTGGAGAGATACAACCGAACCATTGTGAGCATATTAAAGAAGTTTGTGGCAGATTCTGGGCCAAGTTGGGATATCCGATTACCTCTGGTCCTAACGGCCATCAGATCTACCCCTTCATCTGCAACCAAAATGTCACCATTTGAGTTGATGACTGGACGCAAGATGGTGCTTCCTCAGCATTTGCTCTACAGAACCCAAGAGCAAACGTTGATAAATGCCTCCACAACTCATGAGTATGTGGAGAATTTAAGGAAACACCTTCAGCATGCTTTTGCCTATGCTCAGCGGAATCTAGAAAGATCAGCTGAGAGTATGAAGACCCACTATGACCTGAAAACTTCCAGGAAGGAATATCAGGTGGGGGACCGGGTCTATCTATACAATTTCCAAAGGAACCAGGCCAAGCAGCGAAAATGTTTGCCTACATGGAAGGGACCCTATGAGATTATAGACAAGATCTCCCCTGTGGCCTACAAGATCTGCATCCCCAAAGGCGGTTTGGCAGAGGGGGAAGAGAAGTGGGTCCACATAAACCAGTTGAAGTGTTGCCATCCCAGGCACACTTTGCAGCAACTGGAGGAGTCCTCGGTAATCCCAGAGGGTACCGCTCCAGAGTAATTCAATTCCAACCCTAAAAGATCCTACCTATAGCCTATCAAATTCTGTGTTTCTCAAGTTTATGTGTTCCTGTCTCTTAATTTAAAAAAAATGTGCATGTTCATATCTGTTGAGTACTAAAATATATATGCCACCCCACTATATCAATGGTGGGGGAGAAATGTCCATGAATAGGTATTGCCGCTCTTCCTTTGTCGTCCTAGGAGAAAGAAAACCTGGAGACTGGCCAAGGAGGACAATCCGGAGACCGGGAGCAGAGACGCAAGGGGCCCAGTGTACCGCCCAATACTCCCATCAGGACCGGCGAGGAGAACCGACTGATCCACCCCTGATGGAGGAAAGGATGCTGAACTTTTCATCTGCGGAATTGGAAGAAGATGATGCGGACCTCCGAGCACGTGGGTCAACATCCTTAGCACCCGACATCCCCTCGACTCAATCCAAGTGCAGTCGGGCGGGGGGGTTTGTTGGGTGTTCTGACCCACGTTTGGACTATTATGCTACAACATTTGTTGCTGTGGGCTTAGGAAATCCAGGATGGCCGAAAAAGCCCACATGTGCGCCAGAATCTATGAAAACCGCGCAGTTTGTGCGCACACCAAAATGGTCGCCTGACTTGCCACCCCCCGGTGCGGGTGTGCTGGGTCAGAAGAGCCATGAGTGAAATGGGGTGTCAAAGAGAAAAACAGCAGTGCCTGTTCGCTAGAAAGCACTTTAAAAATCACCCTTTGTTTCTCTGAAGGCAAGCTCAGAATGCCCATTTCAAACATTGCAGAATATCCAACAATCTCACTGAACACCAGCAGACATTTGACAGAATAAAGTCTTGTGGGCATACAAAATCTGGAAAGAGGATGAGCCTAAAATAATGTTCATAGCAAAACTGGCTGAGCTGTGGATTTCAGCAGTTTAAGTAAATTTGGACTGAAAGACACTAAAAATCTAAATGTTTAAAAGAAATGAGTGACCTACTTTTGAGTGTCACATAGGTTTCAATTGTTTAAATGTCATAGTTTTAAACTTAGAATCAGCATTCTATCTGCATGTGTAAAAATTGTTAGTTTATTTGAATGCAGAAAACTGGGTAACTAGAAGTGACATTAGCTGGGGCCTGGCTTAAGGAACTGAATTCTGCCTGACATCTACCCCCACAGGAGTTAAAAACTGCTCAGCCACTCTTCCCCTTGCCAAAAGGAGTTGTCACCTCTCTGATTAGATTAGGGGTGGAGCAGCTACAGGGAGTTGAACAAAGGGTTGTCCAGGGCCCAGGCAGATGGTTTATTAGGGGGACCGTAAAATAGCTTCCTCTTGGCAGAAGCTGGGAGGGGCAGGGTCTCTGAGCTTGGCAGAAACTGGATAAACTGGTTTCTACACCATGTGACCTGGGAAACCACACCCCTTTGGGGCCAGAACATAAATCTAAAAAGATGGATCATTCATAGAGCGGACTTGTGAACATTTTATAAGTGATATCATTATTCTTGTGATTTTTCTGTGCACATTTGAAGACGTGTTAGGACCCGGTGGTATGTTCAGGAGGGTTTTTAGCGGAATAGAGGATATTGCTCTAAATGTATGTATGTTAAAAATCTGACACTCCACCACCTAATGCCCACATGCTTTGCGAACATTTGTGTAAATGCGGGGACAAATCCAATATTGGTAACCCGACCAAAAAGTGAAATATGTTGCCATTTTTGAACCCAAGCTCCTAGAAATGACAGAATTGGAACAGGGGCTACCATCAGTAAATGTGATGGGTGCATGTAATTTCAAACCACTGTGTATCTATGAAATATGTCTTTAGGTCAAATATAGATTGTGTGTAAAGTTGACAGGGGTGGGTTCTCTGTATCATAAACAGACCTCATCATGATGACACTTCATTTCATTCCCCCAATCAAGGGGAAGAGGAGGAAGTGGCCAATGACAAGTGGAGAGGGGTAGGGCCTAGAAAGCTAGCCTCTCCACCCACTTTCAAAACACATAAAAGCAGACAGTCAGGACAGATAGAGACATTCTATTCCACCTGCTGCGGGACGCTCTGCCGGGAAAATCCATACTTTACCTCCATCAACCTCCAGAGAGTCAACATAGAGACTTCAATCAATCCACCTTCAGAGACCAAGACTTTACTTCAGAATTTGTAGCAGAGAGGTCAACTACAAGCTAAATCCCTCTTTAGCAGGCCTCAAATCAGTGCCACTATTCACAGCCAGGCGAGCTGTTTGAATTCTTTGCAAGAACTCTTGCTATTTGCCAGAGAGCAGTGTTGTATCCAGAGAGAGACCAGCTGAACCGGAGACCGCTGTATCCGGACCCACAGACCTGATCAGAACTAGAGACCCAGACCGCTGTTAGCAGAACCAGAGAGCTGACCCAGATCACTGTGAAGTGCCGAGACCAGACCGGAGTCCAGTCCAAAACCTGACCAGATCAGTGGCGAGGCCTATTTCTAAATATATTGTGAGTACCTAGCAGAACTGTGCAGAACCAATCTCTTAGTTAAAATAATATAATTCAATCTATTTTAATCTAACCAGAACTGCCTCCTAACTGTCACTTGTCATTTTCTATCTGCAAGCTGTAACCTGTCGCTTTGAACTTTTAAAATTTCAAATCCGAAAAACTACCTTTATTTAATCGTCCGTATCTCTGGAACCGTTTTTGAAACCGACTTCCTACTCCTCATACTTTTGCCGTAATCACGATTCTCGCACTCGCGAATTTTACCCCGATTTGCAATTTGGTTAAAAATCCAGCCACGTGTGAAAACAGCAGCTTCATTGCTTTCCTTTGCCAAAAATTCGTTTAACCTGCTAGTTACTCCTAGCTCCTTGCTAAAGTGAGCCTGAACTCATCCCAAGTATATTTCACTCACCCTGAACCTCCTAAAGGGAATTAAAACCATCTTCAGCATATTTCTCACTGCATTGTCACCATATTCAAAGCATTTTGCCTGTGTTTCAAAACTCCTATCTGTTGTATAAGCTGCTGGGGGGGAATTGAACTGAATTCTATTTGATTGCATTCCTAAGAACTGTGTCATCTTCATCTCCTTACAGTGCATAAAAGGGGGGGTGAATTGTCCAAGAAAGTGATTACATTGTCTTTTGCTGAAATCCTATCAAGTTATTTTCTGTACTGCATTTCATTCCACATTGCATCCATTTGAAACCATAAAAGTATTGTTGCTATCGTATCCATCCTATAACCACTCATCATTGATTATAAAGAAGTGTGCTAGTGCCGGACTATCCATTATTGATTACTGCTCAGATTAAGTGTGATATTCAATTATTAATTTATTATAAAGTGTGATATATATATATATATATATATATATATATTGTTTAAATTATCAAATAAACTGTTTAAACTTGCAAAACAGAACTACTTCGTGGCTCAGTGGGGTCAGGGGGATTCCAAGAGATGGGTGTTATATAGGGGTAGTCATCCAGAACGCATGAACTGGACGTAAAGATATATCCATAAGGGTTTCCATTCAGTATCCCAGACTAGGCATTGACTTAGCTGTAGTGTTGAATTGAATCCTCTTACAGGACACAAGCCTGTACCACCTGTGGAGGAGAAACATACAAACTGTATTTAAATGAACATGAAGTGTACAAACCTTAGTTGAAAATGCATTCTTGTATCCTATGGCATAGTTGCCAGTACAAATGTTACTTACTTCATGGATCAATCAACTTGGGCATTAAAGTGTAGACACATTGCAAAAGTGAACACCCATGCAATCCATAACGTTTGGTGCACAGAGACATATTGTTTTTGGTTGTACGTGAAAGACACATAAGATGACCACTATGATTTCCCCAAATCGCGAGAGATGTATTGAATTGCCAGACTACATTCATTTGGCAGTGATAGATCAAAGTTACTACAATATAGGAGACAAACATGAGATGTTAGTGGCCTCAGTGACATCACATCTAGAGTATACTTACTTGTTACTTGGATTGTGAGGGTGAACTGTTGCATGAAGTTTGTGCATAAGCACCATCATGATCCTCAACACGGACCTTGTGAGGCAGACTGCCCTGAAGTCATGCAGCTCGGTAACGCATAGCTGCCATGTCTCATCTTCCGTTATGTAGGCCAAGCATACAGAGTTTTCTCGACAGCAGCAGTTCTCTTCCTCTGTTGGCATGACCTTGCACCTTTTGCAGGTACACCAGGTGGAAACGTCTTCCATTCAACTAGGCTCAGGCTCATGATTCCTCCCAACTGTCGTCCGATGCCCCATCGTTTCCACATCGTTCTCTTTCAGCTAATTCCGCCTTGGAATACTCCGGCTCGTTTGGGTAGGGCTGTATTGTTTCCATTATATGACAAAATTAAAATAGATAGTGATTCTAGTATAGTATCTGTTTGAACGGTCAACGAGCAACAAAGATAGCTGAACAGAGCAGAAACGAGTCACAGGATACACACAAAAGAAACAGTGACATGTTTGAAAAAGCAACTCTGTTGTTATCTGTTGAGAAGTCATCTGTTTATACTTATTGAGGAAATAGGCATCCTGCCATTTCCATGGAGACACGTCAATAGCTGGAGTGCAGAGAACATTGACACGAGATGTGCATTGGCGTTGTGAAAAGGGCCGTACGCGTCTGATGATGTCAGCCTCAGAGGCGGGGGATATGATTTAGTGCTGCGAGGGCAGTTCACCTTAGGGAGGTGCGGCAACGGATGAGATGAGCACAAGATGGCCGCGCCCTGCTGCCTGATTTCACATGTGTAAAAGTGAGGAAAACTAAGGTAAGGTGCATAGGAAATGTTTTTACAATCGATCAATGGATGCTCAAATGCTCGGGACAATAATATTTTTGAGCGCACTATTCCTTTAAGAAGAAAGTAGAGGGCTATTGAACATTTTTGGACTGGGATGTAAAAGACAAGCTACATTACTCCCTAACTTCTCCATTACAGGTTTCCCAGGTGGGAGGAACCTCACACAGAATTATGTATCTATTCTAAAGAAAGCATTCTGCCACTGTTCCTAACCTGCCTTTCCTCCCTAACCTATGCTGTTAAACCTCACTTAAGAATTCACATGCCTATTTGAAACCATCTGCAGTTGGTGCATTTATTACTGAATTTAAGTTTTGTGTGGTAACAAATTGAGTGTATGTATTTGCCATTCTATTAGTAGAACTGCCTGAGTACGTGTTATTATGTATGTGTGAATAATGGTAGCCACCTTATTTTATATAAAGAATCTGTGTTTTCATCTAACATAGTGTGTGAACATTCCTTTATGTTGGTTTGGGGATTCACTGTACTTAAGAACTTGCATCACCTCCTGAAAGCTTAAGCCTGGCTGCTTGGTCAGCGTTACCCATTGAGAGTCTTGGCTGGGGTGCTCTGTGCTTTTGTTGCAACCAAATAGAGGACATAAGTAAAGACACCCCCCTCCAGTCTTTACAGTGATTAATGTGGAGATAGCATTTTCTTGAAAAAAACAATTAAATACTATTATATATTCAACCAGGATGAAAAAGCAACATTATTAAAGAGGGACATACCAACAGAGAATGCTTCACGTATTTTCTCGAAAGAAATTGAGCACTACGCAATTTTTTAGTGGTGACACATTTGGCATATTTTATTGTGCACTGTGCGGATTTCTATTTAGTCATATTTGTATTTTGATTAGCATGGTTGTACTGTTTGTGCCACTCGCCTGAGCAGCATGTTTTCGTTTGCATACAGGAGCATTGATTGTTTTTTGTTATAAAATGCATTTATTTTTTGTTTACATTTATCCTGTTGACACCCGACCATGTTCTCTTCATTATAGTGATATAGGGCCATCCATTTCCGCCACGAGTTCTGTCAGCATCTCCATGCCTTGGTGGGTGTAAGAGGCTTCAGGAGGGATGCACTACTGCTGTGTTCTCTGTGACACTCATGAAATGGCACGTAGGCACGCAGAACCACTAAGGCCGGAAAGAATGACCTTATTCTACTTAACACAGCACGTGCTGACACTGATCAGATTAAATCTTAACTAGCCTCTTACTGGTGTGGCATCGGGTTTGAGATCGATGCTAAAAGGCAACATTCAAGGACACACGTTGTTATGGCTCCAGTGACCACATCTTGTATGCTAATGTCCTGATTCAGTTACACCTGTTTGCGCAAATGATGCAATTGTCTGTCCTTCATCCTTTGTCGGTTGACAACAAAACATTTCCTGTTAGCATTCTAGTTCATTTAACAATCATGTGTGCATGTGTTCTCTCCCTCCCTCTGTTGCCCTCTCTCTCTATCTCCCTTAGCTTCCCTCTATCTCTTTTGTCTGCTGCTGTCTCTCTATATTTTCCCCATCTCCCTCCCCACCGCACTCGCCCTCTTTCTGTGTCTGTGTCCCTCCGTGGCGCTCACTCTTTCTCCTCCGCCCCTCTCTCCCTCTTTCTCGCTCTCTCTTTCGATCTCTCTTCTCTCTCCCCCCCTCTTTCTCTCCATATTTCTCTCCCTCCCTCTCTCTCTCTCTCTTCTCGCCCTCTTTCTCTCCCTCCTTGTGTGCCTGTTTCCCACCATGGCTGTCACTCTTTCTCCTCTCTCTTTCTCTCTTTCCTTCTCTTCTCTCTCGCCCCTCTTATCTCCCTTTCTCTCTCTCTCGCCCCCCTTATCTCCCTCCCTCCCTTCCTCTCTCTCTCTCTCTCCCCTTATCTCCCTCCCTTCCTGTCTCTCTTGTTCTCTCTCTCTCTCTCTCTCTCTCTCAGTCTTCTCCCTCCCTCTATCTGTTTTTGCTTCTGCTTTGCTTAGTTCTGGCTAGTACGTGTTAGTATCATTCCCTCTTTATCAGAACATGTTTACTGACTCTCGGTAGGATACCTTTCACGATTTTTGGGCAGCCCAGAATAGTGCAGCCCAGGATAGTGCAGCCCAGGATAGTGCAGCCCAGGATAGTGCACGCCCGAAATCATGAGTGGGCAAGGGTGGTCGCTGAGGTCGTAAGCTTGTTGGCGGCATATAATGGGAAGAGAGAGGAAGTGGCTTGAGAGCCATAAAGCAATTAGGCAGGTCACAGAAAGAGTTTGGTGGAGGAAGTGTCTCTCACACTTGTGCATAGGAGCATAATACATAATCAATTAATCAATCAATCAATCAATCACATCAGAGAAGTGGATGGAGGGGCAGGCCCATTACCCCACAAGATTACATGTGTGAACAACATTATGAGTGAACAAGGTTTTTTTTAGTGTGGTTGCAGGCACACCATCCTGTAAACAAATAACATGGTCCTCCTGTCGGCAGTGCATGTACGACAACACTATTGGCTCATGGAGTGAAGATAGTAGAGTCTTGGGATGTGAGGAGGGACCCTCAGCCTGTGTCTGTTGTTTGGCTTTCTCATGCACCCATTCAGCACTCAGGGCCATACTAGACCCTGTGGCTATTCCCACTCACTACCTACCCCTCTCCACCTAAGACACACAGAGCAGGATCTCTTTGATCTAGCTCTGTGCATTTAAGGGCATACCAATGTTTTTCTAAGCAGACTTCTGAAATTCAATGGCATAATTGCAGCTATTTACCAGCTGGTCATCACACACTATTCCCAAAAAATATTGAAAGAACAGTCAAAATGAAAACCTCATACAGTCGACTTTGGTAGTACATATGTAGATTGTTGGTAAACTTGCCAAAAGCCTTTTAGTGTTGCATCATCAGCCAATAAGCTAGCACCAGTCAATCTCTGTCTTTAGACCTGTTTCTGGTTTTGTCTCTCGATCCCCTTTACACAAAAACACACAGGCCTGATCATGAGTTTGGAACTACCACCAAACAGTAGTACCATAATCACATGCAGTAACTTGTTGGGTATACCTAATTCTGAATCATGTGGACCCTTCATTATTCCTCATTGTGGATTCCCCATGGGGATTTCATATTACTGCATGTGCTAATTAACACATGTGGTAATTACCACATGCTGTAAAGCTTTTCTGTAGAGATGTTGGGGTCATTACAAATTTGCCGGTATCCCGCTGGTAATACCAATGGAATACCAGCAAACGGAATTAGTATTCCTGCTGCCTTATATCCCAGGAAATTACAGGCAGCGGGAATGGCGGTAGGTCCCCATTCCAGGTTCATGGGGGAAAGTAACTGAATTACCGGTAATTCTGGCTGTTTTTTGCCAGTAGATGCCTGATTTATCTCCAGCTCCTGGCTCGGGTCAATCAGGTAACCCTCACCATCAAACCTGTAGTTTGGCGAGGCAGTAAAAGTGCTGCTAACCGATATACCAGCATTTGTACCAGCAATTTTACCACTCCGCAAATCTTGTAATGACCCCCTAGACACAAAAATTGGAGGAAGAGATCACTCTGACATGAGAAACTATGGGACAATGGGCATCATCACAAGCATGGCGGTAGCCGTGCCTGTATTGCATGCACGTCTACCGCCATGCTCGCTACTGACACCGCCTCCCGCGATTGGGCAAGAACCGGCCCATTACGAGATGAAGGGGCCAGTAATTGCCCATTCTCGGGTGGCGGTAATGCCGGGCTCCTGATCCCCATTCTTCCCCATAGGGCATAATGGGGGTGAGGAGCATGGTTGCACCGGGACCGTTGATACCGGTGCTGGTGCAATTAAAGAGTTTTGCTTGCGGGTGCCGCACAGGACTCTCTTCCGATATGCATTCTTTTCGACTTCTCTGCTGCTTTCAGCGCTATTATCCACTTACTCACCTGCTCCTACTCCAGGACATCTGGTTTTGCAAATCTGCTCTTGATTAGATTTCCTCATACCTGTAAAGTCTCCACATTAAAATCTCTTGGAACTCACAAACTTCTGCCCCCACCCCTCTAACTCTCAGTGTCTTCCAAGGATCACTCTTTGTGCATCTGCTTTTCACAGTAAGCTTGTGAATCGAATTGGTATGGGGTGACTCAGAAGAATATTTTATGGTAAATTCTGATTTGGGCTTGAATGAGGCAATATGTAATGAACATACTGTTAACATGATCAAACCAGTGATGTTCCTTGGGCCTTAGAAGGGACATCAGTTCTGTGATGAATACCACTGTACTAGGAGACTTTTCTCACCATCTGGATTACAATACACCTCTTTTAAATATCTCACCTGCCAGATCCCTCTATTTCAGAAGGAATTAATCAACCGCCACCTCATATATTGATCACCTGACAATAGTGACTCTTTCCTCGCAGACATCTCCAACTTACTCTCCTCTACCAAATTAGTGCATTCTAGACATGTCTTTCTTGGTGATTTTAATGTCCCAGAGTCACAGTCTGACAACCACACTCAAAACATGCTTTTAGCATTGACAGCTTCCATGGACCTTAATCAAATTGTGTTCACCCCACGCACAGAAAAAGCAACACCTCAGACTTAGTCTTCACATCTCCCCCCTGCCTGTACTGTATAAAGGAAGATGACTAACCGTTCCCTGCTGATTCCCCTTAGGCCAGTGACCACGTCACCTAGCTAGAACTAGGGCTTCTACTAAGGAATCAGACAGCCTAACTAAGTCCAGAGGAAGCATAGGAATCATGGCCGCAGAGGTGTCAATTAATGTAAAACACTGAAAGGGCAACTTGGGGAGATACAAAGATCATGACTGCCACAGGTCATGCAGTTAGGGGTAGGAAATGTGTTGCACTTGGATGGACGTCAGGGCTAGGGAAGCTGATGCACTTTGGTGGATTTTTTGGGGTGGGTGTGTCACAGTCGGATTGATTCCAGGGGTGGGATTGGTTTGGCACTTGGATGGATTTCAGGGGTGGGAGTTGTGGCACAGTTGGGTGAACTTCGGGGGTGAGAGAGGTGAGGCAATTGGATGGATTTCCAGGGGGGGTGGTATGACGCATTTTGATTGTTTCCTGGGATGGGTGAGTGGTGCACTTGGGTGGAATTCCAAGGGGGGCGCATTTGGATGGATTCCCAGGGTGGGAGATGTAGTGCATTTTGGTGAATTTCGGGGGTGGGAGGTGTGGAGCACTTGGATGGATTTACAGGACTTTTTTTTACAAACAATCCATACTAATAAACCCACTCCTCAGCTTACACCTCTCAAACTCTGGAATGAACACAACCAGACCTCTATGGCACCACAGTCTACATGTACGTCTCAACACTGCAACAACCGAAACCAATACATAATCTTGCATGACAGCACTTGTGGTCCAAAGTCTGAAAATCACATTTATGCTCAGTGAACACTGTTTCCGAACTGAAGCTGCCAACAGCACATCACAGCTCTCTTGCTCTTTTCCCACTCAACCCACTAACCACCCACCCTCTTTCCAAGAATTATAGATCCCGATCATTTCTTGGAGACCACACAGTGGCATCGATGTGTGGTATAAAAACCTTTAAGATCAACAAATGTGGGACCCAATTCCACTTAACTGGTCTGACCACGCTGCCATCCCATTATCAGTCACCCACTTGACTACGGCTCACAAAGGTCAGGATACATTTCCCTTCACTCAACACTGTTCATTCAAAACATTCCCAGTAAATGAGCTGGAAGCAAACTTTGCAGACATCCCATCCACAGGGATTGCTTCAGGCATCCTCGAATTATTCAGCAACTCTACTATGAAACTTGTGGACACTTATGCCCCCCTAAAATCCAGCTGGCCAAAGACCAAACCGTCCACCACATGGTGACCCAAGCTAGCGTGCAACAAATATTCAATCAGAGGCCTAAAGAAACAGTGGTGCGAAAACCATAACTGGGGAGACCTCAACAACCTCAAATCTCTTGGCGCAAACTGTAGGATTCTGATTATCAAGGCAAAAGCTGCTTACTACTCCCCCACCATTGCAGAAGACTCCAAAAGGAGTTAATCCCTCTTTGAAGTAGTAAAGCATAGTACCAAACTCTCACATGATCCCAATGTGCAAAAATCAATACCTCAGAATCATCAGACACCCTCAGCACAGGTCTCATACAACCACTTTTGAAAAATGAAATGACTCTAAGTCCATACGACCTAGTCAACTACCCGTCCATTAGACACCTTCCATTTATTGGCACAACTGCTCCCCAGAATCAAACAACTCCACCTCCTAAATGACTATTAGTCAGGGTTCCACCCCAAGTTTAGCATTGAGGCAGCCACTATCCGGGCGGTGGACGATGCCCTCCAAACAAAGATAAGGATGACTCATGCCTCCTCGTCCTCCTTAACCTCTCGGCTGCGTTTGACACCGTCGACCACCACAACCTTCTCTCCCTCATTGCTGGCATGATGGGATTCTCTGTCACTGTCCTGAATTGGTTTACCTCCTACCACTCATGCGGACACCAGGCTGTTCAAATGAACTTGTTATGTTCTAATCAACTCCAGGTCTCCTGCAGATTCCCCCAAAGCTCCATCCTCTCACCAATCCCTTTTAACCTTTACGTGGAGCCTTTGGGTGTGGAGTCAATGGGCCTCGCTCTGATACCCCCTACCCTCCCCTGCCACTATAATTGTCCTTTTATAGTAAGTGATTTCTAAGCGCGGGATCAAGATTCAAACCTGTGTTGCACTGCATCGTCTTGCTCCCAAGACAAACGTGTTGCCTCTGAGCTATCCTTCCACCCTATGCCTTGTAACAAGCAGCAGTGAAGAAGTAAGTCACTTTCTCCACCCTTGGTGTACTGTCTGTCCAGTGGTATCATAGTGTAGCAGGCATTAGCTACATTGGCTTCTGTGAGACTTCATTATCTGTCTTAGTAGGAAGTGCAAAGGGAGCCTGTAAGAATGCACAGATGTATATACATTCAAGGACCCAGAGCTTCCTTCCCAATGGACTTTGCAACTCTGAAAATGCAGGTGGGAAATTATATTGGTAATGAGGAAGACCTTCCATGAAACTGTTAAGAAGAAGGAGTTCCATATCGCAATCCACCATTCCGCCTAATATTACAAGGATCCAAACATCATCAAAACATTTGAAGAATTCACTAAAGTGCTTAAAGATACGATGGTAAAATGTCACTAATTTCAAGCTTTTGGCAAGAAACTGATATGGATAAATTATCTGGGGACAGTGGCAGGTGGGGAGTTTGACTGGGGAGGTACACCTGTCAAACGATAACGCAGGTATCCTAAGGCGAGATCAGGGAGAACATAAACCTCCCGTGGAGCAGAAGGGCAAAAGCTTGCTTGATCTCGCTGTCCTTGTGGCTACGCGGAATGACCAGGACTAATAACCTATAGATGTAACTGCCAAGGGGTCCCATGTCATGGCTGACATCTTCAGACAGTCTTCAATAGCTCACCAATATCCTAAGTATACTCTGAATATGATAGCCATACTTGTGATTGGCCAACATCTCCCAGAATTGAAAGTAACTGTATACTGCCAAATCAGACGTATTCCTCCCTGGAGACTTGGATACCAATTGGTGGCTTCAACTCCCACTCTGGAAACCCAACGTGGTCTTCCTAATGGAGAGATGTTTGTAATATTTCAAAGCAGGCAGACATTCTTGTGCCAGGATATGTGTGCCCTGTTTGCTGGCAAATTATATTTCTGTAGCTCTTTTCAAATGTTAAGGACTGGTGCATCACAAACCTCTTTGGCACAAGCAAAGATACCCTACTTATTAGACCCAAGCCATCAGAATCATTTTTATTCAATCTTCTTGTTTTTCTAAGGCAGCACAAAGAACAGTTGGATAAAATACCATGACTCAATAAAGGCATCTCTGGTGACCAGTGATTTCCTGACGTCATACCTGTTTGTTACACGATGTCACGTGTGACCTTTTCAGCAAATAACACCTTAGATAGTTGACTTGTAGTCCTGGATTTATAATTTGAATATCAAAGCAACATGCCCAAAATGCAAAGTAGAAATTAGGATGTCTGAATGAATTCTTGAAACTTAAATTGGGCATGTTGGCATATCTGTTGTTTATTATGAGCATATTGCTCTACAAAACCCAGCTTGCAGAGTGTCGTTGGCTAAAATGTTAGGATAGCTCAAGGCATCACTCACAATGCCTGTCTTCTGAAGTATTGGAAGTGGGGCTCGCACAACCTCTGTGTAAGTGCCCCTTTTAAATACATCACTATTAAAAAAATGGAATCACTGGGTGAGCACATCTGATTTCAAGAGTGTGAGGATCTAGGACATGGACATTATTACAGTTTGAGTCCTGAAGAAGTGCTGCATGTGCGCGAAACATGTGCAATCTCAATTTTATGATGTCATATTGTGAAAAATATGTGGATTAAAATCCCATCTAAGTCACTAATGACTGCCCAATAGTGCTTAATTACAACAGAGTGACCATGTTAAGGTCAGATGGCCCACAATATCAGCACAAAAGGCTTGATTCTGAAGAAATTAGGTAGCTGCAAATGGTAAAAAATATGCATCTATTTCAGGCGCATAAGGTTAGAAAATTATGGGGTCACCTTATTCTCAAAAGTGTTCGGTGCATTTCCAGGGAATCTGTTTCAGTGTAAATTGTGCAATGGTCAGCCCCCTTGAATGAGTTAGTGTAGTGTTGCTTCTGACACTCATGTATACATGTCTCCCAGCAACCAAGTGGGTGCTGGAAACAAATTTCACATTGGTATGTCATTGGGACATGTTCAGGGCAATAATAGTGGGAGAGCTTTCGTTAATACTGCTGTTTTCACATTTGAAATTAAATGTGTAAAAGGGATAAACATGATCATGGCATGCATTGTACCTCCTCTTGTTGCTGTTCAGAACAGGCATAAGGGAAACAATGGTTCCTGCACATTTTGAAGTACATTCCTTTTGTGAATTTAGTATGTCCTTGAAAATGTGCAAGAAAATGACCCGATTTCCACAATTTCACCAAGTTCTCCAAAAAGAGCATCTAAAATGATGCATCTACGATGCATGCATTGAAATGGCTTTCTGTGGTGCGTACATTCAGATGCTCCTCTGTGTTGCCCATAATCTGATTCCCGTCTACTTTGCATACATTTAAATGCACTTTTGTAATGTGTACAATGACATGCCCTTCTGTGATGCACTGTAACGGTTTACTGAGAAGCCACCTCAACACGGGGAGTTCCCCCCCCCCACTTAAGTGGTTATGCAACAAACTGTTCAACAGATTATTTTTTTTAGCCCAATCTCAGACATATATCATGCCCCTTGGATCCCCCGCCCCTGAGCTAACAATGAGCCAAGAACCAGGCTGGTGTATGGGAAATATATTGGTATTTATTTAAATTAAAAGTAATAGAAATAAGCACACAATTACAAAAAACAATGTATCCGTGACACAACACAATCAACTTCTCTCAGCATAAATGAATCACAAACGTGAGTTAAAAAAGAACACAAGCACAATTCGTCCCTTTCTGCAAATTTCACTTCACAAAATAATTACAGTGATCTGTCACGAAGGCACGTATTATGTAATGTTCTGCAATTTTTATTTTCCTGCAGGCTTAAAAGGGTAGCAGTAGGATTTCAAGATTGGTAAAAATACATATGGCAATTATAATTTTGCCCATACCTATTGGTTTAAAATAAAACAGGATGATTTAGCGGTTTGTTTTTTAGACCACCCTATTGCATTGGTCTATTTTGGGAAGTCAGACAGAAAAATGTGAATGACTCAGGGAAATTTGTATTTCAGACCCCTCTTGCTGAAAGGCCTGTGTTGGGGAAGCTGGATAACAAGGTTGGACTGATTTAAGAACAAAGACACCCCTCTTCCTTAAAGAAGTCAGGGTCAACTGGACAACAAGGATTGCCCAATTAATGTATAGGATGTAGTTTTCAGAGCACAATGGGAAGTGAGCTTTGTTAATTTTGAATTTTAACAAAAATCACCTCGTCGTGTTCTGCCAAATGGGGAATTAATTAAATTAATATTTTTGGCTAAATAGGCTAAGGATCTACACTGTTTTGCCCCCCATCTCACTATAAAGGGAAGGGATTCAAGGCAAGCAGACTAACCTGCCTTTTGATTTCCAGGGCTCAGTCCTACTTACATAGCAAGCCTCTGCTTAAGGTTCAGGAAAGCCAGCTGCATCTTAGGACACCCTGGAAAGATAGGGCAGGGGTCTGGTCACTCCACTCTCAAAGATGGCCTCCCGCTCTCAACCATACAACCCAGTAAGCTTTGAGGACTTCCGAGAAATAGACAGCTCCACCCAGATGCACTCTCAAATATCTGCTCGGGTCTGTCCTTGCACCTGTCAGATGGTACGTTTCAGTAGCCTTCCTGATGGTGCCTTTTGCCTGTCTGTCCTCCCCTTTTCCTTTTCCCTCTCTGTTCCTCTGTGTGTGTCCCCCTTATAAAGCAGTGATGACACTATCAATCTTGGGGAAGAACCCTGCAATAATCCCTGCCACTAGAATTGGACAGTTACCATTCTCTCTCCTCCCAAACCCAGCCTCCAAGTCAAGATTGGCTTAGGGGTCTGGAGCAACATATGGCAATTCCCATTTGTCATCACCCTTTGTTGTCATTTGCCAAAAACTAGTTATGTATCACAACTTCATAATTGTATTAGCAACTGCCATACTAAACACATTTTCTGATTCAGCTAGATAAGCCAACCACCAAATCTGTACCATGTAGCACAGCCATGTGGCACCTTTCTGCCATTTCCATAAAAAGCACAACAGTCATGAATATGTATGTTATGAAGCACATTCCTAATTTCTTTTTCCACCCACTCACCAACTCTCACATTTGGAGCATCCAGAAACCTAGTTTTACTGGCGGTTACAGTTCCCAGAGTCACAGGTAGATGTATTGTATATCCCCAAAATTGCCTGGAAATGATATAAAAACATGTACACAAATTAAATCAGTCTGCCTTATGGTTGCTGGGAAAAAGGCCTACATGATAATAGTCCTTTTATGATCCTGACCCCTGCCTTCCACCCATTTGTTTTAACTAGGTCAGCCAGTGCCCAGAGATTTTTTATCAGTCACTTTTGTGCTGGAAGCTTGCTCTTTGAAATGGTGCCCCCATGTTCACACATATTAGTCATGCTCCCGCCAATGGTAACTTTTTCTTGAAGTCAATGCTTTCAGAGCCAGCAGATCTAGAGAACACTGAATTTTGACACCCTTAGCAGGACCTTTAATTGTGGGTGGTCATTAGATGGGAGATTTGACACCCAGGCTGGAAGTGGGAGATGTCCTTGAGAAGTTTTGCCCACAGCCAGCAAAAGGGTCTTCCTTGGGCTGATATTTTCCATGAAGACAAAGTGGCTCTTCAAATGTCACTGGAGTTTTGTTGGTGAAACATACTATACATTGCTTTTGGTCAACCCACACATCATGTTTTATTTTTTTTTCCTAACATTTTTCTGTGAGCAGTGATAATTTGTTCACTTTTTTAAAATGCTGCTTATCCATTGGTAATGCCAGGTAGGCCCCTTTCCACATGGCTCTTTAATTTGACTTGAAGAACAAAAACAAATGCCAGGCCATTTTTTGTTCCCAGTGTTTAAAATCTTGCTATTCATGTGAAAGGGACTTCTGTTTGGGGCCTTTATAGTTATAGTAAATAGCTGTAGAAATGATGGTTCTTTGTTGAAGTATAGTTTATTAATTTATGACTTGCAAATGTGATTTAAATAATATGATTGTAAAGTAATTAATTGAAATGAAAAGTTGACATTGTTGTGTGCAAAATAAAGAATAAAAAAATAATAATAATAAATGCACCCCACAGCACATATTCTGATGCCCTTCTAAAATGTGCACATTTGGAGGCCCTTTTAAGCTGAGCACATTCTGATGCCCTTCTATGATACGCACATTCTGATCCCCCACTAAGGTACACGCATTCTGATGCTCTTGTACAATCATATTCTGATGCCCTTCTCCGCTGTGCACAATGCAGATCATTCTCTGATGTGTGCATTCTGATGCCCTCCCCCTATGTGCAAATTTTGATGCCCTTTTAAGATGATTGATGCCCTTATAAGATGAGCACATTCTGATGCCCTTTTAAGAAGATGTGCACGTTCTGATACCCTTTAAGATGGGCACATTCTGATGCCCTTTTAAGAAGATGTGCACATTCTGATGGCTTCTAAGATGAGCACATTCTGATTCACCACTAAGGTACATGCATTCTGATGCTCTTGCACAATCATATTCTGATGCCCTTCTCCAATGGGCACAATGCATATCGTTCTCTGATGTGCACATTCTGATACCCTGATGGCCTTCTAAGATGTTCACATTCTGATGCACTTCTAAGATGTGCACAGTCTGATGCCCTGCTATGTTGCCAATATCAACTTTATCCCCTCTCCTGCCAGTCCTCTTTCTGCCACTCCTCTTTCTGCCTCCCCTCTGCCACCACTGATGTATCCACTGGACTCTTCCACAAACTCTGTGACTCTTTCTCCCTCTCGATTCTTCCCCTCGGTCTGATGCACTCTGCCGCACACACCACGGATGCTCTCATCTCTTCAGACATCTCCCTCTCCAAACCTCTCATTACTCCTTTCTCCTGGTCTGAGCATGCTCTCCTGTCCTCTCACCTGGACCACCTGGTTCGCCCACCTAGGCCCGTGCCCACACTGCCAGTCTCCTTCTCTGATACTCGACCTGTGAAGTGAGTGTCAGTTGCTGCTTTGCCGTCACCTTCACTCCCACTCCTACTCCTGCCACTGACTCTACTCTGACACAGCCCTTACTAATCTTCATCTCTCTATTTCCAAAACTCTGGACATCCTTGCCCCTGTCATGAGGACCCATATAAAAAGTGCTTCCAAGTGCAACTCCTGGTATGACTTTGACTTGGCCGCTCTGAAACGCGAGTGCAGAGCAGCTGAGTGGAAGTGGCAGGCTTCGGGCACATCCTCTGACAAACTAGACTGCCGCCCGCTCCAAAGGCAATACAGATTCTCCATCTGCTCAAAGAGGAGGGCCTACATCCAATGCCTATCTCTTAGGCATGTAACAACACTGCTGAACATTTCCAAATCTGCAAGGAAATCGCCAACCCTACTGCAGTCTCCACTTCTCTGCTGCCGCCCCTGCCCCTCTGCACTTCTCTGGCATCTCACTTCATTTCTAAAACTTTGGACATCTTGCCCTCACTCTCCTCTACTTCACATGCATGCTTCTCCCTTACCCACTCTCGGGCCTCCCTTGGCCCCCTCTGCCCTCCCCTCCAACTTGCCTCTTCTTCCCCCATCCCACCTGATGAAGTTTCTTGACAAATCCGTTCAATTTAAGTCTCATCCAAACAGGTGCTCCCCTGGGCCTCCAGACCTATCAAGGACAACATTGCCTCCCTTGCTCCAGCCTTGGCCGATTTCTGCAATCACTCCACTGGACCCTTCACCTAATCCTCTTGAACTCCTCTGTGCACCTTCTCCTTAAAAAGTCTTCTGCCGACCCTTCCTCTCTGGCAAACTGCTGCCCTATCTCAATTACCCCCTTCCTTTGCAACATCTTGGAGAAGCTGGCCATCTCCCAGCTTATCCACCACACTGAGTATGTTGGCTGTCTCCACGACTCACCAGTCACCAGTCTTCAGGGCTGCCAGGAGCATGGAAACTGCTCTCCTGAACACCTGTGAAGATTTGCTCTTTAAACTCGATTCCAGCTCTCCTTCCATTCCCATCCTTCTTGACCTTTCATCTGTGTTTGATACGGTCAATCAATCCACCCTGGTGAATCGGCTATGTGATTCCCTTGACATCACAGACCTGGCTCTGGACTGGTTGACCTCCTTCCTCTCGGACCGTCCTTCCCAGGTTCAAATGGGCCCTTTTCCTCCACCATCTCAAACTCTCCCTGCAGTGTCCCTCACAACTCTATCCTCTGGCCTTGGCTCCACCTTCGCTCGTAACTTCTGGTGTTATGCGTATGACACACAGCTCACCTTCAAGCTTTCCTCCTCTGCCTCTTCCTCTCTCATTTCTGACTGCCTGTCTGCTATTCAGGCTTGGTGCACTGCTAATGATCCCTGCCTTAATGTGTGTAGGACATAGATCTTTCTCATTGGGACCTGTTTAACCTCTATCCCTACCACACTCTGGGCATCCTCCATGTGCCCTGTCCCCTCACCCTCCTGTGAAGTAAAAAACCTTGGTGTCATCTTTGGCTCCTCTTTCTCCTTCTCTCCTCACATCACAGACCTTGCCAAGAAGGCCCCTTTTCAGCTGAACCTCCTCAGATGCATTCCCCTTTCCTCACCTTCCCCCAGAAACGTGTTGCCAGAGCAATGGTCTGCTCCAGGCTGGACTACTGCAACTGCCATTTCCTCAATCCGTCTAACTCCT
The DNA here is from genome assembly GCF_040938575.1 of Ambystoma mexicanum. Taxonomy (NCBI): domain Eukaryota; kingdom Metazoa; phylum Chordata; class Amphibia; order Caudata; family Ambystomatidae; genus Ambystoma; species Ambystoma mexicanum. Next base: position 100,576,694 of record NC_090930.1, read on the forward strand.
CCCTTCTCCCCCCTGCAACTAATCCAGAACAGGATTGCAAGACTAAGACTTGGTCTCAAGCCCAGGCCCGCAGCTCTCCAACCCTAAAATCTATCCACTGGCTCCTGATTGCTGTGAGGATCAAGTTCAAGGCCCTCTGCACCAACCACAAGGCTTTGCACAGCCTGGGACCCCACTACATCCAACTCGTTCTCCCTAAATATGTCCCTGCTAGAGCCCTTTTGTCGTCTAGCTCTAACACTCTGCAGATCCAACACTTTTCCAAGCAGAGAGTGGGGGCAGATCTCCCTCCTATGCAGGTGCTTCCCTCTAGAATGGCCTCCCTGCCCCTCTCAGACTTGAGCAGGATCTCCTTAAATCCGGTAGCTACTCATGAACATCCTTTTTGCTTCTTCCTTCCCTCTCTCCATCCCATGCTAGTGGCCCGTCTGATTCTTGACTGGCTGTCTGGTTCATTCTGAGTCTTACAGGGCACCAGGCCCCCCAAGTCCAGTCTATCCCTGCACTTGGTGTTCTTCCCCCCCAACCTGCGCTTGCCCTGCCAGGCTCCTCCCCCCACACCAGCCTAGCTGGGCCTGCACCTTTGAAGCCCTTCTAGCACCTTACCCATCACTTAGCATATGAACCTTCCTTCCCCTGCACTCTCGGCTTTCCCTTGGCTCTGTCCACCTGGCACTCTACTTTTTCTCAGGGGCCCTACCGCCCTGAGCGGCACTCTCCCCAGCTTTCACCCCTGATTGTTTCTGTATTGTCCTACCTGTTCCCCCGCTCTCTTGTCTTGTTGCTCCTCGAAGCACGTTGTGTATAGGTGCATTACAAATACCCAATGCATAAAAGAATTGTGATATTCTTCTACCATGCATGCATTTAAATGACCTTTATTTATTTATTTAGAAATGTATAAAGTGGAATTAAGGCCCAAAAGTATCTAGCTGCTAACAAAGACAGTACAAAGGAAAGAGCAGCCTACATAGAATTCCCAGCCTGACTAGTTAGAACAAGTGGGTTTTAAATGCCCTGCAAAAAGGCAAACACTCCTCAATGGCTCTCAAAGAGAATAGGAGCAAATTCCATAGTGAAGGAACCATTACTGAAAAAGAGCGGCCTCCCAACCCGGCACACTGATACCTCGGAATTTTGAGAAGTAGGTGAGCGGAGGAACTCAGTTGCCTAACTGGATGGTGACGTGCTATCTTTTTCTTCAGATAGGTTGGACCTATGCCATGAAAGGCGTTCCATGTAATGCCCTTCTCCTCTGTGCACATTCTGGTGCCCATCTACGATGATCACATTCTGATGCCCTTCTAAGACGCACACATTCTGTGCACTTTTAAGATGATCACATTCTGATGCCCTTCTAAGACGCACACATTCTGATGCCAGTCTAACATACGCACATTCTGATGCCCTTCTAAGTTGCACACATTCTGTTGCACTTTTAAGATGATCACATTCTGATGCCCTTCTAAGTTGCACACATTCTGTTGCACTTTTAAGATGATCACATTCTGATGCTCTTCTAAGACACACACATTCTGTGCACTTTTAAGATGATCACATTCTGATGCCCTTCTAAGACGCACACATTCTGATGCCAGTCTAACATACGCACATTCTGATGCCCTTCTAAGTTGCACACATTCTGTTGCACTTTTAAGATGATCACATTCTGATGCCCTTCTAAAATGAGCACATTCTGGTGCCAGTCTACCATACGCACATTCTGATGCCCTTCTAAGTTGCACACATTCTGTTGCACTTTTAAGATGATCACATTCTGATGCCATTCTAAGTTGCACACATTCTGTTGCACTTTTAAGATGATCACATTCTGATTCCCTTCTAAGATGCGCACATTCTGATGCCCTTCTAAGACGTGCACATTCTGATGCCCTCTTAAGATGCGCACATTCTGATGCCCTTCTAAGATGCGCACATTCTGATGCCCTCTTAAGATGCGCACATTCTGATGCCCTTCTAAAATGAGCACATTCTGGTGCCAGTCTAACATACGCACATTCTGATGCCCTTCTAAGTTGCACACATTCTGTTGCACTTTTAAGATGATCATATTCTGATGCCCTTCTAAGTTGCACACATTATGTTGCACTTTTAAGATGATCACATTCTGATTCCCTTCTAAGATCCGCACATTCTGATGCCCTCTTAAGATCCGCACATTCTGATGCCCTCTTAAGATGCGCACATTCTGATGCCCTCTTAAGATGCGCACATTCTGATGCCCTTCTAAGAGGCGCACATTCTGATGCCCTCTTAAGATGCGCACATTCTGATGCCTTCTTAAGATGCGCACATTCTGATGACCTTCTAATATGCGCACATTCTGATGCCCTGTTCCGTTGGGCTTCTTGGAGGCACACACTCAAGATACTATTTGTGTAATTTCCATAACATTTTGGGGAAGAAGTCCATAGAATTCCCAAGTGTTAAAAATCCAGGCCAATGTGTTCTCTCCAGGCCCGTGGCAGGCCGGTCTGTCTTTTTTGCACTAATATCGAAAGTGCGTCACCGAGCTTGAGACCGGGTGTAGCACATTGTGCCCGAAATGAGACATAGGCGAATTATGCAGAAGACAAATGGTCACGGAGGAAGATAGTGTAATGTTAAAGAAAAAAGAACATTGTGGCGAATAAATATGAAAAAGAGCGGACTCTCCGCATGAAAGGCATGACGTAGAAGCTGGAACAGAGAGGGCGAAGGTCACGCAGAGACAGGGAGAGGCGAGAGAGAGTGAACGTGACCCAGGACAGGGGATTGGGACGCGAGATCCCCGGCAGCGCAGGGCATGCAGACACAAACTCAATAAGCGGGAGAGATGCGCACGGCGCAACAGAAGCATTGCAGTAATCAAATCAGTGTAACCGGACTCACAAGCCCCTTCCAAAAATGCTCGTGAGGGAGTGGAGAGAAGCCGAGGCAAGGATTAAACTTTGGAAATTATATTTGTTACTCAGTGTTGAGTTTTGACCTTATAATAAAGGGATTAGAGTGCTTTCCAAGCGGAAATGAGCATTTGAATGTTCTGTACGGGGAATGCTCGCGAAAACGTTAACTCTATAGGGCACCGGTGATGTCTTTGCGAAAATGTGCGAGGCGCTACTGCCACCATGCGGATTCTGTAGACAGTGCATTTGAACATGTAAACCAACAGCGGAAGTTGCGTTTAGCCTCAAGTGTACAGACTAGTGGAAGAAGGGAAGAAGGTACTATGCAACTAAATCAAGCGAGGATGTCGCTGAGAGCAGAGACAAAGCAAAGTACAGTAGCTTGATAGAAGTCGCGATTCATTCTAAACTGCAAATAGATGCTGACCCGCAGTTCCTTCCCTCGCTCCCTCCCTCGCTCCCTCCCTCCCTGCCTGCCTGCCTGCCTGCCTGCCTGCCTCCCTCCCTCCCTCCCTCCCTCCCTCCCTCCCTCCCTCCCTCCCTCCCTCCCTTCCTTCCTTCCTTCCTTCCTTCCTTCCTTCCTTCCTTCCTTCCTTCCTTCCTTCCTTCCTTCCTTCCTTCCTTCCTTCCTTCCTTCCTTCCTTCCTTCCTTCCTTCCTTCCTTCCTTCCTTCCTTCCTTCCTTCCTAATTACTGATGCAGAACATCTTTCAACGTGAAGTATCTACAATGAGCCAGCACTAATGACAACCTTTGTATACATTTGCCTGATGTTATACCTAGCAGTAACACAAGACCATACAGTGGCTTTGACTTTTGGTTCGTAGGATGACGATATGATCTGTCATTTCCTATCAGTATTCTTTGAAGGGAGGTACGACGTAAAAAAAAAATAATGTACAGAAAGACAAACTCCAAGTTCTTCCCACTAAAAGCAGTCGACAACCTGCCTGCCGTGCCCACATTTCAAAGTGTTATGTAACATAATTCCAATTTAACATTTGTCCCACTTTTTTTTCACACGTCCCAGAAACGCAACCTCAATCAATCAATCAGTTTCGTCTGCAGCGCACTTTCCCCAAAAGCATCATGGCACTTTCGAGAGATACCAAAGAGACTAGACAGATGAATCACATACAAAGTAATGTATTGAGATTTTGTTTAAAGAGTGTGAAATCCGTGGTGCTGCGCAGCTGGAAAGGCAACAAATTCCAGAGCCTAGGGCCAGCAACAGAAAAGGCCCTACCCCCCCAATCGTTCTTTTCGATATTTGGGAACACACAGAAGCGCCGCGTCACTGGATCTAAGAGGCCGACTCGGAATACAGCTCTCAAGCTTCTCCAGAGTGGCCAGACATCCTTTACCGCTCACTGCACAGTGAATCAAGCAGGATACTTTGAATTTAACCCAGGAGGTAATTAGCAGCCAGAGGAGAGATTGACGTGCCCTAGTGATATTCAAGCCAAAGGGAATGTGCTTCACCAGTCAGACAACTGCATTTTGCAGCACTTGGAGATGCTAGATATGATAAGATGGCTGTGCCAGATAAATCGCATTGCAATAGTTAATGTTCCCATTTAGGCAGGTTGAGGCTATTTGGGAATGACATTTCTCACGGATAAAAGGAAGAGCCTTTCTTCAGCTGCTTGAGTTTAAGAAAGCCCAATCCACACACCGAATTTACCTGGGTCTCCATAGATAATGATACAGATTCCAGACTACTTTCATTGGGTCTGGCAAAGGTCCAGGTGAGGCTGGCCAGAAATCAGAGGTCCAGCTGTTTGCTGCCACAGACAGGCCAGTGATCAGGACCTCCATCTTCCCACCATTTTGCTTGAGCCAATTGGATTCCATCCAGCCCCGAATGGCATCCAAGCATTTTTTTTATTATCTTTCACTCACACCTGCCTGGTCAGGATGTAACCTGAACAAAATGTTTGTGTCGTCTGCGTAGGAAAACCCCCTAAATGCATATTAATGAATAAGCGCCATTAACAGCCGAATGTACACATTAAACAATACTGGGGGCAGGGCCGAGCCTTTTGGCACTCCACAGGTCACATCGACCGGGGACGAGCGATGAGGGGGTACAGAGACCGTTTGACAGCAAGAAGCTAAGAAGTCGCAGAACCAGTCCAAGACGGCCCCTGAGAACCCTACCTCTTTCAATCTAGTTATTTGAATCTCATGATCAATAGTATCGAAAGTAGCTGACAGGTCTAACAAAATAAGACTTGCCTTGCCGCCCTCATCTCTGATCATAGTGAGATCGTCAAGTACTGTCTTAGTGCCCATCATGTAACGAAAGCCCATCTGGCAGCTGTCTAATATGTTTTGTCCCTCAAGAAAAGCCCTTAACTGTGGGGTAATTACTGCTTCCAATACCTTCATGAGAAAAGGCAGCAGCAAAATGGGACGATAGTTTGCTAGGACAAAACATCCAAAGGTGGCTTTTTCATTAGAGGGATTACGAGAACTTCTTTTAATTTATTGGGGATTTGACCACAGGCCAAAGAAGAATTTATGGCTTTGGCCAGTATATCAAAGAAATCCTTGGGTGCCAACTTTAGTAAATGCAAGGGGATATCATCAAGGAGAGAAGCTGATTTAAGGCTAGTCACCATCTTGCTAATTTTATCCCTATTTGAAGGGATGAAGAAAGAAAAAAGGGAAGTGGCAACCTCCTCTACAATAGTGGATGTAGAAATGTTGTTTTTATAGACCACAGTGATATTTTGTTCAATTTTCCCCTTATCTGTAATATCTTTCCTGATCTCTTTGATTTTGTTGATGAAAAAGCCTGAAAGGTCATCACAGAGTAACTGTGAACTAGCTGAGACAATGTATATACTTGTTTTTTTTAAATCTTTTACGATTTCAAAATGTTTTTTAGAGCATTTGCCGCTAAATGAATAGAATTGGCAAAATATAGTGGTTTGGCTTCTTTCAAGGCCTTGTGATAAACTGTGCATTGTTTCTTAAAGAACGTTGCACATGAGCACATCATGGAGCTTTCTCCATTTACGTTCTGCTTGGCGGGTCTCCATACCTAGCAGTCGAAGTGCTGGCATATACCAAGGAGCAGAATGAGAAGGAGGTTTTGACATCATTTGAAATGTTGACAGCTCGTTTGCCACTAATTGCATAGTGTTAACTAATCTAGATTTATTCAACGGTACAGGGCCCAACTCCAGAGAAACCAACGTGTAGTGATGAACAACTTCTGAAAAAACAAGAGCAGGATCCACTCTTGCCCAGTTGCGTCGTAATGTAGGTACGCTATGATTTAAAGTTTGCTTAAGTCTCCCTACTGCCTGAATCGTGAAAGGAACCACATAGTGGTCCGACCAGGTGAGGGGGTGACTAGGAAAAACTCTCACAAGTGAGGGGAAGCAAATATGAGATCTAAAGTGTGGCATTTAACATGGGTTAAAGGTCCATCACGTGTTGCACTAGTTGCAGTTGCTTCATGGCATTCAAGAAAACCTTCTTGGCTTGGGCTGATTCAGCCTCAGTCCATTAATTAAAATCATCTAGAATAATTACATTCTTATAGTGTAACAATAACTTGGAGGCATCATTCACAAAGACTTTGAGAAAGTTGGCGAGGTTAGCTGAAGGAGGACGATATCCTAAAAGGAGATGACAGACCCCCGACAATACTCCTTGTAGTGCCATTTAAGTGCGGTCTAAAGTGATCCTGCTAGAAAGAAAGAATTCAATGCTAATCTGAGAAGAGGCATAGCCAGGATTGTCTAACAAGTGGGGCCTGAAGCACAGGTAAAACCTTATCCACAATTATTTATAGTTTGCACCAGGATGTGAGAATTCTTGCATTCTTGTGTTATCCTTTCCCAAAATTGAATTTGAACACCTGATCACCTACTTCATACTCCCTCACAGATGTCGTTTTATGATAGTATGATTTTGCTCTGTCATAGACTTTTTCCAGATTCTGCTGTGTGAATGCAAATGCATCCTGCAAGTGCTTCCTCAGCTCTTCCACACATTTGTGAATCGTGGGTGAATTTACCAAAACCTGTTTGTTGGTTCGCTTTAGCATTTGTTGTGGCAAGGCCATTTTCCTGTCTGCTGTAATCTTGTGTGGACTGAGGTTTGTGGATTTGGAGGTTTGGACCTAATAGCCATTAGCACCAGATGGAGTCACACATCCCAACTCGATCCTGCTTCAACTATACACTTTTTCAAAATATCAATGATTGATCGTCTGCAGTGGTCTACATCCACAGAAGCAGGAGGTAAATGGGAACTGTGCAGTTTCCTTTACACTTCTAACATTTGCCACATCTTAGTCATGAATGCACTAATAAGATGAATTCCACGGTCTGATTCTATTCATTGAGGCAAACCAAATCAAGAGAAAATATGGTTCACCAACAAGGTGGCTGCTGTTTGTGCACTGCAATCAGGTGCTGGAAAGCATTCCAACCCCTTGGACATTAAGCAAGTGACTGTCAATATATATCTGTTTCACCATGCTGATCTTTGAACAGGACCAATAATATCGATTTGTAGATCTGACCATGGCAGTATCAGACCTCTTGTCATTAATGGCACTCTGTGTGTTTGAGAAGTAGGTTGAAACTGTACACACTCCCTCATCCCCTTGAATATAACTCTACATCTTGGTACATGTGTGACCAATAAGCATATTCTTTTAGGATTTCCAATGTTTTCTGGGAACCTCTGTGACCCACAGTTATGGTATCATGGGCATGCTGAAGCATCAGTCCATGAAATTACAATGGTAACACCAACTGAATTTTGCCTGACACAGATTCCCGAATCGTTAGCCCAATTCTCTTTTTATTCCTTAATAACATCATCAGTTCATCTTTCCGTTTGCAGTCCTTAGTTAACAGATTTTGCACTGTATCTAGCAAATGGTTATAAGTCCTGATCAGGAGCATCAAAACTACTCTGGGCCAGCAGCTGATCAACTATCGTCTGGGATTTGGTGCCTGTTATTGCATCCACTTGAATTTCACCAAGCAGGCGCTCAATCAGAAGCATCTCCCCCATCACAGCCCCAATTTCGGCTAATTGATTAGCTTTGTCATGCCCCTCTTAATCTTCCCCTGGCGTTTTCAGATGACCTCATGTTTTCCTTCAGTAAATGTTCATGTCATTTTTCTGAAACATGTGTATTTATGGCTTGGATAATTTGACCATGTTTAAATGGTGTATGTGACCATTCCTCTCAATGTCCACACAGGAACATATTCCACAAAACTGTGTTGGGCATGATAACATTCAGTGACTAAAACTATTCTTTGGATTTATTTTCTGCTTTTGTTGATATTCCTTTATAAATGTCAGCCAACTCTGCAACTTGACTGCTTTTGGGACCTAACCTCATGCTTACTCTTGGAATGCCATTACACTTGAACCACAAATTCCCTATTCCTGCCACTAATTATTTTTCAGAATCACCTTCCACTTGGAATGCACATCCATCCACATACACGGTTGGGTGATCCCTGCATATTTCTTCATTGAATGTCTTGTGTGGAGATAGTTCAAATTCAGTTACATTTGTTTCTAGCTTTGTCTTATCAAAGGCAAAGACAGCTGCACAATCATGCAAATCTGCCAGCCCCTGAGCAACTGGCCTCTTTTTATTCTGTCCATATCTCACGTCCACTGGGAACCCTTGTAATGTTAATATTCTGAACTAGGCTTAATCTCATGAAATGATTCTTTTACTTTGTAAACATTGTAGAGGCTTGGTTTCGACAATTACCCGCTGCCCCAGAATAATGGAGCAGATATTTTGTAGTGCCCAGACAGTAGTCAAAAGTGCCTTTTCACATTCACTAAATGATGTCTCTACTTGTGACAATGCTTTGCTGGCATATGCAATTGTGCTGTTATTTGCTTTGTGTTCTTGGTACAGTACTGCTGACATACACTGATCTGTGAACCACAAGGGCTGTCTCGCATTGCAGGAGCGGAGCTTGCACATAAGCACAGAGGATGAATGGAGTGAGACCCCAGGAGATTTTCAGTGGGCCTACTAAGAGACATATGAGCAGGCACCGAGAGGCTCCATACCACTTGCGTCCTCCAAGACACAGCCTGGCTGAAAGGAAAAGCCAGACATCAGTGAAAAAGCAAGGAGGGTTCACCTTTTTTCTGTTGACTATTGCCGGATGACTGGCTAAAGGATTGATAGCCAGCTACCGCGGCAACCTTCATTTTATTTTGCATTTTCTGATATGGCAAGCTGTGGGAGTACCGTCTGGGGCCCTACTACTGAACTGATTATCCTTGGAAGCTAAGTCAAATCAGGAGTGAAGAATACTCTGTCTCTAAGTTGGTTTTTCTGATGACATGTTCCGATTTATGACAGCGCTGTAATAAAATATATGTATCCACCCGTTACCTGTCTCCAGCCAACTATTTTACAATCATCCACATAATTCACAATTCCTCTCCCTGCTGCATCTGGGAGTGCTTTGCTCAGGAATATCCCAAGCTCACTCCCACTATTGATATACCCAAAGGGAGTCCTATTCCATGCATACTGCAATTGATTAAAGGATAAGGCAAATAGATTTTATATATCTTCAGCAAGTGGCACACACCAGTACCCCGCAGTAAGATCCAGAGTGGTAAATTCCTTTGACCCTTGAACCTGTGCAAGTCATTCATCAATAAATAGAAGTGGCTACCTTGAAACAGGTGAAGAAGTAGACTAGATAAAACACCTAGTCACACAGCCGCTCTCTGTTTACACCCAACAAGGGTCTTATCTTTCAAAAAAAGTTGGTTCAGTGATCTCCAGTACACTTTTCCAACTTAATCATTTGTATTCAAGTTTAAATAAATGCAGAGTCTTGATGAGGGTAATGTTCATTTTATCAAAGGAATGTTCAAAAAATCAAAAAAAGATCACTAATACAATCTTAGTGAGGACATAGCTAACACATCTCAATATATGAGCAGATTTATATGCCAATGCATTTTGGAGTATTTAACTCCTGCTTCAGGGCAAGTCTTTGCTAATGTAGGTAAGTGATAATACAGAACATAGAGTATGGCATAATGAAAGAAACACATCCGGTAAGTAACATAGAGCAATCAGCAAAAACGCAGTCATCAAATAAATCAAAGATGTGTTAGCTTTGTCCTCACTAAGGCTTACCAAAAAGGGCAGATTTGTTAATCTAATTTATGGCCCTATATTTCAAAATTAGGTGGAACTGTGTAGCATATTCTGAACAGGAATGGCAATATATGTGGTTTCATGGGAATTGTATTTATGCTAGAATTGTTAACACACATTCCTGGTAAACATGCATATTTGTGGAAATTTGGAGACAGTTTGGAAAATGTGTTCATGGTGAAATGGAAAAAATGCTGCAAAAAGGCGAAACAAGATCTCACAGCTGTGGGATTTTGATGAACAGATACTCCATAAAATATGTAATCCTTGTATATGATTGTCATAGAGTTTACAAATGTATAGATATGTATTTAGGACAAAATTTGATTTTGATACTAGTGGCTAGGGGAGTTTTCTAAGGATTGTAAAAACTAAACCATAACCTTGCCATCATCTGTCTTTGATCCAATCACTCGGATGCAAGGTGGAGATGAGGCTCTGATCCAATTCCAGTTCACAGCGGCGATTTTAGTTAAGCCGGCTCATACACCCATTTTTGTGATGTCATTTGAAAGGATAAAAAGAGACATCTGACAACATATACACACTCTCTCTTCTGATTCCATCGAAGCACTCTGATCCAGCATTCAACATCCATCCTTTAACAGCCTTCCAGATCCAGATGCCAATCACCAGGCCACGCAGTAGCTGAACCATTTTCAGCTAGGCCCCAATCCTCAATTAATCTTCACCTATCCTTACAACCCATTGAAGTGCTGTGGTGTGGGGAACCATCCTGAAGCTATCTGGCTTGCTACCATAATGCTTGCCTGATAAACTCACCATCCCGCTCATCTGAAATATCCAGAAACAAGAAGGGCAGATCCTGTGCAGTTCCGGTGACCAGCCTAGCTGACCCTAGCTGATGTGCTGTCTTTCTCTAATAGACCCAATCCATTGACCGGAATCTTGACGGTCCAAAAATCTTAAATCCCAGTGAATTGTGAGTATTAACAGGATGCTAAAGAACTATTGTATACCTTGCCTTATCTTGTTCCATCCTAAAATCTGAACTATCCTTACTTTCATAAACAGTGACAGTGTCAAAATCTTTAGTGCTATCTTATTCTGTCTATTTGCTGAAGCATCATTTTCATAGTCATTTTTTTGTGTAACACTGATCCAAAAATCCCACTTCGAGTGTTTGGACAGGTTCCGCCGGGGAAGGCACTGGGGATCTGTTACTGAAGTCATGAATCAGTCTCAGAGATTAATTCGTCCTAACCTGGTTGTCTAGCCTGCATGTTCTAGTCTTGAGTAAACGCATAATCCATAATTTATGGTTTTAAACTGAAGTCCAAATTTGTGTCTTTATTTTTGAAAAACACCTCCCACTAAAACCTCCACAACTCCCTCAGTTTTAAAGATAGAAAACTCCCACTGATACCTAACACCCTTAGCTACATCTACAACCCAAAACTCAAAACAGTGTAGTTGACCCATTTTTATAAAAAATTGCATAGTAAAAGTTTGCCCCGAATTTACATTTTGCAAAAGTTGTACACGTGTGAATTGTCTTTAAATTATTTCCCACTTTGCCTTTGAGATTCCAATTGTTTTCTTTTGACTAAATCATTGCTTTTGATTGCTTGCATCTGTTCAAAGCAGCTGCCGTAGAAATGTATACTAATTTAAGCATTTTTGACCACATTTAGTATTTTTGCTCAGCCAGTATCAAAGCCATCCTGACAGTTAAAAAGTCAAATACGTTTTTATCTTGTGTTTAAGGGGGGAAGGTTGGGTGATATTCTGTTTGGTCTGTATTATTCCTGAATACCTGCTCTGTCCTCAAATCTATTTAAAGTGCCTATTGGTGGGTCGATGGTTGTCGCAGGGGGAACCTCTAACCACAGTGCTATCTGTTCCAAACCAATCCAAAAGTATTCTTTTCTTTGCGGCATTCTTTTTGTGTTCATTACCTAATTCCCAGTGCATTAAAGATAGTATTCATTGTCCTTGTCACCCCCCAGTGATTGTTGTTACCTATTAAAAACGTATTGTGTTTTAAATTCTCAATCCATAAATAAATATTTACTGTTACAAACTAGCCTGATTCCTGTTCAGTGTGACCAGAGGGTATTTTGAGAAGGGTGTGATATGAGTGGAATATCATTCAGAATATTGAACTTATAGACAAAAATAAATAAGGGTTTCCTTTGCGCACTACATGCTGGGCGAGACTTGGGTGTGTGCCTGATTGAAATCCCTTACAGCTAGCACTGCTTCAATCATGTCTGTATATTCATTCGCGTGCAAAAGTATACAGACTTGCCATTCTTCAATGTGTCTCTCTGCAATTGCGGACATATATCTTTCTTGATCTGATCCTGCAGCAACATTTGCTTTACAATTGTCCTCATTTAAATAAAAAAAACTATGGGCCTCAATGTAAGTTTGCTGTTCTAGTAACAACAGTAGCGGTTAGCTTGCTGGTACCGTTGTTACCAGACTGGCAAACTATGAGTTCTGGTCGCGGGTGCCTTCCCGCCCGCCAGGGCTGACCTGGCAGGTGTACCGGAACCCACAAAAAGAGCATGTTGGATGCACCGGCACCATTCTGAATGCTGCGGTGCATCCAAACTCCCCATTTCCAATGAGCCCTATGGGCCTCAAATGAGAATGGGGAGCTTGTTTTCGGGCACCCGCAAATAGCCAATTACCGGGTGCGGCAGGGCCATAATGATCCGGTAATTGGCCATTCGCGGGTGCTGGAAAAAATTGCAAGTTTGACTGCAGCATATAATGAGACCCAATGTGTTTTTATGCATCTAGGTTGCCATTTTTTCTTGGGGTCCAGAAAAATCTCTAAAGATTGCTTTTCCCTTTCGCCTTGCATTTCACCCTGGCACATGAGGATGACAGTGACATTGGGCACAAAGCCATTTTGTAGTTATACTTCCAGTGCACTTTCTGATCTAGTTATTCTTACTCATTACCTTTTTTTAGGTATCAGGAATGTTCTCGCCAAAGACCAAAACAACCCATTTACCCCATAAATAAGTGGTGACAGTCTCCTGAGGCAGTGTTCTCCAATAAGCAATGGTACCTCATCAATGGGTGTGACCACCACTTCCTGTCTCATTCTATGTCTCCCTTTCTTGATGTCAACTTCAGTGACACCCTCCACTGGTATTTCTTCCCCATTGCAATTATGGATGGGGCCTTTGCTTTGCCTCAAAATCAGCATGTCGTGTGGGGATTGTTTCCGTCATGGATGCTTTGCAATCATTTCTTTTACATTACTGTTGACAGAGCGCCCATGTCAATCATTGTAAACATGTTACACTTCTCTTCAATATTGATTGTGGCATAATATCTATCTTCGCATTCTTCAAGCACACATAGGAAATCTGAATTCTTACTGATTTCAGTGCTTACTTTTCTTAGGCCTGCCTGGATTCTTGCTAGGCAGAAGGGTGTACAAAATTACATTTGACCACCCCTTTTGCACGTCTATCTCTGTACCTCCTTGTTTATTTTCTTGGAATCAGGACTCATTTGAAGTGTAGCCACTGAATGTCCCTCTGTCTCGGGAACACCAGTGTTCACCCCCCAATCCTATACTGTGTGTTCCTCATTGCCTGGGTACTCTCCACTTACCTCCATTCTGGAACCTAGTGGTTCTATATTTTCACAAGTGTCATACGACAGAATATCGGTTTCTAGTGTGTGAGACTTACCTGCATTGTGTACGGTTCCTGTCATTTCTGCCTCTTGTAACATCTGTGGCTCGAAATATTGATCAGGTGACTGACCTGCCCTTGTCTCTTGGGACATTTTAATTTCTGTAGAGGTATGAACAGTACTTTGGTTATCAAATAAGGATAAATTGTCATTTACTTCTCTATTTTTAATTTCGCATTGCTGAGACATCAGGTATATCATTAACCCAGCAATGGCCCACTTTGTCAAAAATCATCAATTGTTTGACGCCATGTATCTCATTATTTTCATGTTGAATGTTCTTTTTAAATTGCCTTTTAATTCTCCGCTATTTTGGTTTTTCTTATTCATCATTTTGTTTTCCTGGTCCTTTTTTTCGCACACTTGAATGGTCTAGTTCGAGTCCAAGTTAAACCATAACCCCTTCTTGTGTGTCTTACTGTTCCCTACCTTATTTTCATTCATTTGTTTTCTTTGTTTCAAATCACTAAGCAAATCAGTCTTGTCAATGAAAGCTAAGTCATGGTCATCTGTGATCTCATCATGGCAAGTATGACTAACTAGTAATTTATTGTCACTGCGTGCGAGATCCCTCCTGTGACATTCTGCCTCTTCATTTGACTGTTGTTTCTGTACTGCCCACCATTTCCCTATTTGCTCAGAAAACATTTGTACTTGCACCTCTAAGAATTAGAATATGACCATATCCCTGAACTCATCCCTCTGTGCTCTAGGCCGGTAGTGGTTGAATTCACCCTAATCCAGCCTGTTCTAGTACCTTTCAGGATACTGACTCCTGAATGTGTTTTCCCTGAATATCCGTGACAGAGGAGGTGGGGTGGGTGTGGTGCCCATCCTTTGACCTTGGCCAGCCTGTAACGGGGACCGACTGTAATTGCAAGGTGCAAAGCTCACATTCTGTCTTTCATGTGGAATTGTTCCCTTTGTTGACTCCCATTTTCATTGAATCTACCTATGTATATTGGTCTCTCTTGATTGGAATGGCCCATTATACATCTGATTCTGGGTGTTATTTAGCCCTGGTAAATCACAGCAAAAACCTGCCTTGGGAGACTTACCAAGATTCAGAGGACTAATGTATGTACTTCTTTCACTGGGCTCTATGGATTGGAACACAGATGTTTGGGGGTGGTGTCCTCAGTGAGGCCAGACCCCTCTGATTGTGTGATGTGTTATTCCCTATTAGAGTTTGAGCAGATTCTAATGGCATCTTTCCAGATTTTATCTCTAGAATTGCAACTGTAAATTCCAAGAACGGTAATTACAAGAACATTATTTGCTACCACCACAAATATGACCTGGAATTAGCTACAAGAAAGAAGTTCCTGCACTCCAACATACATAAACAGAAAAAGGTGGGTACAGTGGAAGCCCAGCTGGTTATCAAAAAACGCAAGCTACAATATCGTAAACTGGGTATATTCACACGGGAAGATGATGCTTCAGCAAGACTCTGAAGTGATGTTATCTAAGATCACATCTAAAAAGAATGGAGACATTTGGCAAATCATGGATTCAATGCAGTCCCCTCAAGCCACTCTAATTACAAATATGGTAGTAGCCTGTAAATGAGTAGACCACTTTGACTCTCACCTCAAGTGCAAGGAAGAGGACCAGAGCCGAGATGCACCACTGCATAATATCCCGTGGAGCTTTGCCATGGACAACGTAGGGATCCTGGAACTGTTAATAAAAAGCTAGCAGCCCAAAGGCAGTGGGCCCTGATGGGATGAAAAATGCCCTGGTAAAAAAAGACCCAGAGTTATGGGCTACATTTGTATACAGACTCTTTGACCATATAAAAAATGTCAGACATGTTACATTGTCATGGACATCTTCAGTGGTGGTCCCAATCTACAAGAAGGGGGACAGGCCAGATACCAAGAACTATCGGCATATAGCCCTGTCGGATGTAACAGGCAAAATCTTTGCATCACTGATTCTAAAGGCTGTGTAATCTTGGAATGTCTCCTCAGGACATTGTGACATATGGCAAGCAGGTTTTGTCAATGGTGTTGGCACGTCCCGCTATGTGTTCATGATTAATATCCTAAAGTCTCGTGCAGAGAGAGATACCCCAGCAATATCAGGGAAGCAATAAAAGAGCTTTACTGTGTAACAACTTTAAGGGTGAGGCTAGACAGGAGGGGGATTTCTCTCTGTCCCGATCACTAATGGCAAAGGTCTCAAGCAAGGTTTGCCCCTTGCACCCGAGCTGTTAAATTTGTTCAGCTCAGATTTAAAGGAAGCCTTTCTCAATCTCAGATGCTTCCCTCCCTAAACTTGCTAAAAAAGCTATTGGTAGACTGCTGTATGAGGACAATGTTGTGCTAATGAAACAAATGCCCGTAGGTTTACATTGCCCCTCGATAATCTTCAAGAGTATGTTGAAAAAAATTGACTTAAAATCAATCCAAAACAATCCAGGATCCTGACACTTAGTGGGAAATGCGGTGGCATGAAGAGAATGAAAAAAAAAACCTGTGGTATATTGATGGAGAAAATGTAATGGAGGTAAGCTCTATCACTTACCTGGGTGTGTGTTTGAACACCAGAAATAGAGATGCTCCAAGAGAAACAATCCTAAGAAACAAAGCTAAACATCACGCTGCTCAGAGTAGGCTTCTCCTCAAGAAATTATGCAGATTCTCACTGGTGCCACTGATGTCATTCTACCGGATGAAAGTGATTCCAATCCTCACGTACAGATCAGTAGCTTCCTTTGCATTACCAGTCGAGCACTGCCCAAAAATAGAAGGGTTATTTTGGAAGAGGGACTTGGCTCTGCCAAAAATTACCCCCATCCAAACGATCAGGATGGAACATGGTCTGGCATCACTATGCACAAAAGGAGTGTGGAAATCTCTCTACTTACACGGTAAGTGTGTACTGCCTAACCCTCCAGGAGGTTTCTCAGTGTTAAGCAAAGCCCTACAGAAAAACACTGAAATAATTCTGAACGAATGGAGGAGTATATGCAAGGCAATTTTGGCAGACTTGCAAACAGAAAATTGCTTCATGACTAATCCATATGGAACTAAAAGAAAGCTGTACATGCAAGAGTGTATTAACACACATCAAGAGAGACAAAACTACACACTTTACAGAAAAACCTTACAAGAGGCTATGAAACTCAACACACTACCAAAATACCTGCAGAAATAGCCCAACCTTTACTTCAGAGCATAATTCATGAGCTTTCGTTTAAACCTGTTCCCCACAAAAGAAATATTTAGAACAAGAGCGGGTGACAGGGAGTTTGATACATTGCAGTTTGTGCTTAAAGACGTCACGGAATCTAATACTATTCTGCCCAGCAATAAGAGACATAAGGACCAATATCCTGGGCAGATTAAACAATGACAGCTGATGACTGGTGGATGACGTTCACGCAGGTAGAACAGATCTCTGTAACATTGGCCCTGGTTAGGTTTCTGATAGAGCTTTTCGCTAGGAGTGAAGGGAACAAGCACAAGATGGGAGAACTATCTACTGGATAACTGACATTGATGAGTGGGCAAAGATGACAATGGTTGCAAATTCCAAAGGAGGAAAAATTGTGCTTTAAGATGTGTAATAGTCTGATGGTATACTTTTTCTTTTTCTTTCTTCTGTATAACCAAACACCTAAATAAAAATACATTTAAAAAATAATGTATGCAATATTGACTACTGTCCAAGAATAACTTATGGAGCTCTGGTAGAGATTGTGCAACTTAGTAGGCCATCCCTGTACTCTTCTGATTGTTCTTATTGACCAAATATACCAAGCTTTGATACTCATCAGTGAATGTTCCTGCCCACAGTAATGTCTTCAAACTAAAGTTTCAAGACTATCAGCAATTAGGAAGTCTACATACCGATGTTCTGGTTTTATCAGATACCACCTGTCGCTTGCTCTCAACACGGAAATCAATATGATTGCCTTGAAACCTGTGCCAGGCTTCCAGGAGCATGTACTGTACTCCAGACTGTCTTTACCGGGAGCACACATGGGGATGATCTAAGAAATTCATGGAAAATTAAGGACTTCTACACTTGAGGAAATATTGATCTGCAAAAATCTGAGTGCATCTTTACATTGGGATTGCAATACTATTCTTTAAAATATGCTTGTTTCTTCCCATCCAAGCTCCATTCAGCTCCTTAGTTCGGACATGTTGAAAAGGAGTGCATGTTTCTATCAGTGAAGACTTTAATGTAAATCGTAGCTGTGCCCCAAATTCACTTTTGCATGAATAACACTATTTGTATTGGTGTGGAGTGTTACTGCACATGTTGCTTTTTTAGAAGTTGCAACGTTGATCAATTCTATCATATTTGGAATTCCCTGTGTTTTAAAAAGATATTCATTGGGCCTCATTACGAGTGTGATAGTGCAGTAATAAAGTGGCAGTATTACTGCATACCACGTACCGGCATACCGGCATACCAGCATACCAGCACCGGCACACACCAAGTTTGCTGGTGGGGCGGCCGGATTTACCCTCATCTCCAGACTACTGGAAAAAATCTGTCACCCCACCAGCATAAAATGCTGGCGTTACCAGCAATGCAGAATTTCAGCACTTACCGCCACTTGTAATCTGTTAGTAATTCTGGCAAACCAAGTGGTGGTAACGGTTATACCATCAGGTGGTATCCCACTAGATTTACTGACAGGATACCACCAGATGTTCAATGAGGCCCAGTTGTCTCTTGTCTCATTTAAATTGTGTGCACATGTTTGTCATCACCCATTTTCTCTTACAAGGTTAAGCCTCGAGGTTGGCCAAACAATGAACTACAGCAGACAATGAACTGCAGCAGAGGAGGGACCTTGAAAGGCCTTTGGGCCTCATTATGAGTTTGGCGGTTTGTTCGAAAATGGTAGTAATACAGTGTTAACAGAGGTAACAGAGGTAAGGTGGAGCAAAAATTTCCAGCAAAATGCGTGAGGTAATTTCACTTTACACACAAAAAAACAAGGGCCTCATTCCATGCCGGCCGGTCTGGTAAAAAAGTGCCGGTATTCATGGATACCGGCTCTTTAGCAGAACAGCCGACTATGGGTTTGCCGGTGGGACACCTGGGTTAACTCAAACTGAAAGCTGGAGGTAAGACAGGCACCCTACCGGTGAAACGACCCCTCATTGCCATTACTGACATTGCCGGTGCCAGTAACAATTGCAAATCTCCTCATGGAGACCTATGGGACTACATGAATGGGGATTTACAACCTCACTCCGGGATCCCATAATCCGGCGACAATTCCGCAGGACTGGGTACCAGAAACGGTAACCGCAATTGCTGATATCCTGGCTGCTCCACCTCCAGGTTTCTGGCAGGGTCAGAAAAAGGCCCCAAACATGCAAAATTACCTTCCGGCGGAATTACCTCCAGTGGTAATGCCACCAAAATCCCCATGGAGTCCTATGGACTCCAATGAATGGGGTCTAACGCCACCTACCATCACTTGTAATCCAGTGATAATTCTGCAGAGATACCACCAAGCTTGAAACGAGGTCCTTTGTCTCCCACCACCACTATAGCAGCAATGACAATATTTTGTAAGCTTGAATATGAAACAGAGAAAGTTATTTTTTCTCTTCCACTTATTAGCTGTTGGTAATGTTATCCCAGCCTTACAAACACATGTAACATTACATCCTGTACTCTCAATCTTTATGCCTCAAATTCTGTAGGAGATTTTAGCTATAAAGTCACACATACCCATGCGCCAGTGTTGGCAACCCCTAATTACAAAGGGAAGTTATACCTGCTCCCTCATTAGGCGGCTCTGTGATTACAGCAGTCCGCATGCAGAAATAACCACAGGAGCACAAGCCTCTAGCATATTGCAGTGGTCTTTTAGACCCAGTGATGCAGGGACACTTCCCATGTGAGCAAGAGCTTGCGTCTGCTGTGTTTAGAATAGAAAAGGCAGAAACTATTACCATGTGTTGCCCAGTAGTTCTACACATGGAGCCATCCTGGAGACATCAAAGAGGGTGAAGGCATGTTCTCACTCTAGAAAAAATACAACCTGCTAGTTAAAAAAAGCCAAGACATTCTTGCAAGGATAATAAGTTTTAATTACACAAAAATAGCTATGCCACCAAAGAACTCTGCTGTCCAAGAATAGTCTGCAGAAAAATGGAGCAGAATGTTATAAGGAAACAAATCAACATCAGTGATGTAAACATATACAGTAAAAACCTGCATGGCCAGTTGGTTAGACTTTATACATGGTCAGCCTGCCCTATAGGAGATTCAAGGGCATTGGCCCCAGCCGTTCATCTTAGATCACGTGGGTTCTGCTGGTCTCAACATCTCTAGGGAACCAAGGTTGAGTTTGCAATCAGTTACTATGGAAGACAATGCTTCTCTATCATTATGTTGTGCACCTGGGAGGCTTGGAGACTGGCACAGGGGGAGTCTTAAGATCAGGCTGACCTACACATTTTTCATTCATTCTGTATCTCACTATCCACACCCAAGGCTTCCACCCTCGCTTTGGATTATAATGTATTCCAACCTGTACCTCACATTAAGAATCTTGTCATTTTGATTTAAGGCAAATGGTTATGTTATTTTAGGTCTTTTATGGCAAATGGATGTCTGGGGTCACCTACTGTGTTGGAATTCAAGAGCCTCGTGACCGGGACAGCTGTAGATGCCATAACTCATGGCTGGTTAGGTGAGGGTTGGGTGAGGGTCGGAAGGTCGGAGGCCTGCTTTGGCCTGGCTATGATGAATGTGCACTGTGATGTGCCTGGTACAGTCTTGTGGCCTTGCAGGGCGCATTCCTTCTCAGGATAATATGTATTGACACAGTTGTAGTACAGAGGAGAGTTTCTGTGGGAGCTAACCACATGGGTCTCTCTATCATCAGCCCTTGGGCCTATTCATTTTTCTTTGTTAGGTCTGTGGTGTATGTCTACTGCGCAGCCATGCAGGGCCGAATGTTTCTACTATAGCTACAAAAATAGTACCTGTTTATATCAATGCACTAAGTCTAAGCATCTACATTTCACATAGTATTGTGTCCATGCAGGGTCTCTTAGCATGCCTCTCTCCCCCATCATAAGTGTGTTTATGGGGTTCACCTTACTCTAAAGTGCCTAGGGGGGGTCGGCGAGGTTCATCTCTTTCCCAACATTCCCCCCTTTCATTACTTCTACAGTAAAAAATGCCTCCACATGCATGCATTCATTTCGATTCTCACTGTGGCCTCATATGGTGGGGTTCCCTTTATTGGCATCCAAGCTCTACATACTGACTGCAAACCTTCTCCCGCTTGTGCCTATTCATCCGGTGTGCACATCATATAAATGCATCCCCCAGCTAGATGGACCCAAACTTCCTCATAATTGTCAGGGGCAGGGAATGGGACAATGATGGTGTTGAATAAACTGCCTACTTTGTCTCCATAGTAAATAAGGAGAATTTGAGGAATGGGATGGTCAATCTGAATTTCAGTATCTTTTGCATTGTGAGGTACTTTTGAAACACCAATTGATACCATCATCATTGCACTACTAGGCACTGCTTTGGCACAACAGCGGAGTCCCATTATATGAGATAGTGACCCATTCTCTGCATCTTTTTGGTGCACAAATGTGCAGCAAGAATTGTCAATCATGAGGGAAACAACTCTGTCCATCAGGATCAGCATATACCTATTTGGCATTGTTATCTATCTTAGTGCTCTTAGTTCAACCTTTAGGACTTCGAATCCGTGTTTAGTGCAATTTGCCAGCTGGACCAGTTCCCAGTGACAATTTGCAGCCACTTGTCATTGGTTGCTTCTTGTAGGCCCGTTAGCATGAGTGAAGCAAAAGAGGTTTCCGTAATGCTCAAATGTTTCTTGGGTTCTTGTTGCATTGCAGGGGTTCTGGATCCACAAGCTCTAGTTGTACGCTGTGTGCCTGGTAGGTGCCCTTTATTGGACATAGCGCAAGATAAAGCAGGCATTGTGGCTCTATAATTGGAACTTCCTGTTGTACTTAAACTGTGTGTGCCCCTGATGTGTGCACTATTAATGAGCATACACAGAAGCTGCCATTGGCTGTATGTCTTCCTACCACACTCATATCAGTCTACCAGCTGTTGGATAGCTCACAGTGTCTAATATCTTCAATGGCATCCAGGCCTAGGCAACGGTATGCATCATATTTGGGCCTATGTGCTTGCCTTCTCATTCTATCATGCCTTGATATATATCTTTTCATTAGTGTACCACTGCTAAAATTGCTACTGGTATTGTATTGCAAAAAATGTTTCTGAAAATGGTAGGAAACACTCGCACTCATCCGTCCAGATGCATTTATTTGTATGCTAACACTGTTATTGCTCCCATGGGAAATGTTATACATATATACATTTGCGTATCTGGTTCTATTTAGCAGTACAATTCCTTTTGTGTTCTCCCTCACCTCCTCTTTTCTATGGCTTTCCCAGATAAAATATTTACCCCAATAAATGCCTAACATAAACATCAAGATAGTAAATAGTAAGGGGCTAAAATGTAATCTACATATGTATGACATGATTTGATATTTTATTTATATTACCCCCTTACACAAGTGTTTAAGAGTGCGACGAGTCAGGGGAGCGGAACAAGGGAGAACAAAACAATGATTTTACTAGTCCCAGTGAGATTGAGAATGTGCAAGTGCAAGGGAGAAGGGAAGGGGAAAGTGCTGAACATGTGATCAAAACAACAACAAACAACAACAAATAGCACTGCCAGAAAGTGCTAAGTGCGAGAAAGGGTGCAGACAATGGGTGTCAGGTAAGTGCGAGAAGCGGACTGTAGGGTTGCAGATACCGACCCAAGTGCAAGGCTTGCAAGGAGGTAGTGCAGGTGTGAGGCGGGGTTGGCAGGGATCTGGGCCAGAAATCAGAGGGTAGCCAGGAGCCGAGTGCCGAAGCAGAGAGAGAGAAGCAGGGAAGAGGAAGAGCGAAGGCAGAGGCAAGGGGAGGTCTTGAGGAGTTTCCGGAACCAAAGATGATTCTCCAGAGAGGCAGGGAGGCTGTTCCAGATGGAGGCCCCAGCCGAAGAAAGAGATCTACCCCCAACTAGTTGCTTGGAGAAGCGGGTGACCCTGATGGAGTTGGAGGTGGAGGAGCAAAGTGCTCGAGTAAGAAGGTATTTACGAGGGGTGAGTAGAAATTATTGTGGATCCAGTCCTGAGAAGGCCTTGTGGACAGAGCAAATGGTCTTTAAATTAATCCTGGGAGCCAATGAAGAGATTTCAGGGATGGAGAGATATGATCCATGGGCTTGAGGCCAAAGACTAGCTTTGCAGTCTTGTTCTGGATGAGTTGCAAAGGGTGAACTGTAGAGGCAGGAAAATTTAGAAAAAGGCTGGTGTAGTAGTCCAGCCTAGAAAGAACCAGAGCTCTAGAGAGAGTGAGCTTCTGGGGGAAGGAGAAGAGAGGGGAGGTATGAATATAACCATCTACAATTAACATTATACTTAGTTCATTTTTTATTAACAATGAATCATTCAACGTTGAGAGCTCCATTTTCTTTACTCCTGTCGAGGAAACAAAAACAGGGGTAGGGGAGAAGAAAAAAGAGAGAGAGATAGAGACAGAGCGAGAGAGAAAGAGAGAAAGCGAGAGAGAGAGAGAGAGAGAGAGAGAGAGAGAGAGATGTTTTTCTTTTTATAATGTGCTGATGCTTTCAGGAGCTATACATGTTTATTGCTTGGGCCATGTAGTTAGGTTATTACATTTGAGGTAGATAGGTAATATCTCTAGGGCAATTGTGAGGTATTTGGGAGTGCTGTACGGGCATCTAAGAGGTGAATCCAATATTGAAGCCATTTTATTTTTACAGCTAGCGGGGTGGAAAACACCACTTCATTGGGCCATGGAATCTGGGGTTGTTCCACTTAAGCACAAAGCTGTTGATGTATACTAGTTCCCCTAGTAGCAGTGATTGGGTTATATGATATGGCATTTATAACACACCTGTACAAAACAAGACAGCGAGGGGAACCAGATGGAGGACAAACAACAATCTTACTGAGCCTTGTGTCATTCAGATCACGCAAGCACAGAGAAGGGGAAGGGGTGAAGTGCAACGGGGTGGAGAAGTGCAGATAATGAAAAGTGCAGTCTGCATAGTCTATGCACAGCTCACAGAACAGCCCAATGGGGTGGGAGTGCCTCATATTGTTTGTCACATCATGCCAGTGCTGCAAGCTTGGAAGGTGGTGCAGTGTACAATCATGTTCGTGAGATGCTCTTGAAGGTTTGGTATGAACCAATCTTCTTGTACGCCTGCTACAACATGCTGTTAGAAGCTGTGGGATGGGTGGTGTAGCTGATTGAATGCTATTGTCAAGAGCTCTACAGACATAACTGCCTTGCCAGTGCATTCTTGTCTCGATAGTAGGTCAGTAGGTGACTGTTTACACTCCCTCTTTGACCAAAGTTATTTTTCTTTGTTTAGTGCCTTACCATGCAGTTTGATGAGTTGTGTAATGGACACAGCTGTATATGGTGTGTTTTGTTGATGTTGTGTTGGTGTCATTATTACATACACTGAAATTACTGGGAGATAGGCCAACATTTTGGCTGCAGCATCCACTGTGGCATTCACTAATGACATTTCATCAGTGTTATTGGTATGGGAGGTGCACTTCACAACCCCCACTACATAGGGTTGTGACAATGTGTTAATCAGTACATCTAGTAGTGCAGTGTGTTGTACTGAGGAACCGTCATATCTCCGGAAACATCTTCTCTTCCAAAGTGACAACCCGGCATGCACTATTGTAGTGACGTATGCCGAGTCAGAATAAATGGTCCTGTGGCACCCTTGCGATGCATGTATTGCCTCGATAACCACCACAAGCTCTGCTGCTTTTGCTGAATAGTGAGTGGGTAATCTCTTCATCACTAGTGTCTCATATTATCCTCCTTCAAAGCACACCACTGGCCACCCGTATGCCTTTGTACTTTGTCCTGGTCAAATGTCACTGAACCATCACCAAAGAGTACATGCCCCTCCTCTAATGGGCTATCCTTTGCCTTGGGGATGTCATCTTCTTCCCCTTCATATGTGGCACAGCCATGTTGTTGCAAGTTTTAGTTTGTACACACTTCTGTTAGGAACGTGGCAGGATTTACTGTTTTGCATTGCACCACATTAATGTTTGGGCTTGAGATGATAATCTTGTATGCCAATGCTCTCTCTGTGGTCAGGGAGGATTTCGATCTTTCTAAGATGGTGAATACTGAGTGCTCAAGGAAAATGTTACTGAGCATCACATCACAATTGTGGAGCTTTTTTCAATAGCGAAGGTAGGTGCAGCAATTGCTTGTTCACAAGCGAACTGCCCTTGAATAACTGAATCAAGCGTACCACTGTAGTAGACCAATGGCTTATGGGCCATTGTACATTTCTCGGTCAACTTGGTGGTCATAAGTGTGCCATTTGAATGCAAAAATATGTAGAATTCTTTTGCAATAGTCTGGTATGTCAAGAACTGGGGAGGAGGATATTACTTCTATTAAATCATTGAAATGTTGTACCATGTCAGCTGTCCATTCTAGTGTATGATTTCCTTTCTGTGCTTCTTTCAGAACTTCTGTATGCTGCATACTCTAGAATCCATGCTCTACAGTAATTGCACAACCCTAGAAATTTGTTGCATGTATTTCACTGTAACAGGTCTGGGTGTGGCGGGCACGGATGCTGCTCTGTCTGGTATTATTCTCTTGCCGTTTGCTGTTACCAACTGGCCCAAGTACAGTACTTCCAGTTGGCAATAATGGAATTTGGCCCTGTCAACCTCTCACCACATGTGAGCCAAAAGTTGTAGGAGAGTAATGGAGTACCTCCGGCAGTTCTGTTCACTGTCACTACACACGCAAATTGTCTACGTACTGAATGACCGTGCTGGCCATTTCGATGTTACCTTGGTCGGCGTGTAGTATTTTGTTGAAGATACTTGGGCTCTTACAGTACCTTTGGACAAAAGAGTGTGTTTGTGGAGATTCATGCAATGTGTAAAGGTGGTGAGGTACTGTGAGTCAGGGTGCAAGGGTATAGAAAAGAAGGCATTCTTTAAATCGACAATTGTAGGTCGCTTCTTTTGGTATACTACACAAAATGGTGGCAGGGTTTGGAACTACAGAAAAGTATGTTTGTACTATGTCATTTACGGTGCGTAATTCCTAGAACATCTTCCGATTTCCTCCTGTGGCCTTTTAGACAGGGTATCGCGGTATTGCATGGTGAGGTGGATGGTACTATTATCTGTTGAATGAGTAGGGCTTGAATTGAATCTTTT